>NC_065449.1:50647838-51327328 GCF_917563875.1 Diabrotica virgifera virgifera
TGGCTGAAATCTACATTTGTGCCCCTTCCCAAGAAATCCAATTCTAAGACGTGTAGCGAATATCGCCTTATAAGTTTAATGAGTCATACCCTTAAAGTATTCTTGCGTATTATCCATTCCAGAATACGAGCAAAATTAGAACACAGCATAAGTAAAACACAGTTCCGTTTTAGATGCGGTTTTGGAACTCGAGAGCCCCTATTTGCAATACAAGTCTTGATTCAAAAATGCCTGGATCAACAGAAAGATGTTTACGCCTGTTTTATCGACTATGAGAAAGCATTTGATACTATCAAACATGACAAACTCATAGAACTATTACATCTTTCAGGACTTGACACTAAGGACATCCAGATTATAAAAAATCTATATTGGAATCAAACAGCCCATATAAAGAATGGACATATGGTGAGTGAAAACATAACCATTTCTAGAGGGGTTAGACAGGGCTGTATTCTTTCGCCACTGCTTTTCAACGTGTACACGGAACAAATATTTCTAGAGGCACTAGAAGAGTACAATGAGGGCATCAAGATTAATGGCGTACCAATAAGTAATTTTCGATATGCAGATGATACTGTTATACTAACCGATAACATCGAAGATTTACAGATGATGCTAAATAGAGTAAATACAACTGGCAACCAATTTGGACTGAAGATCAATAGAAAGAAAACTAAATTTATGGTGATCAGTAAAAAGAACATTCAACATATCGACCTGAATATTGAAGCCGAACGTATTGAAAGAGTACACCGATTTAAATATCTGGGATATACAGTAAATGATAAGTGGGACCCAGACGTAGAGATTAGGATCCGAATTGAAATAGCAAGATCCAAATTCATAAAAATGAGAAAGCTCTTAAGCAACCGCAACCTAAGCGTTAACCTCCGATGGCGCGCCACAAAATGCTATGTACTCTCTACGCTACTTTACGGAGTAGAAGGGTGGACGTTAACAGCAGCAACTATAAAGAAGTTAGCGGCTCTAGAAATGTGGCTGTATCGACGCATACTGAGAATTCCTTGGACAGACAGAGTGACCAACACAGAGGTATTGAGACGAATGGGTAAAGAGTTGGAATTGTTAACAACTGTTAAAAGGAGGAAAGCGTCATACCTGGCCATGTGTTCCGTAATGATAAGTACGGTCTGCTACAGCTTATCGTCGAAGGCAAGATTGAAGGTAGAAGAGGTTTGGGCAGGAAGAAGAAATCCTGGCTGAGAAACTTGAGAGAATGGTTTCAAATACCAGAAGCTGCGAACATAATACATGCGGCACAAAACAGAGAAACCTATCGTTTGATCGTCGCCAACCTTCGGTAGAAGACGGCACATAAAGAAGAAGATAGGATGAAAACGTACATGTTTCCTGCCTAGAGTTCGCGTTCGTTTTTTAATTATTAACAATTTAGTGCAATCAACGCAGAAGCTCCCCCTTCACTTACTATGACTAATCATCATTTGAACTACATTTTTAAAAATTCGAGTAAAATATCATCTTTCCGAATACCTATGTAAGAAGATGTTTTCTACGGACAAAATTTTTAAAGTTATTGTAAATGTTTATAAACTAGTATTTTTTACTATATTAGATAATTTTTTATCTTTTCTTAATACATTTTGATAGGATCACTTTTCTACTTTCATTTGGCATACGCAGAATTGTCCTATCTTCACTATTTTCTGTCATTTGTTATTGCAAAACAAAGGTCTCTGAGATAAACAAATAGAATACCTAACTTTTAAACTAATTAATGGATCGGTCTCAAATTTTGGGAGTTTGTTATGTACCCCAATACCCAACTTTGAGTAAAGCGAAACACCACAGTTCTAAGTTAGGTTTAGGAAAACTTATTAATAAATAACGATTTTCAGTTATTTTGCAGTTTACGAAGCTACAAATTAACTTTTTGACTTTCAAAAATCGTCATTTTGAAGGTTTTCAATGTTCTAAAAAAATAAATTTTGTAATTTTATGTCAACTATTTAGCTTTTTAATCGAGTGCAAAAAATGGAAAAAATCGCGTTGATTGCACGAAATTGCTAATAATTAAAAAACACGAACTCTAGGCAGGAAACATGATGTTTTTCATCCTATAGGTCAAGTCCACAATAACTAAAAAGTAGTCAGCTACCTTGACATTAATTTCATTGTCCCGAACATGGTCTATTTCTTGCTTATTTCCCTGGCTGAAGTATTATATCAGTGCGACGATACGAATATTATCTCCTTGTAATAATTCAGTTTGAAAATCCCAACTCTAACTCGATTTCCTACTGGTAATCTTTAGTTTCTGCAATATGTGCAATATTGATGTGATCAGTCAATTCACCGTCTTTGCGGAGCTTCTGGCGGCCCAATAATCACTAAATTTATGACTTCCGTTTTTTTGGATGAATAGTGTCAGGTTTAAGATAACAGAATGCTACGTTTGTTTTATTTTTGATATGAATGCAATTTCTTTTATTTAGAAACGAACGCCCACTTCTATTTCATTGATGGATGAATGATGAATATACTGTTATATTTCTATTTGATATAAAAATTAAATTTTGATAATTATAAACAGAATTCAATTTAATATAAAATATTTTCAATTTTCTCAACCACGGGCATATAAATTTAGAACAACCTCTATACAACAAATTGTTATGTTTAATTTTAAGAAGTGATTAGACGAAGCTTACGAAACTCGGGACAATGCGCTTAGAATAAACAAAGTGAATGGCGCGTACCATTATCGTTGTTCGCGGAAGGTTCGATCATTAGCCTATGCTAAATAAGACTCAGTTGAAAAAGATAATAGGTCATTATCGTTGTTCGCGGAAGGTTCGATCATTAGCCTATGCTAAATAAGACTCAATAGTAGAAAGTAATTTTAGAATGGGAATTAACTATTTCTTTTTTGAAATCCATTAAGCATATTTAGAAAGATTAAAAATTGGTTTTGAGGAAGACTGCGAATGAGAGTTGGTGGTGGAAGGTTGATTTGTGAATCTGGAAGGGATATTTAGAAAGTAGGGGAATGAATGACAAATATAGATCAGAATGTTTTGAGCTGTCGAGAAGTGAAGTCCAGTAGTAGACGGTAGTGTACGGAGAGTGAGAAAGCCGGTGTAGTTCCGTGAGTGTGGAGATCTATCGTGGAACGAGAGGTAGGCCAGGTTGAGAGTAAAGAACCTCCTTGAGCCAAGAGTGTCCAGGTAGCTGATTGCAGTTTCGAAAAAGGTAGAACACAGCATCACGACAGAAGCAGGAACGTGAGCTATACGAGCTAATCTTCAAAGGAGAACATTACTGAAAGCCAGGACGAGGTTTTGATCGCAGCCAAGGATAGCAGGAAACGGGTCTTGTGTGAAGACATTCTCAGTTCACCAGAAAAAGGTCAGTCTCATTTGTTTGGACATGAATGTATGGGTTTTTCGTATTAAATACCACATTTAAAATTGAAGAACATAATCAATAATATCAGAAAAGCTTCATCAAACTTCAATAGAATTGTTGCTAATAAATCATAATAGTTAAATGTTAATAAAAACTTTCAATTGGAAACCAAAAGGAAATAAGATTCCCATGTGTAAATGTTATGTTTAAGAATAATAAGATATAGCAAATATTAAGCAGTGATTGCCATTTAAATAAAATAAACAATATTTTTATTATAATTGTAACCCATATGTGTGTATTATTTTACTTTTTTCTTTCCTATCCCGATTAGGAACCATTGAGAAATACTTAGAAGCCACGTAAGTAAGTAATTAATTTTATAAAAAGCCCTGAGATTGAAAACATATTGATATGTGATCTGGTAAATTAATTGGATTATTATTAATGCATTGATTAAATTAAATGACATATAAGAATATTATCTCATATCAATAATCAAGATCACATCAACTGTCGTCCAACGTGGAAAGCATTGAAAAGTATTTCTAGTGGCAAATTTGAAGGATAGAAAGAGTAAAGCCGGTATTTGAAAATTTATATGCCTGTGGTAAAACCTGAGATACCTGCATTTGATAACATAAAATTTTAGATCTCTTTAGGTACAAATTTTACATAACTGATTTAATATTTTATTTTTACGATATTTACATTTGATATATTTATTGACAATTTATATTATTTGGGTAAAAAAAAAGTCGTCTTGGTAACATACTAGTAAAATTTCATATTTGGCGGGGATAATACTTCTTGAAAACAAATGTCTGTGACAAGAAGCCAAAGCAAGGACAACAAAAAACAAAAAGAACATTCAGACCAAGAAGATATTTTAGACACGACAATCATGGCATCAGAACAGCAAGAATTATCAGGAATAGATAAACTATTACAACTGATGCAACTCCAGTCACAAAAACTGGATGACAATCAAAGAGAAACAAAACAAGCAATGGATGAAGCAAAAAGGACAATGGATAAAAATCAGGAGGAAACAAAACAAGCAATGGATAAAAATCAGGAAGAAACATCAAAGAAAATGGATAAAGTGGATCAAAAAATGGATGAAACACAACAAAAAATGGATGAAACACAACAAAAAATGGATGAAACACAACAAAAAATGGATGAAACACAACAAAAATTGGATCAAAAAATGGATGAAACAAAAAGAATAATGCAAGAAAATCAGAAGGAAACAAAACAAGCCATATAAGAGAACAACAAGAAAATGGAGGAACGCATAGAAAAGTATGAAATGAAAATTCAAGATAAAATAAAGGAGTTAACGAATGGCCAGAAAAAGGAACTAGAAAATTTGGAAAATAAGTTGGAAAATGCTATTCAAGTAGACAGAGAAGAAGTGGAAAAAAGAATCACAGAAATAGAAAAACAAGTCACCGAAAACCGGACGCAACAAAATGTCGGAGAAAGAAGAGAAATGGTTATACATAGCACAGATGACGTGAAGATAAGGTTTGGCGGGGATGTAAGAAGATTACACCCAGTGCCGTTCATAAATAGCCTGAAAAAGAAAATACAACACATCGGAAATTTCGATACAGCAAAAGAAACTATCAGAAACCATCTCAAATATGAAGCAAGCCTATGGTTCGATAGTAAAGAAGAAGAATTCGGCAATTGGCAACAATTTGAACAAAAATTTTTGAATTATTTCTGGGGAAAAGTCCAACAATTGGAAATTAACAAGGAATTGCAAAATGGGAAATACAATGATAGGATGGGTGTATCAGAAAGGACATATGCTTTACAAATTTACAATAATGCAAAACATTTACAATATAATTACTCATCGGAACAATTAGTCGAACTGATTGCAAGACATTTCGAAGAAACGCTGGAAGACCATATCACATTGCAAAACTACAAAGAC
Organism: Diabrotica virgifera virgifera; assembly: GCF_917563875.1. Classification (NCBI taxonomy): domain Eukaryota; kingdom Metazoa; phylum Arthropoda; class Insecta; order Coleoptera; family Chrysomelidae; genus Diabrotica; species Diabrotica virgifera. Next base: position 50,653,180 of record NC_065449.1, read on the forward strand.
ATAGATAGTCTATGCTAATTCCTACAAATAAGAGAATCACGTCTAAGAGAAAGAAAATCAAGAAGGTCGCGAGAAGATTACAGGCCCCGAGAAACACAAGATTACAGAGATAGAAATCAAAATAGGAGGGACTATACAAGACGAGATTTTAATCCCAGAAGGGAAAACGAAAATAGAGACAACGGAAGAGGAAATTATGAACAAAGAAATAGGCAATGGAATGAGAACAGAAATCGAGAATACCAGAATAGAAACACCACACGCTCAAATCAAGAAAACAGAAATAATGGTAGACAAAATGAACAGGGATATCGAGAAAACCGAAACAGATCCGACAGACCAAGAGAAAATAGAAGAGAAGTAAATAATACCCAGACAGATGAATATGACGGAGAGAGACAGTATGACGAAAATATAAACAACGATGAGCAACCGGCGTCTTTTCACGACGGCGCTCACTAAAAACCAAAAATCAAACAGGAATCTTTTGTCACCCCAAGGAGTTTATTAAATTGGCAGGAAACAACGAAAAGAAAATGGAGTTAATTTAAAATTTGTGGATGGATTTATCAACGAGAAACCAATTAAAATTATGATAGACACTGGATCTGAAATAACATTGGTCAACAGAAAACTAATAGAAGAAGTTAACTTAACAAATTTAATTTAAAAAATACCTAGGGTAAATTTAGTGGGCGCAAACAAACGGACATTGGCAACTATAAATGAAGGCATACGAGTAATGGTACGACTGGGTAAGAATATGTATGCACTACAATGTGTAATAATGCCAAACATGTCACATGACATGATAGTAGGAGTTGACGAATTGGCAGAAAAACATGTAGTGATAGATTTTAAAAATAATACGATGAAACTAACAGAAGAAGAAGAAAAAGAACAGGACAAGGAACATGAGAAACAAAATACGGACGAATCAGGTAAAGAACAAACAGTGGAAATGAATTTGGCAGCGAAGCAAGGACAAAGAAAAAAAAGGAGAAAAGGTCAGAAAAAGATAAAAGAAAATGAAACCTGTGGCTCCTCAAAAGAAGAGTTGAGCCCAGAAGAAGAAAATTTGAGAGTATCAGAAACAAAGGAAACCTGGGATTCCTCAAAAGAAGAGACGAGCTCAGGAGAAGAAGAAATAAAGCTAAAAAATGAAAGTGAAAAGAATATGATTGAAACAGTGTTATTTGAAGAGGAGGTATATGCAAACGAGGATGCAGAATGCACGGTAAACATGTGTGAAGAATCTGAGAAAAAAGACAGAAAATTGATATGTGGAGAAGGGAAAGAAAAAGAATTGCGGTTGATGTTAAGAAACTACGAAAATTTGATCAATGAGGAAAACAGAGTGGCTAAAAAGTACGAACATTCATTTTAGGTGAAAAACTTGGGAAATTTTCGATCAAAGACTTACCCGATTCCATACAAGTATCGACAAGAGGTGAAAGAAGAAATAAATAAAATGTTGGAAGATCAAATCATCGAAAGATGTGATTCACCGTATATTAACCCGATTGTGATAGTAAAGAAAAGCAATGGAGAATTGAGATTATGTTTAGATGCCAGGAATATCAACCAGCACACTGTATCACAATATGAATCACCTCTAAACATCGAGGCCATTTTTGGAAGAATCACCGGGTCACACATATTTTCGAAAATTGACTTAAAACACAGTTTTTGGTTGATACCGTTGGCTGAAAAGTGTAGAAACTACACCGCTTTTTCTATTGATGGTATTGTCTACCGGTTTAAGGTAGTGCCATTTGGATTGCAGAGTGCTTGTGCTGCACTCGTCCGAGCTCTACATACCATTTTGAATCGCCATGAAGATTTCATAGTTCATTATATCGATGATTTATTAATTTTTTCACAAGATACTCAGAGTCATCTGGAACACATAGAAATAATTCTGGAAGAATTGGACACAGCGGGATTGAAATTAAACATTGTAAAATGTCAATTTTTTCAAAAAGAAGTCATTTATTTGGGTTTTCAATTGGACACCAAAACAGTAAGATTAGCCGAAGACAGAGTCAAGCTCATAGATGAATACCCAAGACCAACGAATTTGAAAACATTGAGAGGTTTTCTTGGCACGATTAATTATTTTAAAAAGCTGATTCCCGATTTGAGCCAAAAGGAAATCCCTCTGATAAAATTGCTTAAAAAAGGAATAAAATGGAATTGGAAAGAAGAACAGGAGGAAGCTTTCGAAACATTAAAACGAGAATTCGCAAAAGGAACGAAAATATACCACCCCATTTACAATTTACCTTTTATACTCCGAACTGATGCGTCCATACAAAAATTTGCAGGAGTTCTGTCTCAAATACAAAACGACCAAGAAGTGCCGATATGTTTTATATCTCGAGTGACTAAAACACATGAGAGAAAATATAGTGTTACAGAATTGGAGTTTGCCAGTGTACTATATTGCGTAAACAAATTGAGGTTTTACTTATTGGGAGCAAAATTCACAATCGAAACAGACCATGCAGCTTTAGTACATATCATGAAGAATAGATTAGTAAATAATAGAATACATAGAGGCATTCTATTATTACAGGAGTATGATTTTGAGTTCCGATATATAAAAGGAAAAGACAACATAATAGCCGACGCTCTAACACGGGATGAGGACACGGGAAAAAAGGAAACAATTACTCTACAGGTGGGACTAAATAGATTAATACAAGAAGAAGGGATATATTCGTTAAATGAGATAAGGACAAACCAGGAAGACCTAGAGGAAAGAGAGAAAAGAAGAGCGGAAGTAGAAAATAACATATATTTTAAGAGAATAGACGGAAAGGAACTATATTTAGTGACACAGACATTGGCCGAAAAGATAATAAAGAAATTACATGAGGACCATGGGCATATCGGTAGCAGAAAAGTTTGGCTCGTTTTTAGGGAAAATTACATCAGCCGACAGGATTACCGCATTGCAAAGGAAATTACCCAGAAGTGCGATGTATGTCAAAAATATAAGAGTCGGAATTTCAAAAACGAAAATGTTGCCAAAAATATTGAAGCCCGAAACAAACTAGACATTGTAGCAATAGATATGTTAAGCGACCTAATTATGACCACAAAGGGGGAAGAAATATTAAGAAAAATCGACAATTTTATAGCCATAGTAGGAACACCAAAAAAGATTCTACTGGACAATGCAACGTATTTCCGAAATGATCGTTTCAAGGGACAACTTCGAGAACGAGGAATAGAGACAAATTTTGTCAGCATCAGGCATCCACAGAGTAATCCTTCGGAACGATTCATACAGGAAGTGACGAAATTTCTTCGCATTGCAACAGATGGTCAACATCGCCACTGGGACAGGAAAATGGCGGAAATAGAAAGGTATCTAAATACAATTCCGAGCACAGTAACAAAAGAGACCCCAGAATACATCATGAAGGGTGTACTGCCGATAAGGCCATGGGAAGACCAAAAGCCAAAAGAATATCAACAGGTGATTGAAACCGTACAGAGAAGATTACGGCGAAGCAACGAAAAATATATCCAAAGACAGGAACACAATAGAAAAAGAAGACCAGTGACTTTCCAAAAGGGTGAAAAAGTACTAGTGAGGGCATTACGAGTATCAAATCTTCCTGGGGGCATTTGCGCAAAGTTGATGCCTGTTTTCGAAGGCCCGTACATCGTGAATAATGAAAATGGGATAAATAGTTATGAATTGAGGCACAGGAACTCGGAAAAGATCCGAGGAATTTATAATATTCACGATGTATACAAATATCACGAATAAAAGACAGAATTACATGAAGTAGATAGTAAGTTAGGATATAAGACGTAGATTAAAAAGGAAATATACAGGGAGTTGGTTTGTCTCGAGAAAATTTATTTAAAAATGCAGATAAATTTTATCGAATACAAGGCGGGGATTTGTTATATTTCTATTTGATATGAAAATTAAATTTTGATAATTATAAACAGAATTCAATTTAATATAAAATATTTTCAATTTTCTCAACCACGGGCATATAAATTTAGAACAACCTGTATACAACAAATTGTTATGTTTAATTTTAAGAAGTGATTAGACGAAGCTTACGAAACTCGGGACAATGCGCTTAGAATAAACAAAGTGATTGGCGCGTACCATTATCGTTGTTCGCGGAAGGTTCGATCATTAGCCTTTGCTAAATAAGACTCAGTTGAAAAAGATAATAGGTCATTATCGTTGTTCGCGGAAGGTTCGATCATTAGCCTATGCTAAATAAGACTCAGTTGAAATAGAGAATAGGTCATTAAAATTTGTAAATAGTAGAAAGTAATTTTAGAATGGGAATTAACTATTTCTTTTTTGAAATCCATTAAACATATTTAGAAAGATTAAAAATTGGTTTTGAGGAAGACTGCGAATGAGAGTTGGTGGTGGAAGGTTGATTTGTGAATCTGGAAGAGATATTTAGAAAGTAGGGGAATGAATGACAAATATAGATTAGAATGTTTTGAGCTGTCGAGAAGTGAAGTCCAGTAGTAGACGGTAGTGTACGGAGAGTGAGAAAGCCGGTGTAGTTCCGTGAGTGTGGAGATCTATCGTGGAACGAGAGGTAGGCCAGGTTGAGAGTAAAGAACCTCCTTGAGCCAAGAGTGTCCCGGTAGCTGATTGCAGTTTCGAAAAAGGTAGAACACAGCATCACGACAGAAGCAGGAACGTGAGCTATACGAGCTAATCTTCAAAGGAGAACATTACTGAAAGCCAGGACGAGGTTTTGATCGCAGCCAAGGATAGCAGGAAACGGGGACTTGTGTGAAGACATTCTCAGTTCACCAGAAAAAGGTCAGTCTCATTTGTTTGGACATGAATGTATGGGTTTTTCGTATTAAATACCACATTTAAAATTGAAGAACATAATCAATAATATCAGAAAAGCTTCATCAAACTTAAATAGAATTGTTGCTAATAAATCATAATAGTTAAATGTTAATAAAAACTTTCAATTGGAAACCAAAAGGAAATAAGATTCCCATGTATAAATGTTATGTTTAAGAATAATAAGATATAGCAAATATTAAGCAGTGATTGCCATTTAAATAAAATAAACAAAATTTTGATTATAATTGTAATCCATATGTGTGTATTATTTTACTTTTTTCTTTCCTATCCCGATTAGGAACCATTGAGAAATACTTAGAAGCCACGTAAGTAAGTAATTAATTTTATAAAAAGCCCTGAGATTGAAAATATTTTGATATGTGATCTGGTAAATTAATTGGATTATTATTAATGCATTGATTAAATTAAATGACATATACAGTCGGAAAAATGAAAGAATACCCATGAACGAACATATAAAACACGCTGTATTTTCCTGTCACCGTGTCACAAAGAAAATTGCCCAGCGCAAGTACATGTAATAATAATTATTACATGTACTTGCCATTGACAATTTTTTGTGTGACACGGTGACAGGAAAATACAGCCTGTTTTATATGTTCGTTCATGGGTATTCTTTCATTTTTCCTACTGTAAGAATATTATCTCATATCAATAATCAAGATCACATCAATACATATTTGTTATTCGATTTTAATTTTTAAATACAAATATTTTTTTGTACAGTATTTTTGCCGCCCCAGGGGCGTCATTTGATAGGGTTAGGGGAGGCAGTTGCCCCCTCCCCTGAAACTGAAAATGACTGAAATTTACAAAAAATACTTTCAGTTTTCATCATTACATCATATAATATAATGTATTGTATATTATATAATGCTTGCCCCCCCCCCAATCAAAATTTCAAGCCCCTGTGCCACCCTCTCACAATTTGCCGCCCTAGGCAGCTGCCAATATTGCCTAATGGATAAAGCAGCCCTGGTCACAATGAACGTAAGAAGCTGTAGCTGTAGCGTTGTAAAAGCTGTAGGTACTTATGTAAATAACACTGGCACTACTGGCAGTAAACAGATATATCTTTTAACTTAAGAAAACCAAGATGATATAATTATTTTAAGAAAAGCTATACCACTGCAACAGTGTTGCCGGCGTTTCCGTTCTGTTTTAACATGAAGTTTTTAGCGGTATTATCAAACAACCTTGTTTTTAATTATTTACTATTTAGTTGTAGTTATTTATTCTTTCTATTTTTTAATTTGGCGAATTCATAGGGAAGGGCAGCTGCCCCTCCCTGCCCATGCCTGGCGACGCCTATGTGCTGAGTCATAAAGTTTTGCATGGGATGAAGCAGCACATCTGTTGGTAAAACAAAGTGGGCCCGGATCCTTTCTGTGGCATCACTAAAGATGCTACGAAAAACGAGCTTCAGAAATGGCTGATAAGGAATCGTCAAAAGAAATGGAGAACTACTTAAGAGCAAATCTTGAATAGAAAAATAATAACTAATACATATTGATAAAAAACTCTAGAACAATTTGATGAACCTTAATAAACGAGAAATCAAAACGGTCGCTGAAATGGATACTGGACATTACCGCTTAAGAAACCACCTATAAAAACTAGATAAGGTGAATGAAATATGGTGTAGAAAGTGAGAAATGGAAGAAGAGACTATCATACACATTCTATGCCATTGTAATGTACTAAGTGATGTGAGGAAGAAATTCAATGGTCATAGTACGGCAGATTCGTGCAAATATTATAAGAATTGCACATGCATATAATTTGGTCCACATATACTGCACATACAAAGGTTCAAATTTAGATGTTAGGCCATCTCAGATTTTGCCATTTACAAAAATGGCGGTCATTCAAAATGGTCGACTATACATATGTGACTAGTAACACGATATCTTTTGAATGAAAAGTCCGATTTCAACCAAATTTAGTACACTCAAAAAAATTTAGTTCGTAATATTGATTAACAGTGATTACTGAGTAGTATTTCGTTGTCACAACAATTTAATTTGTTGTTTCAACGAACTTTTAGACATTGACGAATGTATTTGGTTATTGTCACAATGATTGAATAATAATTGTGGGAATAACTAGAGTACATTAATCAATAACATTTAGTTTATTCACCCAATAACTTAGTTTCGTATATTTAATAAATACTGTTAATTCTGCCAGCAACTCTCGTTCTTGATTTCGTAGATGACAAGCAATTACCTTGGTTTATCGTGACAACGTACAGATTTCATTAAAACAATGTACAAATGTTGTTAATATAGAGTAATATATGATTATTGAATAGATGTAAATTGATTGTTGTGACAACGAATGCATTAATCAATCTACTACTGCATTTAATTCCCACAATCAATGCGTTCATTGTGACAATAATCGTAGTTGTTGAGACAATAAATGTTTTGCTTGACCATTTGAAAGTTAACGGCTTTTCCTTATCGTGATACCCCTAGCTTCTCAATGTTACCGAAGTGCCGAATAATAATTGCATTTCGTTTTCAAGTGTAGTCCGTAGTAGAAGGAAGTTTTTGTGTGTCTATTATCGTGAAATTTCGGTCGAATTATTTTTAAATGTATTCATTTTTTTCGAATCCTGAGAAAACTAAATATTATTTTTGAAAATTTAAATGCAAAATAAAATATTACAGTATTATCGAGGGTCTGAAGTCCCTGAGAACCTCTATAATGATTATTTTAATAAGTTACAGGGGTGCAAAAGAGAAAATTTAGTATGATTTTTAATTTCAAATAGGCATACCATTCAACAGAAACTTTTTGTTTATTCTAAGGGACTTTCTGTCCTCGGTAATAATGTAATATTTTATTCTGCGTTTAAATTTTTCAAAAATACTTATTAGTTTTCTCAGAATTCAAAAAAAATGAATGCGCTTAAAAATAATTCGATCGAAATTTTGCACCTGCGCTCTCAAAAAGGAAGTGTTATACATTTTTGGAATCACTATTTCAAACGCTTTTAAATAAGCTGTCACATGACGTACTTTCCCATTAAAAAAAATCAAAGTTACGCCGCGCCTGTCACCTGAAGAGGGATCGTGTAAAATTCGAAACATTGATGTTATAATATACTTTGATTACGTATTTTTTATGGGAAATAAGCCACAATTTTACTAAAAAATGAATTTATTAACGTTTCGAAGCCCAAATCGGATTTCGTTGTCAAAATACAAAATACTATTAAAATAAACAAACATGTTGTTGCTAAGTAAAAAAATTCTTCTATAATTTATTTAATCTGACTCATTTATATTGGCAATTCAGACGTATATGATACATTTTAAAGTAGAAAACTTTAAAATGATATCGCCAATATTTATGAGTTGCGTTCCTGGGACGACTTTACTAAAAGATAGTTCATTCGATTACATGAAATCAATTCCAACTCGAGAATATCCGTCGCAAAAAAATCATAGCATGTGATCTGTCTTTAAAAAGACAACCAAATGCAACGATGACAGTAAAATTCTCGCGTTAGAGATTCCATAGTAAATCACGAGGGAAAACCAGGAAAAAACCTCGTGATACTATCCCGACATCGTAAGTATTTGGTCTTACATTTAATCTACCTTCAAGAAAACTAATACCAAATTCTGACTTTAATATGTTTAAATTATAAATAATATTAATATTACATAGACATACAATAAGCAATACTAAAATATAAAATTTGTACTAACTCGATATGTTATTGACTTGCTAATCGTGGTATTTTCTTTCTATTGACTTCCTCTTTCAGTATGGGTAACCACATCCTACTGCATTCTACCGAGGAATTTGCATAAAAAATACGTAATTATAAAAATGCCACAAGGAAATAGCTTCAGAACAATACTTTGATTGTTTTAAAAATCGACCTGTCCGAGCGTTTCGCTTATGTGCTAAAAATAAATAAGTTAATAAGGGGGTGGGGGAGTGTAACACTTATTCCAGTACACTGTATAAGTGAAATCATATGAAAAATCACACAGTCTAAAGTCCTTTAGGTTAAGGACAAAAAAGCGGGATTTAAAAAATTATTATTAATTAATTAATATCATACATTGGGCTATTGCATTCAGTAATTATTAATATAAAATACGTTCATAGTAGGAATGAACGGAATTAATTGTAACATTAAACGGAAATAATTGTAGAAATAAACGAAATACGTTAGGAGAAATAACACTGTTATTGACACAACGAATAGTCTTCGTCGGTCAATTAACGACGTTGTTGTTTCAATAAAAATAGTGTTCGTTGACTCAGTGAACAGAGTTCGTAATATCAATAAATAGTGTTCGTTGACTCAGTGAACAGAGTTCGTAATACCAATAAAGTGACATTATGGTATACATAATGAATGTTCATCCATTCAATAAACGTAACATTGGCTCAACGAACGAAAATAATGAATTGATGAACATCGTTTTGTTGTCCCAATAAAACCAAGAATTGGACAAATTTTAAGTATTGCGTTTGTTGTCTGAATTAACATTTTTATTAATATTACGTACCTTTTTCGTTGAGTGTACATAGGCTCTTTTTGTGATTTAGAAGATCAATGTCGTGAACTGGAAGAATCGGTTTACCAGAAATTGTGTTTTTCCAGATTTTTTTGTAAAACTATTTTATATTATGTAAATAATTTATTTTCAATTTTTGCACCCTGTATATATTAATTTTTTAAAATGGTAATACCATTATTGAAAAGAGCGCACGAATATGTTTTAGGAAATATTTTGAATTTTTAGATATGTCAATTACGATATTTATAGTGAACTTTTTAGTTATGTTAATAGCACGATAACTTTTGAAACGAAAAGTCCTATTTTAGACAAATTTGGCATCAAGGTTCTTTTTTTGATGAATAAGATCAAGGTCTTGAACCGGAAGAATCGATTTACCAGAAGTTGTGTTTTTACTGTTTTTTTATGTAAAAATATGTTGTTTTTTTTTCAATTCTTTCACCCTGTTTATATCAATTTTTCAAATAGGTAATACCGCCATTGAAAAGAGTTTAAAAATATTTTTTAGGAAAGATTTTGAAATTTTTAATTATGTTAATTACCATTTAATAAATGCATAACGTATCTTCACATGTACCTGCGTGCGGCAGATTCATTTTGCATGCCCGCCATTTTTGTAAAAGACAAAATCTGAGATGGCCTTATAATATCTAAATTTGAATCTTTGTATGTGTAGTGTGTGTGGTCCAAATTATATGCTTTTACCATTAATTCCACAATAATTCTTATATTATTTGCACGAATTTGCCGCACATAGGTTCATAGGTACATGTGAAGATACGTTATGCATTTATTAATTGGTAATTAACATAACTAAAGAGTTCAAAATATTTCATAAAAAATATATTTACGGTCTTTTCAACGCCGGTATTAACTTTTTGAAAAATTAATATATACAGAGTGAAAGAATTGGTAAAAAACAACATGTTTTTGCATAAAAATCAGGAAAAACACAACTTCTGGTAAATCGATTCTTCCGGTTTAAGACCTTGGTCTTACACATCAAAAAAAGAACCTACATACCAAATTTGGTTGAAATCGGATTTTCCGTTCAAAAGTTATCGTGCTATTTTTGTAAAAGGTAAAATCTGAGATGGCCTTATATCTAAATTGGCTTCTACCATTAAATTCACAATAATTCTTATAATATTTTCACGAATCTGATACACATACGTACATGTGAAGATACGTTATGCATTTATTAAATGGTAATTAATAGAGCTCGGAAATATGCACTTAAAAAACCCTAAAATATGCATGCAAATATGCACAAAAAACAGTTGAAATATGCACTAAAATATGCTTTTATGCATTTTGCATATTAATAAACAACGCCGTAATCCTTGTTTTGGAGGTATTTAATTATTTATTTTATACCAATGGACCTAGCTCTCGAGGCTCGAAATAAAAAAAAATATTTATTTTTTGCCAAAGTCACAAAAAATATTTATTGAAATTTCAATTACCTACATCATTATATTTATTTATTCTTTATATTCATCACCATCAGTCTTTATTATTACATCTAAAATTATACATTATTAAAGGTTTTTCTAAATTTTCTACTGAATAACTGAGCCGTCTATCTGATAATAATTGTTTAAACACAGAAAAACTTCTTTCTACTTCACATAAAGTTAAAGAGCAAACTTAAAATATTCTATAATTGTGGGTTCTAACTATACCTATAACATTCAATTAACTTCACATTTTCCCCTCTTAATAATATTATTTATTTGAATTATTTTTTGATATCCCTCATTTTTCTTTAACACCGCACCGTGCAGAATGTTTGATACACTTTGATGGTTTCCCCAAGATGTTTAATTTTTTCATTTAATTAATTGATAATTTTAATACTTTGGTTTAATAAAATGTTTCGCTTTTCTAATTTAGTAATAATTGGTTTAGCAATATTTACAAAATTGGTTTGGATATATGTCAAATTACTTTTTAATAACGGTTTTTTAAAACATCCACACATTTTTTATAGCACCTCAGTTATCTACATTGGAACTACAAATGACGCCTCTAATTCCCTCAAAATTATCGGTTATGAAATTTACAGAACTTAACCTTGTTCCCCATTTAGTTATCATAGTTTCAGGTGGTAGACACATTAGGTAAACGATCTTTATACACCTCCACTCGCAAAAGGGCTTAAAAATATTTTTTTATATTTGATACAAGGGTATTGATCATTGGAAATTCTGCCCTTCCACTTTCTGCTACTACATATATTTAAAGTGTGTGCTTAACAAGTAGCAAATTTGAAAAAAATATTTTTAAATGTTGTCCATCTTTGTTCATTCAGCATCACTGAATAATAATAAAACTTTTTCACTAACAAAATGTGACTGCATATTGTAGAGTCCCTTCGTCCCTTTTATTCGTCGTATCGTTGCCTTATAAATTGTAAAAGGCAGAGATTAAGAATGTTACCAGAAAGTGGTTCCACGATATTTTTCAGATTTATTGTTTAGATCTGGGACTTCTCATTTCTCTTTAAATTTTTTTTTGTTGGTATCGTTTGAGGCAAAAAAAGTGAAAATATGCAATTTTAATAAATGCATATGCACTTATAAAATTTATCCAAAATATGCAAATATGCACCTTTTTGCATATTTCCCGAGCTCTAGTAATTAACATAACTAAAAAGTTCAAAATATTTTCAGTAGTAATTGCACAAGAGCTCTGAAATTATTGAATTTTTCCCAAGTGACACTTTGACAGTTTTAATTTCACGAGCCGAAGGCGAGTGAAATTATGTCAAAGTGTCACGAGAGCAAAAATTCTATATTAATTTCAGAGGTCGAGTGCAATTTGTTGCGATTATTTCATGAATAAAACTGTTCAAAACCAAAATTTTATTGTAATTTATTTATGTAAGTACCATTAAACACACAGTTTTTATAAATATTTGACGATTGAAAGTCATCACTTTTATAATTTTTAAAACATTAATTGTCATTAATGTCACTGAATGTATTTTTTCGTAGCAACGCAGGGCATCTGACGTAATATAATTAACGACGGGAGATTATCAAAAATTATCGATTTAATTCAGATTTCTGTAGCTTTCTATTGGTCAGAATCTCCTATGAATGAAATAATCTACAAAATATTTTTACGCTCTTTTCAATTGCGGCATTACCTTTTTGAAAAACTAATATATACACAGGGAAAAAATTGAAAAAAAATTTTTTATATAAACAACCAGTAAAAACACAACTTTTGGTAAACCGATTCTTCTTGTTCACCATATCCAATTTGTAAATAAAAAAGGGCCTATATACCAAATTTGGTTTAAATCGGACTTTTTGTTCAAAAGTTATGGTACTATTAAACACATATGTATAGCCGCCATTTTGAACGCCCGCCATTTTTGTAAAAGGCAAAATCTGAGATAACCTCATATCTAAATTTGAACCTTTATATGTGTAGTATGTGGTCCAAATTTTATGCTTGTATCATTAAATATGCAATTGTTTCACACATAGGTCGCACTATCACCTGAGGTTTGAACCAGAAGAGTTCCGTAAACTACTATTAAAACCGTTGGCCTTCTTTTAGACCACATGACTAATTTAGAGATAGATATTAGGAAAATACAAGGTATGGTACAAAGGCCGATGCTACTATAGTATAAAGTCTAGCCCGAATATGCGGTCTACCTGTGCATATAGCTGTATTATAGTGTGCAGTGTACCGATGATTGGAATCTAAAAAAATAATGAAATGCAAGGAAACTCTTGTAGAAATAGTATATTACTTTATGAGGCGGAGAAGCATGACTTTTCTTGACGCGCCCGATATTACGCGCCGAACGAAGTGAGGCGCGTAATAGAGGGCAAGTCAAGAAAAGTCGCTTCTTTGCCGAATAAAGTATACTATTTTTTCTTCAAACGTAGCAATTTTCAACCATAAATAGTACAATTCATACGCTATTTTTACTCGAAATTAACTGTGACAACTATCAAAGTCGTCTAGATGTTAGAAATTAAAATAATTAAGGTGATACAGTAGCGATCAACAGGTAGCGAAAACGCGTTCCAAGATTGCGGCTGTAATTTTGAATATTTTTTCGAGATATTTGGCACACGTATTCGTAATATAATAAAGAATGGCGGTACAGAGCCCAATTTGAAAAATATATTAATATGTGGAAATTACTCTGTAATTAAATACAATATTAAAAAAACGAGCCTGTACCGCCATTAAGAAGAACAAAAAAATACACTTTCTTCAAATAAACTTTTTTATCCGATGCCTAGATTTTGTGTCATTTTGGAACTACTAATGAAATAAAAAATTTTAGTAGTTCCAAAATGACACAAAATCTAGGCATCGGATAAAAAAGTTTATTTGAAGAAAGTGTATTTTTTTGTTCTTCTTAATGGCGGTACAGGCTCGTTTTTTTAATATTGTATTTAATTACAGAGTAATTTCCACATATTAATATATTTTTCAAATTGGGCTCTGTACCGCCATTCTTTATTATATTACGAATACGTGTGCCAAATATCCCGAAAAAATATTCAAAATTACAGCCGCAATCTTGGAACGCGTTTTCGCTACCTGTTGATCGCTACTGTTTCTTCTTAAGTCGTCGGTGGGATTTGCGTCTCCTTGGTTACAGTTGTTTGAGAGTTGTTTGCAATTATTAAAGACAGCTTATTGTTGTTGCAACCGCAAGCGCAAATTTAGTGCGAAAATGGAAAACCTAAACGAAATTGAGTCCGCGGCTAATGATGCAGTACAAGCACTTCCAAGAGTGGTGCGATACAAGAGAAGTACGGCAAGTTACCGAAGACGTTTTACTGGCATATTTTAATATAATGGAAAATGAAAATAAATGGAAATCTTGTACAATGTGGTCACGATACTCTATGATAAAATCCGAGTTAGTTATTAGAAAAAATGTGGTTATAAGCAAATTTTTAAAGTTACGTGCCTTTCTGAAAAAGACAAGCGAAGGATATACTGCAAAGAAGTCTAAAGTTTTCACTAAAGACGAGTTTGATAAATTTTTGTTTGAAGCGCCAGATAAGTTGTATTTAGGATTAAAGGTAAAAAAAATTATATTGCAAAGCATGTAGTATACTCTACTAAATTATAAAAATATTTCAGATTGTTTGTAAAAATGAAGACTGTGGACATTGAGGATAAAGAAAATGTAATAATTATCAAAATCCCAGACAGTAAAACACGACAAATTAGATCTTTTACGATAATTGGTCAAAAGTACATTAAACTCTATAAAAAGTATGCATCACTGCGGCCTGAAAATTTTACAGAAAACCGATTTTTTATCAAGTACCAAAATGGAAAGTGTTACCGAAGCGTCATGGGAATACATTCGATCAGCGCAGTAGCCCAAAAAGTAGCTAGTTATTTAAATTTAAACGATGCAAGCGCATACACGGGTCACTCTTTACGACGAACTTCAGCAACACTTTTAGTTGATGGAGGCGGAAATCTGGAATGCCTCAAACGACATGGGGGCTGGAAATCAAGCACGGTTGCCGAAGGATATATAGAGGATTCAATAAGAAATAAGAACGCTAATGCTCAAAAAATTTTAAACCCTCATGATTCGCCAACATCGGGAATGATTGCTGAAAGTTGTGCTCGACCATCAGTATCATCAACAATTACCAAAGCGTATCAAGAGTCGGGAACATTTTTGCACGGTTTCAATTTTGAAAATGACTCATTAACTAATTGTACTTTTAATATTACTATAAATAAAAATGATGTTTAATTGTTGTTAATGACATTTGTATTGTTGCTTTGTGACATGTTTCATATTGTTGCCGTGACAACATTTTTCCCTTCGCCGTAAAGAAATGGGAAAAAAACTGCTGCCGGCGGAGACATCAAACTTTGACAGGATCAAGTTAGATAAGTAATGTCATCATTATTTGACGTTTGAAGAAAAAAATTATTATTCACAAGAAATAAACATTTGGAGGTAAATAAAAAATGCAAATTGAAAGGGGACTAATCATTTACAAAACATAAATTATGTAATCTAATTATTTATAAAACAATATAGCCTAATTATTATCAAAGAAAATATTTATGCATCTGAATTTAAGAGAGAAAGCCAATGATTTTAACTTAAAAAATCATGCGGGCACCCTAACTAAGAAGATGATGGTGACAGAGTGAGAGAGATAGAAGTGACAGAGACTAACGAGTCTTGCCTGATTGTAAAAGAAGAAGAAGAAGATGCTTTCAAATTTTTAGCATGAACTGACTTAAAATAAGTTGGATGCAATTAACACTACTTTTTGCAATTGTTCTATAAATAAACTATTTTTAAATTGAGAAATAATACTCAAAACATTTCAAAACTCAATAATTTTATCCTTATTTCCAGGTATATTTTTCAAAATAAAAGCCAAATATAGATTTAGATTAAGGTTATATCTGAAATAAATTTTAAGGAGGTGTTTTCCAATACATCTGTCACCAAACAAACAATTCAAATCATGGCACCTTTAATAATAATATCTACAAATACTTATTTGCAAATTCAAAGATAAAGTTGTTACAAAACTAGAAACAAATAAGAGTGTACTTCTTATATAACCAAAGGGGAGTCCCGGAAAAAATAAATACCTACAGGAAATACTAGCTAACCTTTATCTTTGTTTAATCGTTCATAGTACTTTTTATATTTCCTGGAAGTATTGAATTAGAATCAGAATTGTTGTTTTCATTTTACATGACCGTGACGATAAACAAAAATAGAACACATCTGAGAAAATAGCTAATTCTTGGTTGATGGATTCTACAAGTGCATAACGAAAATTTATTGAATATAAAAGACTCAAAATCCAATTAGTATCTATAGGCGCCACCTAGGTCACCGTGGCTTTTTCAATTCTGATGGGCAAACTCAACGGCTTCTTATGGATTTTTGGCTGCTGATTACGAATTTCGAGGGTGGATTTCGATTCGAGTGGTCACAAAATTGTTATAAACAATTTAATTGTTTATAATTTGTTTATAAGACTCCTGATTATAAACTAAACGAGATAAATTGTTTTTCAAACAAAATGTGTTCCTTAATAGGAAACAAAGAAAACGGTATTTACTAAACTTAAATCCAACAATGAAGTAAAAGTCAGACTTACTCTCAATCTTTATTATAACTTCCGACGACCGGTTTCGCTCTTTAAAATTTGTAGAGCATCTTCAGGTCAAAGGTAACAAGTTACAAAATGCTACAAATAAACAAAAACCAGAGTTAGGACATTGTCTGGTTGTAAAAGATTTGCATCTTGCATCTTTTACAACCAGACAATGTCCTAACTCTGGTTTTTGTTTTTGTTTATTTGTAGCAATTTGTAACTTGTTACCTTTGACCTGAAGATGCTCTACAAATTTTAAAGAGCGAAACCGGTCGTCGGAAGTTATAATAAAGATTGAGAGTAAGTCTGACTTTTACTTCATTTAAAATGAACTCTCACATGCAACCCATTCAAGATTTAAATCCAACAATTAGAACTCAAGATATTGTAAAATTAGTGCATATTGCAAATTACAAAATAAGTGAAAGACTAAGTTTTCACTCTAATGGCATATAACATATCCCACCAGAATGAAAACAATGGGAACCTTCTCTGGTTACACCTCCGAGGCTTCTACAATTTGCAAGCCATACGGATGCTGCGACTAAGGAAGATGAGGGAATTCTACAATTTACAATTCACGTCACATCTGCTCAGCGCGGTAAAGTTCCAACGAGACTGGTTCCCTTCATACTCCACACAGAGTAAATGTAAATCAAAAATGAATCATTTTCAATTTCGTTTCAAAACGAAAATACAGCCGAACCATATTCCAGTCCAATCAGAGAGTGCTGCAAGCACCTCTACCGGTTCCGAAACTTATTAGTCTCTCATCAGGAGGCACATATGCTGCTCTCCCTGATCCAACCAAAACAAACCCCAGCGTGCAGTCCCGAATTGCAACGAACGAAATGGCATAGATGCCCTAGCGGCAACTGCTAGCAAAATACTAAGTTTTCACTCTAATGGCATATAACATATCCCACCAGAATGAAAACAATGGGAACCTTCTCTGGTTACACCTCCGAGGCTTCTACAATTTGCAAGTCATACGGATGCTGAGACTAAGGAAGATGAGGGAATTCTACAATTTACAATTCACGTCACATCTGCTCAGCGCGGTAAAGTTCCAACGAGACTGGTTCCCTTCATACTCCACACAGAGTAAATGTAAATCAAAAATGAATCATTTTTGATTTATAAAATAAGTATTTTTTGAAGCTACGGGTGCGGCAGATTCGTGAAAATATTATAAGAATTGTGCATTTAATGATAAAAGCATATAATTTGGACCACATATACTACACATATAAAAGTTCAAAATTAGATATGAGGCCATCTCAGATTTTGCCTTTTACAAAAATGGCGGGCATTCAAAATGGCAACTATACATATGTGACTAATAGCGCGATAACTGAACGAAAAGTCCGATTTTATTCAAATTTGGTATATGGGTTATTTTCTTGATGTATAAGATCGAGCTCCTGAAACGGAAGAATCGATTTACCAGAAGTTGTGTTTTTCCTGATTTTTTATGTAACAATATGTTGTTTTTTTCCTTCGTTCACCCAGTATAAAATAATTTTTCAAAAAGGTAATACCGGAATTGAAAAGAGCGTAAAAATATTTTTTAGGAAATATTTTGAACTTTTTAGTTATGTTAATTACCATGTAATAAATGCATAACGTATCTTCACATGTACCTATGTGCGGAAGATTCGTGCAAATATTATAAGAATTATTGTGCATTTAATAGTAGAAGCATATAATTTGGATACATACAGTCGGAAAAATGAAAGAAAACCCATAAACGAACATATAAAACACGCTCTATTTTCCTGTCACCGTGTCACAAAGAAAATTGGTCAGTGCAAGTACATGTAACAATAATTATTACATGTACTTGCGCTAGTCAATTTTTTGTGTGACACGGTGACAGGAAAATACAGCGTGTTTTATATGTTCGTTCACGGGTATTTTCATTTTTCCTACTGTATACTACACATACAAAAGTTCAAATTTAGATATGAGGCCATCTCAGATTTTGCCTTTTACAAAAAAGGCGGGTATTCAAAATGGCGACTATACATATGTTACTAATAGCACGATAACTTTTGAACGAAAAGTCCGACTTCAACCAAATTCAGTATATAGGTTCTTTTTTTATGTATAAGATCAAGCTCTTGAGCCGGAAGATTCGGTTTAGCAGAAGTTGTGTTTTTCCTGATTTTTTTTTGTAAAAATATGTTGTTTATTTTTTCAATTCTTTCACGATGTATATTAATTTTTCAAAAAAGTAATACCGGCGTTGAAAAGAGCGTAAAAATATTTTTTAGGAAATATATTGAACTCTTTAGTTATATTAATTACCATTTAATAAATGCATAACGTATCCTCACATGTAGGTACCTATGTGCGGCAGATTCGTGCAAATAATAATATAAGAATTTTTAAGAATAATAAAAATATTTTTGCGCTCTTTTTGATGGCGGTATTAACTTTTTGAAAAATTAATACATACAGGGTGAAAGAATTGAAATATAACAATATATTTTTATATAAGAAGAAGGAAAAACACAACTTCTGGTAAACCGATCCTTCCGGTTCAATACCTCGATCTTATACATCAAGAAAGAACTTATATACCAAATTTGGTTGAAATCTGACGTCTCGTTTAAAAGTTATCGTGCCATTAGTAACATATGTATAGTCGCCATTTTGACTGCCCTCCATTTTTGTAAAAGGCAAAATTTGAGATGGCCTCCTATCTAAATTTGAACCTTTATAAGTGTAGTATATGTGGTCCAAATTATAATATGCTTCTATAATTAAATGCACAATTGTTTCACATATCGGCCGCACTAAAGGAAAGCAGAGAAAGAGAAATGGGTCATTAGTCCAGGGCGGATCTGTTTTGAGATGGACGTTGAGAGGTGACTCAAATTTTTTTGCAGAAATTGCTTGAAAATAGCTCAAATAATAATATTTAAGTTATCCTCCCACTCAAAATGGTCCGGAACATTGTTTAAATAATCAAAATGTCAAAATATGAAAGGGAAAATTCGATTTTTTTATTGCTTTTTTAATTATAACTTTAAAACTGTTCATTTCTGAGAAAAGTTGTACTGACATAAAAGTTGCGTAATTAAATTTCCTACAATATAGAATTGGTTGAAAATTTAAAAAATTGTCACCCTTGTTGCAAAATAGCAATAATTGCGAAAAAAAAACATACAAAACAAGTATTGGCATTTTACGTTTTTCAACCATTTATGCTACACTTAGGACCTTCATGTTTTACCCAGAAAAACTTTGTGATTTAGTAAAATAGCACTGTAAATTTCATTAAGATCGGTTTAATAGATTTTGCAAAATAAATTTTGCAATCCAGCTTTCGCAAAAAAAATTAATTTTTTTAAAATGTTGCAGGACTAAAAATAAAGCAGATAGCAAGTTGAATTTTTTTTTGCTTATAGAAGTGTACTGTACCTATCATTTGCAATTTTCAGAATTAAAATCGATTAATTACCACGGCGTCAGGAAATTTTTTAATAAACATTAATTTTTGGTGCTACGCGCCGGACAGCGGTGTTTGATTCACGCAAGTTGATTTCCACCAAAATTTCTTCCAATCTTTATCTAATATATTATTTTCTTACTCTATATTTTGTTGTATTTTAATATTTTAATTCCACAAAAATCAAACTAATTTTATTATTGTTTGTGAAATGTTGTTTAAACAATTGCATATGTTTAAAAAAAATAAACTTTTATTCTCTAAGTTAAAATATATCAACAAAGAAAGTGTTTGCTAAAAAACGTGTTATTTCAAAGGATATAGTATGTGTTTTTATTTTGCAATAAACAAATTTATTTATTTATATCGAAATATAATAAAAATTAAAATGCATCAATCATTATCAAAGGTCATTGGAATGCCTAATCAGAGCAAACTATCCGCTGTCCTGCGCGTAGCACCAATAATTAATGTTTATTTAAAAAAATTCCTGACGCCGTGGTAGTTAATCGATTTTAGTTTTGCAAATTGCAAATGAAAGGTACAGTACACTTCTATAAGAAAAAAAAATCTCAACTTGCTATCTGCTTTATTTTCAGTCCTGTAACATTTTGAAAAAATGAATTTTTTTTGCGAAAGCTGGATTGCAAAATTTATTTTGCAAAATCTATTTAACCAATCTTAATTAAATTTACAGTTTTGTTTTACTGTATCATAAAGTTTCTGTGAATGAAATATGAAGGTCCTAAGTGTAGTATAAATGGTTGAAAAATGTAAAATGCGAATACTTGTTTTTGTGTGGTTTTTCCGCAATAATTGCTAGTTTGCAACAAGGGTGACTATTTTTTAAATTTTTAACCAATTCTATATTGTTGGAAATTTAATTATGCAACTTTTATGTCAGTACAAGTTTTCTCGGAAATGAATACTTTTAAAGTTATAATAAAAAACCGAAGAGAAAAATCGAAATTTTCCTTAATTTTTTGACATTTTGATTATTTAAACAATGTTCCGGACCTTTTTGAGAGGGAGGATAACTCAAATATTATTATTTGAGTTATTTTCAAGCAATTCCTGCAAAAAAATTTGAGTCACCTCTCAACGTCCAAATGTACTATTATTTTTACAGATGCGCCCTGGTCTACATGTTGAGATGTGAAAGATATGAGTTACTTCAAATCGTATTGGAAGGTAAAGTACAGAGCAAAACATCAGTAGAAAGACGCCAATACTCGTGGCTCATCCGAAGAAATTTTTCGTGCAGCAGTTTTCAACGCTACAATTGCCATTTGGATCGTCAACCTTCGAAAGGAGACGGCGCAATAAGAAGAAGAACCTGAGAAGACTCTGCCTAATTTCATAGATTCATATTATATCATATACAAGGATATATTAATGTTCTTAGTAAATGTATTATTTATTATAATTTTTGTGTCTTTGGATTTGTCTTCCTCAGGAATAAGATATTTTATAATAATAGTAAGTATATTTAAAGTATTTTTGTATACTTCACTTGGTGTATTAAATTTGTCAGTGTGTATGAGACATTTTGTAACCTGTCAAAGCAAAAGGAATATAGCTCAGTGGTAGAGCGTGTGACCGGAGATCAAGAGGTCCCGGGTTCAAATCCCGGACGATTCATATTCTTTTTTTTTTATAATTTTGGTATCGTTTTAATAAAAGTTTTTAAAAAGTGGTAGGTAAAGAAAGTTAGTTTAATATTTAAATAAAATACAAATAACCTGTTAGGTATATTAATTTCGTTGAAATCATAATAATAGGAGTGAGCATAACTTCTTACGTGCGTACAAAGTACACACACATTCTTTTTTTTTAACGAATTGTAGATAGTTATACCTACATAATATGCCCGACTGCAGATAGAAAATATGACGATGAAGTCGAGAAGTTGTATGATCAAATCGAAGACATCTTACAGAAACGTAATAAACACGAATTATATATTATAGGCGACTTCAATGCAAAAATTGGGGAAGGTCGACGAGGTCAGACTGCAGGTTCTTATGGTCTTGGGCAACCTAACGATCGAGGAGAGAGATTGCATGAATTTTTTTAAAGAAAACGATATGATCATTGCAAACACCTGTTATAAACTACCCAAGCGACGACTATTTGGAAAGCCCCATTTGATGATGGCAGTAACCCTGAGTCTTCAAGAAATCAAATAAACTATATATGTACTTGTAAATGAGCGTTTCTGAAATGCCGTAAAAAAGGCACTACATTTCCTGGGGCAGATGTTGCATCTGATCATCAACCACTTGTAGGGGATATTAAACTAAGGTTAAAATGAATTCAGCGACAAAAACCAAAAACCAATGTAATTAACTTTGACGATACAAACATAAAACATAACAAAAATGAATAACCATTTTCAATTTCGTATGGCTTGCAAATTGTAGAAGCCTCGGAGGTGTAACCAGAGAAGGTTCCCATTGTTTTCATTCTGGTGGGATATGTTATATGCCATTAGAGTGAAAACTTAGTCTTTTGTCATAAAACATAACATTCAAAAAGAATTTAACAATAGAATAAAAAACATCGGAGAACAACTAGAAGATCCAGAAGAACTATGGAGTGAATTTAAAAACCAAGTTAACGAAATCTCCAAAAACAATGATTATAGAAATAACTTAATCAAGAAAAATAAATGGATGAGAGATGACATCTTGAAATTGATGGAACAACGTCGACTGATAAAATATAATGAAACAGAATATAGACACCTGCAGAAGTGAATAAAAAAGAAGATCAAATTAGCCAAAGAAAAATGGATGAGAGAAAAGTGCGACGAAATGGAGGATATGATATCTAGACAGACTTATTTAATGTGCACAAAAAACTAAAAGAAATAAATAACATATTTAAAAAACGTAGTTTCGCAATGGGGATCGCCAACGTCGGATAATAAATTCTGATATGGACCGTGAAGAAGAAGATATTTATAAGATTGACAGGCGTTTGCGTGTTGTGATAAATATGTTAATTATGCTAAACCTGTTGTGTCATCAGGGTATCTTCTTCTTCAAGTGCCCTGTTCGTTGCGAATGTTGGCTATTAACATGGCAACTCTGATCTTGCTTGCGGCAATAGTCTGAATAGTTCGACTGATGCGAGCCGTAGATTTTGGAGCCACGAGTGTCTTCTCTTGCCTGGCCCTCGCTTACTGTCTATTTTCCCCTGGACAATCAACTGCATTAGACGGTACTGATCGTATCTCAATATGTGGCCTAGATATTCAAGTGTCTTTTGTTTAACTGTGCTCACGATTTCTTTCTCTTTTCCGATTCTGTCGATTATCTCTGTATTGGTGACATGTTCGGGCCAGGATATACGAAGAATGCGTATACCCACATTAGAGTATATCACTTAGAATGTGGAAGGAACTGGGATGTGTGGAAGTGGCGGATTCGTTGTGATAATCAGATACAAAACTGATCTGAGAACATTTTTTATCTGAGGGTGATAGATTATAATTGGATAATGAGATTTCATCTTAAAGTCTCACGAGCACATTAATACTTTTGGCATTCTACTGGCCTAAAGCATTGTTAGTGCAGCCACTGAAGGTTTTCACCTCCGATTTCGTTGAACCTTTATCGATTTTCATGAAAATTGGTGAGTAGTTAGGACATACTTCTAGAAACAAAGGTGACATGATGCCAACTTGCGCTTTTATCCTGGGGGTGGATGCCACCCCTTCTCGTGGGTGAAATTTTTTTATTAAAAATAATACCAGAAATCGATAGAGGGGCAACTTCTAAGCAAAATTTGTTATAGCAAACTTCTAAGCAAAAATATAAAGTTATTAAAATAAATCAACACTTTTTGAGTTATTAAATATCAAAGACTTTATTTTTCCTTTAAAAAATGCATGTTTTAAAGCTGTTTTTCACGTATTACTCAAAAACTGTAAGTTTTTGTAAAAAATCTATAATTACCTAAATTAAAGATAATAAAAAATTTAATACACTCTCCACTTAAAGAACTAAACTAATGTTATTACAAAGTAAGTTATGGGTAATTGAATGTATATTTTTTTCGATGAGTACTCAAATCTAAGTATTCAAGCTTACATAACGGGAAAACGATGCATTTTATAGAATAAACTTGTTAAATACTTGTCAAAGTACTTCGGAATACCTTTCAAACGAGCTTCAGTAGAAGATAATAGCATCAAAATTAAGCAAGTTATGATGAAAATAAAAGAACCCTTTCGATTTTTTTAGGAAAAAGTGAAAAATAAAACATACGCCATTTCCACAAAAATTAAAATTTGTAGTAATACTCACAACAATTTCTTTAGGTTAACATAGTTAATGATTTCAACAACTTTGACTGGTTTAGAATGCATATTTTTGAAAAAAAAAGATGTAATTTAAAAAAATCGGAACTTTTAAAATTATCTCACAATAAAACACTGAAAAACGTTTGTTTTTCTATACTTCCACAAAATTTATTACAACTATGTTATTACTACAGCTGTTTCGGCAAAGTGCCTTTCTCACTGTAACAGCTGAAACACTCACTGAAACAGCTGTAGTAATAACATAGTTGTAATAAATTTTGTGGAAGTATAGAAAAACAAAAGTTTTTCAGTGTTTTATTGTGAGATAAAATGAACTTCCATCAAGTAACGGTCGAATCCATCAATTATTTTAAAATTATCGTACTTTTCATTTTCTTTTGATAATAACTCCAAAAATACTCAATATACGTAAAAAATGGTATATCACTAAATTTTATTTTTTTCTGTTCCAAATACTTTACCCATTTTAATATTTCCGTTGAGTAAAAAATAACCGAGATAGAAACGTTTAAAATGTCAATTTTGCTGCGAGAACCATGTAACCGGGGCCATTTAACCTATTATTTAAAAAAAAACTGAGAGGTTTAAAAGACTAATTTCGACGTTTTTTAATAGCCCTCGTATCAACTTTTAAATAGTTTTTAGGTGAACCCGATATCTTAAAAATTAACGGAGTTATTTACAAAAAAACAATCACATTTTTTGGAATAATTTTTAAAAGGTACACTTTTAAACATTTTTGGTGCATAAATTTTAATACTATCAACTTGTTCGAGGGCTTATTTGATAGATATTTCTATAAACTTTGACAAATGTTTAATAAGTTTATGTTTTAAAATGCATGATTTTCCCTGTATTTAAGCTTGAATACTTAGATTTGGGTACTCGACGAAAGTAATATACATTCAATTACCTATAACTCACTTTTAGTTACCATTGAAAGGTTTCTCTAGTAAGGAGTTTATTTGATTTTTTATTATCCTCTATTTTGATAATAATAACTTTTTTCTAAAAACTTATAGTTTTTGAGTTATGAAAAATCGGTTAAAAACATGCATTTTTCTCACGAGAAATTAAAATCTTTGATCTTTAATAACTCAAAAAGTTTTGATTTATTTTAATAACTTTATAAAACAAATTTTGCTTATAATTTGTCCCTCTATCGAATTATGGGGTTATTTTTGATCAAATAATTTTCATCCACGAGGAGGGGTGGCATCTACCCCCAGGGTAAAAGCGCAAGTTGGCACCATGTCACCTTTGTTCCTTGAGATATCCTCTAACCACTCACCAATTTTCATGCAAATCAATGGAGGTTCAACGAAATCTGAAGTAATAGCTCATATCCACCTTCAGTGACTGCACTATGTCATAAAAGTCAAAAATATCACAAATTTTAGTTTTGTTATCTGTAACAGGATGTCATTTTCTGTCTCAAGGTTTAATAATATTCTCTATTTATTGTAGTTTTCGGGTTTTTAGATCCGCGCTGTAAAAATCCTGTACGTATTTGACAACATAGACGTCCAAGAAGAGTTATTTTCATATTTCCTACACTTTTCCTACAGAGTCGGCTTTTTCTAAAATATTTTGTTCAATTAAAGGTTTTAATTTATTAAATGAATTAAATGAAATAAGAATGCAAAGAAAAAAATATGTACAAAATTATGGATTAAAGATACTGACCTGAAAAAACCTACTGACTTCAAGTACACCCAAAAAATGATTATAGTAGGGAAGCCCAAGCGAGGATTTTGCAGTTACTAGAGCTCATCAGATTATGACATGGGGAGAAACCTTGTACCATGTAAATGTACCCTAACTATATATTGGATCTTAATACAGGAGAGTTCGTTAAGGAGGGCTCGAAAAAAAATCTATTCTTATAAAAACTCGAAATCGTCAGATAAGGTCAGTTATTAAGTACATGCAGAACAGTGTATAATTCAAAAATCTGACGGTTTAGGCGGTGCGTAAGGAAATGGGTGAGTCACAATGTTTCACAAGAAAAAGGCGAATATTTCTAGAAATAAACGTTATATCGAAAAACTTAAAAATACATGTTCATTATTTTTTAAAAATCTATCGAATGATATCAAAGACCCTAGTGCCTAGAAGAGAGCATATCAAAGATTCTATTGCTTAGAAGAGGGGAGGGGTGTAATATTAAAATTTTAAATAGGACCCCCGCGATATTTCGCGAAATAAACATCAGATCGAAAAACTGCAAAATATTCGTATTCAATATTTTTGAAAAAACTATCGAATGACACTAAACACGACCCCCACGGAGGTGGGGTGGCGGGTTAGTTTAAAATATTAAATAAGCGCCCCCATTTTTCGATTGCAGATATGTATTCCTTACGTAAACATAAATAAATTTTATTCGAGATATTTTTTCTAATTATGGATAGATGGCGCCATAATCGGAAAAAACGATTGTTGGAAATGGAAAATTAAATTAAAAAATGGAAAGTCCCCACTTAATTGGAAAAGGTAAGGGTAGCTTTCAATCATAATAGCAACATTAATAATATTGAAAAATATTAAAAATATCACTAAAATATTTTTAAATTGAAAACCTATTGGTCCATTTCCCTGGTGACACCTGAAAGGCTTCTACAATATGCAAGCCAAATGGATGCTGCAGTGAAGACAAAAGGGAAGGAATTCTACACTATGCAATTCACAACCCCGTCTGCAGCTTGGTAAACTTCCGACGGAAAATGGACCTAGTTACTCTATAGGAGTAATATTAATATAAAATAAAAATAAAAATGTATACAATTTTTATTCAGTTGCAATGCGAAGGCAAAACAATCTTATTTTTCACTTAGAATACGGAGCGCAGTCCAGCACTCTGAATCGACGATTTTCGACTCTTATTGGAGTTATCTTCGGAGAGGCGTAGGCGTGCTGCTCCATAATCGAAGTGACCAACCATGAGACAAGGATCTACAGTTCGAGCGAGTCTCGTAAATTCCACGATTTCGAGCCACGCTTCACGCAACCGTATTTGCGTACTTGTGTTTCAAGTTGCGTGGTCGTGCGGTGTTTAATTTACCAAATTTAAATATAATCGTTTCTACTGATTCATAATATGTATACTATAATATATTATATTAAAGTTTTTAAATATTGTTAAAATTATTAACATTGTATTTTAATATGTTTTGAGTTGTGTGGTCGTGCTCTGTCGAGTGGAGTTATAATTTACCAAATTTAAATATACCTAATCGTTTCTACTGATTCATAAAATGTATACTATAATAATATAATCGTTGATTGAGGTATTGGGAGATACCCAATACCTCAATCAACGATATAATAAATATATTAAAGTTTTTAAATATTATTAAAGTTTTTAACATTGTATTTTAATATACTTTGTTTTATTAATAATAATATTACCTAAGTATTGCACCTTGTTCAAAAAAAGTTCAAGATAAATACCGCGGTTTTTCCATATGAAAATGCAAAGCAAAATAATACAATTTGCAGAGTTTGTAAATGCTTGTTTTTTGATAAAATAATACAAATTGTATGTAGGTAGGTAGAGTAGCAAAGCGTTGAGTAGTTATAGCAAAAGTAGCTACGCCATCTGAGACACGATAAGGATGAAATTAGTTTTATATTTTCTTTTCTCATGGAGCATGCATGATGGAGAGTTTTTTTAAATACGTAACAAAGCATGTTGTTTTGTTATCTATGTTGTTCAAACACCTCAGCTGACACAGCGTCTCAAGTACGATTGCGCGAAATCGTGGAATTTACGAGACTCGCTCGAAATGTAGATCCTACTACTACATTGTTTTGATTTGCTTGTCTTGATAATGTTAAGAAGAAATGCGTACAATGTGATTCCCCGTTTAGGATTTTTTGCTCTTCAGGGTTTGTGGTGAATGTTTAGTGTTGGCAGCAAAAGCAAACAGTCCGAAAAACACACTGGGGCAAGCACCGTGTCCTGGTGTTCTTGGATCCTTGGTTATGCCGGACGGTGGTGTCCAGAGGGCTAAGAAGACAACAGAGAAGAAAGTTTGATGGATTGTTGTTGGTTCCATAGACATTTACGTGTACTGTCCGTGCTTTGCTCTCGACCAGTCTCCCTAGAAACCATTGTACAACGACAGGCGAACCTGCGTCCCTCGTCGGCGGTCAGGAGGTGGCTTTGAGCGCAGCGTGGACAGTGAGCGTTCGAGTGGAGAAAATAGTTGCGGCTATTTTCTTGGGACGAACAGGTATAATTGTGCAATGAAGTTGGGAAACCGCAAAAAACCAACTTCTCCCTGTTCGGGGTAGGGAAGAGGAAATGTTAGAGGTGGGTACGGTAGGCTAACGGGGTAGCCTCAAGGATGTTTTCGTACTCTACCGGGAGTTCGTCAATGCATGTTTGCATTAGAGCGGACGGTACGTGAATCTTTTTGCGTTTGGGCTTTCGGTAGAGTACGTGGCCGGAAGATGAACAGGAACATTTGAGAGATTCTTGTGTGTCGGAAGGGGGGCCGTTGATTACTTTGATTGTGAAGTTCCTGTTCAGAGAGTTTATTCTCTCGGTGATTTTGGGGATGTTCGAGATGTTATGGATTTCGTTTGAGGGATATCGCCAGTGCTCATAGTTACATCTACGCAAGACTCTGCGCTCTGTCCTCAACAACCTCTCTTGTTTTTGTCTAGAGCAAAGAGAGTAGATACATGACTTGTACTCCATGACGGGTCGAATAAAGGTCTTGTAAGTGTGAATGAGAGTCTTCTTGTGTGTCTTGCCAATTTTTCCAGAGAGAGCGTTGAGAAGTCTGGCCCTGTTCCTTACCCTGTCTAAAGTTGCCTTTAGATCTGCGTCCCAGTTGAGAGTCCTGGTAAACAGAACTCCCAAATAGTTCACAGTCGGGCTAACAACAAGCCTTTCTCCCAACAAACTCAGAGGATATTGGTCGTCTTCATTGCGAATGATTCTATTTGACACAGAAGGGGCGCGAAACACAATTGTTGTTGTTTTGTTCGCGTTGAGCGTGACTCTCCACTTACAACACCATTCGCCGACGCCGTCCAACAGAGCCTGGGCTCTTCTGAAGAGGAGTCTTGGGTTGTATCGAGAGGTAGTTGAGAGCAGAGTCGTGTCGTCTGCATAGAGAAACAGCCGAGTACCTGGGATATTTTGGTTAGTGATATCGCTGTTGTAGATGATGTACAACAGCGGCGCTAGGACTGAACCCTGGGGAACTCCAGCTTGTGGAGTGAAGGGGGTGGACTTTTGATCGCATATTTTCACTCTGACAGTACGATTGTGGAGGTAGGAGTGTACAATTTTGGTAAATTGCAATGGAAGCCCGATGTCCAGAAGTTTCCGAACAAGCCCGTCGTGCCAGACCTGGTCGAAAGCCTTCTGCACATCCAGAAATGTGGCTATGGCGATTGAACCATCGTTGATGGTTTGAGTAACTTTGGTAGTGAAGTCTATTAATGCATGTTTAGTAGATTTACCTGACTGGAATCCATATTGGAATTTTGGTATGATATTGTGGTTTTCGAGAAAGTTATTGAGCCTCTCTTTTAGGATTAGCTCAAGAACTTTACCCAGAGTATTGATTAATGAAATTGGTCTATAGGATTCCACGTCGGTTGGGGGTTTGCCTTTTTTCAAAAGCATGATGGTGTTGGCCACTTTCCAAGGAGTAGGAAAGTGGCTGTTTTTGAGACATGCATTGAATATTTTAGTTAGAAGAGGGATGATACTCTCTGGAAGTTTTTTGAGGCACCTTCGGTTGATGCCATCAGGTCCGGGAGCGCTGTTTTTGCCGATTTGGCAAAAGCTCTCCGTTTCCCTGTCTGTGAGGGGGTCCATGATAGGATCATAGACTGGAATGTAGTGGTTGAGAGTAACATTTACAATGTATTCTGTGTTGAATTTAAATATGCGATCAAAGTTCGGGTTATCTGGCGTTTGAAAATTGTTTTGAAGCGAATTCCTGAATGCTTCGGCTTTCCCTTCTGGGGAATTGACTATGTGGTTGTTGACCAACAGATGAGATGGTTGAGATATTTTTTGTTTTGTTAGGACTTTGAATTTTTGCCAGAATTTACCTCCGTCTCTGTAGTCCAGTTTTGAGGTAGCATCTTCCCACCGGCGAGCCGTTAGGACAGATATCTCCCTCTTTATCCTGGCACAGATCCGGTTGTACTCTGTTTTGATAAGTGGGTTTCTGTTGGCCTTGTATTGACGTAGAAGACGTCGTTTTTGTTGAATTTTGGCAATGATGTATTGTGGAAGTGCCGGTGATGTATAAGTTATTTGTTTGAGTGGAATTGCGTGCGTGATCGCCTCAGTGATGAGGTTCTCGATATCGGTTGCACTGGTGTCGATACTATCGTTAGTATCGAGTTCGCCTAACATAGGGAGATTTTGTGTGATGAAGTTTTGGAATTCAGTCCAGTTAGCGTGACGATAGTCTCTTATAGATCTTGGAGGGTTTGGTTGTTTTGGAATGAGTATGTCGGTGTCGACAAGAAGAGGTACGTGGTCTGACGTTATCGAATCACCTATGTGGCATCTATCCCCGAACCGATCCAGAATGTTACTAGTAACTAGGATGTGGTCGACAATAGAAGCCCCATTGGCGTTCAAAAACGTGAATTCAGTGTTGGTGATTCTTGAAATAGGAAGGTCTAGTAGATAATCCGTGAGGCGGATGCCTTCTGGGTTTTGACGATGATCACCAAACTGTGTGTGTCTACAATTTAGATCGCCCATCAACACAGCCTTGCCGAGCCTCTAAAAGTACTCTAGCAAATGCCTGTTGAGTGGTTGATCCGGGTGTTTGTAGTAAGAGACTATCGTGAGGGTTTCGTTATTGGGGATGTGCACGTCTGTAGATCCTTGTAACCATGAGACTTTATCCCCACATTGCAACTGACGTGTATGGATTAGGTGACTAGCGTCATCTAGCAATTGAAAGGTAAAGTTTTCAATCATAATAGCAACATTAATATGATAATAAAATATTACTAAAAGATTTTTAAATTGAGAACTTGTTGTTCCATTTCCCTGGTGACAACTCGAAGGCTTCTACAATATGCAAGCCAGATAGATGCTGCAGTGAAGACAAAAGGGAAGGAATTCTACACTATGCAATTCACAACCCACGTTTGCAGCTTGGTAAAGTTCCAACGGAAAATGGATCTAGTTACTCTATAGGAGTAATACTAATATAAAATAAAAATAAAAATATATACCATTTTTATTCAGTGGCAATCTTATTTTTCACTTAGAATGGAAAACTTTAGTTAACTTTTTTTGGTTTAGGACCTACGCTTCACAACCCAATAGGTCCCCATACCGCTGGAGTAACTGAAAATTTAGCATACTTTTCTCCCCTACTGTTATTACTGTTACAATAATGATAAACATTTTATTATACTAAGCTTAGTAATGATGTTTATTTTTAAAATGTGTTAAAATATAACAACCAATGTGTTGCAGTGGAGTCACGACATACTTCACTGGATGCTAATTACTGAGGCTCCAACTATACTACGTTTAATACAAACGTTAAATTAACAAAATGTGTAAGTTGGCATTGGTTAGTTTACGTCATTCCGTGAAGTATAATAGGGATGAATACTGAGGAACACTACAATAGTTTTTTTTAAGTCGAAATCATTGTTAATCGCAATAAACTGACCGCAAATATGTACACAAATTAATGACAATTTCAATGTTTTCCCGAAGTTAATGCTTTTGAAATTCGCCACCACGCGTCGCCCAATTTGCGGTTCCTCGCCAATATCTACTGCATTTTTCCTGAGATCACATATAATGTAAATAACCAATCAGTCTTACGACTTAAATTAAGTAGTACGGATTCGTACAAACTCCCATCCAATGTAACCGCTGTCTAATTTGTTGCATTCAGGAGATGAAAAAGTGACGGAGCGGTTCAGTAACTGTTGGAATTTCTCTGAGTGTGACGCTACTTCTTGTGGAACGTGTTACGGAACGGTCACCATGACAGTGACCGCATGACATTTTAACTCCGCCAACATATGCTACTTTTGTGATTTTGTCAACAGACTTATTAAAAGATGGCGTCAAGTACTAATTAATTATCAATTGGAAAATAGCGCAAACGGTAAACAATCCATGGTGTTTCACCATGATTATGAAGTAAAAAGCAATTTATTGTGCAGAGGCAAGTACATAGCCTCACATAAACAGAAAGTGACATGCTGTCACGAATTTATTGAGCGGATCGTTCACAAGACGACACACAACTGTTATGCTCTCCATCGGGAACTGCTCTCTCACTTTTTCGTCTCCTGAATTCGACCATTGTATAATTTTGGTCGTGAATATTTCTAAATATTTACGATAGCAGATGGAAATTCCAAAATAAACAACTGCAATTACGCTTTCTTAGAAAATATTGAGAGGACTTAAGCCTCGATCGATAATGACATACTATAAGTGTTTTAAATAGCAAATAAAGTAGCTATGAGTGTCTTTCTATCAAATGATTTAAAAAATAATCAGCATTATCAGCAATTTAATATTTTGTAATTTGTAAGGATTTTCCTTTGCTATTTAAAAAATAATGAATAAATACTGGATTTTATATTCTGAAAGTGTTAGGGGTGCGAAACTGGAAAACCTAGTCGAAGAATAGGAAGGAATGGAAGCTGATTCTGGAACAGGTCAAGACCCACCATGGGTTGTAGGGCCAATGATGATAATATTTTTACGTCATCTAATGTGCTTTAACCCTCAGAGCACCAAGCTTTTTTGCGACGTTGTTTACCAAGCGAGGTCCCAAAAGAACTCAAGTTTGTTTATTGACTTTTTGTTTTTATTTGCTTTTTGTTACGTTAGGCACTAAGTAGCATTTGCAAAATTCAATGTTGAAAATTTTTATTTTCATAGAAAAAAAATAGTTTACATAAAATAGTTTACAATTGTCATTTTATCCCTTAAAATTGTGAAACCTACTCTCACCATAGATTACTTTTGTTTCAAATTATCTTTATTCGCATCATTGATTCGTTATCTATTTAGAGTATTGTAATTGTCAGCTTATTACACATCTATAAGTATAAGTAGCTTTCATATGGAAGTACCCTTCAACGAAAACATAATTTTCAAAGTTCTATGTATAATAATACCGGACGTACGTTTTTTTTCTGTCACTTCGAGCTTAATGCGTTAAAGAGAATTCGAAAAACTATGATGACTTGAAAAAAGGGGTTAGGATCATCTGTTAACAAATTTTTCCTCATATATTAGTTTTTCCTTACCGTCAAATTTAATAGGAAAGCGCTGTTGCCAAATAAAGAACATGTATATATTTACTAAAGAAGCTTATGATGGCTACATTGTTTCTCTTTATCTTTAAGAATGTGAAACAAAGATGTATCTGTACTATAAATGTCAAACTGACTTACCTATATAGCATTATTATATTGTCCTATATAAGGTACAGCAACAATTTTTAAAATTAACGCCTAACTAAACCTACCACACAACAACACTATAACAAACCTAATCGATCAATCAATGATAGGAAAGGGAAAGTGAAGCTAGTTAAAAAAACTGTCGTCAAAATAAATAATAAAAATAGTTATTTTCCTAACTAGTGTGGAAAGTGATACTTTCACGCACGAGACTGCCGTTGACCCGAACGAGGCGATAGCGGAGTTCGGGCAAGCAGTCGAGTGCGGGGAAGACACATTCAGCATGAGTTAGGAATAATATTTTTTCTAGGGCCGTACGTTTGGAAAAAAGCCACAAAAAATAGAGTTATATCAATTTTTATTTAAAAGTGAAAATACACAAATTAATTCTTTGACAAGGTTGTCAAAACTAAATTTTCAATATTTACCACGACGCCGATATTGGTTTTCATGACGAAGATTCAAAACCATTGTAATTGTCTACTGATCTGACTTTTAAAGGGTGAAGTCGAGT
This sequence comes from Diabrotica virgifera virgifera, assembly GCF_917563875.1. NCBI lineage: Eukaryota > Metazoa > Arthropoda > Insecta > Coleoptera > Chrysomelidae > Diabrotica > Diabrotica virgifera. The sequence continues at coordinate 50,687,493 of NC_065449.1, forward strand.
TCGCTCCGCTTCGTTCAGGTATATTTTAGAAGGGTACGAATTGGCTCCCGCATGAATGCGGGTAGGCTCTCATATAATCGCGGAAACATTAGACATTGTTGCCAAATCGTGTAATATTTATACTGCTTAGGAAATTTACATAGTGATATAGACTTTTTATAGGAAAATTATACTTTTAGACAAATACTTTTAGAGTTTGTTTTAGTTCAACATTGGCATATGAGGCAATTTTAACACAAATTATCGGTGTCGGCCGGTATGCGCTCGACCGTTTTGCGCTCTTACCTGAAATCGGCCGGTTTGCGCTCTACACTCTAATACCCGAAAGTTAAGTTAGGACCGAAGGTCTTCCTCCTTTCCCATAGATATTTCTAGGAAGGTACCTGTTTCTAACCAAAAGAGAAAATTTGAAAGAAGTGACAACGATGGGTGATATTTTAGACATGTTTAGGTAAAATAAATTTTGTCTATGGGAGCCAATTCGGACTCTACCTTTTTAGTTATGTTTTAGTTTTTTAGTTAAATTATGTCAAAGTGTCACGAGGGCAAAAATTCTATATTAATTTCAGAGGTCGAGTGCAATTTGTTGCGATTATTTCATGAATAAAACTGTTCAAAACCAAAATTTTATTGTAATTTATTTATGTAAGTACCATTAAACACACAGTTTTTATAAATATTTGACGATTGAAAGTCATCACTTTTATAATTTTTAAAACAGTAATTGTCATTAATGTCACTGAATGTATTTTTTCGTAGCAACGAAGGGCATCTGACGTAATATACTTAACGACGGGAGATTATCAAAAATTATCGATTTAATTCAGGTTTCTGTAGCTTTCTATTGGTCAGAATCTCCTATAAATGAAATAATCGCGCTAATTTCATTAAAACATGAACACAATAAGATAAATTTGAAATAAATTAGTAAATAATATCTAAATAATAGTTTATTGCATGTATTATAAATTATAATATATTTTATAAGGTATTTTACTTTCCCGCACGCTGTGCGGAAAAATTTACTTTCACGCACGCCGTGCGGGAAAGTGCAACTTTCGGAAACGATATGCGTGCGTGAAAGTGCCTCTTTTAGCACGGCCGTAGAAAATAGCTATTTGTATAACAAGGAAGGAAAGTGCTACTTTTCCTCCCGAGAATGAAGTTTACTGCCCGACGCGTAGCGGAGGGCAGTAATCATTCAAGGGAGGAAAAGACACTTTACTCCCATGTTATACATATGGTTTTTCCACCTTCCTCAAATTAATAACAAGTAATTTTTCATTTTTACTTAATTTATTTAGGCAACTAACCAACAAAATCTATTAAAACTAAAACTAACAAGTAAATATATAATATATCTGTCAACTGTCAAATATAAGTCAAATTATTAATGTAAACATTGTTAAATCAAAATAAAAATTTACTGTTTTTTACCATTCTGCAAAATACAGGATGCTTTATAAATAAATGTTAAAATGTATAGATACTTACGTAATAGAAAATAGATATTGTACAGGGCGTCAATAAGTTATATTTCATGAATGAAATACCATGACGTCACTTTTACTTTTCCTCCCTAGGGAGGAGAAATATTTTCCTCCCTAGGGAGGAAAAGTACAACTTTACTCCCTACAATCAGATCCGCAAAAGGATACTTTCGGTAGAGGTAGGTGGAAATATTTATTTTCCTAACTAGTGCGGAAAGTAATTTGTCCCATAAAATTGAATTGAGGGATTTAGTGATGCCTCTACCTTTATTGATCTTGTGTTGTATTTCATCTTCACTATTTCCTCGTTTGTTAAATATAGCTCCCAAATATTTGCATTGTTTCACACCAACAATATGTCCTTGTTCCAATGGTAGGTTTTCTTTCCACTATGAAGTATTCTGACTTATCCATATTTATTACTAATCCTGCCTGTTGGTAATGCTCATTTAGCTTCCGTATCATATAGCTTAAGTCATCTTGATCTTGGCCTATAACAACTTGGTCGCCCGCAAAGTATAATGTAAATAGGGAGTCGTCTCCCACTTTCAGTCCCATCGGTTTTACTGCTTTTGTCCACCTCTGTAAGGATTGGTCAAGGTATATTTTAAAGAGAGTGGGAGATAGACAACATCCTTGTTGGAGGCCTTTTGAAGTATTAAATGCTCAGTAAATTTTTTGCCGTTTTTGATTCTGGTGTTAGTGATCTCATACAACATTCTAGTTGCTTTTATGAGTTTTCCATCGATACCGATGTCTTTCATTGAATTCCATAGTTCTATTATGGGGACACTATCATATGCTTTTTCTAGGTCGATAAGAGCGATGTGGGTTTCCTGATTTCTTTGTATTATTTTTTCTAGTGATATTTTTAAAGTGAAGAGTTTGTCTACCGTTGAACGTCCCGCACGAAAACCAGCTGGTTCTTCAGCTTGCTTTCCTTGAATTTCTTGTTCTATTTCATTTCTTAATAGCCTGGAGTATAATCTTCCAATGGTGCTGATGACTGCGATTGCCCTATAGTTTTTGGGGTTATTTTTAGGTCCCTTCTTATGTATGGGAGTAATATGCGATGTTAGCCATTCATCTGGTACTTTTTCTCCATTAAGGCATCTTTAGAAAAGATTTTTAAGCATATCCCATAGATGGGGTGGTCCATATTTTATTAATTCAGGATTAATTCCTCCAGCTCCGCGTGCTTTCCGGAATTTCATTGTTTTAATAGCTTCTTCCACTTTGGTTTTATCTAGTTCTATTTCGTGTTTACTCCGTATATCATTCTCTTTTTCTTGTATTATTGTTATGTATTGTGGTCGTTTTTCTACCAATAATTCCTTAAAATGTTGTTCCCACTCGGCATTAGATACACTCTTAATTGTGTGCCCACCTTTATGTGATGTTCTGACATTCTTTTTCATCTTCCATGCTTCTGAACTCCTAGTTCCTCCTAATTGTTGATCTATGTATTCACATTTTTGATCCAGGTTGCGTTTTTTCTTTTAATCACTTCTCTTTTTACTTCTCTATTTAGGTTCCTGTATTGTTGTTGAATCTCAACGAATTCCTAATTTTGTAGACGTTGTAGGTGAAGTTGTTTTTTCTTCTCTATTTTCTTCTCGATATCTTTATCCCGCCATTCTGGTTTCTTTCCGTTTTCTAAGTTTCCTAGTGCTTCTTGTGCTGCTTGTTTTATGCATATTTTTATGTGATTATATTCTTCTTCGACTGTTCTTTGTTTTTGACTTAGTTTTCTGTTTAAGTCTGTTACGGTACAGATATTGTGTACTTTCATGTTGTAAGCTGTTATTATTATATTTTTCTATTTCTGGATCATATGAATTCCTTTTGTGTTCTTTTTCTTCGGAGTTATTTTGTTTTGGGATAAATGGAACATAAATTTTACCGATTACTAAGCAGTGGTCTGATCCGCAATCAGCCCCTCTGAAAGCTCTAACATCCTGGATGCTAAATTTTGCATTTTGTCTCGAGATTAGATAGTCAATGATTGACTTAAGTCTACGTGTATGTTGGTACCAAGTAAATTTATGGATATCCTTATGTTCAAAGAATGTGTTGTATATTTTAAGTTCATACTCCTCGCATAGATTGATCAATCTTATCCCATTGTCGTTAATTCTTTCTTCTCCATATTTTCCCACTACATTACTGTATTGGTCTTGTTTGCCTACTCTGGCATTTAAATCTCCTGCTATAATCAATTCGTGCGTATTCGGAACCTGTTCTATTTGATCTTTTAATATTTCTTCAAAATTGTCTTTTACTGTTATCTGGGCATCGTCATTGGGAGCATGTACGCCTAGGATTGTAATCGTTCTTCCTCTAATTGAGAGGGTCAGTTTTATTATTCTTTCGTTTATAGCTTCCTTGATTGTATGTATGGTAATTAGGTAATTAGGGATTTTATGGACATGGACATGGACATCTTAGGAGTCGGGAATTAATTTCTTGGACGACGTCGCTACCATTAAATATCTGTTTGACCTCAGAATTTGTTGTCATTCGCTATTGGTTAATACTCGGGTCGTGGTAAGGTACAAATATTATTCTGAGGATTTTTCTCTCAAAATATCTAAGTTTTGTTGTTGACTATTGGTTTGTGTCCATTGAACTGACAAGAACCACACGTTCTTATCGAGCAGTGAATCATGTTGCCCTTTGAGCATTCTTAACAAATTTATCTTCTAACATCAACTTAGAGTCGCTACTATCATCAGATTATTAACATGTAAATCATACTTATCGATGTTACCTATTTTATAAGGTTGCTAGTTTCATCTACTAAGCAGAACGCACTGTAGATGATCTGATTGAGTTAGATCGAGAACGTTTTGCCAATCCTTTTGGATGACTTTTTAATAGTTTTCAATAAACTTTTTATACCATTTTAGGTACAAACTAAGTTTTTACTTCTGTATGATTATTATTAATATCTTAAAGAGATAAAATACTAGAAATAAATCATGACAATAAATTTATTCATATTTTCAATGCATAATTTAATTGTTACAAAATTTCAATAAAACTGCTAACTTATCTCATTACATATCTAGATAAGTTCAGAAGTGTATTTTTTTACTTGTTGCCAGAAACTCCTGACAAAACATGACTAAATCCCCTAGAGCAGAAAGTAAAAAAATATTCTGCATTAGTCTATATTATGAGGTGGCTCTGGTACGAAAAAAATTCTAATTCGGTTTATTTGTGGATTACTGTTAAAAAATGTCCCCTTTAGACAAATCATAAGCGTTCTAGGTGAAATTGTTGCCAGGTAAAAGGCGGTAAAATCAGATTTGAAACCAAACATATTCACACATCAAAATAATCTAGTGGACAAAAAGAAAATGCTTGATTACATATGGATTTCAAATAATTGATTTCAAATATTTCTAAAAAAGTTATATACAAGTGTCTCGAATATAAAATAAACATTTTCTCTTAGAATTATCGCAATAACTCTTAATAAAATTAAGAGAAACTCCGTAAGTCAAAAATATGGTAACAACTAAAAAATAAAAAACTAATTTGTTTCCCCTTACCTCCCAACAGAATAGTCTTAAATTAGTATAGTTTATGACCTCTACATTAGTTATTGATTACTGTTCTATATCTGTTAGGCAAACTCATGATCAGATGGTAAATTAATGTCTTGCTACTGTATTCTCTTCCACTCCATTGAAAGGCCCTCAAACAGTTGCTGTCTTATATTGAACCCAGTATTTTGTTGTAAAACGCGTCTGTCCAATATATCACATACATGCTCAATTGGGTTTAAATCTCGCGATTGTGCAGGCTACCTGTAGATTTAGCAGTGTATTTTTCTCACCTATACACTGTAACGCGTAAGCGATGGACTACCCAGCTAATTGAAATAATATTCGAAAATATTACCCCAACTAACCAAGATAGCCATCGTTACACCCTTAGCTTAGCTCAGTCACTCAGGTATGTGTCCGTCTTGTCCTAACCTTAGATATGAACTATGAAAATTGGAATGGAAGTAAACAAAAGAATATTTTTAACTAATCATGTTTATTGTTCATAAAGATATAATAAATAAAATGATTTAGTAAATTGCATTAACAAATGTATTCAAATTCTTGCCAAAAACTAACAATTCTGGATTATACTTATGGCTTTTGGTAGCTGATGGTATCTTCTTGATGGTGAATGGTACTGCTGCTGGTTCTGCAACTGGCTCTGGAGATGAGCATGTTCTAGGCCACCAGGCCTACAGGTGTTGGTTGGTTGCAGTCAAGATGGAATGTGGTTGCAGTCTAGATGACATGCCCCTCGTTGTTATATCGCCGGCGATTGAGGATTCCTGAAGCTCCCGGAGGGAGGACGTTGATTTTTATCCAAAAAACTAGAAGAGTAAAACACATATCAACGATCAAGAAGTTAATAACCAAAGTGTGCCAGTCTACCATTCTTCAAGATATAATCAAAAAGAGTAGCAGATGACAAGAACAAATTACTTAAATGAAATTAAGATGAGGAGAATAGTTAAAATTTGATTCACACGTGCATATTAATAGATGAAAAAAATATAAAAACCAAACACATGATAGAACATTTGAAAGTTAGATAAAAAAAATGTTATAAGAAGGAATGGAATGGATGGAATATAATGACTGTAAGAAATTATTAAAAAAAACTATATGTAACTCACCCCAAGAGGAAGATTTGTTGAAATAGAAATGATTTATTTTTGAAGCTGCTCTGCCTTTTAAAACATTACCCCTCCATTTTGAGAATGAGATATGGGGGTTGTCACTGTCATTAAAATGACATGACAACGAACCTTGGACCGAAATTTGAAATAACGAACACGGAACACAAGAGATGATACAATGTAAATAGGGTTGCCTATTATAGAACAGACGCCAACCAATTTTTAAAGGGGAAATGGGTAAACCAAATAGAAGAAGATAATTATTAATGAAATATTAAAGGGAATAAGGTAAAATAATTATTTAAAAATAAAATATCAAAGATGTGACGTTTGCAACGTTACAACACCTTTCATGAATCCAAGCTACTGTATCTTTTGCATTTTCCATTCTCATGGCTTGTACATTCTGCGATATATAATTTTACGAAAAAGTTTTAATTTCATGACACATTAGACATATATTTGTACAGTACATGTTCGTAGTACCTAATCACTTGTCAGATTGACACCTATTTTATGTAAAAATGTCATAATCAGTGAACGCCCATTGAGAACTAAACCAATAATTCAATGGAACCGATCACACACTACAGTCATGGAGGCCACATATGGTAACTTAGCTTAGTTGATGGATTGTCCCTATTAATTTCTATCGAATCAGAATTTTATTTAGAATCTGGGTTGGCATCTGGATCATTCTAGTCGGCCGCAATTTTATCTACATCGGAGGTATTAGAGTTGATATTTGGGCTACCGTAGATGATGTAATAAATTTGTCTGTTATGTGCTGGTATGGCATCTGTCTCTACGTCACCGTAGCCTATATCGAACTCAGAACAAGACGCATATTCCTTTATGTCATTCAAATGTTTTATCTTTTTTATTAATAGTGTTTCTAAAAAGCGTTTTTATTAATAGTAAAACCTTACGCCAATCAATAGTTATTTATATGCACCATTATAATAAACTTACGTTCATAGAAATCGGCCCACTTAAAATTTGGTCATTTTTGATGTCTCATATGTCCTAAACTTGTTGGCCGGTTTAAGTGATTTTTTGAACATGTTATAGCCTGATTCTTTTGCAATACCAATCTTTTGTAATAATATTGTTGCTAAACAAGTAAATTTTCATTGTATACCGGGTGTACCAATCAAACTGTTTTTTTCTCAAAGGTCGCATGACCCTGTGGAATATTCTAGCATTTATAAAATACGGAAATTAAAACCCAACTATAGCCTTAGGTTTTCTTAATATTTGGCTATTTAATTCATTAATCGTCGAGAAATTTTAGCATGATCCTGGTAGTATGGGGACGCGCATGTCGTGCAATAATTATTGAAACTGGAAACCAGCTTGTTGTGCAAAGGATACAACAGTAGATTCGAGAATAATATCGCGGTAGATAGTATGTTGCATTTCTTCCACCAACAGTGATGCCACTCCATACCATTATACTGCCGCTTTGCTGTAGATATATGAACCTCCTGCACAGTGGAGGATCGTTCAGCATTTCCCGATCGTCTCCAAATTTTTGCCCGTCTTGTCTCGGTTACTGATTTTAAAGTAGGATTGTCCAATTGGAGAGAGAGAAATGTATGATTTTTAGAACAGATAGTCCAGCAAGATGAAGCTTATTAATCAAGCCTACATGCCAGACTTGATCGGAAGTCTTTTGTTCTTAAAATGTATAAACATTTTTAGTTTCCTTGCAACACAAAAATACAGCAGCTGCATAACACTCTGGTTAAATCGGAGAGTGCAGGAAAAGTCTATACCGGTTTCGGAGGTTTTTCCTCCTCACCAGTAGTCCCATATCGTCTTCTCTCCGATTTCTCCAGGCCTCATACGTTGGGCCCTTCAGAATTGCAAAGAACGAAATGTCACGGATGTACTAGAGCCATCTAGCGAAAAACAAAGTAAGTTATCAATCGAAGTAACACAAAAAACCACAATAAATATCGTTCCCATACTACCAGATTGACAACAGGTGGAATACTTTCTTTGGTTACAACATGAGTATGATGCCTGGGTAAATCGGAGAGAAGAGGATATGGGAGTACTGATGAGGAGGAAAAAACCTCCGAAACCGGAATAGACTCTTTGTGACTCTCCGATTTAACCAAAGTATTATGCAGCTGCTGCATTTTCGTGTTGCAAAGAAATTGAAAATGTTTTTACATTTTAATTCATTTACCCTTTTGTTGAGTACTAAGGAACCTTTCTTGTTGAAACTTTTACCACGCTGAGCAGATGGGTTGTGAATTATTTAAAATTCTCTCATCTTAATTTCCTCGGCATCCTGTATGATTTATAATTTTTGAAAATCTCGGGAGGTTGTAACCAAAGAAAGTATTCCACCTGTTGTCAATCTGGTGGCATGGGAACGATATTTATTGTCGTTTTCTGTGCTACTTCGATTGATAACTTACTTTACTTTTTTTTGTTTTGTTCTTATTGTTGCATGGTATTTGGTGATTGGTTTTAGTATAAATTTCATATTATACGCCGGTCTCTATCATCCATTTGGGCTTTTGTGAGCACATTCATCATTTTTAGATGTTAAACGCTGTCGATTTTTTTAATAGTACACAAAGCAGGTCATATATTTGAAGCATTGGAATAATACCTATAGATTTAACAGTGTATTTTTCTCACCTATACACCTGTCATGAATCCAAGTTACTGTATCTTTTGCATTTTCCATTCTCATGGCTTGTACATTCTGCGATATATAATTTTACGAAAAAGTTTTAATTTCATGACACATTAGACATACCTATATTTGTACAGTACATATTCGTAGGACCTAATCACTTGTCAGGTTGACATCTATTTTATCTAAAAATGTTATAATCAGTGAACGCCCATTGAGAAATAAACCAATAATTCAATGGAACCGATCACACACTACAGTCATGGAGGCCACATTGGTGACTTAGCTTAGTTGATGGATTATCACTATTAATTTCTATCGAATCAGAATTTTATTTAGAATATGGGTTGTCATCCGGATCATTCTAGTCGTTTGCAAGTTTATCTACATTTAAGGCATTAGAGTTTATATTTGGGCTACCGTAGATGATGTAATAAAGTTGTCTGTTATCTCCTGGTATGGCATCTGTCTCTACATCACCGTAGCCTATATCGAACTCAGAACAAGACGCATATTCCTTTACGTCATTCAATGTTTTATCTTTTTTATTAATAGTGTTTTTAAAAAGCGTTTTTATTAATAGTAAAACCTTACGCCAATCAATAGTTATTTATATGCACCATTATAATAAACTTACGTTCATAGAAATCGGCCCACTTAAAATTTGGTCATTTTTGATGTCTCATATGTCCTAAACTTGTTGGCCGGTTTAAGTGATTTTTTGAACATGTTATAGCCTGATTCTTTTGCAATACCACTGTAATAATATTGTTGCTAAACAAGTAAATTTTCATTGTATACCGGGTGGACCAATCAAACTGTTTTTTTCTCAAAGGTCGCATGACCCTGTGGAATATTCTAGAATTTATAAAATACGGAAATTAAAACCCAACTATAGCCTTAGGTTTTCTTAATATTCTGCTATTTAATTCATTAATCGTTCGAGAAATTTTAGCATGATCCTGGTAGTATGGGGACGCGCATGTCGTGCAATAATTATTGAAACTGGAAACCAGCTTGTTGTTCAAAGGATATAACAGTAGATTCGAGAATAATATCGCGGTAGATAGTATGTTGCATTTCTTCCACCAACAGTGATGCCACTCCATACCATTATACTGCCGCTTTGCTGTAGATGTATGAACCTCCTGCACAGTGGAGAATCGTTCAGCATTTCCCGATCATCTCCAAATTCTTGCCCGTCTTGTCTCGGTTACTGATTTTAAAGTAGGATTGTCCAATTGGAGAGAGAGAAATGTATGATTTTTAGAACAGATATTCCAGCAAGATGAAACTTATTAATCAAGCCTGCATGCCAGACTCGATCGAAAGTCTTTTGTTGTTAAAATGTATAAACATTTTTAATTTCTTTGTAACACGAAAATACAGCAGCTGCATAATACTCTAGTTAAATCGGAGAGTGCAGGAAAAGTCTATACCGGTTTCGGAGGTTTTTCCTCCTCACCAGTAGTCCCATATCGTCTTCTCTCCGATTTCCCCAGGCATCATACTTTGGGCCCTTCAGAACTGCAAAGAACAAAATGTCACGGATGTACTAGAGCCATCTACCGAAAAACAAAGTAAGTTATCAATCGAAGTAACACAGAAAACGACAATAAATATCGTTCCCATACCACCAGATTTACAAAAGGTGGAATACTTTCTTTGGTTACAACATGAGTGTGATGCCTGGGGAAATCGGAGAGAAGAGGATATGGGAGTACTGATGAGGAGGAAAAACCTCCGAAACCGGAATAGACTCTTTCTGCACTCTCCGATTTAACCAGAGTATTATGCAGCTGCTGCATTTTCGTGTTGCAAAGAAATTGAAAATATTTATACATTTTAATTCATTTACTGTTTTGTTGAGTACTAAGGAACCTTTCTTGTTGAAACTTTTACCACACTGAGCAGATGGGTTGTGAATTATTTAAAATTCTCTCATCTGAATTTCCTCGGCATCCTGTATGATCTATAATTTTTGAAAATCTCGGGAGGTTGTAACCAAAGAAAGTATTCCACCTGTTGTCAATCTGGTGGTATGGAAACGATATTTACATATTGTCGTTTTCTGTGCTACTTCGATTGATAACTTACTTTACTTTTTTTCTTTGGTTCTTATTGTTGCATGGTATTTGGTGATTGGTTTTAGTATAAATTTCATATTATACGCCGGTCTCTATCATCCATTTGAGCTTTTGTGAGCACATTCATCATTTTTAGATGTTAAACGCTGTCGATTTTTTTTAATAGTACACAAAGCAGGTCATACTATATTTGAAGCATTGGAATAATACCTGTAGATTTAGCAGTGTATTTTTCTCACCTATACACCTTTCATGAATCCAAGTTACTGTATCTTTTGCATTTTCCATTCTCATGGCTTGTACATTCTGCGATATATAATTTTACGAAAAAGTTTTAATTTCATAACACATTAGACATATATTTGTACAGTTAGTCCTGTCGCCAGGGGGGGTACAACGGCCTCCTTAATTCAGATGGACTTACCCAAGTTTTTTTTATATATTTTGACCCGCAGAATACGAATTTTTTGGGTAACAGTTGATCCGGATGTCGATAAGATTGTTATAGACAAAGAACTTGAGGAATTACATAACAGCGATTTCTCGCAAAACAAAACATCTTTTTGTATTTTTTGGGTCATTTTAAGCAAAAAATATTCCTACAAGTTTTTTCGTAGAATGCATAGTTTTCGAGATAACCGCGGTTAAACTTTCAAAAAATCGAAAAATTGTAAATTTTAAACCCGAATAACTTTTGATTAAAAAATAAAGTAGCAATTCTGCTTACCGCATTTGAAAGTTTAAGTCAAATTATATCGGTTTTGATTATTTGCATTGCTAAGAATTTATTATTTTATTGTTAAACAAAGCTGTAAACTGTAGTAAACACCTAGTATGTGAGTGATGTTTTCTATGATTTCTCATTTAAAATCGAACGAGTAGGTAGAGTAGCTACAAGTGCAAGCGAGGCAATTTCTACGTAGCATGCGGTAAAACGCATGTATTAGGCACGGGAAACCTATGTGTTTATAGATTAGTTTAACAATAAAAAAATTAATTTTTAGCAATGCAAATAATCAAAACCGATATAATTTGACTTAAACTTTCAAATGCGGTAAGCAGAATTGCTACTTTATTTTTTAATCAAAAGTTATTCGGGTTCAAAAATTGCAATTTTTCGATTTTTTGAAAGTTCAACCGCGATTATCTCGAAAACTATGCATTCTACGAAAAAACTTGTAGGAATATTTTTTGCTTAAAATGACCCAAAAAATACAAAAATATGTTTTGTTTTGCGAGAAATCACTGTTATGTAATTCCTCAAGTTCTTTGTCTATAACAATCTTATCGACATCCGGATCAACTGTTACCCAAAAAATTCGTATTCTACGGGTCAAAATATATAAAAAAAACTTGGGTAAGTCCATCTGAATTAAGGAGGCCGTTGTACCCCCCCTGGCGACAGGACTAAGTACATATTCGTAGTACCTAATCACTTGTCAGGTTGACATCTATTTTATCTAAAAATGTTATAATCAGTGAACGCTTATTGAGAAATAAACCAATAATCCAATGGAACCGATCACACACTACAGTCATGGAGGCCACATATGGTAACTTAGCTTAGTTGATGGATTATCACTATTAATTTCTATCGAATCAGAATTTTATTTGGAATCTGGGTTGTCATCCGGATCATTCTAGTCGTGTGCAATTTTATCTACATCTAAGGCATTAGAGTTTATATTTGGGCTACCGTAGATGATGTAATAAAGTTGTCTGTTATCTGCTGGTATGGCATCTGTCTCTACATCACCGTAGCCTATATCGAACTCAGAACAAGACGCATATTCCTTTACGTCATTCAATGTTTTATCTTTTTTATTATTAGTGTTTTTAAAAAGCGTTTTTATTAATAGTAAAACCTTACGCCAGTCAATAATTATTTATTTGCACCATTATAATAAACTTACGTGCATAGAAATCGGCCCACTTAAAAATTTGGTCATTTTTGATGTCTCATAATAATATGTCCTAAACTTGTTGGCCGATTTAAGTGATTTTTTGAAAATGTTATAGCCTGATTCTTTTGCAATACCACTGTAATAATATTGTTGCTAAACAAGTAAATTTTCATTGTATACCGGGTTTACCAATCAAACTGTTTTTTTCTCAAAGTTCGCATGACCCTGTGGAATATTCTAGCATTTATAAAATACTGATATTAAAACCCAACTATAGTTAGGTACTTTAGAAACTAGACATGTTCTTCATCAATACACGGTGTTTTTAAATAAGTGGGTAACTTTAAGGGGTAATTCTACATGAAAAGGTAATGAATTCTCGAATCCATCAATTAATGACAGTTGGCTTTACAAACGTATGTCTGCAAATGTTACAAACTCATAATTTATTTATTGCTTTAAAACCAGTTGAGATATGCAAATGAAATTTGGTATGTTTTATTGCGGATTTTTTGACATAAAATTAAGAATTTTTTATTCACCATTAGCGTGCCTACGGGTACGTGCATGTAATATGATCGGTCATATTACACGCATGCGCGCAAATGGTGAATATTAAATTCTTAATTGTATGTCAAAAAATGTGAAATAACTACGTTTTAAAACTCACCAAACTTCATTTTCATATCTCAACCGGTTTTAAAACAATAAAATAAATCGTCAGTTTGTAAGAAAAAATTACAACATCTCGATACTCGGAAACTAAACATTTGCGGACATACGTTTATAAAGACAACTGTCATTATTTTTCATGCAGAATTACCCCTTAAAGTTTGTCGCACTTATTTAAAAACACCGTGTATTGATGAAGAACATGTCTAGTTGTTAATGTACCTAACTTTTTTACTATCCAACATAAACTAATGAATCAGAAAACAAAATGTTAAAAAAACCTGACGCTATAGTTGGGTTTTAACGTCAGTATTTTATAAGTGCTAGAATATTCCACAGGGTGATGCGAACTTTGACAAAAAAAAACTCAGTTTGATTGGTACACCCGGTATACAATGAAAATTTACCTGTTTAGCAGCAATAGGGCTTTTCATCGATTGTCATTTGTTTCGAGCTTCTGTCATGTGTCACATAATATTAATATATCAACGTCATACGTCTTGGGTTTGTATCATTGGTATATATCAATAACGTATGACGTAGATATATTAATATTATCTGACACATGACAGAAGCTCGAAACAAATGACTGTGAATGAAAAGCCCTATATTAATACAGTGTTATTGTTAAAGAATCAGGTTATAGTATGTTCAAAAAATCACTTAAATCGGCCAACAGGTTTAGGAAAATATGAGATATCAAATATGACCAAATTTAGAAGTGGGCCGATTTATATGCACGTATGTTTATATTGATAACCAATGAAAAATTATTTATTGTACAACATAAAAATATTTTGTAGAAATAAATTCCACGAAATTTTATGGGTTTAATGTACACTCTCACTATTTCCAATAATTCTTCTTTTTAGTAAAATATTAAGTTGATTTGAGCAGTTAATAGTGTGAGGTAGGAATTTTCGTTTAGTTTCCTATTTCGAATGTGTCAAAGTGAATCTCGGCAAAGCGAATTCAGTATACTAATATGTCTTCTCGACCTATCACCTAGCAGTCACGTTGGTGCCACATGTACTATTAAACAGGTAACTAAAGCGTTTTTAAGTAAAAAATAAAGCAGCAGTCACAAAATGTAGTACAAGTTAATTAACATTGATAATAAAAACCAATTTAAGCCCATGATGGCAAGATTTGATAGGGCCATAAGAGAACCACAATGAACCAGTTACTATTCTGTGTTCCAGAATTTTTGGTTTTTAGTTTGTTTTTGACGAGGACCAATATTATATATTTAATAACTTGTTGCAATAAAGTTTCTAGGGACATAGTCGAAAATATCACATAATCTCAATAAATTGAACACGCTTGGTGTTAATTCTAGAGAGCAATAGTTGTACACGAGTCACGCCCTTAAACTGTTCAGGAATTGAAACCTATTGCCACAACTTTGGATGAAAATCAGTCTAGATGTGCTTTACACTTTAGTGGAATGTATGCCAATACATTGCCAAGCAGTTATTGAGGCTCGTGAAGGACACACCACCTATTAAACAATTTTTTGTTGGATTTTGAAAATGACTTGGGTATTACAAGAAATTTTTCAATATTAGTTTTTTTATTTTTTTTACGAAACTTTTGAGTTGGTAGATTTTTGATATAAAAGAGATGAATTGATCTTAATTTATTTTATAATTAAGAATTTTTATCATGTACGTTTAAACGTTTTTGTTGTAAAAGCATTTCCTGATAATTTCCCTAACTTTTGGCGAGCAGTCAATGTTATCAGCGCAATGTGAAGACAGACAAAGGATTATAACAAAATATCTAGACAGCTTGCAAAAATATAAAATTAGCTTGGACAAGCGTATCAGATGAAACACTAGGACACAAAAAAAGAACAACAAAATAATGGTTCGAAATACATAAGAGAACGGAATATGAATAGAAGGGATATACTACGAAATCCCTCGCACAACAACAGTAAAAAGTATAAACAGACAAAAACATACGCAGAAAACTAGTGAAAAGGAAAATAGAAGCTGTACCAGGATCAAAAAATTAGATATATAAAAGAAAAAGTCAAGAACAAACAAGCAAGACAATTCTTTAAAGGAATCTCAGAGATCAACACCGGGTACCAAGTGACAACAGAAACTTCCTTCAAAACGACAGCGAGCAGCTTATCGCTGATGACAAGTAACTCCTAAAAACCTAGAAGGAATAATTTTGTCAACTGTTCAACGACCAATCTAACAGAAATATATCAAACCTAGAGGTTCGTAAATATGAAATAAAAGAGCAATACTCAACGTACGAAGAAGTAACCCAGGCAATTAAAAAACTCAAAAATAATAAGCCGCCAGGCAGACATGGAATAGGTTGTACAGATCTATATACAAACTAATTCAAGGCGAGATGAAACCATACCATATGAATGGATAGAAGGGGTTATTGTACCAATGCACTAAAAATAAATAGCTTCAGAACAATATTGACCAGATATTCACAATAAAATAGACAATGGAAAAATTCTGGAAGTTTGATCGTGAGTTTCGTCAGATGTTCATAGAATTTAAACATTGCAGACATTTGAGGGAGTAGTCAGGGTTAGACTGCGGACAACGATGCAGGAACTTATCTTTCCGAAAACACTATTCAGTTTGGTATGGATGTACATATATGTATATGGAACGGTGAGGATATAAGGTGAGACAACAATGCTCGGAGACATTTGAAATAAACAATGGATTAAAACAGGGAGATATACTTTAACCACAACTCTTTAACTTAGCTTTGGAACACATATTCAGAAAAGCCAACTACATTATGCCAACGAGAAGGACCAAACTGACTGTTGGTATTTGCAGACGATATCGATCTAAGAGGAAACACAAGATTGAGGATGAAGGAAACCTTCGTCAGTTTAGAGAAGGAAGCAGAGATAATGGAGCTCCGAAACAATCAAAGTAAAAGTTTATGACCCGCAATAACCAAAAGAGAGATAGGATAGGACAGGTCATCACCATCGATGACTGTAACCTTGAGTGCATCAGAGAATTCAATTATCTTGGAACAACAATTATTGACGAAAATGGCGGATCTCAACCAATAAACAGTAGGATACAAAGCCGACAACAGATGTCTCTATGCCCTTAAAAACCGTATAAAATCGAAACAACTAACAATACATACAAAGATACACCTATACCTCCGGTATATAATACCGGAAGTAATCATACCATTGGTAGTGATGTATGGTAGCAAAACGTGGAAGATAATAAAGGCAAATGAAGAGAGGTTACGTGTTTGGTAACGAAAAATCCTAAGGAAGATCTTTGGGCCTATGTTTGATGAAGCATCAGGACAATATTGGATAAGAACTAAAAAAGAGTTTGAAGAGCTATACTCAGACGCTAAAATAATAAAATAATAAATCCAGAAGACTTCAATAATAAACCCAGAGAGATAATATAGCAAGAGACCTTAAAGCTATGGGTGTGAAGAATTGGATGCATATTGCTCTGGACAGAGGAGTGTAGGCAAGTTATTGAGTCGGCTAAAACCCAAGAAGGGTTGTAACACCACGGAGTAAGTGAGTGATCAATGCGAAAATCAAAAATTTGACGACACTGACTTAAAAAACGGATTTGTCTGATATTGATATATTTCTTATTCCAAGTTCAGTGGAAATAAGGTACCAACAGAAGGAAGTCAAACTTGCTGCATTTTTAGATATAGAAGGTGCATTTAAAATACCTTAATCGAGTCTATACAAAGGGCACTGGTGAGGGAGAAAATCAACAACACAACATGCAAGTAGATTATCCAGATGCTTCAGAGCAGAATAATATCCATAGACACGTGTGAAGATGCATAACTCTGAGGGCAACTGAAGAATGCCCTTAAGGCAGTGTATTATCACCGTCATTATGAAACATAACTGTCGATGATCTAATTCATGGGCTAAGGAATCTGAGTCCAGGGTATCGTAGACTATATTGTAATAGTAACTAGGGGAAAATTTACCAGCACTGTTGCGGATCAAATGCGACATGCCCTTCATTACACAGAGAACTGGTATCTAAGAGAGAACCTTTCCGTGAACCCTTCTAAAACTAAACTGGTAGACATTACAAATAAAAAGAAAGTCTACTGGACTCATTGATTTAAAATTATTTGGAGAGGTACTGGAAAGAACCAATGAGGTTAAGTATCTACGGTTAACCCTGGATTCGAAACTCCATTGAAATACTCATAAAAACAACAAAACCAATAGGACTAAGTGACTCGTCTATAACTGCAGACGAGTTTCAGGTAAAACCTGGGATTGAAACCAAAGCTAATCTATTAGTTATACACATCAGTGATACTACCGACAGCGCTTATGTTTCAGTACTCTGGTGGAGAAAGATGGCTTTGCAATCTTGTGTGGCCACTCTCACCACCCTACAATATCAGGAGCTTCTAAATGTAACAGGAGCCTTCAATAGTACAGGAATGGCTTCGTTAGAAGCTGTCACAGGTCTTCCTCCGCCGGAATTATATATTTCGGCAGTAGTCTTTACGACCATCCTGATACTCAAACAAAAAACTATTTGGAGGCTGAATTATGTATTGAATAGCCACACAAACACTACTGGGACTATACTTGGGGAATCCATCTTTATGATGAACTCAGATATGATGACACCAGAACTAATCTTCACTGAGAATATTAACACAATTTTTATACCATCTAGAGAACAAAAAGTTCCAAATATTAATGGGGACTTAATATGATTCACTGATGAATCTAAAACTGCCCATGGTACTGGATCAGGAGTCTTTGGGCAAACATGTAACTATAATAAATCTTACAGTCTGGGTCAACATACAACTGTGTTCCACGCTTCAGTTTTGACTTTGGTGGCCGGCATTTATGAAATCATTGATTAAGACCCTAAAGCTCAGAGAATCAACATTTACGCAGATAGCCAGTCGGCTATTCTGGCTGTAAATAACCCATTCACCAAATCAAAATTGGCGAGAAACTACAAAGATCTCCTCAAAAACCTAGCAAAACCAATAAAGTGATCATGAAGGGGTGCATGGGAACGAACGAGCAGAGATACGTTAGCGAAACAAGGTTCGAGAGACACTTTTGACAGAAGAGAGACAGAACCTAACCTTTATGTGGTATCACTAAAGATGCCACGAAAAACGAGGTTCAGAAATGGTTGATAAAGAATCATCAAAAGAAATGTAGTCACTCAAAGGCAAATCAAGACTAAAAAAATAATCAAGAATATTAATAAAAAGTCTTGCTCACAGCGTGATCCAGAAAACAACATAGCTGAACATTGCCTGGACACATTAAAACAAAAACTCTACGTTTATTCAGGCCGTCTAAGGAGATACAAGTCAGTAACAACCGAAAATGCGACAACATACTCTTTGAGCATTCAGAGAAGGCGTTTTATAGGAAACTTAACTCCAATGTAGAAAATGAAAATAAAGTATACCCAAGTTAAGAAGAAATTCATGAGTTTTGGGGAAACCAACTTTCAACGCTAGCTACTCATAACAACAATGCTGGGTGGATTGAAGACACGACGAACAACTGTCAACATTACAATAATATTCCTTACGTACTTTTCACCACTGAGGAAGTCTCGAATACTATCAAAGAGCTTCACAACTGGAAATCTCCTGACCCGGACGGAGTCCAAAACTTCTGGCTAAAGAAGTTTTGGAGTGTTTATGAGCGATTGGCAATTTTAATTAATTATGTTATTTCTAATCCGCAGGAAATACCATCATTCCTTACTAAGGGGACCCCTTACTTAATACCGAAGGATCAAAATAACACCCAAGATCCAGCCAAGTACCGCCCGATTACTTGTCTACCAACATTGTACAAATTGGTCACATCCTGTGTAGCTCGGCGTATCTACCAACACTGTGCTCTAAACAATATCATAGAGTCTCAACAGAAAGGATGCGCTAAGGGTTCCATGGGCTGTAAAGAACAGCTTATTATCGACTCGGTCATTTCTAACCAGGCATATATCAAAAAACGAAATCTCTTTACTGCTTTCATTGACTACAAGAAAGCGTTTGATTCAGTGCCGCATGCATGGCTTAATCGATATATTGAAAATATATAAAGTCGATGATAATATAGTGACCTTGTTAAAGCATATAATGACTGAATGGAAGATAAAAATTCACCTTCAAATAACTGGTGAAAACAATGTCGAAACTGAAGATATCCCAATTAACCGGGGGCTTTTCCAGGGGGACTCCTTGAGTCCACTTTGGTTCTGCCTAGCAATGAACCCACTATCTCAGCTACTGAATTCCACTGACTCAGGCTTTAGCATCAAAAATAACAATACTGTTGTAGCGAAGCGTAATCATTTGTTGTATATGGATGATTTAAAATTAATGGCTTCAACTCGAAAACACTTAGATCAGATGCTAAAAACTGTAGAAACCTTCTCTAATGATATTAGTATGCACTTTGGTCTAGACAAGTGCCGTATCTTAGTGCAGAGGACAGGTTCAGCCCGGTGGTTTCGATATGCAAAATGGCCAGAACATCGAGGCCATGGGTGAAAATGATATGTATAAATATCTCGGTGTAAAGCAAGCGCGGAAAATTGACCATAAACAAATGAAAACCGAACTAACTTCTGAATTTGTACGAAGGGTAAGACAGCTTAAGCGGTCATATAGGTATTCAATGGTAAAAATTTGTTTAAGGCATTAAATACGTACGTCTTTTCCGCGCTTAGCTACTCATTTGGTATTATCAAATGGTCAAAAACCGATATAGAAAGTCTTCAGCGGAAAGTAAGAACACTTCTCACAAAGGCACACAACCATCATCCTCGCAGTGCAGTAGAGAGAACAACATTACCGCGGTATCTAGGAGGAAGACTCATGGACATAGGTGAGCAATTGGATAAACAAGTGGCTAACTTAAGAACTTATTTTCAGGCACAGGAGAAAAGATTCTCAGGAGAAAAAGATTCTCCACCAAGAACTAGCTAACAAACTTGGACTTCTCCAAACCGACCATCTTCCTTATTATCAATACGTCCCTGATAGAATGCTTGAAAACGACAACTACAAGCTATACTGGGATCGCACTGTGCTCACAGACCAAACAGTGGCACACAATAGACCGGATCTCATACTAGTTAATAAACTTGCTAGGCAAACAACATTAAAAGAGGTGGCGATACCTAACAACAATAATCTGCGTGTTAAGCACAACGAAAAGATCGCCAAGTATAGAGATCTCGAAATACAAATAAGGAGACAATGGAGAATGGAAAGTACCCAGACAATACCTATTATTCTTTCTACTACTGGAGTCATTCCAAAGAACCTCATAGAAAACATCAAAAAGCTGGGCCTAAATGAACATATTTACAAGACTATGCAGAAAGCTGTGCTACTCTCGACCTCCAGATGCGTGCGAAAATTTTTGGGAGATACTCCGGCGTACCAAGTCACCTAGGGCTCGATAACACGGAAAGAGTCCCACCAGAGCTCAATCCTTTTGATACCCTAGGTATCTGGGATGAGTGAATTTTCCCCTTAGAGGGAGTGCGGGCCATATGGCTAAATCTGGATAAAAGTCTCGAACAGTTTGATGAACTTCAATAAAGGGGAGATCAAAACGGTCACTGAAATGGTGACTGGACATTGCCGATTAAGAAATTACCTATACAAACTAGGTAAGGTGTATGAACTATGGTGCAGAAGCTGCGAAATGGAAGAAGAGACTGCCATACACATACAATGCCATTGCAGTGAGCTAAGTGATATAAGGCAGGAATTAACTGGTCAATTGAGGTTTGAAGCAGAAGAGATCCTAAAACTACCAATAAGAAAACTGTTGGTCTTCGTTGAGGTGATGTCTCAGAACTTATTAGAGTGTAGGAAAAACAAGGTATGGTGCAAAGGTCTTATGATCAAGTGCCAGAGATCAACGAGTCTCGCCTGCGTTAAGAAGAAGAAGAAGGTACCAATATCAAATGCATTGTTCTGTACTATAGCCGTAATGAGTTTAACAATAAAAAAAAAGACAACGCCGTCTCTGAATTTTGGCACCGACGTAATAACCGAAATCAAAACAAACATAAAAGTACTTTTGCGTCAATATATATACCATTTTTGCCAATAAAAATTAAAAAAAGTACGATTATGATTGGATTAAAGATATCAATCAAAATTGGGGGGATACACCGATTACAAATATATATAATAAACGGCAGTTTGATGGACTTCCAGTAGATACATCAAGATAGATAAAAAATGAGATTAGTTAGTGGATATTTCAACCTACGGGACAGATCATGTAAGTACTCTGTTGTAAGCAAGCAAAAGTGATTTTAATTTCTGTAAGTTTATGTTGAATACATTTATTTTTTTACTCGATGTCATTATTCACCTTCGTTTGTTTTTTTAAGTTTTGCTCAATTTTTTAGAATAATATTTTTGTGCTATCTTTTACAACGCGGTTTTTTACAGACATGTGAGGATTAGTATTAATTAATACAGTATTATATTAGTGATTGTCCAGATAAGCTTTTGTTATATTTATAGAGTACATAACTTAATTGTCAATTGCTTTCAATAATTGCAAGTTTCAACTGTTTTCAACATAGCTTTATTAAAAATGTTGAAATAACATAGCAATTGAGATTTTTTCATTTATATTTTGTCATTCCATAGTAGCACATGTTCGTTTGTAACGTATTCCGAATTCTAATCGCGACTCCGTCCGGTTTTTCCTTAGGGTTTTATATTTCTTTGTCTTTGCTCTTTGTCTATTCCTTCGCCACAACTTTTTCTCGGTCTATCTCGTTTTTTCTTTCCTTTTGGTTGCTACACACACCGGCAAAATTAGCCGAACACCTTAAAAATGGGACATGTTTGATGTCTCGAATTTCCTAAACCAGTGGTTCGATTTGAGTGATTTTTTTAGTATGTTATAGCATTATTATTTTAGAATATCGTTGTGATAATCGTGTTGCTAGACAGGTCAATATGATTGTATACCGGGTGTACCAATCATACTGTGATTTTTTCTTAAAGTTTGGAACACCCTGTGGAATATTCTAGCACACATAAAATATTAAAATTAAAACTCGATTGTAGAGTTAGGCCTTCTTAACATTTTCCTTTTCGATTCATTTAATTATGTGCTAAAAGTATGCTAAATTTGCAGTTACTCGAGCGTTATGGGGACCTATTGGATTGTAAAGAGTACATGCTAAAACCAGAAAAAGGTTAAATTAATTCTTAAAATTAATAATTGCTGAAGATATTCATATAATTTGTTCGTTTTGTACTTAAATATTTCTCCGGGTTTATTCTCTAGTCCAGGTGCTTTGTTCCTCTTCAGCAACTTAAATAAAATTTTAATTTCTTCCTTTTTTTGAATTGTATTGTTCAGGTTTCACTTCTTTACGGAAAAGAGGACCAGACGTAACACTTTAACACACTTACACAAGTTTTTAACAAGAAATTTCTATTGTCAGTCAGTTCAGTTGCCCAAATCTACAAAGTATCCCACTCTGTCCTGGGTTTTGTGATATGTATACACTCATCGGCACAAAATTTCGCCACTCAAAATTTTTGATTAAGTTTAACACTCTATAACTTTATTATTTGTATGCCGATTTTCAAGATTCTTGCATCAGTTTGTAGGTACGTATATTGACGTCGTTTGCTATTATTCCAGTAACAAAATTTTTTTGCTCAAATGGCATTATACGGGAGTGAATGGAAGCGTTTTATGAGTCAATCAGTGTTTTTATTTTCAAAAAATGGTGCAGCTCTTACAAGAAAAGTAATATTTGGATAATTAAAAAAACCTTAGTGATACCTTCAGGATAATACAAAAGGAGTATGAAACAAAATCAGCCCTCCAATTTTTCTACAGAATTTTTGAAGTTATACTTCTTTACGCGCGATGAGGGTGAATTTTTATGTTAAAACCAGGCGCATACGCATCACCTAGGCGCATACGCGCATTATAACTTTGTTCTGATTGGATGTTCAAATGACATGGCAAAAATTATCGAATATGGCAGCTGTAGGACAGCTGTGGTTTGGAGAAAAAGGTAAAGGTAAACAAATGTATAATATATTTGTTTTATTGTTGTGAGGACAGAAACAAAACAGTTTATAATATTGTAGTGACTTTTAAATAGTTTTTAAAAGCAACAGGTACGTAATAATTGTTAATGTATCATGGGTATAAACCTACCTGTTTGATCTGCCAAAATACATAGTATGTAATAATGTACCTAATACTTTTATTTATATAATTTGATTACCATCAATATTCACCTAATATATTGTTTTCTTACTATATGTTTTGTTGTATTTTTTTTCAATTCTAAAGTCCACTTTACATCAACAATAATTGAATAAGAAATTGACAACAAGTTATTCAAGGTCAAATTTGGCTTATACAAAACACAATTCTACATCCAATTTTGCCGTGAATAAAAAGAAAATAAAGAAATTTGACAAAATAAAACATATCCAATTGTTCTATTTCATCAAATTCCTTCATTTTCTTTTACAAACCATACATTTTGTACTCGTCAAATTTGGCCTTGAATAACTTTGTCAATTTCTTGTTCAATTTATTGTTGATGTAAAGTGCACTTAAATCATTTCAATTCAAAATTAAAATAATTTGATCAATTTTCAAAATATCACAAGTTTAATGACGTTCTACACCTTCGGCAAAGAATTAAGGATTTGCATGAAATTTTAGTATGTTATAGTTTACTTAAAAAAACTAAGACTTGATTTTTTAAAAAATGTTTTACCGTGGCGTTTAATTACTATTAAGGGTCAAACTTAAGTTTTAACATGGGCTCTTATGGGAATTCTTAAAAAGTTAATAACTTTTGACCCAAATTTACGATTTTTAATTATTTGTGCTTAAATTAAAGGTATTTTTGTAAGGAATAACATATTAAAAAATGAGGATTGTTTACCGTACCATTATTAAATAAAAGTCAAATTACTGTTTCGAAATTTAACAAAGTTGGTAGTAGTGAGATCAGCTGCACTCATAATTATATCCGAAACGTATGTGTCAATCACATGACCTCGGTGGTCTAGTTGTTGAGCGTTCGGTCAGAGTTCGAAACGTCCCGGCTTCCAATCCACTACGATTCATTTTTTTTTAGTTGTTTTAATAAAAAATTTTTGAAAGTGGTAGATAAGAAAGTTAGTTTAATATTTAAATAGAATACAATTACTTCGTTAAAATTATATAATAGAAGTATAACTTCTTACGTGCGTACAAAGTACACACACATTCTTTTTTAAAGTTAGGAGAAAGTACCACACTTCCATTCACCCCTGTATAATGCCATGCAAGCAAAATATTTTTTTGTTCCGGAATAATACCAAACGATGCCAATACAGACTGGTGCAAGAATCTTGAAAATCGAAGCACAAATAATAAAGTTATAAATTGTCAAACTTAATCAAAAATTTTGGGTGGCGGAATTTTGTGCTGGTGAGTGTAGAACTAGTACCGAGTCTTCAAATTTTTCCTACTTTTCTCCAATTCTCTTTCTTTGCATTGATGAGTAAATCCTTTTTCATTGCGGTATTTGTTGTAATTACACAGCATATGTATGGCAGTCTTTTCTTCCATTTTCTCCACTAAGCTTCATTCACCTTACCTGTTTTTATATGTTTTCTTACACGATAATATTCAGTCAAAATTTCGGTGAGAGTTCTAATATCCCTTTTATTAATGTTCATCAAATTGCCCAGAGTTTTTATTCAATATACTTGATTATTTCATTCATAGGAGATTCTAACCAATAGAAAGCTACAGAAATCTGAATTAAGTAAATCGATAATTTTTGATAATCTCCCGTCGTTAAGTATATTACGTCAGATGCCCTTCGTTGCTACGAAAAAATACATTCAGTGACATTAATGACAATCAATGTTTTAAAAATTATAAAAGTGATGACTTTCAATCGTCAAATATTTATAAAAACTGTGTGTTTAATGGTACTTACATAAATAAATTACAATAAAATTTTGGTTTTGAACAGTTTTATTCATGAAATAATCGCAACAAATTGCACTCGACCTCTGAAATTAATATAGAATTTTTGCTCTCGTGATACTTTGACATAATTTCACTCGCCTTCGGCTCGTGAAATTAAAACTGTCAAAGTGTCACTCGGGAAAAATTCAATAATTTCAGAGCTCTTGTGTAATTACTACTGATAATTTTCTTAGTCTGGATTTGCCTTTGATTGGCTCTCCATTTCTTTCTTTATTATCCGTTTCGGTGCTTCATTTCTTGCTGCATCTTAGGCAATGCTACGAAATGTTTCTGAGCCTACAAAGTCTCTGGAGTCTTATTTTGCTTGTTCATTCACATGCACCCCTTCATAACTCGACACCCATATTAAAATCACTTTATCTTTTGCCAGTTTTTTTGAGTAAATCTTTTCAGTCCCTCACTAGTTTTAACTGAGTAAATGGGTCCTGTAATGTTGATATAGCAATGTTGATTCTCTTTGCTCTGAGGTCTCCGCGAATGATTTCATCAATGCATCCTCTTCATCGTTAACTTCGTTAACATCGTTAATCTTTTTACTGCTCTAATGTTTTATTTGATACGTTCAATTTAATATTCTAAAAGAAATGTTGTGTCAGATTGTATATTACAAGAATATTACTGTTTACATATTTCTTACCAGAATATTTTTTTCAGGTATCTTTTTTGCAATTATACTATACTTATTCAACTTGGCATTAGGATATGAAGAATGTTCTCACAAAAACCTTAAAGTATTCGAAGATGAATTGGAATTTCCATGCAGGGAACGAGAGGATTCAAAGGCTAAATCAGTACTCGGGGATGCTTTGAATCAGTTGCATATATTTAATAGCTTCTTAAACAATAGCGTAATTAAACTGGAAGCGTTAAGTGAGCTCCCACCAGAATATGTAAGTATATGATGCTATCTAAATTCATGATAAGTAAATACATTTATCTCTTAGTAATTTTTCGAAAAATGCACCGTTTTCACGTTATTTACAATCATTTTTGTTAAAAAATTCCTTCTTCTTCTTCTTTTGTATAGACATGACTCTGTTTGTTCCTTCAATGTGCCTCTAGTAAGTTGTCGTTCCATCGTTTTCGTGGTCTTCCCACTGATTGTCTTCCTATTATGGAACCGTCTCTCGCCATCCTTACTACTTATATTTGTTGTCATTCGGCTTATGTGGTCATTCCATTCTATTCTTCTGTTTCTTACCCAGTTATTAATGTTGTCCACGTTACATCTTCGTCGTATATCTGTACTTCTAGCTCTGTCCCATAGAGCCTTACCATCGATTTTTCGAAGGGTTTTCATCTCCGCTGTTTCGAGCCATCTTTTTGTCCTCTCTGTGTCGGGTCGTGTTTCTGCCGCGTATGTCATTATTGGTCTGATGATTGTTTTGTAAATGATGCATTCATTTCTTTTTCGATATTTTTATTTCTCCATATTGTGTCATTCAGGCAACCTGCGGCTCTGTTTGCTCGATTCACTTGATCTTCCACTTCTGTTTCGGGCCTTCCGTAGCTTTTTTTTTTGAGGTGGGAATCTTTTAAGACCGCCTGGGAAGGTGTTCCAGGTGTATCACGAGCCACCTACGGACTAAACCCACCTCCTCTTTCTTCAGCCGACGGGTCTGGAACCGCTCTTAGCGAGCATATCTGACCCGTCGACCTTACTCATAGCTCCCCTCCGGCACTTCTAGCGTGCATTCCATGCTCGCCTAGCTCAACCCGTACGCGGGTAGGTCGACCGGGGTGTCCCCAGCCCGAGATGGAACTAACCAGAGAATGCCAGTTGGCAGTTACGAGCAACTCCAGTCATTCATACTTTCATCTATCCACGCTGTCTCATCCACCCATTCATACTTTCTTTCATTTAACCCCAAACATTCCTTACTTTCATCTATGCACACTTACTCGTCCACCCATTCAATCTGATATTTAGAGATGGGACAGTCTGTGTAGGTTGGATGTAAAAGGTCCTTCCCCACTGACTGTCCCAAAACGATACAAAACATGGTATAACATACAAAGAAAGAACTAGAGTAAAAGGAGATGAAAAGAGAAAGTGGAGATAGAATTAGAGAAGAGAGAAGAAAGAGAAAAGAAAGAATAGGAAAGAAGCAAAAGAAAAAAGAAAAAGTAAAGATAGAGAACATAAACAGGAAATAGAAAGATAAAATTGTTCAAAGAACGATTACTTGTATAGATAAAATTAAGTAAATAAATAAATAAACTACAATAAAATAAATAAATAAATAAAACCATGTAAGAATAAAAATAGACAGTCAGTGTGGTTTGGATGTAAAGAGTCCTCCCCACGCTGACTGCCCGCCACGACACAAACACATTTTTAAATAAATAAATATAGTGGTCATCCGTCTGCAGACGCCTCTCCTTCTCTTCCTTGTGTTTCATTGTCTTGGTGACAAAAGCAATGACCAGGTCGAAGTCTCTCTTGCTATTAATGGCTTTGTCCATTAGCTCGTGTGGCTCACCTAGAGGGGATCCCAGACCCAGCTGCACCTCGGCACGCCCCGCATAGTACGCAGGGCACACGAACACGACATGCCGCGCGTCATCAACCACCCCACACTCGGGTCATAGATCTTCAGCGGTCTTCCCTATACGGTGGGTATATTTTCTGAACGATCCATGCCCCGTCAAAAACTGTGTGAAGTAGTAGTTGACGCGCTGATGCCGACACCCGCACCACCACACCACATCCGGGATCAAGGATCTCGTCCAGACCGCCTTCTCGACTTCGGCTGCCCATTCCCTCTGCCACAACTCTATACTTCTCTTTCTTTCTAATGGTCCTGAACCTATTGCCCCGTTGCCCCGTTGGTACATTCGGACTCTCTCTCCAGCCAGGATGTGCACCGGCCCAGAACCAGCCACCACCTGTAGCGCAATGGTTGATACGATTCTGTACGCGCTGCACACCCTGATCAGAGGTTTCCTTTGTGCCCTGAGAAGCATGTCTTTATATTTCTTCATCCAGAGGACCTCGTACCATACCGGGGCCCCGTATAATACTATCGATAGAATGGATTGTAACATAACTGTTCTTTTCTGTGATCCTGGGCCCCCTATATTTGGCATTAACTTGTTTAGTACCGAGGTCCTTTTTTCAGCCTTTCGACATGCTTCCTGAACGTGTTGTCCGCATGCTAGTCTATCGTCTAACGTGATTCCCGCATGCTAGTCTTTTGGGCTCTTATTTCGGAGCCATTGTACTCGAATATTATGTTGTTTCTGTATCTCGGTCCCCTCAAGATTATCGCTTCAGTTTTCTCTACTGCAAGTTTTAAATCGTTTTCTTCTATTCATTCCGCGGTTCTCTTTATTGCTTGGTTTACTTTTTCTATTATGCCCCAATCACCTTCGACTAGTAAAGCCAGATCGTCCGCGTATGCAATTGCTTTTACTCCTCTCTCTTTGTGTATTTCTAGTACCACGTTATATATTATATTCCATAGTGAGGGTACCAGGACTGACCCCTGGGGTACTCCCGCGGTCATTTTCATCTTCTTTTTCTTTGATATGCATACGGTTCTTTCAGATAGGTAGTCCTTTATTATGTTGGACAAATATTCCGGAGCTCCACATTCGACTATTCTGTCTACAATGAGGCCCCAGTTTGCTGAGTTAAAAGCGTTTTTTATGTCCAACAGAACAAGGACTACCCACCTTTTCTTGCTTGCCTTTGCCAAGTCCTTTATCCAGGTTGCGGCATCTACTGTCGATCTGCCTTTCCGGAATCCGTACTGTTGATAGTATGATACCTAGATATTTAAACTCCATCACTTGTTCTATTATATGAACCTCCAGCTCCAATTTACATCTTATTGGATTTGCTGCTATAACCATGCATTTTGCCTTTTTTTTTTGTGAAATTAACATGTTAAATTTTCTGGCGGTTATGTTAAATTGGTGCAGTATACGTTGTAAATCATCTTAACTTTAGTAGATTAGCGTTGCATCGTCTGCATAGTAGATTATTTTAAGTTGTTTTTCTCCTATTTGGTATCCTTTTTTAGTTCTTACTTCTTTTATTATTTCATCCATGATCAGGTTGAACAATAAGTGACTCAAGGAATCCCTCTGTCTTATCCCATTGCTGCCTTTAATTGGGCCAGTTAGTTCATCTTCTATATTTACTGTTACTGTGTCGTTCTGGTAGATGTTTTCGATCGTTTTAATTATTCCTAGAGGTACCTTTCTTAATACTTAATAATAAGTACCAATAGGCTCAACTTATAGTGAAAGGAAAGATCGAGGGAAGGAAAGGACTAGGAAGGAAAAGACTATCGTGGCTAAGAAATATCCGAAAATGGACAGGGCTAAATTTTGAACAGCTAATAAGAACAGCTGAAGACAGAGAAGAGTTTGCAATTGTAGTAGCCAACCTCCATTGAGGAGGCGGCACTTTAAGAAGAAGACATCTCTTTAGTATATAAAAAAATTCCTTAATTAGTAATTTTTGGTATTTTTGTTCTAAGACTCCTATTTCCTATGGCGCTACGGCCCAAGTCGGGCCCTCACCTTCCCCAGCATCCGCCTCGAAGTATCCCTGGCTGCTCTTCTCCAATTGTCCACCCTCAATATCTCTTTAGTATCGGTTCTCACTTCATCGATCCACCTCTTCCTTGGTCTTCCTACTGGCCGAGGTCCCACCATATTTCCGCTAAGCGTTCTATTAGGTGTTCTGTCGTTATACATTCTTATAAGGTGACCTGCCTAGCGCAATCTTTGCATTTTGGCATAATTTGCTATTGATGGTATATATAAGTAGTGGGGTTCCTACGGTCTCCTCCGCATCCCACATTTCGCTCGCCATCGTTTTCTATCCACCCATTCGTTTTCGTCAATAGCTCTATCTGCCATAGACTGTTCTATGCCTTTCTTCCATGTTTCTGTAGGCCTTCCTCTTCTTCTTTTATTTATGGGTGTGTAATTTAATGCTCTTTTTGGCCATCTTTCCTCTGACATCCTCATAACATGACCATACCATAGCAATTTCTTTGTTTCTATATGGCCAACCGTGGAAACTCTTTGTCCGTCGTCTTATTTCCTCATTTGGTACATGTTCTAATCTAGATACTCTGCATGCTCTACGTAAGTAATCCATTTCTGCTACTTCTATATTTTTTCTTTCCTTCCCTGCGAGTTGCCAACACTCTGCTCCATAAGTTATAATAGGTTCCACAACTGTTCTGTAGATTGTTAACTTTGTGTTCAGCTTCACCTTGTTAGACCATAGTAGACCATTTAAAATACGAGTTGCTTTCCTTCCTTGCTGTATCCTATGCTGTATGTCTCTTTTTCTAGTTCCTTCTTCTGATATTATGCTTCCTAAATATCTATATTCCTTACATTTCCTTACATTTCCTTATATTTCTTAACTCTAATTCCGGATCTTCGGTTTCCTCTCCTATTCTCAAATATTCCGTTTTTTCCATGTTCATACATAGGCCCCATTTTTCATATTCGATCTGTAACTTTCTTAGCATATACTCCATATCATGTTCATCGTTGGCAAGAATTACTTGGTCATCAGCAAAAAACAAAGTTGTTAAGCAGTTTTCTTCAATCATTATTCCCATCCCAGCAACTGTTTTCCTCCATTGCTCCAGAGCTTTCTGGATGTATATTTTAAATAGTGTTGGCGATAAGCAGCACCCTTGCCTTAAACCTTTTGTAACAGGGAATAGTTTCGACATAGATTTAATACAACTGTTTAATACAACTTTTCGGATTTTGATACATATTTTGAATTGCTCGCACATAGGCTTCGCTTATGCCTATCGTGGTCGAAGTTTCAAAGAGTTTCTTTAAAGGTACCGTGTCGTAGGCTTTTTCCAGATCAATAAATGTTAGGTGAGTAGACAGATTCCTTGCTCTTCTTTTCTCTATTATTTGTTGCATCACGAATATGTTATCTGCGCACGATCTACCGGCGCGAAAACCACTTTGTTCTTCCATGTCCTGAATTTTTAATTCCACCCTTTTCTTTTTTACTCGGCCATACAACCTCCCCATTGCACTGGTTATACTTATACCTCTGTAGTTTTTGCACAACGTTTTGTCTCCTTTTTTGTAAATCGAGCTAATTTATGCACAATTCCAGTCTTCTGGTATTTTTTCTCCCTGCAACATGCTTTTGTTGAAGAGATCCGTCAATATTTCGTGCAGTATGTCTGGTCCATATTTTATCAGTTTTATCAGTATCTTTCCACCTCTTTGCACTTTCTTTCCCATGTGTCATTTTTACTCCTTATTACTTCTCTTTTCACTTCTCTGTTCAGTTGTGCGTATACTCTTTGATCTTGTAAGTCCTGTGTCTGTAGCCATTTTTGGTACGCTGTCTTCTTGTTGTCTACTAAACCTTTTAGTTTCTCTGACCACCATTCTGGATTTTGTTTATCATCTTTTTCCAAATACCCTAACGCTTCCTTTGCTGCTGCGTGTATGCTTTCTTTTATTTGCTGGTACAACTTTTCGGTGTTATGGGTGTTACTTTCTATAAATCTTAATTTTGAGGCCAGTCTCAACTTATACAAAAATTTGGTCGATTCGTGTTTTAAGCTTTCCAACTTATAACACTTTTCTGAAATATTAGTTTCTTCGTCTTTTTTTAGCCTTTTTGTATTTGTTGACCGGTAAGTTATTCTTATGCTGGCTACCAACAGGTGGTGATCGGATCCACATTCTGGTCCCCGGTATACCCTCACGTCTGTATTCTTGAGTCTAGAGCTTTCTCTTTGGATTATGTAGTCAATTATTGACCGTAGTTTTTTGTAGGTTGCGTCCATGTGAATTTGTGGATATTTTTGTGTGAGAAGAACCCATTCATTATTTTTAGCGATCGGAATTGGCAAAAATCTCTCAGACGAGTACCGTTTTCGTTCAGTGTTTCTTCGCCATACCTCCCCACTACAGAGTGATTCTGCTCTCTTCCTACTCTCCCATTTGCGTCTCCTAAAATGTACAATTCCTTGTCATTTTTAATAGCATTTACAACATCGGATAGTTTATTGTAGAAATTGTCCTTTGTTTGCTATTGATGGTAATTTGTTATATTGGTGTAACTCATGGTTAAATCTTATTCTCCATATAGGTACCATTGTCGCAAATGGGTCCCAATATCCTCCTTAATATATTTCTTTCAAAAGTATTAATAAAGCTTATTGTCTTTTCAGTCATAATCCACGATTCTACAATATGTGTCTATATTGGCGGTATGATGGTTTTATATATTTTAAACTTTACTTCCCCGGGAATGTACTTGATCCAAACCCCTGCGACAGAGAGAAGTATGCTTTGTTACCAAGCATTATCAATTTCCGTGTCACCCTGATTGAAATCTTCCTCTATTCTTAGTATTTGGTCGTTTTTGTATCTTCTCATCTTTCTTCTGTATATTTTCTCTGCCTTTCTTCGTTGTTCTTCAAATTTTTCACGCCTTTGTAGTGTTTTTCTTTGAGGGTACTGCACGTATCTTTCATTTCTTTTTTCTTTGCTTGATTTCATTCTTTATCAAATCAAAGCTCTTTTCTTTGGTGTTTTTTAGTTCCTATTTTTAAGAAAGTTATTCGAGCCGCATACCTCTCTCCTCCTGGCTCTTGTATCTATTACGTTTGTTGCCGCTCTTCTTTCTAGTAAAATGCGGTCTATTTGGTTGGTTGTTTGATCATTCGGTGATAGCCTTTGATACTCAGTGATATAAATCTGGTCAAAGCCTGAACCAGAAATATACACAAATGGAAGATGTATAATAGAACAATTGACTGTACAACCGGTTTTAATAACAACTAGCTACAGAAAAAAAAGTACAAATGGAAAATGCTAATCAGTGAAAGTAAGGGCGAATAACCAAGTCCGAGATGTGTATAATAAAACTAGAAGTACTTTTATATCATCAGGTTTTATTGATTTTGTTCTTAAAACAATAATATTGTTTCTAGATAAAAGATGGAAGAAGTTGCTCCAAAGTTGACACTATGCTAAGGCGGCTTGAAAATGAAAAGAAGGTAAGCATTAAAATTTGCCCGTATTTTAAAAGTTCAAAACACTGTTCAATTATGTTTTTAATTTTATGCACAACTCGTTTATTGGGTATAATTAAAATTAAAATAATATTCGATTTGGTTAAAATGCCCAGATCATTTCTAACGAGGTTTTGATAATTTCATCATTAGAAGAGAAATATAACAAGAGGTAGAAAGCAAACATCTACTGATGAATATATACGTGCCAAGCGACAAGACTACAAGGAAAGCATTGAGATACATTTGAACCTGGAATAATGCCATGTGCTGAGGATTAAAATATCGGTTCCTAATTCCCACTACACAGGAAGGTGATCAGCTTGAATATTAGCCTAATAAAATAAAAAAAAAGTCAAAATGTAAATTCGTACAGGTTAAAGCAAATTCTGTATCAAAGTTTAGGTGGGTACAAAAGATATTTTTAAGAAAGTATCCAAATCATACAAGGGGATCATTGTTTAAATAATTAAAAAGGGGTCATTTTTGCAAAAAAAAAAATACTTTTTTAACTCACTTATTAATGAAGGTATATGGGATTTTTTTCTGCAAAGCTGAAGGGTAAATCTTTTACATAAGACTTACTAAATTAAATTGGACCCCCTATTTATTTAAATAATTGTATATAAAACTTTAAAAACAAATTTGCAAAAAAATATTTTTAGCGTTTTAAATAAGCACTATAAAATATCTTATTTTACAGACTAAGTTCCGCTATGTTACCAGTATTAAGAAAAAAAATTGGTCGAAAATTATTGGATATTTTTTGAGATATTTAATTTGTTTTTTAAATGTTACTATATTTTCAATTGCAAAAACGCGGTTGTTTCCAAAGAAATATTCACCTGCTTAAGATCTCATTATTTTTATTTTTATGTATATTCTCGATAAATGTATTGATAAATTCAAATTTCAATTAAACTCCCCCCTAAAATGGCATTCGAAAATTATTCAAATTTCTCGGGGATTAAGTATTTTGAAATGCCGTTTCGATAATTGGGTTGCTGGGAATTTTTTACTAATTAACAAATTTTTTTTGTCGTTTTTTCTTCTTCTTTTATTTTCTTTGAGTTTTATTACTACATTTTAGGGTTAAATTTTATTAAGAATGTCGAATCTCTGAGTTGTATATTCTAGACCTAAAAATATTAAGATTTAACTAAAATCTCTTAAATAAAATGTGGCTACTTACTGAGTTACAGGGTGTTATATTTAAAAATTTAAAAATTATTGTTACCAAGTACTTTAAAACTATTTGACGTATCCTTATCATACTTGGCAGAAAGTGTAGCTATTATACACCCTACTAAATTGTGATTAATAAACGTTTCTAGCTAGTGCCAGAGGCGTACGACAGGGGATAGTGAATGATTGACCCTTCCCAAATTCTACGCCACTAAGTGGATTACTATTTTAGCGAAATTTTTCGATTCTCCAATACTTTGTATGTAAATAACTTTATTGGTATCGGTAAAGCCATCAGTTTGAAAGATATTGGAAGTTTAAAATGAATGAATGAATGAATCAAAATAACTATGCCGTTTCATTTTTAACGTCCAATATCTCGAAAACTAATGACTTAATCGTTACCAGTAAAGAGTATATTATTTACATAAAAAGTGTTGGAGAATCTAAAAATTTCGCTAAAATAGTAATTCCCTAAGTGGCGTAGAACTTGGGAAGGGTCAACCATTAACTATCCCCTGTCGTACGCCTCTGGTAGTAGTTAGAAACTTTTATTTATCACAATTTAGTAGACGGTATAGTACCCACACTTTCTGCCAAGTATGATAAGGATACGTCAAATAGTTTGAAAGTACTTTAATAATAATTTTTAAATTTTTAAATAAAACACCCTGTAACTCAGTAAGTAGCCACATTTTATTTAATTGATTTTAGACCAAACTTAATATTTTTAGGTCTAGAATCTACAACTTAGAGATTCGACATTCTTAATGAAACTTAACCCTAAAAGGGCCCGTAGTAATATAACTCCAAGAAAAAAAAAGAAGAGGAAAAACAGACAAAACAATTTGTTAATTAGTGAAAAATTCCCAGAAACCCAATTATCGAAACGGCATTTCAAAATATTTAACGCGACGTTATTAAAAAAACAATTTATAAACAAATTTGAATAATTTTCAAATGCCATTTTAGGGGGAAGTTTAATTGAAATTTGAATTTATCAATACATTTATCGAAAATATACATAAAAATAAAAATAATAAGATTTAATACAGGTAAATATTTCTTTGGTAACAACCGCATTTTTTCTATTGAAAATAGAGTAACATTTAATAAACAAATTCAATATCTCAAAAAATATTAAATATTTTTGGACCAATTTTTTTTTATTAATACTGATAAGATAGGGTAACTTCTCCTGTAAAATAAGATATTTTATAGTGCTTATTTAAAACGCTAAAAATAATTTTTTGCAAATTTCTTTTTAAAGTTTTATGTATAATTATTTAAATAAATAAGGGGTCAAATTTAATTTAGTAAGTCTCATGTGAAAGATTTACCCTTTAACTTTGCAGAAAACAAACTTTTAGACCTTCATTGGTAATTGAATGACCTCAGCAGTTAAAAAAGTATTTTTTTTTTTTGCAAAAATGACCCCTTTTTAATTATTTCAACAATGATCCCCTTGTATGATTTGGATACTTTCTTGAAAATATCTTTTGTACCCACCTTTTGTGATTCAACAATGATCCCCTTGTATGATTTGGATACTTTCTTGAAAATATCTTTTGTACCCACCTAAACTTTGATATAAAATTTGTTTCAACCTGTACGAATTTACATTTTGATTTACATGTAGTGTAATTTTATTTTACTAGACTATATATCAATTACAGTTTATAATAATGCGGTCTTTAATATATTATACTAATATGATTTACACATAATATATAATAATGATTTACACATATATGCTCTAAGAGGAAATTATTGGGAGATATCAAGGTAGATTTAGTTTCGACGATCAATGGTAGACCAGATTTTCGTATTGTGGCAGACCCTAGAAAAAAAAACAGAAACTTTGATAAAGGCATCTTATAACTGTATGTAGATTTTAAAGCAGCATATATGATGAAACAGCAGCCACAGACGAAGAGTAGCCACAGACAAATTATTGTGGATGCACAAAATAAAGGAGACCAAGGCTCAATTTGAGCTGTAGTGTCGTAGAAGAAGATGTGATGAAACATAAGTTGTACTAAGCAAAGTTTATAAAGCAATGCAGCACTTCCTAATCCCCATCAAACTGATAAAAATTAGTCTTCTTCTTTTTTCTCTTTATAAGAAAATCTGCTTGTTCATTGGTGGATTAATATCGATATGTAAAGCCACGTCTATACCAATAGACATGTTGCGCAATTTTAGTCTAAGCAACGTGTCTCTATTGACGATATAGAACATGTGAATAGATTCACGTACCTAGTAATGGATCTGGTTGCAAGCAGTGAAGAAGAACCGGAAATAAATAGAAGGCTTGTGCTGGCAAATAAAGCCTATTTCGCGATGGGCCACATATTCAAATCGCGAGACGTACACCGGAAAACAAAACTCCGGGTATATAAAACAATAATCAGGCCCATAGTAAGTTATGGCTGCGAAACATCGGTGGTGACACAGAAATCTGCCAATGCATTAGATGTGTTTGAAAGAAAAGTATTACGTAGGATACTGGGCCCAATAAGGGAAAATAAAAACTGGCGAATTAGGTATAATAGAGAAATATACGAGCAATATAGCGAACCAACTCTAGCACAACACACTAAACTGCAGAGATTACGGTGGGCAGGGCACGTGGTCCGCATGCATGAAAATAGAATCCCCAGAAAACTGCTGAATGCAAGAATGCAGGGAAGAAGACCGGTTGGAAGACCTAAAAAGAGATGGGAAGACGAGGTCGATGAGGATGCCAGGAACTTCCTGGGAACGCGTTTATGAAAAGAACAGCGGTAAATCGAAATGATTGGAGAAGCTTATTGAAGGAGACCAAGGCTCGATTTGAGCTGTAGTGCCATTGGATGGATGGAACGTGTCTCAGGATGTCTCAGTAGACATGTTGCGAGACCACACTAAGTTGCGAGACCGTTGCGAGACCAAAAATGGCATGTCTAAAGTCTCCCTAGTGAAATGGGAGACTTGATGCAACGACCTGCAACGTCGGTTAATTTTTGACAAACCCAGGAATTAAAATGTTTCTTTTTATAGAAAATATTATTATTAAGCTTATTTTTTAAGAGGAAACAGCAGCGATCAACAGGTGGCGAAAACGCGTTCCAAGATTGCAGCTGTAATTTTGAATATTTTTTCGAGATATTTGGCACACGTATTCGTAATATAATAAAGAATGGCGGTACAGAGCCCAATTTGAAAAATATATTAATATGTGGAAATTACTCCGTAATTAAATATAATATTAAAAAAACGAGCCGGTACCGCCACTAAGAAGAACAAAAAAAATACACTTTCTTCAAATAAACTTTTTTGTCCGATGCCTAGATTTTGTGTCCTTTTGGAACTACTAATGAAATAAAAAATAATATTGTATTTAATTACAGAGTAATTTCCACATATTAATATATTTTTCAAATTGGGCTCTGTACCGCCATTCTTTATTATATTATGGATACGTGTGCCAATTACCTCGAAAAATATTCAAAATTACAGCCGCAATCTTGGAACGCGTTTTTGATACCTGTTGATCGCTACTGTTTCCTCCTAATATCAGTCTCACTCACAGTCAGGAAATAAAAAAAAACAATAAAACTAGGGCTTAAGAAAGAACACTATGTATTATCTGAATATTCAAGCTTTCGGAAATTATTGTTTCCTTTTTCAAGAAATTCTTTCAAGAAAAACTTCTTCTTCTTCTTTTAGTGCCTATTCTTCTCGAATATTAAGAGCGCCTACCTTTGGACCGAAAGGTCCGAATGGTCGTGAGTTCGAATCTCACCAGGGTCAGGAATTTTTCGTTTATTATAAATTAATAAATGAAAATAGTTTCTGTCCTTTTTGGATCGGTACTCACCGGAGGGACCGCAGACGTTCGGATACAATTATTGTCTCTTTGCACAATGACGTCGACGCTGCAAAGTAACAAGACACTTACTCAACACACACACACACACACACACTACACATTACTCCCCTGAAATAGTGATAAGTTATAGTCTAAAAAATCATGAAATTGACTGGCCAGTTGGTTGTAAAAACCAGTGTTAATAAAACACATACACACTTCTCGAATATTGGCGATCATTCTGGCTATAATTATTTTATTCACTAATGCTTAAAATAGATCAGTTGTTGTTGTGGAGAACCATTTCCCCAGGTTCTTTAACCATGATATTCTTCTTTTCACAATTCCTCGCTTTCCGAATACTTTTAAATTATTGCGAGATGTACAACAGTCTGTTACTGTTTTTAATTTTGTGTAAATTATTTATAGTCCAGGAACCGATGCTTTTCACCTCGCAATTTGTACAAAATGGTTCGATTTGCTTGAAAATTTGAGAATAAGTAGTGGATAGTCCAAGGATCAAAATCTATATAATGCAGACAGGTGGTTTTATCATGGGGGTGGTTGCTACCCCCATGTCGGGGGTGGAAATTTTTTATTATATTTTGACCGCAAAAGTTGATAAAAACATTTATTCTAAGCAAAAAATGTTCTATATATTCTTTTGATAAAATTAATAGTTTTCGATTTATTCGCTATCGAAAGTGTTAGTTTTATATCGAAAAAATCAATGTTTTTCGATAATACTCATTTACGATTCTCTCAATGGTTGCCGTAGAAAAAAAATTTTCAAACCAAGTTCTTGGGAATTAAATAACCTACAATTTCATATTTAAACATTTTTTCGTATCTCCCATGCTAATCTATCTATTCTGAAGAAAACGGCATTTTTTATCAAACTACAAAAATTCGTTATTCGATTTTAACTCCAGTTTTTTTAAAACTAATCATTCTAAGCTAGTCAAACTTATAAAATCTATTATTAATACATAAATAAAGAAAAACGAATAAGATAAATGACTGAAAACACCGCTAACATACATTATTATGCTTCCAATTGGATTTCTCATTTTTTTCAAACAAATATATTGATTTTTTAACCGTAACTTTTTTATTTTTTATTTTAGCTGTTTAGGAAAAAAGAATTTTGTTGGTTTTTATAAGATCTAGAAGCCTATTAATATTATATCTTTTTAAAATCTCTAGTCGCAAAAGAGGTGAATTTGAAAAGGTTGGTAAATATGGTTTTTGCATGTTATTACAAGTTTTAATTGTCAATAGCTTACTCAATTTTTGCCATAGAAAAAATCTTTGCAAACCAGGTTCTTGGGAATTAAATAAGCTACAATTTCATTTTTAAACATTTTTCGAATCTCTGATGCTAATCTTTCTATACTGAAGATAAGGCCATTTTTTTCCAAACTACAAAAATTCGTCATTCGCTTTTAACTCAATTTTTTTTTAAATCTAGTCATTCTAAGATGGTCAAACTTCTAGAACATATTAATAATTCATAAGTAAAGAAGAACAAATAAGGTCAATGACTAATTTCAATTAGGGTGGTGATTAGGAGGTTGCTTCCGATCACTTTTTCGCTGAAAAAATAGGGACTGACATTATTTTCATTATTAAGTCACTTAATTTTTGAGCTAGAGTCTTTTTTTTATTTCTGGAGATAGATAATTTTAAATAAGTTAAAATAGTTTGAACAAATTATCCTCGAAAAATGCATACTTTTCCCGTCTTTTGACTTTGAAACTACAGTATTTAGCATTTGACGAATAAGAGCTAACATATATTACTATATATGTTAGCTCGATTATTATATCGAGCTCGATATATATAATAACAAGTATAGCTCGATTACTATTGGTCTTAAAGAAAATTAAAAAAGACGGGTCTGTTTATCTTTTTAAAGGTACATTTTTGTTAAGTAAAGTTGTTTTGATAAAACGAAAACTTTTGGAGTTATTAGCAGAAAACTTATTAACATCGATTTTTTCGATATAACATTAACACTTTCGATAGCGAATAAATCGAAAACTATTAATTTTATCAAAAAAATGTATAAAACGTTTTTTGCTTAGAATGAATGTTTTTAGCAACTGTTGCGGTCAAAATATAATAAAAAATTTCCACCCCCGAGATGGGGTGGCAACCACCCCCATGGTAAAAGCGCCTTCCGACATCATATAGGTTTTGATCCTTGGACTATCCACTACTTATTCTCAAATTTTCATCAAAATCGATCCATTTTGTAAAAATTGCGAAGTTTTGTCCTATTTTAAGCTTCATTACTTGGGCTATTAACACTTTTTTATAATCTAAATTTTGTTTAGTTTTGGAACAGATTATTAGCAAACAGGCAGTCATTCCGCACAAAACAATGTCCACCAAGGTTGTTGGCGAAGGTGAGAGTCAAAAATTAACATCACGGTGTAGACGCTAGAAGAGAAAACAATCGGTGTCTCTCGACTCTAGACCATGTCTATGTCTCAAGTTTAGACCGTCGCGTCATGGTCTACGTCGGCGCACACAGTGGAGGCAGTTTCCGCTAGCGGGCAACGCTAGCGGGACCCACTTTTAAACGTTTTCAAAAAGAATGCACGTCTTTAAATGTACACGAACATAGTCAAAGCAGGTCCGCGCGGGCCAACCGCCTCAACCCGCCTGACCGCTTTTGCTAGAATGAAAATTTAGTTTTTTCCGCGCGGTTTTAATGTTTACTGCAATGATAATTTAGTTTATTCGCTCTTTTATAATAAGAATTAATAGTTCTCCATGGATTAATTTTATAAATAATTGTACATTATAATAAACAAAAGTAATAAAGTCAATCTTATTGAAACCGTAATTTTGTGTGACTTAGGTAGTTCTAAAACCATTCCAGTATTAACTATTAACTAAATCAGTACTTGAAAAATAAATTTACAACAAAACTACTTACCTCAATGTTATAACAAGCCTTTCTTCCGGAAGGATAGCCTGCTTATGTAAATTACACCAGTTTTTAATTAAACGATACTCCTTCTTCTTCTTAAAGTGCCTATCCGTTCCGGATGTTGGCGATCATCATGGCTATCTTGACTTTGTCTACCGCAGCGCGGAACAGTTCAGTGGTGGTGGTATTATACCACTTTTGTAAATTTTGAAGCCAGGAAATCTTCCCGGTCCTCTTTTACCATTTACATACCTTCCCTTGGAGAATCAGTTGGAGAAGGCCGTAACGTTCTTGATTTCTCATTACATGTCCTAGATATTCTAATTTTTTTGTTTTGATGGTTATGAGAAATTCGCACTCTTTCCCCATTCTACGCAGGAATTCCACGTTAGTAATTCGGTCAACGCAGGATATACGTAAGATGCTCCTATAACACCACAATTCGAAAGCTTCGAGCCGATTCATAGATGTAACAGTTAGTGTCCAAGCTTCCATTCCGTAGAGCAGAACTGTGAATATATAGCA
The DNA here is from genome assembly GCF_917563875.1 of Diabrotica virgifera virgifera. Taxonomy (NCBI): domain Eukaryota; kingdom Metazoa; phylum Arthropoda; class Insecta; order Coleoptera; family Chrysomelidae; genus Diabrotica; species Diabrotica virgifera. The sequence continues at coordinate 50,729,605 of NC_065449.1, forward strand.
TTTCAACAGACGGTATTTTGTTTTTAATGATATGTCTCGACTGTTGAAAATGGGTCTCATTCTAAAGTATGCTGCTTTCGCTTTTATTATTCGCTGTTTAATTTCTGAGTAGTCCCATTCGCTATTTAAATTCGTACCCAGATATGTATATTCTCAACTCTTTCGATATTCTGTTGGTTGACTGTAAGTTGAGCGTTTAATATTGTTTTTAACGATACTCCACTTTCTCCAAAATATATTTAAAAGTCTCTTGAGTCATTCTCATATACTGGAAGAATCGTTCATTATCTTTTAATTTTTGAAATAGATGATGATATTCTCCATAAATTAATCTTTCTCGATTAATAGGATATACATCAACTCTCTTTCTTTTCAGTTTAGTCAAAACAGAATCTAAAGCAATTATATCATCATCGGAAGACGACATGTTGCTACAAGTAGTAGACGCAACTGCCAGATTTGAACGATCTCTCTCGCTTTTACCCGTCTTCACTGTGTTACCATACCCGCGCGGTTTGCCCGCTAGCGGAAACCGCTTTCACTATGTGTGCCGCCTACAAGTGAATACGAGGCTTAAGATTGTCACTCCATCTTTTGCGCGGTCGTCTGATACTTCTTCTGCCGATTGGTGATTTCTTGCTATTTTGACCACACGGGTCTCCCACATTCTGTTTATGTGATTCCATTTTTCATTCCATTTTTTTTTATTTAGCGTCCTTTCGTTTATGCACCGTACGTTACATTCTCTTCTAATGTCTCCGCTTTCGACCTCTCAGCGTATTTCCTGTAATTATCAGTACTCTCATCTCTGCCGTTTCCAGTAGTCTTTGTATTGTGGTTGTGTTGGGCCTTATTTCTGGTGCATATGTTATTATTGGTCTTACACCGGCTTTATAAATTCTTGACTTCATCTCTGTGTTCATAAGTGTTCCCAACTAGTATTCATAAGGCATCCTGTGCGAGTCTATTTGCTTTTGATAAGATTGGTAACGATGGCAATGTCGAAAGTTATATGTAAAGTAATAATCCAAAATATCTACTTTGAAGAATTACCTTAACCTATAGCTCAAAATTCGAATGATCGGATAGTCTCTGAAACAGAAAATATATTGTATTCCCAGATCACATTTTCCTATATCGTTCTGCCAGTCCCGGCCCCAGGGGTGGGCGAACTGGGCGGCTGCCCAGTAATGATGTTGAAAAAGTAACTATTCGTTACAAAGTACTCGTTACTTACGAATACCTAAAGTAACGATTACTATACAGAGAGGCAAATCGTTACTTTGATTACTCTGATTACTTCGTTACTCCGTACCAATCGTATCAGAGCTAGTAACGACTATTGTATCTACTTTGATTACTCTGATTACTTCGTTACTTTCATAGGCGTAACCAGGATGATCCTAAGGGGGGGTTACAACTACCTGAAGGGGGGGGGGGTTACAACTACTGGAAGGTCTCTGAGGGCTATGGTGTTAAGCGTATAGAGCTCAAAGTACATCCCAATGGGGGGGGTTATAACCCCCAAAACCCCCCCTGGTTACGCCTATGGTTACTTCATATTAATCGTATTAGAGCGAGTAACGACTATTGTATCTACTCTGATTACTTTGATTACTCTGATTACTTCGTACTTCGTGAAGGTCGTTATTATATCGGAATACCTATACAAAATACCTACCTAGTGAGAAATACTTTTCTGGATATGATTACCGGTACTCAAATGCAAAAGTAACAAAAGTAATCATAGTAATCAAATCATTTTTATCCCTTAAACAGATTGGTGAAGGTCGTTGTTATATCGGAAAACCTATACAAACCTACCTACTGAGAAATACGATTCTAGATAATGACTACCGGTACTCAAATACAAAAGTAACAAAATCAATCATAGTAATCAAAGTAACGAATACTGTAAATGATTACTTTATACAAAAGTAACGATTTCTAACGAATACTCGAAAGTACATAACTATAATCAACATCACTACTGCCCAGGGCAGCAAATTTTTAGAGGACCGCCAATTTTTGTCTACTAAGGTTCTAACCAGTGAGAAGGGTGAGGCGCGCGGCCGCCGATCTTGCTCAGGGTGGCAAAATCACTCGAGACGGGCCTGCGTTTTGCTCCCCTTCGCGCCAATTTTTGCAGACAATTAAATATGTAGTAAACATAAATATCTATAACCGCCAAGGTTAGACCTATCGAAAACTTTGATTAAGCGACGTTGTCAGATCAATCGGGTTTCAAAGGTTTTTCGGTATTTTCTGCTTGACTGTTTCACACTGCAAGGACACCGCACACATTTTATGGAAAATATAATATCACTCAAATGAAATAAAATTTACATCATGAATAGATTCGTCCCGAAATTTCAATCATTTGATACCATTGCACGAACTCTGACTTTTGCTTAATTAAAGCGTTTATTGTGATTAAAGTTTATCGAAATCGCATTTTGAAGTCCATAAAACTGGCATTCGTAAATAATATTAGTCTAGCGGCTATTGAAAACAGCCTATTTACCATTAGATTAAGCCGATTAGAGGCAGTACAACTGACCAAATTTACCCACTTTATTATCAATAATAATAGGAAAAGATAAGAGTAAAGGCTGATGCCACATTATGCGTTTTGACCGGATGCGGTGAAAACTCATCCGTTTCCAACGCAACCGGACCGACCTGTGCGACCTATGCGTTTAGTCTGGTGCAGTTTGTAAGCGCGTACCGATGACTCAAAACGCATCCGTTTCCAACGCAACCGGACCGATCTGTCACACTATGCGTTTTCACCGGATGCGGCGGAAACGCATCCGGTCAAAACGCATAATGTGGCATCGGCCTCTACCTTAATCCCACAGAAAGCATTATGAAGTAAGCGAATTATAATATTATTGATAACATCAAATATAGAAAGATGGCCTATTTTGGACACGTAGTAAGGGGAGACCGGTATAATATTCTTCAAATCATTATGATGGGTAAAATCGAAGGATGCAGAGGAATTGGTAGAAAGCAGGCCTCTTGGTTGAAGAATATCCGGGAGTGGACAGGAGTAAAGAAAGCAGAACACCTATTTAGAATAGCTCGAGACAGAGACAGTTTCGCCATGTTAATCGCCAACGTCAAGGGGACTTGATAGGGCACGTTAAGAAGAAGAAGTATAATTTTACGGGATTGTACACTTAGTGTCCTATTTTTGACGGCGCTTTTAATATTCAAGTTAAAACAAAATATATTAAATGTATTTTAAATAAACAACTATTCAGCGATTTAATGGCGCAAAACCACTGATTTCGTGCACAAGTATTTTAAATGGATGTTTTCTCTTTGCACCAACGCGTTCAAATGAAGTCCCCTGTTCTTGATTTGCTACCTGAGTCACCTTCGGACTTTCAGATATATCTGTTCAGTTGTACTTATTTTTTATTAGTTACACTCATACTAATAACAACATTTATATTGTTCCAGGTGCGAGTTTTCTACAACATGTTGAAAAGGATCGGCATTCATGTTTACCATGTTTTCACTAGAATCCCCGAAGGACTATTTTATAAACATAGAAAAAGCCTTTACGAAGAGTTGCTTTGCAACCTTAAACTAGTAACGTGTGAGTTTAAGGGTATTCAGACCAGAGATCAAAAAGATAGGCATTTACCTTCTCTTTCGCTGTGTAGTAAGAAAATTGGAGAATGGATATTTGACTATCAAACTTTTACTAGCCTGCAACTATTTTTTACAGACAGTTATGAAATCCTTCATGACGTATACAAGTATGACAATACCATACTTTTAGATTAAACCGACTGATAATATTACGCTTAATTGAAGACCTCAGATGAAGAATAGAAATCATAGAAAAAAATGATGATATTCTTCATCCTTAAGTTATACAAGGAGAAATACTTTGCACCGCTAATACAAACTTATATCATAGTTTTATGCAAGTAACACACCAATGCAGTGACGAGTGAGCCATTTGGACACATTTTTTCAAATATTTTGATATTGTTTCTGGCACAATATATATATATATATCTGTGATTTATCTGTTTAAATTAGTTTATTTAATTTATTTATCATTAGTTAAATTATTTATTGTTATATTTATTTATTTATTTGTTTTTTTTATTTATTTCTGTTTGTTTCAATAAAGTTATTTATTAATATAAATTTAATTTTTATTTTTGGCATATACTTGGCTATATTATACAGGGTGTCCCGAAAAGATTGGTCATAAATTTTACCACACATTCTGGGGTCAAAAATAGTTCGACTGAACCTAACTTACCTTAGTACAAATGTGCTCATAAAAAAAGTTACAGCCCTCTGAACTTACAAAATGAAAATTGATTTTTTTCAATATATCGAAAACCATTAGAGATTTTTTATTCAAAATGGACATGTATCATTCTTATGGCAGGAACATCTTAAAACAAAAGTATAGTGAAATTTGTTGAAACCCATAAAAAATTTATGGGGATTTTGTTCCCTTAAACCCCCCCAAACTTTTGTGTACGTTCCAAGTAATTCATTATTGTGGTACCATTAGTTAAACACAACGTTTTTAAAACTTTTTTGCCTCCTAGTATTTTTTCGATAAGCCAGTTTTTATTGAGATGCGGCTTCTTTTTCAATATATTTACATAAAAATTCCATGGGGGTTTTGTTCCTTTAAACCCCCCAAATGTTTGTGTACGTTCCAATAAAACTATTATTGTGGTACCATTAGTTAAACACAGTGTTTTTAAAACTTTTGCCTCTTAGTCTTTTTTTCATAAGTCACCTTTTATCGAGATGTAGCTTCTTTTTCAAAATATACCTAAAAATGTAAATTATAAATAAATTTTCAGTTTATTAACAGGTCTCTACAAAAATCGTACTTAACCATATACAAATATGTGGTGGATTCGACAAATATTCAAAATATCTCGATAAACACTGGCTTATCGAAAAAGTAATAAGAGGCAAAAAAGTTTTAAAAATAATGTGTTTAACTAATGGTGCCACAATAATAATTTAATTGGAACTTAGACAAAAGTTTGGGGGGGGGGGTTTAAGGGAACACAACCCCCATAAAATTTTTATGGGGTGCACAAATTTTACTTAAATTTTTTTTAAGATATTTCTGCCATAAAAATGCCACATGTTTATTTACAATCAAAAATCTCTGAGAGTTTTCGATATATGAAAAAAAATCGATTTTCATTTTGTAACTTCAAAGGGCTGTGTGCACTTTTCTTGTGTGCACTATTGTATATAGGTAACTGAGGTTCAATCAACCTATTTTTGACCCCAGAATCTGTGGTATAATGTATGACCAATCTTTTCGGGACACCCTGTTATATCCCGACTTGGCCAGTGCCGGATTAACCATAAGGAAAAGGAGGCAGTTGCCTAGGGACCCCGGACCCAAAGGGGGCCTCTCAGGGCCCAAAACGACAAAATAATAATAATAATAATTATTATTATTATTATTAAGGTCCTTAGTGACCTTACTAAAGTAAGCGATCAAGAGAAAGAGCACAGATGATATTGGTTGATGATATTAAAAAAATAACCGGAACAAATTGGAAATATTTTGCTCAGGATAGAGACCGATGGAGGGAGTTGGGGGAGGCCTATGTCCAAACATGAACGATAGAAGGCTAAGAAGAAGAAGAAAGGTAAACAACACTTAATTATCTAAAGGGATCCGAAATGCGCAAATTAGGAAGGATATGTAACCGATATGTAACCGATGTACCAGTAGAACGGACTAACCAAATCAAAGAAAAATAATAGAGAAAAAGGCCTTGGTGGAGCAGAAAATTGGAAAACTAAAAAAAGTAAGGATGCTATCGAATAAAGCCAAAGAATTGGGGAACTGGGAAACATACAGGAAAACTCTTAATAGGTACAATAAAGACATAAGAAAAGCGAAAAAAAATCTTGGAGAAATTGTTCGAATAAAATTTACTATTTTAGTCGTAAATACGCATACAAATGGGGTCTCGAAGGCAACATTAAGAAAACTGAAGCCATGTCTATTGGAGGAACAAAGCAGTCCATTACATTAGACGATGGGTAGAAATTAAATACTGCGCTGAATACAAGTAACTGGGCATGAAGATAACTCAAGATGGAACACTCGATGCTGCTATAAAAGACAGAAACATACAGGGTAGAAAAACCATATCCATGATGAACAGCATTCTGTGGGACCAAACAATACCTAAAGCGAACAAACAGCTCATATACAATAGCATACTTAAAAGTATAATCACATATGGTAGTGAAGTTTGGCCACTGAAACAAGGAGCGCAGAAAATGTTAATAGTAACAGAAATGGACTTCTGGAGAAGAGCATCAAGTAAATCAAGAAGAGATCGGATACCGAACGAGAGAATACGAGAAATGGTGAGAGTAATACATACAATAATTGATGACATAAAAACAAATCAACTGGTATGATACGGCCATGTACAGAGAATGCAAGATGACAGGATCCCTAAACAGATTTTGGCATGGACACCACAAGGGAGAAGAAAAAAAGGAAGGCCGAGAAGAAGCTGGAGGGAGGGAATTGAAAAAGAACTAGAGGAAAGGGAAATCCCTCCAGGTCTATGGTTAAACAGAGAAGAATGGCGGTTAGGAGTCGGAAGGCGTCGGAATCAGTCTTTAATGACCATTCTTGTCATTCCTGGGCATAGGCCTCCCCCAATAATCTCCATTGGTCTCTATTCTGGGCGATCTGCATCCAGTCTTTTCCTGCCGTTCTGTTAAGGTCGTCCGTCCATCTCATCTGTGGTCTTCCTCTTTTCCTTTTTTGTTCCCATGGTCGACAGTGTAGAATTCGCTTATTCCATCTTTTATCCTTTTGCCGCAAAGTGTGGCCGGCGAAGTTCCATTAAAGTTTTTCAACCTGTCTTGATACATCGTTCACCTTTGTTTTTCCGCTGATCCATGAGATCCTTTTCCTATATTTAAGACCGATACCCAGCATCTGTCTTTTTATTGCTCTTTGTGTTTTGGATATCCTGTCAGTGTTCACCTTTGCGAAAGTCCATGTTTGTGAGCCATATATGCGGTAACTAGTAATATGCACTGCTTGAATACTTTCGTTCGCATATATTGAGAGTATTTTTTATTTTTTAGAATATAATATGATAGTCCTGATAGTTTACCAAATGATACCCATGCTAATCTTCTTTAAGTGCCGTCTCCTAATCGGAGGTTGGATATCATCATCACTATCTTTACTCTGATCTGAAGAGTTCTATAGAACTGCATTTAAACCAGTCCCTTAAATTCTTCAAACATGACACTCTCCTTCTTTCTATACTCCTTCCGCCTTTTATCTTTCCCTGTATTATCAGTCTTAGCATTTCATATCGCTTTCCCCTCATTACGTGTCCCAGATATTGTAAGTTTCTTATTTTTATTGTGTTTACTATTTCGCATTTTTTACCGATTTCTCGCAATACTTCCGTGTTCCTTTCTTCTGTGTCCAGGCTATTCTAAGCATTTTATGTAACATCACATTTCAAAAGACTGTAGCTTATTTATGTGTTCTTGCTTCCATGTCCAGCTTTCAAGTCCATATTGCAGTATCGAGAACACGTAGCATCTCAAAGCTCTTTCTCTCAGTTCTAAGCTAAGGTCTTTGTGCAGATAATTGTTTTCATTTTTTACAAACGCATTTCTTGCTATTTCTATCCTGTAGTATGATAAGATTGATCCAAAAGATTGCATAACCCAGACATCCAAAGTGAAAGTTCTCCTCCAACACCAAATTGTTCTATATGGTCCACATAATGTTCAGAAAAAAGTCACACCATTTTGAGCATCGGGTTTGGGGGGGGGGAGAGGGGGGAGAAATCGGCAAATTCGTAGTTTTTTGCGTTTTTCGTCAATATTTCTAAAACTATGCGGTTTAGCATGAACAACTTTCTATACAAAAATGTTCTACATTAAATTTGAAATAAAAAAGGCTCTATGCATAATCCTTCTAAAATGAACGGTTCCAGAGTTACAGAGGTAGTATAGTATAATTGGTCCAAAAAAGGCCTAACCCAGACATCAAAAATAAAAGTTTTCCTCCAACACCAAATTGTTCTATATGGTCCACATATGGTTCAGTAAAAAGTTACACCATTTTGAGCGTCCGGTTTAGGAGGGAGATGGGGGAAAAATCGGCAAATTAGGAGTTTTTTTTACATTTTTCGTCAATATTTCTAAAACTATGCTTTAGCGTAAACAATGTTCTATACAAAAATGTTCTACATAAAATTTAAAACAAAAATGGTCCTATACATAATTGTTATAAAATCAACGGTTCCAGAGTTATGGAGGGTGAAAAGTGGAGGTTTTCGATACTTTTTATATTTTTTGGGCAATTGATGATGATTTTGGGTGGTGAGGTTGACGTTTCTTCAAGGGCTTATCACTAACATACCATCGACCACTGAAATAACAAATTTAATTTATAAAACCCAATCCTGTTAAAAAAATCAGTAGGAAATTGCCCAAAAAATACAAAAAGTATCGAAAACCTCCACTTTTCACCCTCCGTAACTCTGGAACCGTTGATTTTATGTAGAACATTTTTGTATAGAAAATTGTTTACGCTAAAGCATAGTTTTAGAAATATTGACGAAAAACGTAAAAAAACTACTAATTTACCGACTTCTCCCCCATCTCCCCCCAAACCTGACTCAAAATGGTGTAACTTTTTACTGAACAATATGTGGACCATATAGAATAATTTGGTGTTGGGGGAAAACTTTTACTTTGGATGTTTAGGTTAGGCCTTTTTTGGACCAATTATACTATACTTCGTCCGTAACTTTGAAACCGTTCATTTTAGAAGGATTATACATGGGGCCTTTTTATTTCAAATTTCCGAGTTTACCGATTTCTCCCCCAAACCCGACGCTCAAAATGGTGTGACTTTTTTCTTAACATTATGTGGACCATATAGAACAATTTGGTGTTGAAGGATAACTTTCACTTTGGATGTCTGGGTTTGGGTCTAGTTATACCATACTACTGGTCCTTATTTCTGTTGATTGATCATGTTTCTCTGAAATCCAGGTTCCTAGGTATTTGTATTTATCAACCTATGCTAATCTAGTTCTTCTTTTTATTTTTTCTGTTTGATTGTCCCTGTTCAGCTTTATCGGTATAGGTATATGTATTCTGCCATCTGCTCTAATTTATTCTGTTTCACTACTATTTCTAATTTGTCTTCTTGGTTTGTCATAGTCTTGGTTTTACTGTAGTTCATCTCTAGACCCACCCCTGTCGCTTTTCTATCAATCTAGTTACTCAACCATCCTCTGTAACTCTTCCTTTTATCTGTTACGACGACTATATCGTCTGCATATCTCAAGTATTTCAAGAGCTCTCCATTATTCTTATTCCATATGTTTCCCATTCTAATTTTTTAGATATTATGTCTTCCTTAGCCTGATTGAACTATTCTGAACGATATTGCGTGTCCTTGCCTAACTCCTCTTTCCAATTTTATTGGTTCTGTACAGGGCCGTGTTTAGGTTTATTGACGCCCTAGGCAATTCTCTAGTAGCCGCCCTTCAAGCATGTACCATTCTTGCGAAAAAAAATTGCAAGCAGATTTTTTTATTTAAATAAGAATACATAAATGCGCAAAGCAATATCAAAATTAGGGAAAATATCTTTCAATCCACTCTTTTTTAAATATTTAGATATGTCAATTATTGGTGATTGGTGATTTTATTGTGGTATCCAAATGACCCTTTAAGTAATAAATTTATGTGTGAATAATGTATGTATCTATTAGTGCAGTCAGTGAGGCTATTTTGCTCCGAATTCCATCCTACTGCATCGATTTACTTGATATTTTCACTGTAAGTAGGGAATAGCTCAAGAAACAAAGTCTACCCTATATCCTATGGCGCTTTTTAACTTAGGGGTGGTTCCCACCCATTCCCGGCGGTGGAAATTTTTTTTATCAAACTAACACCGGAAGTGACCAGAGAACCTAATTCTAAGCAAAAACTGTTTTATAAATTATTTTGAAAACTCAGTACTTTTTGAGTTATTCGTGGTTAAAAATTTGCCATTTTCATTGAAAATTGACACTTTTCGGATACTGTTTTTTGGGAATACCATAAAAATTGTGCATCTAGCGAAAAAAACTATATAAGACATTTTTGTAGTTTATGAAAGATCAGAGAGATTCATTTTTTCATAAATTTTCTAGTTTTAATAAAAAAAGAGATGGTAGGTGAACAAAGATTCTTTTTGGTGCATGCTCCAAATTGGTGTATTCAACTTAAAATAACAGAGAAATGGTCGATTTTAGGGGTATAATGCTACGAATACCTTTTGTAGCGCTTGAAAAGACCTTTAAAATGAAAACTGTTAAATGTCGGTTACATTCAAACTAAGCGAGATATGGTGCAAAAAAACTTATGACTAATGTATTTTTTCTACAACCGTGTTAAAAATGCAATTTTTAGCACTCCATACGAGCGTTAAAAATGGTACTTTAAGGCACTAGTGCTTTAAAAAATTTTAAGGCACTGTAGTTTGTATTGACCGTATATGCAATTTTGATGTAATGTCAAAAAAATATAAAATTGGAATGTCAGTCAAGTTCAAGTAAAAGTTTTTGCAGATATTGTCCTGTAATTACGTTTGTAGAAAAAATATTGTATGATATGCGTGTTAAAAAGTACATTTTTAAGACACTCATGTGAATTTCAGAACTCGCTATAGCTCATTCTGCAAACTTTCACATGCGTGCCTTAAACGTGTACTTTTAACACTTATATCATAAATAACTATTACGGAAAAATGAGTATAAAATAAGAAATATTATATATGTATAAATATAGAAAAAAAAGTATATTAAACCCTTCATCTACCAGAATTTAAATGCATGGTTTTGCTTTTACGAAACCTTCTACTATAGTATTATCTCTATATTCAAAAAGTTGGACGGGTTTAAAATAAATGGTTTTTGAAAAGAATAAGATCAAATTAATTATAGAGCACGTTTTTACATTTCCTTAAAAATTTTCCTTTTTCTCCATGTAATTCGAAAGTGATAAAAGATATGTAAAAAATACCTTACAAAAATGTAGGTTTTCTTTTAGATAACAATTTTATTTTTCTTTCGTTACTGTATCTCATTATCATTTTCGAGTTACATGGAGAAAAAGGGAGATTTTTAATAAAATTTAAAAATGCTCTTTATAATTTGATTTTATTTATAGAAATATACCTATAGCAAAAGGTATTGTAGAAGCAATACGATGCATTTAAATCTGGTGGATGAGGGGTTAAAATATACCTATTTCGCATTTTATCTTAAAATAAATTAGTTATCCTTTTTTGTTGCACCATATCTCGCTTAGTTTGAATGTAATCGAAATTTAACGTTGCAGTCGTTTTAAAGGTCTTTTCAGGCAGTACTTACAAAATATATTGATAGCATTATATCCTTAAAATCGACCATTTCTCTGTTATTAAGTTGAACACACCGATTTGAGCATGCACAAAAAAATGTCTTTTCACCTACCACACCTCTTTTTTATGTTATCACTAGAAGACATATGAAGGAACGAATCTCTTTGATGTTTCATAAGCTACAAAAATGTTTTATATAGTTCTTTTCGTTAGATGCATAATTTTTGAGGTATTAGCAAAAAACCGTCCGAAAAGGCGACATTTTTCAATGAAAATGGCAAATTTTCAACCACAAATAACTCAAAAGGACAGAGTTTAAAAAATTATAGAACAGTGCGCCCACCGCCTTTGAGGTGCTGCCGACGGCTCAATAATCCCTAAATTTACAACTTCTGTCCTTTTTGAATGAATAGTGTTAAGAAAATGCAATTTGTTTTCTAGTACTATGTAATTACTTAAATGTTATTCGATTTCAATTTTTATATACAAATATTTTTTGTACAGTATTTCTTCCGCCCTTTCCTAATTTGCCTCCTTAGCAACTGCCTATATTGCCTAATGGATAAAGCAGCCCTGGTTCTGTAGCGTGTTCGTCCTTCAATTTTATTGTGGTACTCGCGTTTTTGTATAAAGTCCGTGTATCTGTAATCAATTCTGCCGTTCTCTAGTGAGTTTTTGATTGCCCAATGTTCTATGCTGTCAAACGCCTTTCAGAAGTCTATGAATGCCATGTATAATGGTATTTGATATTTGTTCCACTTTTCAGTCAGCATTTTACTGTTAGCAGATAGTCGCTAGTGCTAAAACCCTTTCTGAATCCCGCTTGTTCTCTTGCTTGGTATCCGTCAGGATTAGTTTTGAGTCTATCTATATGTCATGATTTTCGTTGGTAGTTTTAAATACAACACTTAATAATGTTATTGGTCTGTAGTTTTCTAAGTTCTTTCGGTCACCTTTTTTGAACATTAACAGTGTTTCCGCATCGTTCCAGCTATCGAATATTTCTTTTATGGTCAGTACTTTGTTCATGAAGATATTATGTAGGACTTCTCTAATTGTTTTCTCTCGTCTCTTCAGTTATTCCGTCTTTTTAAGGTGACTTATGGTTTTTTAGTTCTTCAATTGCTTTCTTGATTTCTGTTTTATTTATTTCCGGTTGTAAGTTAGAGTTTATATTCTTTATTTTTGTGTTTAATTGTTTCAGAACGTCTTGCTGTAGTTTATATCTTATCATTTTCAAAATACAAAACATTAATAAACTGAACAAATTTAGATTTTTTTTAATTAAACAAATCAAAAAGGTTTCAATTAGTTTCTTTCTACTTCATTCATAAATCATTTTAGTATATCGTCGCCTCAAAGATGAGTGCACCGTATATGCGTATATACCATGCACATCGCATCGGTCCCATATGACTTAACCGGTTGATCGGTGCACTAGTGCAACAGTAGGATATGTACATATCGTACTGTTGCTTTGAGGCGACGATATTTTTCATAATCTACGTAATCTAGTGTATGATACAAAGATCATTATGTCTATATTATTTCTATGGATTCAAGAATTTTAAAAGCAGAGTCATGTCTTTGCTTCTTTCGACTAGTTGATGTGTAGGATATTTAGATAATTTTTTTAATATTATAATAACAATAGTTTAATACGATTTTTATAATAATTTAGATCATTAGATAATATTGATTACACTTTACTTAATTTCGACAATCAACGCCGGAGATATAAATGATTAGAGAGTTTATACAATTTATTGTTATATACAGTGCTAGTCAAAATTCCGGTCCCCACTCGTATATTTTGAACAGTTATTCTTATAATAGTGAAATTTGGAGGGAAGAAATAAACAGACGTAGGCTTCTCAACTAGTCATAACAGGTGACGTAGTAGTGACAGATGACGTTACAGCGCCACTGTGGGCGATAATTTTAAATAGAACCTTTGGCAAGTGATACCTCGTTTGAAAGATGTTGAAAATACCTATTCAATCGTACTAATTTTATTTTATATAATGAGGATATGTAGGACTTCTCTGTTGTTTTCTCTCGTCTCTTCAGTTATTCCGTCCTTTCCAGGTGTCTTATTGTTTTTTAGTTCTTGAATTGCTTCCTTGATTTCTGTTTTACTTATTTGTGGTTGTAAGCTTGATTTTATATTCTTAATTTTTGTGTTTAATTGTTTAAGAAGTTCTTGCTGTAGTTTATATCTTATCATTATCAAAATACAAAACATAAATAAATTGAACAAATTTTGATTCTTTTTTAAACAAATCAAAAATGTTGCATTTTATTTCTTTTTATTTCATTCATAAATCGTTTTAGTATATTTCATAATCTACGTAATCTAGTGCATGACACAAAGATAATCATTTCTATGGATACAATAATTTTAAACGCAGAGTCATGTCTTTGCTTGTTTCGACTAGTTGATGGGTAGGATATTTAGATTATTTTTTTAATAATATAATAACAATAGGTAGTTTAATACGATTAAATTTATAATAAGGATCATAATAAGATCATTAGATAATAATAAGATCATTAGATAATATTGATTACACTTTACTTAATTTCGACAATCAACGCAGGAGATATAAATGATTATAGAGTTTATACATTTTATTATTATAATATACTGTGCTAGTCAAAAGTCCGGTCACCCCTCGTATCTTTTGAACAGTTATGATTATAATAGTGATATTTGGAGAAAGGAAATAAACAGATGTAAGCTTCTCAACCAGTCATAACAGGTGACACAATAATGACAGATGAGGTTACAGCGTCACTGTGACCGATAATTTTAAATGAGACCTTATAGCAAGTGATACCTTGTTTGAAAGGTATTTAAAATGCCCGTTCGGTCATACTAGTCCTGTCGCCAGGGGTGGTACAACGGCCTCCTTAATTCAGATGGACTTACTCAAGTTTTTTTTATGTATTTTGACCCGTAGAACACGAATTTTTTGGGTAACAGTTGATCTGGATGTCGATAAAATTGTTAGAAACAAAGAACTTGAGGAATTACATAACAGCGAATTTTTGCAAAACAAAACATTTTTTTTTTGTATTTTTTTGGTGATTCTCAGCAAAAAATGTTCTTACAAGTTTTTTTGTAGGATGCATAGTTTTCGAGATAAACGCGGTTGAACTTTCAAAAAATCGAAAAAGTGCAATTTTTGAACCCGAATAACTTTTGACTAAATAACAAAATAGCAATTCTGCTTACTGCATTTGAAAGTTCAAGTCAAATTCTATTGGTTTTGATTATTTGCATTGCTAAAAAGTAATTTTTTTATTGTTAAACAAAGCTATAAACACATAGTGTTTCCCGTGCCCAATGCATGCGTTTTAATGTACGTAATCTACATAGAAATTGTCTGAATGCGCGCCTACTCGTTCGATTTCAAATGAGAAATGCATTGAAAACATCATTCAAGCACTATGTGTTTGTAGCTTTGTTTAACAATAAAAAAATTAATTTTTAGCAATGAAAATAATCTAAACCGAGAGAATTTTAGTTGAACTTTCAAATGCGGTAAGCAGAATTGCTATTTTATTTTTCAGTCAAAAGTAATTCGGGTTCAAAAATTGCAATTTTTTGATTTTTTGAAAGTTCAACCGCGTTTATGTCGAAAACTATGCATCCTACGAAAAAACTTATAAAAACACTTTTTGCTTAGAATGTCCCAAAAAATACAACAAAATGTTTTGTTTTGCGAAAAATCGCTGTTATGTGATTCCTCAAGTTATTTGTTTATAACAATCTTATCGACATCCGTATCAACTGTTACCCAAAAAATTCGTGTTCTACAGGTCAAAATACATAAAAAGAACTTGGGTAAGTCCATTTGAATTAAGGAGGCCGTTGTTCCCCCACTGGCGCCAAGGACTGTACTAATTTTGTTTGAGTTTAAGTTCATTTAGATGAAAAAATTAAATAAATACTAAAATTGTAGTTTTCCATTTAATTAATAAAAATTCTAACGTCCGCCTCTGATAATTTGTCAAAAAGTGGACGTTGACGTACAAACAATTAGAAAATTGAAAAACGTTTACTTTTCTCACAAATAACCAGAGGCGGATGTTAGAATTATTTATTAATTAAATGTCAAACTAGAATTATGGGGTATTCCCATCTCGGGTCCCTATAATCCTTCAGTCCTTTATGATACCCCAGGTACATTTTAAAACCTCCCAGGTCGGCTCGAAGATTAACAGGTAGTATAATATAAGATTAACAAGTAGGTATAATAATAATTTTATCTTGGAATTATACATTAGGGAAAATTTCCTATTAACATAGAAAAACATTCTACCCTGAATACCCCTTCCTTCAATATTGTACAAAAATTTTGGGTTCTTTGCGAATTTAAGAAACAGTTTCTCTTGGTTGGAAATGTTGGCCGCGGTATCGTTTTCGCTACTGATACCTAGGATAAAGCCTGGTTAGATGTTTGGGACATATTGACTGTTTGAGTATCTGCTACGCCACTGCTCATGTAGTCAAAAACAATTATTTCTAGTTGAAGGTACACTCATGTCACTGTTTTTGCACTATGTTTTACAAAGCACGACAAAATGCAGACCGGTGTTACTCGCTCGACACCTCGTAGTGGAATCAATTTATCTTTCAATTAACTACTAGTTCAGTATCCAGACAAAATAGAGTATATTGACATCTTTAAAGCCCAGTATAAGTGAAATGTACAGTCAAAGAGGAAAATTGTTATTAATTAGTGTGTGAACATTATAAATTTAAAGAACAAATACGAAAATTAGCTTCAGGTGAAACAAATAGTCTAAGAGCTAGAGCCGAAAAATCATCGTCATATGTAATATGGAGTTTGGCATGTGAAATGTGTCTATTGTATATTGATAATTATGACCCCTTTCAGGCTGACACCTCAGTAGATACAAGAAGTAGCCATAAGGGATGAAAGGGGAAAGTTAGTGTAGTCTTTAAAGGTTTTCACCTCCTATTTTGTTAAACCTTGATCGATTTGCATGAAAATTGGTGACTAGTTAGAGCATACCCCAAGAAATAAAAATGATTTGGTGGCAACTTGCACTTTTACCCTCGGGGATGGATACCACCCATTCTCGGGGTGAATACTATTTTATTAAAAATAACCCCACAAATCGATAGAAGGGCAAATTATAAGTAAAATTTGTTATATCATGTTATTAAATTTACTTAGTATAGAAATACTTACAGTATTTATTCATATAGACTAAGAGCTGATATAGATGAAATTTGCTAATCATTTTAGGCACGATAAGATCCTATAACTTAAATAGTAAAACCTACAAGAAAACGAATGAACACTGTGCCGTCACTTTTTAGTGGCACATGCGTCGACAGTGGCGCATCAAACTTTCCACTTATGGACGGGATAAATAAATTAAAAGGTACTCTCCATCAATCGTAGAACTCAATTTTTTTCATTTTTTTTTTAAGTTCTATGTGATTAAAAAATAAGACTCAGCGTAATTTTAACCCATCACCGCCTTCTGCCTTCCCCCAGCATCAAAAACTTCATTTTCATCAAAAAATTCATACCTAGGCATGGTTGACGCTTTTGCAAAACATGTCTATTTTTTATAGATCCGTAGGTTGAAAAGATTTAAAAAATAAAAAAATTTTTTTGGATAAAACCGTGTAACTTTTTTGGAGGGGGCTGGAGGTCTTATTTTTATATGTTGTGTATTTTATTAAACACTATGTTTGTAATTTTTTTCAGATTTTTCCCTAAGCTTCGCCACCTTCAGAAATCTAAAAAACTGTTTTTTGGGGGGTTTTTGAGGATTTTCCCTAGTTTATAGACTTCAAAATAGATCAAATCAATGTTTTTTTATAGGTTATGAGTATGTAAATTGAAGTAACTGAGTTCTTTAGAACATTTAAAAATGGGAGAAATGCGTTTAGTCCCACAAAAACCTCTGTGTCAGATCGTGTTTCAACTGTGTATGATATTATTGATCTGATGAATGTTTTTTAAATTGTGCCTTTCATTTTCTTCTTCTTCTTCTAAATGTGCCTACGTTCTGTTGATGTTATCGCCCGCATTGACCTATCTTATTTTATTTACAGTTTCTAAGTTTCTATAAAATTTCTAAGAGTGTCGGCCATAACCGTCTATGTCCAGAACCTCGTAAATAGTAGAATCAAATATACAGCGTGTCTACTTGTGTTGGAAACATATGGGAAACTTTTTTTTTTATTAATTTTACGAAAAAAAGTTATTCTTTATAAAAAGTTCTGCATGCCCCAAAACCTAAGATTCAATCATCAGATATCAAATTTTCTGAATATTATACGAGGTATGTCAAAAAATATGAATTTCGGTCAAGGGTAAAGTACCTTTATTTCTCTCAATATCGAAAATTCTTATGATAAAAAATTGTTTGGAATTAAAAACTAAGATCAAATATGCAATTACATGCTTCTAATTGGAAAAAAATATTTTCCAAATTTTTCTCAAATTTATTGATACTAACTTCGTTTTGATTCATTTCACATACGATAACTCTTTTATTATTACTTTTACGACAAAAAGGTATTCTTTATAAAAAGCTCTGTAGGTCATAAGGCCGAAGATGCAACCAACAGATATCACATTTTATTAATTTTATACGAGTTATGTCAAAAAATATGAATTTCACTCAAGAGTAAAGTACCTTTATTTTTCACAATATTGAAAACAGTTATTAAAAAAGTTGTTTAGAACTAAAAACTATGTGTCAATATGCAATTACATCCTTCTAATTGAAATACTGTGAAATATAAAGGTGCTATAATATTGAGCGAATTTCATATTTTTTGACACACCTCGTATAAAATTAATAAAAGTTGATATATCATGGTTGTGTCTTAGATTTTAGACCATGCAAAGCTTTTTACGAAGAATAACTTTTTTTCGTAAAATGAATAATAAACGAGTTATCATATTTGTAATAATTAAAAACATTGTTGGGTATCCTTAAATTTGAGAAAAAAATTTTTTTTCAATAAGAAGCATGTAATTGCATATTTAATCTTAGTTTTTAATTCCAAACAACTTTTTATCATAAGAATTTTCGATATTGAGAGAAATAAAGGTACTTTACCCTTGACCGAAATTCATATTTTTTGACATACCTCGTATAATATTCAGAAAATTTGATATCTGATGATTGAATCTTAGGTTTTGGGGCATGCAGAACTTTTTATAAAGAATAACTTTTTTTCGTAAAATTAATAATAAAAAAGTTTCCCATATGTTTCCAACTCAAGTAGACACGCTGTAGAAGTCGGTATGTATTTATTGTTGCGCATGTGCCCGAAGTAAGTCAATTTTCTGTTTTTTATGGTGTCAGTAATTTATTTATCTGTTATAATATCTGTCATATGTAATTTTCAATTTTTATAATATTCATAGCCTTGACAGATAAGGATTTTTACACATGTTGCGGAAATATTCGGCGCCTCTCAGGTTTAATGAATGAAACCTTATCTATAGGTAATAAATGTAAAAATAGATCGTCATTGTGTAGGTTAGTGATTGTTAATCAGTGAGTAATGTTTGTTTGTATTTCGATGATATTATCCAAAACAGATATCTATCGATATTTCCTTTTAGAGTATAGTGCAAATGAAAGATGTAAATTTAGGATTACGCATCTCGTCGCGTTAGAAATATCTATTTAATATTTACCACCTTTTTTTAAACTGATTCGTTATTACCTTTAAAAAATGAAAGTGTGGTTTAATTCAATATTAAAGCCGCTACCCATCAGCCTCGTGACAGTTTGAACATTTAATTTAAGCGAAAAGCAATGATTATTTTTCAAATAAACATTTTTTTTTTAGTTTTCTGAGAGCAGTAAAATGTATTTTGAATTAAATAAATTACATACATTGTTCTTTTTGTGTCAATTAATTTAATCCAAAAAATTTTTTTTGGATACCCTGTATAAATAATTATGTTAATGTTTATATTACTGAATAGAGAATTGAATTACCTTTCAGATGAGCTATCACACGACCCTTATTCTGATTTAAAAAATTCATCGATGACGTCATCACGCCCAGATGGGTGGCGACACTAGTATGATATATATGCCAAAAAGTCCTAATTTAAAAATAAAAATTGATCTCTTTTAGGATTTTTTTCTAAAATCATCCATTCTCGAGAAAATGAATTTATTCCAACCTTTACGTGCTCACTGTATATAGCTCCAACAAGGGTGGTTTTAAGGGTTGAAATATTATGATAGTATATATTAAAGCATAAAACAATCATTATATAACTAATAAGAACCAAATGTTGACAATATTAAAGTTTAAAATGTTATTTTATAATTTTTACAAGTAGTTTTTTAGGGGTAGCTTTCACCCTTAAAAAACCAAACGCGTACAACCGCTTAATATAGAAAATGAACTAGAGGGTAAAATGAGCCTAATCCCAAATTTGTGTACAAATCGATGCTGGACCAAAAAATTGCGAGGTTTTGCCATTTTTTCAGTTTTATTTCCTCGACTAATAAGCTCTCATTTTATACCTTATTTGTCATTTTATCTTTTCTCGTGATGAAGGATCCATATATTTGTTCTCTTCTTGCTAAGCCACGTCGAAAAATATATCGCTTGTTTTGTTTCAGCGACTTTAGAACAGTACTTCCGATTTTAAACTCTAAAACCAGAAGATCAAGGTCAAATTTCTCACCTCTAGTACCATAATTTGAGTTAAAAGCTCTCATTCGACGCCTCATTTGTCATTCTATCTGATTTAGGGCCGGTTTCACCAACGATAAATAGTAGTTTATTCTATGATTAAAGTTATTCGACCATTAAACTAACATTTCTCCATTTTACTAACGTCAAATAAGACTTATTTTATTTATTTATCAAAAAAATAGTTACTCTTCGAGTAAATTGGCAAGTTAATCTGGCTGTAAATATTTAGAAGAAAGTAAATTCGCGAGTTTAACTTTAAATTATCAAAATTATATTAAAACAAAATATAAATTTAAACGTCTAATAAATTTTATTCGACGAATAGCTATTAATTGATTTATTTGTTGTTAATGAAACCGGACCTTAATAACGTAGAAGTTATAGTCGTAGACAGACGGACGGGAGGACAGACAGGCCAGACATGAAACCGAAAGTAAATATTTATTTTCGTCTTACTAAGGCGCGTCGAATATTATATTGCTTGTAATATTTCGGCAACTTTAAAGCAGTACTTCCGGTTGCAACTCTAAAACCGTAAATAATAATAAAGTAATAGAAACCTAATCACCAAATAGTAAAAAGGCTCTGTGACAGACGGACATCGATAATTCAATATTTTCACAATGTTTTTCAATTTTTCAAAATGGGTGAAAACAAATCTCTCTAAATGTATAAACCGTCGGATTAAAACACTCTACAGTATAATTTTTTTATATATCTTTATATAGGAAAAAATAGACTAAAGTTGATCCAAGATTATATTATTAAAAGTATACATTTTAATTTTGTTAAATAAAAACAGTTGCCATCATGTAATTTTTTTTAATTTCATATGATTTAACATTATTTTCAATATTGTTTGTAGGTCTGGATCCCGCGTATGAAAAAAAGTTGATTAATAGCAAGTTGAAAATTTGTTATTAGCTTAAGGGTGTCTAGTCGGACAAACTTTAATATATAGGAACACTGGAACAGGGGAAGTTTTAATTGTGGAACAGGTTAAAAATTTGGAACGGTCAGACCACGAAAACGTCACATGAATTTTGTCCGACAGAACTTCCAATTGATTTGTTACCCTTTCATTAAACTCTCATGCAAAAATCAGGCTGCTATTTATCACCAAATGGGAATTATAATGAGTGGAACACGTAGAATATGTCAAATGACAGAAATTGTGACAGGTGATAAATAGCAGTCCTATTTTTGCATGAGAGTTTAACGGAAGGGTAACAAATCGATTGGAAGTTCTGTCGGAAAAATACATGCGACGTTTTCGTGGTCCGACCGTTCCAAATTTTTAACCTGTTCCACAATTAAAACTTCCCCTATTCCAGTGTTCTCATATATCAAAGTTTGTCCGAATAGACACCCTTAAGCTATTAACAAATTTTCAGCTTGCTATTAATCAAATTTTTTTTCATATGCGGGATCCAGACCTATTGCTATCTTTAATGGAAACTAATCACAATTTTAGTTGAAAATACGTTTATTTTGATATTTCGATCTCCATTTCAAGAAGAGTACAGGGAAAAAACAGGGAATGTCACATTTTATCAATATTGAGATAAACACCAATAATGGTTTAATTCTTATGATATCTAAAAACTACTTAGGAGATTCTTAGCAGAATTCTAACAATTCTTAGTCTATAATCTTAACATAATATTAATCTATATTAACCTATTAAATTAATAATGCACCAAGAAACTACTAACATTCCTTATTTTTGTTCAGTGGCGTGCGGATAATCCGGTTCTTCGCCTGGATACAAATTCTTAGACCATTTACAGATGTCGTAGAAAGTCAATCTTTTAGCTAAGAAACCAGCCACTTAGTTAAGAAGCGCTTCTTATACTAATGAAATTCAATGTCTCCGCCCTCTTTTCTATAAGGCTGAAAAATTCAGCTTTATAGAGAATTTTCGAACGTTTTACTATTAAAGCTAAAATCTTCCGTCACTTAGACTAGCGTCACATAATTGCCCCGCCTCTTCTCTATAAAGCTGAAACCGGTGCAGTTTTATAGAAAGAATAATTATTGAAAAACATCTGTTTCAAAAGCTGGAATTGTCAGTAAGTAGGTATAACGCCAAATGGGAACTGCATTTTCCGTCATGTCAAATGACCTTTTGTTATGTTTTAAGAGGATCGGTACGTATTTTCGGCTGCAATGCTATTCAAATGGGGATTCATTTTTTTCGAATCCTGAGAAAACTAATAAGTATTTTTGAAAAATTTAAACGCAGAATGAAAGATTACGTTATTAGCGAGGGCCGAAAGTCCCTGAGAACTTCTATAATCTTTATTTTAATAAGTTACAGGGGTGAAAAACTAAGAGAAAACTTAGTGGGATTTTTAATTTCAAATATATCATTCAAAATAAACTTTTTATTTATTCTAAGGGACTTTCGGCCCTCGGTAATAATTTAGTCTTTCATTCTGCGTTTAAAATTTTCAAAAATATTTATTGGTTTTTTCAGGATTCGAAAAAAAATGAACACAATGCCGTGGTAATATTTTCCAAATCTATCTTTGTCTTACAAAGCACTCAGCCTAATATAATATTGTCAGCATTTATTGTCAGTCAGACACTGACAATCAGTGACAATTTTAAATATTTGACATTGTATCGGGAATATGTTGAGTTATTGATTAAATATTATTGATATATTGTGTATTTTATAAATAATTGGTTTAAGACGTGAACTTAATAAAAAGTTATTTATTGTGTATTATTTGTGGAAGATCCAAGCAGAGAATACATCAGGATAATATATTCTGTGATCCAAGTATTTTGTTGTTAAAGATGTTCAAAATTGTAAGCGTTCCATAACAATATATTATTAAAAAATCACTTTAACACTTTTCCTCTTTTCTCGATTGAGTATTAGTTTTTGTTGTACAAATAAATTATTACAATCACTGAATACATAGTTAGTGAAAAAATTATCACATTTATTAACTGAATTAATAATTTGCAATTATAAAAATAACAGTTATCCAAGAACATTCAAAACCCATCTCTTTAAATTAATGATGACATTTTTAAGTAGAATGACATTCTAGTAATGTTTACATATCCATACCAGTGTGAATTTTACTACACGTAATTTGCCGTGTAAAGACAGAAAAAGTAGGGATACACGTAAAATATTTGCGAATTATGTACCCATAGCCAACGAATAAACTAAAAACCCTATGAGCATATATATATATATATATATATATATATATATATATATATATATATATATATATATATATATATATATATATATATATATTTAAACATGAGCATTGCATATTATTTAAAAAATAGTCTATTAGATCGGCCGACACAAACTTACGCTTTGGCCCTAAAAGTGTACTTTAGTTTTGATAATTAAGAAAAATAATTAATATAAATTAACGGTTCAAAGGCCATAGTTTTATCTCATTTAATCTGAATACTTTTTTCTATAGATATACTAACAAGGAAAGTTTATTACACCAATAACTTGTCTTATATAATTTGAATTTTATTATATATAGATCTTTCTGGTTATTGTTCTCAATCGATAGACTAGTCAATAGTACTCAGTTTTTGCTATCACATGGCGAGAAAAGCCAAAATTCATCAAAAAGTGATATTCCTTGTTTTTCCCATGTACTCTTCATTGTCATTTAAATGTCAATAAAATAACGATAATATTGATTTTTTTTTAGATTTTGATTAACGAATCTTATTATCTAGAATTATTGGCACATTTCCTCCTCCAGCTCATTCCTTCAGCCTTGTGAGGGCGTTGAGTCACTCTAAATTATGTTACTCTATAACTTGCCAATTTGTCACGTTCATATTGGTGATGCAATATTGAACTCATTTCCAAATGCCAATATTGGACCAAGAAACAAATTCAACACATCGCCAACACCAACACCGCGAGCATAAGACTTTTATGGATCCTTGCATTATACTCCTCTGCATTCACTGTCCACACGGTACACTATCAGTAAAAATGAAATTTCGGTATACGTGCTTTCTTTTCTTTTTATTAGTCACAATTTAAGATCTACATTTTAGTATTTTTGAAGTTGCTTTATATAAAAATAATCCGTCTCTGTTGACAGACAAGTAAAAGATTTTATTAAGAAACTTAATATAGTCTAGTCGCAACATAGGGGGTCCCGTGGCGATGTGATGGTGGTATTATAGTTTTTGGGTTACTGAATCCAATGGAAGTGAACTGGAAGCCTAAATGTGGTGCGTTTAATTGTTATTAAAAAATTATGGTAAAATTAGGTGCTTTTCAGGAATTATTAGAAGCCCTCTAAATAAATTGATAGTGTTAAGGTCTTCTCTGGTGTATTTTTGGTCGCTGAATCGAAAGCGACTAGTCTCGATTACCCAAAATGTGTTCTTGTTTTGTTAATAACAAAATAATTGTTTATTCGCCGAAAAGCGCGAAATGCGTTATCTACAGCAAGTTTGTAGTCTTTTTCATAGTATTTTTATACGCTAAATCGATTGTCACTAGTCGTGATATCTTCAACCATGTTCCGACTTTGTTATTAATAAATTATTGTAAAAATAACGGTTTATAGTACATTTACTCAAGATTTTTGCTTTAAATTTTAAAAAACCACTTGGAATGACATGCCATTTGGCACGCACGTAGCTAACATGTCATACAAAACAAGTGATATTGTGGCGATGTGTGCTTTTACCCTGGTGGTGAGTTTGATCCAAGGACGGATCCAGGACCGATTTTCGGGAGGGGCCATAAACTTTCTCCCCTTTGGGGAGGAGTACCAGAAGTACGGGGGGTAATTTTTAAAAATTAGGGTTACAATGGTGAGTTTTAAGTCACTTTTCACACACTTTGAGAAGTGCCTTAAAACTCACCGTTCCTGCCATAGTACCGATTCCTACACATTTCTTCGGATCCAAGTGCAGTTCTTTCAACAAGTTTAATACTATTTCTTCCAATGCTTCTCCTGCCAGGCTTTGTTCTTTCCCTCTTTCTTGATTTTCACTAATTATTTTTAGGTTCTCATAAGCGTCAAAGAATTTGACAAAGTCGTCACGAATGTTGTTATTGTGTATGTATCAAAATTTAGAGAAAGCTGTTCCACGTGGGATACGTCAGTCGTTTCGTCAAATATTATTTGTTCAATTATTTCTTCACCACAATGTTATTAATTGATTTTGACTGCTGCTACTAATGCATGTTGCTCAGGAAGATGCTGTGGATAGGTGTTATTTAAGAGTCTTATCTCCAGATGCGCTTTTAAACCTTAACACTGTGGTGCTAAGGCAAAACCCGATATGTCAAAAAACGTGATTTTGCAGCAGATGATTTTAAAAGTTCGCGGTGTTGTTGTAATAGGACATATCGGAAACAATTTTATTATCTACTGGTTACATAGATGCGTTTAGCCATGTAGGGTTTTGTCATCACATTCTTCATCGCTCAATGTACATATTGGCATTAAAAACGAAAAATCGATAATTTTTGACATATCGGGTTTTGCCTTAGTACCACAGCAATTCCCCTCATTCCTAGGTCCAGCATCTTCGTCTCTTAGAGGAATATTTTGTCGACCTAAGGACACTATAGACCCTACTATTGGTCGTAGTCTTTCTTTATTTTCTGTTTCTGTTTAGACCTCTGAGAGTCCATCTGGTTAATGACTGATTTGTGAGGGTTGCGATAACTTTTTAGAAAATCCAGCTCAACCTGAACGCACTCCTTGTGGTATGATGTTTTTTCAAGGGCTTATATGACTCCGTCTTTGCTCATGAGTTTGGCGAAAGATGTTAAAGGTTTCGTGACAAGGGTTTGGGCTGTCATCCCGTTATTGTGACCATATTTTTCATTACAAAAATGAAACGCAATATTTGTAAAACAATTCCATTTGACTATGCGAAAATACCAACCAACTCCTTTGTTCCAAGTTCTTGTGACCCAAGTAACGCTTCACTTCTGTTTTATTCTTTGTGTGTATAGAATATGGAAATTTATACGATTTTGATGGCTGTCAAGATCGTTCTAACAATTGCACTCTGTAGAATTATCAACATTTTGATTTATAAAAAACCCAAAAGTCATTCTTGAAGCTTCTCCGTTACTTCTTTTTTTGAATTCTAGTCCAGAAAACGTATTTATCCCCTGTTTTGTACATATATATTTGTTTGAAATTAAAAATATTTGAACTGCAAATATTTAAATTTATATTATTTTAAATTCTCGGAGGGGGCCATGGCCCCCATGGCCCCCTCCCTGGATCCGCCCTTGGTTTCATCCCGTTTCGAGGGTGAAAAATGAAACCTTTAAAATATATCCGGAATTTAATAAACTGGTTAATTCTAAGCAACTTTTGTTCTGTACAGTTTTTTCATTAAGTCAATAAGTACTTTTCGAGTTATTTGCGAGTGAATATGTCCATTTTTCAACAAAAAAAAAACCAAATAACTCGAAAAGCATTGACTTAGTGAAAAAATTGTATAGGACAAAAGTGGCTTAGAATTAATCAGTTTATTCACTTCCAGACTTATTTTAAAGGTTTATTTTTTCACCGACGAAAAGGGGAGAAACTCACCCCCAGGGTTAAATCAAACATCTGCAGAATATCAATTCTTTTGTTTGACATGTTAGCTACGAGTATGCCACATTTCATGTCAATCCAAGTGGTTTTTAAAAATTCAGAGCAAAAATCGTGAGTGAACGTACTATAAACCGTTATTTTTGCAATAATTTATTAATAACAAAGTCGGAACGTGGTTTAGGCTATCTGATTCAATAAAATTGTGTTTTGACTAGGAAAGTTTTGGGGTAGTTCTGATTTCTTTCATTATATATGGATTTTGGGCTGCTGAATCCGAATCTGAGGTTTGCGGACAAAATTTCGTGACGGAACATTGAAAAAATCACGAAAAAAGCGAAAAATTCCTGCTTTTTCCCGCTTTTTTGCTTTAATCTCGAAAACTATTAACTTTTAGTAAATAATGTGTTAACAAAAATTAAAGCACTTAAAACTCTCTACAAACATCACTATTTACTTTTTTTTCAAATGAACCGTTCGGTCTAAAGAGCAAGTTGAAAATTGCGAATTTTGAATGGTCTCTGCAAAACCCAGTTTATTTTTTATTAGAATGCTGTTATTTGATAAATTTCTCCTAGTTTCTTATAAATACATAATACATTTCTTCTACTTATAAATAAATAAGAATTATTTCCAATAATTCTTCTTTTTTTAATGACAGTAAGATTAATTAAGCTGTTAATAGCGTGAGGTCGTAAAAATTACAATGATGTAAAAATGATTAACGCTTACTTGAAGAAAGTTGAGGAGGATAGGGAGCAAGTTCAAAGTCGTTCTACTGCACCACCTTTTAATTTCAAAACTAAATGTTTTATGTGTGGTCTCGTCATAACACTTGAGTTTATAGAACAGCAAAGTAAAATGACAACCAACCGCAATATGGTGTATCAGGTTCGAGTTTTAAAATTTAAAGAAACTGTTATAAAACGAGCAAAAGAACGTGATGATCAGTATGGCAAAGCCATAATCAAACGCCTTTTGCCTGTCCCAGACTTAGTAGCCTCTGATTGCCGGTATCATAGTTTATACATGAGAAAACTGTACAATCGCCCAATCACTCAAAAAAAAAGATTAAAAAATCGGGTCCATTTGCCGATGATGTTGAAAGAGAAATGCAAGATGTTTACAATTATTTAGAGAATAGGGATAGGAGTGCCAATTTTGGCTCGATGAGTTGATCGACCAAATCAAGGATAAATATCGTCCTGACAAAAAAAGTCAGTCAAAGCTCATCCACTCAAAAAATACGGAAGCGATATAATTATTACCATGTCCCGAAACAAGAAGTCGGTCGTTTGTTTCAGAGACACAGGTTACAAAATTTTGAACGACGCTTGGTACCAACAAGCGTTAAAAATGAAAGACTACGGATTGTTCAGACGGCTCTGCCATTATTGTTGAGGATGTCCGAAGCCAGGTTTACGAGACACAGGAATACCACCCACCGGATAAGTTTTTAGAAGGAAATGAAGCACTAATCCCTGAAACACTCACACTACGTACATTTATGGAAAAAGTTGTACTTCATAAAAAAGGTGGGGAGGATGATAACTGGAAAAAGAAAAGCAACGCGCTTGCTCATAGTCTTGTGGCGGCGGTAAGGCCCAGATCCGTCTCACCAGTCCTTGTAGGGTTGGCCGTGTTGCTCTAAAAAAAGTACGGTTCAAGAAAATTGGTTGATGTAGTTTCCTCTTTGGGGTTTTGTTCATCCTATAAAGAAGCTATTTGTCTGAAAAAATCAGCAATCGCAGGCGATCCGCAGAAAATTGACCAGCCGTGCTTTACACAGCAGGTGTACGATAACGCTGATTTTAAAGTAGATACAATCGACGGATACAACACTTTTCACGTCATGGGTGGCATTTCTTGTATTGCACCAAAACATGCAGTAGCACCTAACCAATCCATTCCTCGGTTAAAAACGAAACCCACGCCTAAGATTTATGCAAGTCAGGGAGCTGTTCAACTCATTCATTTTTAAAGGAAAAACCTCAAGGTTTATCAGAAATCAAGATAATAGATCCGAAGGAAATGTTCACACCAACTGAAACTGTGACTCCATCTGTGCCTGACCTTCTGTGGCTCTATGGGAAAAGTAGAGATATTCCCGGCCTCTTAGGATGGAATGGATTCATGGAAGCTGTCACAAGAAACATGCCATATGAACTAACATTTATTGTTTACCAGCCATTTATCAACGCTCCTGCAAGTGATTATGATAAAATATTTACAGAATTGTTGAACGGAGTAGAGAAAACTTAATCGTTGAAGCAAGTTACATGTCTGGTGACATTTGACCAACCCCTCTACCTCAAGGCAAGAGACATCCTTGCTAGTCGTCCCGATGATCCTGATCTGTCAAATGTTGTTAAAAGGCTCGGTGGATTTCACTATTCATGTCCTTCATGGGGGCAATTGGTTACATTATACAAGGTGATGGATTGGCTGAACTTTTCAATACCATATATGCGGCAAAATCAACCGAAAAAATTATGCCTGGTCTCGCTTACACAAGGGCAGTACGAGCTTATATGTTGGCTTACAGAACTCTGGCCGAAATAGTGATTAAGTCAATGGCCCCATCATCAACAATGGTGGATCAATTAGAGTAGATCTTGTTCTACTTATACAGAAGAGTGATTCTTTCTAATGATGTAAAAAATATTGTAAAATATGTGCCAAAAGAATTTAAATCCAAGCTTCAACTGTTGGCAGAACGTGGCCCCCTGTCTGGCCTGTTGTGATACTGAATTTGTACAATTTCGACTTTTTTTCTTTTTAATTACTTATGCAGAAAACTAGCAGAAATGTATCAAGTGACAGCATTCTAATAAAAAATAAAGTTTTGGAATGTAAAATGTGGGTTTTACAGAGACCGTTGAAAATTAGCAATTTTCAACTTGCACTTTAGACCGAACGGTTCATCTGAAAACAAAGTAAAAACTGATCTTTGTAGAGAATTTTATGTACTTTAATTTTTGTTAACACATTATTTACTAAAAGTTAATAGTTTTCGAGATTTAAGCAAAAAAGCGGGAAAAAGCAGGAATTTTTCGCTTTTTCGTGATTTTTTCAATGTTCCGTCGCGAAATTTTGTCCGCAAACCTCAGATTCGGATTCAGCAGCTCAAAAAACATATATAATGAAAGAAATCAGAACTACCCCAAAACTTTCCCACTAGGGGGCTTGTAGAGTACAAATGAACTGAATCAATCAGGAATAGTGGCAATCGAAGAGTATAAAAATACTATAAAAAAAGACTACAAACGTGCTGTAGAAAGCGTATTTCGAGCTTTTCGGCAAGTAAACAATTATTTTGTTATTAATAAAAAAAAATATTTTGAGTAATCGCGACTAGTCGCATTCGATTCGGCGACCAAAAATACACCAGAGAAGTCCTTAACACTATCAGTTTATTTACAGGGCTTCTAATAATTCCTGCAAAACACCTAATCTTACCATAATGTGTTAATAACAATATAACGCGCCACATTTGGGCTTCCAGACTACTTCCATTGGATTCAGCGACCCAAGAAACCTATAATGTTGCGACTAGACTATTAGCTGGTTGTCTGCAGGCTACCTACTCAGGTACCTATAGCAGCTTATTTTTATAAAAAAATTACATAAATTCTAACAAATATAAATATCCAAAAAAATGCTCACCCTAGTAAAGCTATATTCACGAATGGGAAAACTGAATACCAGTATAGTCACAGGGAAATTCTAAAAAGATATAAAAACGATAGCAAACAAAGATTCATAAAATGTACAACTTTGTCCTTAAAAAGTAATGACCGATATCATCCCACACAAAGCTATTCATAAATATCCGTGGTACCAGGCACATATAAATTGTAAAAAGTATTATTGATTATGTGAATCAGACGCAAAAATCACATCTGATAATAAATAACATTCGACTATATTGGATGAGCATGCCAATTTTTGGTAAAGCCAACTTGACCAAAGCAAGAAGAAGAAAAACCGATACAGAAACGCTGAGAATTTGTACGAGAAAAAAGCCAATCTGTCGAAATGATGACAAAAGATGAGAAAAAGGGAATACCCAGAATCGTTGTCACATATCATAGAGTTAAAATAAACAGATAACTTTATAAAACTACGAACAAATTGAACACAGAGGAATTAATTAAAAATATAAAAGACAAATGGAAATAAATGGTAATAATCGAAATAAAATGAAAAAAACGATGTGTGTATTTTATACGCACGTAAGAATTTATACTTCTATTATATGATTTCAACGAAATCAATATACTTTAAACAGTTTATTTATATTTAATTTAAATATTAAACTAACTTTAGTACTTACTACTTTCCAAAAATTTTTATTAAATCAATACCACAAATTAAAAAAATAGAATAAAACACACAAACACATTGAAAAATACCACAAAGAAATGATTACTTTTGTGGATAGTTCAGTTTAAGTTTTGTTTAAATTAATTGCAAATAGTTAGTCTTATGATTATGTTTTATAAAAATGCCGTATAGTGTGAACTCTGAACTGCCTTTTGTGCGTATAAATAAACAAGAATAAAAAACCGCTAAACGCCGTAAAAATGAGTGGCGCATACAATATTCCAGCTACAAAAGAGCTGATACGATTATTACGTGGCGCGAAAATGTATTTTCATTTTGATGCAAAACAAAATTTTAGTTTTATTTTAAAAGATTTTTTCATAATATTTGCCCAATTTGAAGTAAAACGCCCCACAAAAGAGTAACTTTGATACAGTTTAAAATTTGAAACTTTTTGTGGCGCGTTTACTTCAAATTTAGCAAATATTATGAAAAAATCTTTTAAAATAAAACTAGAATTTTGTTTTGCATCAAAATGAAAATACATTTTCGCGCCATGTAATATTCATATCAGATCTTTTGTCGCTGGAATATTGTATGCGCCACTTATTTTTACGGCGTTTAGCGGTTTTTTATTCTTGCATCAGGAATTTTTCAAAGTTATTTATAAATTAAATGTATAAAGTTGAATGCAATGTTTCTCGATTACACTTTAAGCTTTATAAATGGTCGCCATTGTCGCATTATCTCCCAAATTATCTAGTGTCCATCGAATGTACACTAGATTTGTTTTCTATTCGAAATAGATTGAAAAAAATATTGAAAAGGCCGGTAAATGAACTCGGATTGCCCGTTGCCAGATCAAATTAGCGTCGTAACCACTACAACTACATAAACCATTTAGGGAATAATCGTTAATTGAATTATACTTTTGTAACTTAATAACTTCTAAACGGCTTAACCGATTTTTTTCACTAAGCATGAGTTTAAAACGTATTGACAAGTAGTATCTTATGCGTCTAAGGTCAAGTATGGTAACTGAAGCTATTACAGGAATTCTTGAGCTTGAAAAACAGTTTTTCCCATAAGAAATAGATTTAATCATACTTATGAAGCCTATAACTTGAAAATTCGAATTTTCCTGGATATAAGATATACACCATTAGATTCGTCTAGAGTCCTACTACAAACGCTCAGTTATTGGCGTAATTCGTAGGTTGAAATTTTGAGTAATTGTCGAAAAACTAAAATTTTCAAAGTTTAGTTTTTCAGTTTTTTGGCTATACTGAGCCGTGTGTATGTCTTATCTTGACAGCTTAGCCACCATTTGAAAGCTTAACTCAACGCTATTGATTTGGTGTATTTACTGTTCTCCTGTCTCTTCTTGAACCGAAGATATATACTGCCAAAAATATGCCGTTTTGCAGCTACCAAGTCCTATAGCTGGCTTATGGGTAGTCAAAACTCACAAACTACACCGGTTCTGAATCGGCCCTCAACCCCTCTTTAAACACAGAAAAAAAAATTCAGATCGGTTTAACTTTTCCACACATATACATACATACATACATACATACATACATACATACATACATACATACATACATACATACATACATATATACATACTATTGTGTTTTCAATTTATCAATCAAAAGCAAAATGCAAATTAAATTAATTTTTTTTTAAATAACGCGGGCACATAAATTTGATACACCCTGTATATTGAGCTGTTTTAAAATTTATTAGAATTTAGTTAGGATGTAAATAGATTTCTCTTTTAACGAGCTTTCCGAGGAACCATTAAAGACTTTTGTGAATAATTAAAGTGAAAAGGACTATGTATTTAGATTTAAAATGGAAAAAAATTGTTTACTGTATAGGTAATTATAAATATTTCTCGAAATTGATAATTGAAAAGAAAGTTGGAATTTTAATATCTTCATTTCAATACGAGTATATGTGGGAGAGTTTCTCCGAAAGTAATTAGGATTGTCGGAACAAATTTGAGGGTGACTGTTGTTTGTCAAATGGAAAAGTCAATGTTTTGATTCTTGGAATGTGGAAGGGGAAAAGATGGATTGGATGATTGAGAGAGGTTGAAAAATTATTCATTATGTTGTTGGCAGCGAGAAGAAGCGGTTTTCGACGTGTTAAGTGGAGTAGATAGTTAGCATATATCAGTGGTTGGTTGATAGTGGAGAATAGTGTTGAAAAGTGGAACGAGCGACAGATCAAATCGAGACGAAATACCTCTTTGATTCTGTAGTATTGTGAGAAGGAGAGCAGAGAATTTTTGGAGTTGTTTGAATCGAGAACGTGTCAAAGAAACACGGTTTGTTGGAGAATTAGTGCTGGTATGCTGACAGTTTTGAAGCTGGACAACGGAGAGAGGCTTTGATGAGTAGCCTTTAACATAATCAACGAGGGAGAGCTGTTTGGGGTCACGAGAAGACATCCGAGTGAGGGAAGCAAAAGGTCAGTCAATTTATGTGAAAGAGATTTTTATGTTCGGGAAATAAATTGTTGAGTAAAAAGCATATGCATTAAAGTTCCAATATTTCAAAATATAAATAGTAAATATAGGTAACCTTGCGAAGACATAAATTTGTTTGGTTTAATTTGTTTTACCAAAGTCATCGGGAACAAACCGATAAATTGTTTTTTTGTAAAGATAATAATTTTAAGTGGTATATATTTCATTCGGACATCTGTGTCCACAGGTTTTTTAGATTCGATAGTTTTCAGAGTATTAATTTGATAAATAAAAGACAATTCTGTGTTTTTATTCTAATAGTTTGCTTTATTTCTTTTCCCTATTTTATCCCGATTAGGATCAACTCAGAGATACTGAACCCACGAGAGAAGATAAATATAACGTAAGATAATTTGGTTTTTTTTCTATATTAAAAGGCACTCTGAGATTTTTTATTCAATTTTGATATATGATCTGCGACAATTAAATGATTAATTAAATAAATAATCATCAATATAAAATTAACAAGAAGCAGATCACAACAACATGGCGAGCCAACGTTAGGGCCTTAAAGTATCTCTGGTTGTGAATTTGAAGGGAATAGGAAACGGAAAAACAGGTGAAGGAAAATTTATTTGCCCGTCGGAAAAAGTTGATATATTTAAAATTTTTTAAATATTTGTGTGACATAATTTTTTATCTAGGTACAATTTGTACATATTTATTTTATTTTTGATTGATTTGAGATTTGAGATATTTAAAAATTTGTGGGATAAATTGATTATATTTGGGGAGAGAAAAATTTTCGTCTCGACAGCATACAAGGTATTTTCGAATTTCATATTAGGCGGGGATAAATTTTAACTACATGTCGATAACAACCAGAAGCAAAAGCAAAGAAAACAAAAAACAAGAAGAACATTTGGAACAAGAAGAACTTATAGAACAAGAAGATATTTTCGAAACAACAATCATGGCATCAGAACAACAGGAATTATCAGGAATAGATAAACTATTACAACTGATGCAACTCCAGTCACAAAAACTGGATGACAATCAAAGAGAAACAAAACAAGCAATGGATGAAGCAAAAAGGACAATGGATAAAAAT
The DNA here is from genome assembly GCF_917563875.1 of Diabrotica virgifera virgifera. NCBI lineage: Eukaryota > Metazoa > Arthropoda > Insecta > Coleoptera > Chrysomelidae > Diabrotica > Diabrotica virgifera. The sequence continues at coordinate 50,764,266 of NC_065449.1, forward strand.
CAGGAGGAAACAAAACAAGCAATGGATAAAAATCAGGAGGAAACAAAACAAGCAATGGATAAAAATCAGGAAGAAACATCAAAGAAAATGGATAAAGTGGATAAAAAAATGGATGAAACACAACAAAAAATGGATGAAACACAACAAAAAATGGATGAAGCACAACAAAAATTGGATCAAAAAATGGATAAAGTGGAGAAAAAAATGGATGACAATCAACAGGAAACAAAACAAGCAATAGAAGAGAACAATAAGAAAATAGAGGAACGCATAGAAAAGTATGAAAAGTAAATAAAAGGATGTTTGACAACAATGAAAAACGAGATAGAACAGCAAGAAATGAAAATTAAAGATCACATGCAAGAACAAGAAATTAGAATGAAGGACCACATGAAAGAAAAAGAAATGAAAATTCAAAACAAAATGGAGGAGTTAACAAATTGCCAGAAAAAGGAACTAGAAAATTTGGAAAATAAGTTGGAAAACGCATTACAAGAGGACAGACGAGAAATAGAAAGACAAATGGAGGAAATCAAGAATCAACACAATTCCGGAGAAAGAAGGGAAACGATTATCCATAGTACAGAGGATGTGAAAATAAGATTTGGCGGGGATGTAAAAAAATTACACCCAGTAATTTTCATAAACAATTTGAAAAAGAAAATACGACACATCGGTAATTTTGAGACAGCCAAAGAAACGATAAGGAACCATCTTAAAGATGAGGCGAGTTTATGGTTCGATAGCAAAGAAGAAGAATTGGACAATTGGCATAAATTCGAACAAAAGTTCTTGAGTTTTTTCTGGGGAAAAATACAACAGCTAGAAATAAACAAGGAATTGCAAAATGGGAGGTACCATGATAGAATGGGTATGTCAGAGATAACATATGCACTACAATTATATAATAATGCAAAACATCTACAGTACAATTATTCATCCGAACAGCTAGTAGAACTGATAGCCAGACATTTTGAAGATACCTTAGAAGATCACATAACTCTACAAAACTACAAAGATATCGACAGTTTGTGCCAATTTTTACAAATACGAAAAGCAAAAATGAGGGAAAGAGAAATAAGAAGATCGCAAGAAAATTATAGACAACGCGAAAATCAAGACTATAGAGATAGAAGACAAAACTTTCGGAGAGACTATACAAGAAGGGAATTTATTCCGAGGAGTGAAAACGAAAATAGAGACAATGGAAGAGGAAACTATGAACAAAGAAATCGGCAATGGAACGAAGACAGATACCGAGAAAACCAGAATAGAAATAATACCCACACAAATCAAGGAGACAGAAATGATAATAGAAGGAATGAACAGGAAAATCGTGGAAACCGATACGGGTCCAACAGACCGAGAGAAAATAGAAGAGCGGTAAACAATACGCAAATAGGCGAATATGAGGATGAGAGACAAAGCGATGAAAGAAGAAGCGAAGAAGAACAGCAATCGTTTTTTCACGAAGGCGCTCACTAAAAACAAAAGAAAAAACAGGAATTTTTTGTCAACCGAAGGAATTTATTAAATTAGCAGGAAATAATGATAAAGGAAGTGGATATAATTTAAAATTTGTAGATGGTTTTATAAATGAGAAACCGATTAAAATTATGATTGATACTGGTTCAGAAATTACTTTGATTAACAGGAAAGTAATAGAAGAGGTTGATTTGACGAATTTAATTTACAAAATTCCTAAGGTAACTTTAGTGGGCGCAAATAAACGGACTTTGGCGACAATATATGAAGGAATACGAATAAAGGTTCGATTGGGGAAGAAATTCTATGCACTACAATGTGTTATAATGCCAAACATGATGCATGATATGATCGTAGGAGTGGATGAATTGTCAGAAAAGCATGTGGTGATAGATTTCAAAAATAACACGATGAAAATCACAGATGGAAAAGAAGAAGAACCTAACATTCTGGAAATGGACAAGGAACATGAGAAACGGAAAAAGGATAATGCAGATAAAAAACAAACGGTGGAAATGAATTTGGCAATGAAGCAGGGACAGAGAAGAAAAAGAAGAAAGAAGATGGATAAAAGAAAATGAAGATTGGGATTCCTCGAAAAAAGAGATGAGCCCAGAAGAAGAAAAAGAAGAAAAAAGATTGACCCAGGAAAATGAAGCTTGGGATTCCTCAAATGATGAGATGAGACCAGAAGAAGAAGAGATCAGAATAGAAAAAGAAGGCGAAAAAGATACAATTGAAACTGCGGTATTTAAAGAGGAAGTATGCAAAATGGAGAAGACAGAATACACAATAAACATGTGTAGAGAATTGAGGGAATGTGAAAATTTAATAAATGAAGAAAACAGAGTAGCCAAAAAGTATGGAAATTCATTTGAAACTAAAGACTTAGGAAATTTTCGATCGAAAACTTACCCTATCCCATCTAGGTACAGACACTGGGAAAAAGAAAACAATTGTTTTTCAGGTGGGACTCAATATTTTGACACAATAGAAAAGTGTTGTTGTCGAGAGAAAATCATATTTTTGTTGCATTTATTAATACTGATTTTATCTCAAAACAAGGCGGGGATGTTATTGTGTTTTCAATTTATCAATCAAAAGCAAAATGAAAATTAAATTAAATTTTTTTTAAATAACGCGGGCACATAAATTTGATACACCCTGTATATTGAGCTGTTTTAAAATTGATTAGAATTTAGTTAGGATGTAAATAGATTTCTCTTTTAACGAGCTTTCCGAGGAACCATTAAAGACTTTTGTGAATAATTAAAGTGAAAAGGACTATCTATTTAGATTTAAAATGGAAAAAAATTGTTTACTGTATAGGTAATTATAAATATTTCTCGAAATTGATAATTGAAAAGAAAGTTGGAATTTTAATATCTTCATTTCAATACGAGTATATGTGGGAGAGTTTCTCCGAAAGTAATTAGGATTGTCGGAACAAATTTGAGGGTGACTGTTGTTTGTCAAATGGAAAAGTCAATGTTTTGATTCTTGGAATGTGGAAGGAGAAAAGATGGATTGGATGATTGAGAGAGGTTGAAAAATTATTCATTATGTTGTTGGCAGCGAGAAGAAGCGGTTTTCGATGTGTTAAGTGGAGTAGATAGTTAGCATATATCAGTGGTTGGTTGATAGTGGAGAATAGTGTTGAAAAGTGGAACGAGCGACAGATCAAATCGAGACGAAATACCTCTTTGATTCTGTAGTATTGTGAGAAGGAGAGCAGAGAATTTTTGGAGTTGTTTGAATCGAGAACGTGTCAAAGAAACACGGTTTGTTGGAGAATTAGTGCTGGTATGCTGACAGTTTTGAAGCTGGACAACGGAGAGAGGCTTTGATGAGTAGCCTTTAACATAATCAACGAGGGAGAGCTGTTTGGGGTCACGAGAAGACATCCGAGTGAGGGAAGCAAAAGGTCAGTCAATTTATGTGAAAGAGATTTTTATGTTCGGGAAATAAATTGTTGAGTAAAAAGCATATGAATTAAAGTTCCAATATTTCAAAATATAAATAGTAAATATAGGTAACCTTGCGAAGACATAAATTTGTTTGGTTTAATTTGTTTTACCAAAGTCATCGGGAACAAACCGATAAATTGTTTTTTTGTAAAGATAATAATTTTAAGTGGTATATATTTCATTCGGACATCTGTGTCCACAGGTTTTTTAGATTCGATAGTTTTCAGAGTATTAATTTGATAAATAAAAGACAATTCTGTGTTTTTATTCTAATAGTTTGCTTTATTTCTTTTCCCTATTTTATCCCGATTAGGATCAACTCAGAGATACTGAACCCACGAGAGAAGATAAATATAACGTAAGATAATTTGGTTTTTTTTTATATTAAAAGGCACCCTGAGATTTTTTATTCAATTTTGATATATGATTTGCGACAATTAAATGATTAATTAAATAAATAATAATCAATATAAAATTAACAAGAAGCAGATCACAACAATACATACGTACATACATACATACATACATACATACATACATACATACATACATACATACATACATACATACATACATACATACATACATACATGCATACATACATACATACATACACACATACATACATACATACTGTTATATTTCTATTTGATATGAAAATTAAATTTTAATAATTATAAACAAAATTCAATTTAATATAAAATATTTTCAATTTTCTCAACCACGGGCATATAAATTTAGAACAACCTGTATACAACAAATTGTTATATTTAATTTTAAGAAGTGATTAAATAAGACTCAAGTGAAATCGATAATAGGTCATAATCGTTGTTCGCGGAAGGTTCGATCATTAGCCGATGCTAAATAAGACTTAGTAGAAATAGAGAATAGGTCATTAAAATTTTGTAATTAGTAGAAAGTAATTTTAGAATGGGAATTAACTATTTTTCTTTTGAAATCCATTAAGCATATTTAGAAAGATTAAAAATTGGTTTTTAGGAATACGGCGAATGAGAGTTGGTGGTGGAAGTTTGATTTGTGAATCTGGAAGGGATATTTAGAAAGTAGGGGAATGAATGACAAATAGAGATCAGAATGTTTTGAGCTGTCGAGAAGTGAAGTCCAGTAGTAGACGGTAGTGTACGGAGAGTGAGAAAGCCGGTGTAGTTCCGTGAGTGTGGAGTATCTATCGTGGAACGAGAGGTAGGCCAGGTTGAGAGTAAAAGAACCTCCTTGAGCCAAGAGTTCCCGGTAGCTGATTGCAGTTTCGAAAAAGGTAGAACACAGCATCACGACAGAAGCAGGAAACGAGAGCTATACGAGCTAGTTTCAGAGGAGAACATTACTGGAAGCCAGGACGAGGTTTTGATTGCAGCCAAGGATAGCAGGAAACGGGTTTTGTGTGAAGACATTCTCAGTTCACCAGAAAAAGGTCAGTCTCATTTGTTTGGACATGAATGTATGAGTTTTTCGTATTAAATACCACATTTAAAATTGAAGAAACATAATCTATAATATCAGAAAAGCTTCATCAAACTTAAATAGAATTGTTGCTAATAAATCATAATAGTTAAATGTTAATAAAAACTTTCAATTGGAAACCAAAAGGAAATAAGATTCCCATGTGTCAATGTTATGTTTAAGAATAATAAGATATAGCAAATATTAAGCAGTGATTGCCATAAAATAAACAATATTTTGATTACAATTGTAACCCATATGTGTTATTATTTTACTCTTTTCTTTCCTATCCCGATTAGGAACCATTAAAAAATACTTAGAAGCCACGTATGTAAGTACTTAATTTATAAAAAGCCCTGAGATTGAAAACACATTGATATGTGATCTGGTAAATTAATTAGATTATTATTCATGCATTGATTAAATTAAATGACATATAAAAATATTATCTCATATCAATAATAAAGATCACATCAACTGTCGTCCAACGTGGAAAGCATTGTAAAGTATTTCTAGTGGCAAATTTGAAGGATAGAAAGAGTAAAGCCGGTATTTGAAAATTTATATGCCTGTGGTAAAAAGTGATATACTTACATTTGATAACATAAAATTTTAGATCTCTTTAGGTACAAATTTTACATAACTGATTTAATATTTTATTTTTACGATATTTACATTTGATATATTTATTGACAATTTATAATATTTGGGTAAAAAAAAGTCGTATTGGTAACATACTAGTAAAATTTCATATTTGGCGGGGATAATACTTCTTGAAAACAAATGTCTGTGACAAGAAGCCAAAGCAAGGACAACAAAAAACAAAAAGAACATTCAGACCAAGAAGATATTTTAGACACGACAATCATGGCATCAGAACAGCAAGAATTATCAGGAATAGATAAACTATTACAACTGATGCAACTCCAGTCACAAAAACTGGATGACAATCAAAGAGAAACAAAACAAGCAATGGATGAAGCAAAAAGGACAATGGATAAAAATCAGGAAGAAACATCAAAGAAAATGGAAGAAACACAACAAGTAATGAAAGAAAATCAGGAGGAAACAAAACAAGCCATAGAAGAAAACAACAGAAATATAGAGAGTATTAAGAAGGAAATGGTTAAAAAAATAGAAGAGATTGCAGAAAAGAGCGAGAAACAGGAGTTAGAGATTAAAGAAATCAAAATCAAAATAAAGGAGATAACGAATTGCCAGCAAAAGGAACTAGAAAATTTGGAAAATAAGTTGGAAAATGCTATCCAAGTAGACAGAGAAGAAGTGGAAAAAAGAATCACAGAAATAGAAAAACAAGTCACCGAAAATAGGACGCAATAGAATGTCGGAGAAAGAAGAGAAATGGTTATACATAGCACAGATGACGTGAAGATAAGGTTTGGCGGGGATGTAAGAAGATTACACCCAGTGCCGTTCATAAAGAGCCTGAAAAAGAAAATACAGCACATCGGAAATTTCGAAACAGCAAAAGAAACTATCAGAAACCATCTCAAATATGAAGCAAGCCTATGGTTCGATAGTAAAGAAGAAGAATTCGGAAATTGGCAACAATTTGAACAAAAATTTTTGAATTATTTCTGGGGAAAGGTCCAACAATTGGAAATTAACAAGGAATTGCAAAATGGGAAATACAATGATAGGATGGGTGTATCAGAAAGGACATATGCTTTGCAAATTTACAATAATGCAAAACATTTACAATATAATTACTCATCGGAACAATTAGTCGAACTGATTGCAAGATATTTCGAGGAAACGCTGGAAGACCATATCACATTGCAAAATTACAAAGACATAGATAGTTTATGCCAATTCCTACAAATAAGAGAATCACGTCTAAGAGAAAGAAAATCAAGAAGGTCGCGAGAAGATTACAGGCCCCGAGAAACACAAGATTACAGAGATAGAAATCAAAATAGGAGGGACTATACAAGACGAGATTTTAATCCCAGAAGGGAAAACGAAAATAGAGACAACGGAAGAGGAAATTATGAACAAAGAAATAGGCAATGGAATGAGGACAGAAATCGAGAATACCAGAATAGAAACACCACACGCTCAAATCAAGAAAACAGAAATAATGGTAGACAAAATGAACAGGGATATCGAGAAAACCGAAACAGATCCGACAGACCTAGAGAAAATAGAAGAGAAGTAAATAATACCCAGACAGATGAATATGACGGAGAGAGACATTATGACGAAAATATAAACAACGATGAGCAACCGGCGTCTTTTCACGACGGCGCTCACTAAAAACCAAAAATCAAACAGGAATCTTTTGTCACCCCAAGGAGTTTATTAAATTGGCAGGAAACAACGAAAAGAAAAATGGAGTTAATTTAAAATTTGTGGATGGATTTATCAACGAGAAACCAATTAAAATTATGATAGACACTGGATCTGAAATAACATTGGTCAACAGAAAACTAATAGAAGAAGTTAACTTAACAAATTTAATTTACAAAATACCTAGGGTAAATTTAGTGGGCGCAAACAAACGGACATTGGCAACTATAAATGAAGGCATACGAGTAATGGTACGACTGGGTAAGAATATGTATGCACTACAATGTGTAATAATGCCAAACATGTCACATGACATGATAGTAGGAGTTGACGAATTGGCAGAAAAACATGTAGTGATAGGTTTTAAAAATAATACGATGAAACTAACAGAAGAAAAAGAAAAAGAACAGGACAAGGAACATGAGAAACAAAATACGGACGAATCAAGTAAAGAACAAACAGTGGAAATGAATTTGGCAGCGAAGCAAGGACAAAGAAAAAAAAGGAGAAAAGGTCAGAAAAAGATAAAAGAAAATGAAACCTGTGGCTCCTCAAAAGAAGAGTTGAGCCCAGAAGAAGAAAATTTGAGAGTATCAGAAACAAAGGAAACCTGGGATTCCTCAAAAGAAGAGACGAGCTCAGGAGAAGAAGAAATAAAGCTAAAAAATGAAAGTGAAAAGAATATGATTGAAACAGTGGTATTTGAAGAGGAGGTATATGCAAACGAGGATGCAGAATGCACGGTAAACATGTGTGAAGAATCTGAGAAAGAAGACAGAAAATTAATATGTGGAGAAGGGAAAGAAAAAGAATTGCGGTTGATGTTAAGAAACTACGAAAATTTGATCAATGAGGAAAACAGAGTGGCTAAAAAGTACGAACATTCATTTGAGGTGAAAAACTTGGGAAATTTTCGATCAAAGACTTACCCGATTCCATACAAGTATCGACAAGAGGTGAAAGAAGAAATAAATAAAATGTTGGAAGATCAAATCATCGAAAGATGTGATTCACCGTATGTTAACCCGATTGTGATAGTAAAGAAAAGCAATGGAGAATTGAGATTATGTTTAGATGCCAGGAATATCAACCAGCACACTGTATCACAATATGAATCACCTCTAAACATCGAGGCCATTTTTGGAAGAATCACCGGGTCACACATATTTTCGAAAATTGACTTAAAACACAGTTTTTGGTTGATACTGTTAGCTGAAAAGTGTAGAAACTACACCGCTTTTTCTATTGATGGTATTGTCTACCGGTTTAAGGTAGTGCCATTTGGATTGCAGAGTGCTTGTGCTGCACTCGTCCGAGCTCTACATACCATTTTGAATCGCCATGAAGATTTCATAGTTCATTATATCGATGATTTATTAATTTTTTCACAAGATACTCAGAGTCATCTGGAACACATAGAAATAATTCTGGAAGAATTGGACACAGCGGGATTGAAATTAAACATTGAAAAATGTCAATTTTTTCAAAAAGAAGTCATTTATTTGGGTTTTCAATTGGACACCAAAACAGTAAGATTAGCCGAAGACAGAGTCAAGCTCATAGATGAATACCCAAGACCAACGAATTTGAAAACATTGAGAGGTTTTCTTGGCACGATTAATTATTTTAAAAAGCTGATTCCCGATTTGAGCCAAAAGGAAATCCCTCTGATAAAATTGCTTAAAAAAGGAATAAAATGGAATTGGAAAGAAGAACAGGAGGAAGCTTTCGAAACATTAAAACGAGAATTCGCAAAAGGAACGAAAATATACCACTCTATTTACAATTTACCTTTTATACTCCGAACTGATGCGTCCATACAAAAATTTGCAGGAGTTCTGTCTCAAATACAAAACGACCAAGAAGTGCCGATATGTTTTATATCTCGAGTGACTAAAAAACATGAGAGAAAATATAGTGTTACAGAATTGGAGTTTGCCAGTGTACTATACTGCGTAAACAAATTGAGGTTTTATTTATTGGGAGCAAAATTCACAATCGAAACAGACCATGCAGCGTTAGTACATATCGTGAAGAATAGATTAGTAAATAATAGAATACATAGAGGCATTCTATTATTACAGGAGTATGATTTTGAGTTCCGATATATAAAAGGGAAAGACAACATAATAGCCGACGCTCTAACACAGGATGAGGACACCGGAAAAAAGGAAACAATTACTCTACAGGTGGGACTAAATAGATTAATACAAGAAGAAGGGATATATTCGTTAAATGAGATAAGGACAAACCAGGAAGACCTAGAGGAAAGAGAAAAAAGAAGAGCGGAAGTAGAAAATAACATATATTTTAAGAGAATAGATGGAAAGGAACTATATTTAGTGACACAGACATTGGCCGAAAAGATAATAAAGAAATTACATGAGGACAATGGGCATATCGGTAGCAGAAAAGTTTGGCTCGTTTTTAGGGAAAATTACATCAGCCGACAGGATTACCGCATTGCAAAGGAAATTACCCAGAAGTGCGATGTATGTCAAAAGTATAAGAGTCGGAATTTCAAAAACGAAAATGTTGCCAAAAATATTGAAGCCCGAAACAAACTAGACATTGTAGCAATAGATATGTTAAGCGATCTAATTATGACCACTAAAAGGAACAAACATATTCTGGTAATGGTGCCGCATAATTCTGGTAATCCGTAAAAATTATATAGTTGCCGCACCACAAAGGGGGAAGAAATATTAAGAAAAATCGACAATTTTATAGCCATAGTAGGAACACCAAAAAAGATTCTACTGGACAATGCAACGTATTTCCGAAATGATCGTTTCAAGGGACAACTTCGAGAACGAGGAATAGAGACAAATTTTGTCAGCATCAGGCATCCACAGAGTAATCCGTCGGAACGATTCATACAGGAAGTGACGAAATTTCTTCGCATTGCAACAGATGGTCAACATCGCCACTGGGACAGGAAAATGGCGGAAATAGAAAGGTATCTAAATACAATTCCGAGTACAGTAACAAAAGAGACCCCAGAATACATCATGAAGGGTGTACTGCCGATAAGGCCATGGGAAGACCAAGAGCCAAAAGAATATCAACAGGTGATTGAAACCGTACAGAGAAGGTTACGGCGAAGCAACGAAAAATATATCCAAAGACAGGAACAAAATAGAAAAAGAAGACCAGTGACTTTCCAAAAGGGTGAAAAAGTACTCGTGAGGGCATTACGAGTATCAAATCTTCCTGGGGGCATTTGCGCAAAGTTGATGCCTGTTTTCGAAGGCCCGTACATCGTAAAAAATGAAAATGGGATAAATAGTTATGAGTTGAGGCACAGGAACTCGGAAAAGATCCGAGGAATTTATAATATTCACGATGTATACAAATATCACGAATAAAAGACAGAATTACATGAAGTAGATAGTAAGTTAGGATATAAGACGTAGATTAAAGTAAGGAAATATACAGGGAGTTGGTTTTGCCTCGAGAAAATTTATTTAAAAATGCAGATAAATTTTATCGAATACAAGGCGGGGATTTGTTATATTTCTATTTGATATGAAAATTAAATTTTAATAATTATAAACAAAATTCAATTTAATATAAAATATTTTCAATTTTCTCAACCACGGGCATATAAATTTAGAACAACCTGTATACAACAAATTGTTATATTTAATTTTAAGAAGTGATTAAATAAGACTCAAGTGAAATCGATAATAGGTCATAATCGTTGTTCGCGGAAGGTTCGATCATTAGCCGATGCTAAATAAGACTTAGTAGAAATAGAGAATAGGTCATTAAAATTTTGTAATTAGTAGAAAGTAATTTTAGAATGGGAATTAACTATTTTTCTTTTGAAATCCATTAAGCATATTTAGAAAGATTAAAAATTGGTTTTTAGGAATACGGCGAATGAGAGTTGGTGGTGGAAGTTTGATTTGTGAATCTGGAAGGGATATTTAGAAAGTAGGGGAATGAATGACAAATAGAGATCAGAATGTTTTGAGCTGTCGAGAAGTGAAGTCCAGTAGTAGACGGTAGTGTACGGAGAGTGAGAAAGCCGGTGTAGTTCCGTGAGTGTGGAGTATCTATCGTGGAACGAGAGGTAGGCCAGGTTGAGAGTAAAAGAACCTCCTTGAGTCAAGAGTTCCCGGTAGCTGATTGCAGTTTCGAAAAAGGTAGAACACAGCATCACGACAGAAGCAGGAAACGAGAGCTATACGAGCTAGTTTCAGAGGAGAACATTACTGGAAGCCAGGACGAGGTTTTGATTGCAGCCAAGGATAGCAGGAAACGGGTTTTGTGTGAAGACATTCTCAGTTCACCAGAAAAAGGTCAGTCTCATTTGTTTGGACATGAATGTATGGGTTTTTCGTATTAAATACCACATTTAAAATTGAAGAAACATAATCTATAATATCAGAAAAGCTTCATCAAACTTAAATAGAATTGTTGCTAATAAATCATAATAGTTAAATGTTAATAAAAACTTTCAATTGGAAACCAAAAGGAAATAAGATTCCCATGTGTCAATGTTATGTTTAAGAATAATAAGATATAGCAAATATTAAGCAGTGATTGCCATTTAAATAAAATAAACAATATTTTGATTACAATTGTAACCCATATGTGTTATTATTTTACTCTTTTCTTTCCTATCCCGATTAGGAACCATTAAGAAATACTTAGAAGCCACGTATGTAAGTACTTAATTTATAAAAAGCCCTGAGATTGAAAACACATTGATATGTGATCTGGTAAATTAATTAGATTATTATTCATGCATTGATTAAATTAAATGACATATAAAAATATTATCTCATATCAATAATAAAGATCACAACAATACATACATACATACATACATACATACATACATACATACATACATACATACATACATACATACATACATACATACATACATACATATATACATACATACATATCCACAAACATTTTCCCTTTTTTAAATAAAAATTGACTCATATTTCTGATCTCGGTAACTTTTGATTTGAACGGTATAACCGATTTTCAAAATTAGACATGCGTTGGAAAGGCGCAAAGGTCGCAGTTAATTTTTCGAAATTTTTGGGAGTTTTGGGGACGAGAACGAAAAACAGACCCTAAATAGGAAGGGCCGTAAAATCCACACCCTTAGACCAAAATGGATGGATGACATATGAATGGGTGAGTCTTTTCCTGAACTTTAAGATGGGAGTTGGCCCAATTTTCAATTCAGTCAGATTTAGAAAATCGAAAATTTCGTGTATATACCTATAGTGTCGCGTGTAGGGGGTGTAGGGGTGCGCCACTGGCGAGAACTGCCGTTCTCTGGTAATAATAAACGTGTTAACAGAGAGCTTAGTAATATATCAAACAAATGCTATAAAAAGCTTTTTTAACCACAACATTTAATTTCGTTTAATTATGAGTCTATTGTCAAATGTTGTGAATTGCAAATTATATTAGAGACAATACAAGGATATTTACTGCTTCTTCAACCGTGACTGGGATTCCTCGCAGGTGAATGGGTCTTATCGTTGAATAGTTTTATTACTGTTACACGATATTGCTCTTTAAACGGTTATAGTGGAAATTTGCTAATTTCGGAAAATCGCTAACCATAATAAACAACTAAAAGTGACAAGCAGAGTTTGGGAATTTCAATAAAACATTCAAAGTATTTTAAACAAGGTCGGTTTAAAAATTTAATCATTCAAAAATAATCTTTAATTATGTATGCGACGACAATTTAGAGAAAAAATTAAACTGGGAAACAGAAATTTGATTTCTGTCGGAAAGTTGTGGATTTCAATTTTCTACAGAAAAAACACAAATATTATTCTCAAAGAAAAGCTACACTAATAACCCTTCACTCTTACTGTATAACAATCCTCTAGTTCGAAATAATAATATAAAATTTTTGGGAATGATATTCGGCCAATATCTAAATTGGAAAGAACATATTACGAAACTTGCAATCGAATGCCAAGGAAGACTTAATATCATTAAATCATTGTCAACAAAAGACTGGGGAGCAGATAGATAAACTATGCTCTCTCTCTACAGAACTCTAATCAGATCAAAATTAGACAATGGCCTATGGCGCGATAGCATACTCATCGGCTAGTGAGTCTTCCCTTAAAATTTTAGATTCAATCCACAATACTGCCCTCCGCATAGTCTTGGGAGCTTTCAGAACCACACCAATGGAAAGCCTGTATTGTGAAGCAGCTGAACCATCACTCTATTACAGAAGAATGTACTTAAAGTTAACCTATGCAATTAAATCAAATGCAAATCCAAACAACCTCACCTTTAAATATGATCACCTTAACCGATTATCAACATTTTTCTCCAATAAACCACGTTTACACAAACCTTTCTACCACCGCATTAAAATGGATCTCTCATATTTTAACATCACCTTACCTCCTTGCTTTCCCGTTAGTTTTGAACCTGCTGCGCCATGGACTTTGGGAGTACCTAAAATAATTACTACCTTAACTTCATTGGACAAACATACTACTAACCACAGGATAATACATCAAAATCTGCAAAACTTATCAAAGTACACAAATTTCTCTCAAACATATACAGATGCTTCAAAATCAACAGATGACGTGGGAGCAGCAGTTATATCCTCTAATATGGGCCAAAAATATAAGTTGCCAATACACTATAGTATTTTCAATGCAGAATTATAATATGCCATATACGGGGCATTGACATATATTATATCCTCACCAGATCAGATAAACATAATTTTGACTGATTCACTAAGTTCACTACAATCCATGGGAAAAATATACCCTGAAAATCACATTCTGGGACAAATAAAACAAAATCTGATCGAGATACAAAATCGTAATAAGGAGGTAATCTTCATTTTGATCCCATCACATATTATTGGTATTAGAGGTAATGAAGAAGCAGACAATTGGCGCGTGAAGCCGTAAACTCAGCTGACTCTACTATCGTGAAATATGTAACAACTAGCGATGTTTCAATTGTTATCAAATCGCGTATCCTAAGTGAGTGGCAAAACCGGTGGCAATTTTCAGTGTCCAGTCTTTGGAATTTTAAACCGAACATTAAACCATGGAGATGTTTCCCCACCAAAAGAAGGGATCAAGTGAAAATAACCCGTCTTTGGTTAGGTCATACAAGTGCGACACACAAGTTCTTAATAACAAAAGAACCCGAACCAAAATGTGAGCAGTGTAAGATTAAAATCTCGGTGAAACATACAATTGTAGACTGTCCAGTTTTCTCCACAGCAAGAAGAATTTACCGTATCCCAACAGACTTAGAGGAAGCACTTGATTCAAACTGTTCGTTCACAAATATGTTAAACTATTTAAAATCTATTAATTTTGTAAATATATAATTTTTAATATCGTAAATTTCTTCTCGCTAATAACCTTCGGGTTGATGCGAAATTCTAAATAAGAAAAAAAATTTGATTTGTATTGTATACAAACACTTGTTGAACGCTTAAGTTCCTGAATTTTATTTTAATTTTTTAACAAAATTTTATTTTTTTATTTCGATGTTTTGGTGGAAAAAGTTTTAAAACAAAAAACATACCTACACATTTTTCTTAATTATTTTTGATTTCTTAGAAAATTGCCGTTACATTTACAGTATGGTGCAAATGGAAGCAATAAACTCGTTATTTCATAAACCGGCGACTTTAAGGAAAAATCCCGAAACAGGTCGATTTTTATTTTTAACTTGTGATTTTTTTGAATTATGCGTGTTTCATTAAAAATGTCCAATCTGTGAGTTCTAGATTCTAGTCCTCAAAATATTAAGATTTAACCCAAATCACTTAAATAAAATAATGGCACTTTATTGAGTTGCAGGGTGTTTTATTTAAAAATTTAAAAACTGTTTTTACTCAGTACTTTAAAACTACTTGAAGTATCCTTATTATACTTGAAAGTGTGGCAACTATACACCCTACTAAATTATTATATAAACGTTTCTAGCTGCTACCAGAGGCGTACGACAGGCGATAGTGAATAGCTGACCCTACAAATTCTACGCCACTGTGGGAAAATTACTATTTTAAAGCAATAGAAGAAATCGATTTCGATAGAAATCCGAATTTTTTACTTTTATAATAATTTTCTTCAGCACTCTTCTTAATTCTGCATTTTCTGATTATAGTTCCTAATACTCAGTTGAATCATGTAGTGCTTAAAGAATTTCCATGTCTGAACCTTTGGCAATCGTAAATTGATCTGATATGTGACCGTCCCAAGCAATATCACAGGTAGAGTTATTTACTGTCATTTTTACTAGTCTGATTATTTCATTCATAGGAGATTCTGACCAATAGAAAGCTACAGAAATAAAAATTAAAGTGATTATTTTTTAATGATTTTAACTTCCAATCGTATAGTAATATCTTTGATCACGTGTTTAATTCTGTCCAATCAGATTAAAATTATACTGGCACTAAGCTACTGTAGAAAATTACCGATATAATTTTTTTAAGTAGATTGTTTTTGTTTAATTGCAACCAGTTTCCTTGATTTGACAACTGTCACATTTAAGAAAATATCCATAATATGCTTTTAGTTCTGCATCTAATGTCAAATTGTCACGAGGCGAACACAAATAGACACATTTAAGCGCTTGATTTACTTCGGTAAGATTATTTCATGAATAAAACTGTATTTATAAATAAATTAACTAATATTTTATTAATATCTTCATCTAAGTATTTGCTCAACTGTGTTTTTCACTTTGACAAGTTGAAAAATGTGTGTCACATTAATTGGGAACAACGTCACTGACTGCATTTATACAAAGACTTGAATTTTATATATATGTAAGTATTAAAAAATAATCTTACGAATATTACACGAGAGTAAGAATAAATAAGAAAATATTTCTTCGTTTTTTTCTCAAATCTGTTGTCATTGATTGGGCAATAACCACTCGAGCCCTGCGGGCTCTCGTGTCTATTGCCAGACAACAAATTTTCGGAAAACTGTCGCATTATTGTCAATTTATTCTCACTCCCTTGTGATATTATACCCGATAATTTTTGATAATATCCCGTCGTCAAGTATATTACGTCAGATGCTCTTCGTTGCTACGAAAAAATACATTCAGTGACATTAGTGACAATTAATGTTTTAAAAGTTATAAAAGTGATGACTTTCAACCGTCAAATATTTATAACAACTGTGTCTTTAATTGTACTAATTTGTACTTTCATAAATAAATTACAATAAACTTTTGGTTTTGAACAGTTTTATTCATGAAATAATCGCAGCAAATTGCACTTGATCTCTTATCAAATTTTTGCCCTCGTGACAATTTGACAGAATTTTAGACATAATTTTTGACATAAATTAAAACTGCCAAAGTGTCACTCGGGAAAAATTCGATAATTTTAGAGCTCTTGTGCAATTACTACTGATTATTTCATTCATAAGAGATTCTGACCAATAGAAAGCTACAGAAATAAAAATTAAACTGATAATTTTTGATAATATCCCGTCGTCAAGTATATTATGTCAGATGCCCTTCGTTGCTACGAAAAAATACATTCAGTGACATTAATGACAATTAATGTTTTAAAAAGTATAAAAGTGATGACTTTCAACCGTCAAATATTTATAACAACTGTGTGTTTAATTGTACTAATTTGTACTTACATAAATAAATTACAATAAAATTTTGGTTTTGAACAGTTTTATTCATGAAATAATCGCAACAAATGGCACTCGATCTCTAAAATTATTATCGAATTTTTGCCCTCGTGACATTTTGACATAATTAATTATGCTTTAATTAAAACTGTCAAAGTGTCACTCGGGAAAAATTCGATAATTTTAAAGCTCTTGTGCAATGACTACTGATAATTTTTTTGGTATATTATCTAAATATCCCGTTGCTCGATACATTTTGACTCTATCGACTCTTCATATTCTTGTTTACCATCCACAAACAAAACATGAGTAACTTTACCTTCAAAACAAGTTCTATAGTAGGAGATATATCTAAGGAGAAGATTTGTCCTATAGTAGATCCGTGTGTTCTAAAGCCGGCCTGGTAGTCGTGTACGATTCTTTCTCTATAGCAATTTAGTCTATTTCTCAACACGCTTATAATTAACAATTTAAGTAATTTTAAGGAGCACATTGCTCCAACCCTTGCTGAGAAGTGAACAATATCGAGTTCTTTTCACGCCCGAATATTACAAAATACAAAATGCGTACTTAAACCACACTCACAGCAATATCAAAACTACCTTTTTATTTTTTTTTGTCCAGTAAAGATTTTTTATACTTGTATATATGTTGTTCTTCTTCTTCTTTGTGTGTAGACGTGACTCTGTCTGTTGTACAATGTGCCTCCAGTAAGTTGTCATTCCATATTTTTCGTGGTCTTCCCATTGATCGTCTTCTTATTGGGGAACCATCTCTTGCCGTCCTTACTACTTTATCTGTTGTCATTCGGCTTATGTGGTTGTTCCAGTCATCCATTCTACTTTTCTGTTTTTCACCCAGTTATTAATGTTGTCCACCTTGGATCTCCGTCGTATATCTGCACTTCTAGCTCTATTCCATAGTGTCTTACCTAGAATTTTCGAAATATATATCTTGTTGATAGTATTAACTAAAAATAAAATTATGCAATGTCAGGCCAGGAACATTGGGGATAATCTATGCGTTATAGAAACTGGAACAACAACAGAAAAAACAGAGATATCGAACAATAAGGGCAAATTAAAAAAACCACAATGACCGCATTTACATAAACAATGGCCTAACAATAAAAATAAAAGTACAGAAAATAATAAGCAAAGTGGCGAAAAAAGAAATAATAAAAGAAAAAATGGGAAGAATAAAATACAAAGAGGTCACAGTAGAAAATGGAGGTGAGATGAAGAGAACGAGCAGCTTACACAAGATGACAAAAAGGGGAAGCTGCATAATATTATGTGGGGTAAAAATACTAATAAATAGTAAGCAACTAAGGACAAATTTAATGGTATATTCTGTTCGCTAAACTCAGACACAACTGGCTAGTGACTTTAGCAGGTATTGTTTTTTTGTTTTTGGCCAATTTTGCCAAAATTCGAAAAATTACTAACTATTTAGTAATTATTAAATATTATAGTCAGTTCGCTAAACTCAGACACAACTGGCTATTGAATTTAGTAAGTAATTTTGCCAATTTGGTAAATTTGGTAAAACAATAATTAATAAATAGTTAGTAATTTTCCCAATTTTGGCAAAATTGGCAAAAAAATACCTACTAAAATCATTAGCCAGTTGTGTCTGAGTTTAGCGAACCGACTATAGTAATTTTTTTGGCCAATTTTACCAAATTGGCAAAATCACTTAATAAAATCAATAGCCAGTTGTGTTTAGCGAACCAACATAACAACAGCATACCTACGATAAGCACGATCATTTTGATGAAAGGCAAAGAAAACAGCAATAAAGGGAACAAACAAATTGAAAATGGAATAAAACCGGGAAAATGGAACATAAGAGGGATCTACCTACGAGTGGGGAGCATCAAAAAATTAAATAAAATACGTGAGAAATATAAATCAGCTTAAGGGGTCGTTCAGTCATGTCAACAAGGTTTCGTCAGGATCCAAATTTTTTAGATTTTTGTGTTTTATTTAGATTTTACTTCTTCGTTACCCTATTGGTTCTAATTTTATTCAGATTCTTTTATAGTAAGAAAACTTATTTATATATTTTTGTGGTTTTTATTTTTTCTATCTTAGTCCATTGTCTCTTTAATAACTGGAAGAATAATATAATTGGAGTTTTTTATCTTTGATTTCATAGGATTCGAATTTAACCAAGCAATTTCAAATTTCACCTATTTTAAGAAAATACTGTATGATCTAACAAAAAAGGGAAAATCCCCATATTCAATCAAATGCGTAACGTTTGTTTAAATAATTAAAATCAATGAATGAACAGTTTCGTTTACCTGAGGATTTCCAGATATGGTCGAGAGGATATTGAACGTAGTAATTTATTTGTTCCGGTAATGCGTCATTTTTTATGTGCAACTTATTAATCGAGTGTTACTTGTAGCTGGAGAAAAATATTTTGCGTTATGCACCTAATGAATGAATTTATATAATTATAGGAAGTTTCCTTGATACCTTGAAAACTAACGCAAATCCTAATAATGTACATACTTATAGACTAGGGAAGTAACGATTGTCGCAAGACTCTCTTATACAGGTATTTAACAACTACGCCTGGATCCCGCGTGCCAAAACAAAGTTTATTAGTAACAAGCTGAAAATTTGTTAATCGCCTAAAGGTGTCTAGTCGGACAAACTTTGATCTACGGGAACACTGGAACAGGGGAAGTTATAATTGTGGAACAGTTTAAAAATTTGAAATAGGTACTTATTAGTTTTCTCAGGATTAGAAAAAATGAATGCATTAAAAATGGTTTCGACCGAAATTTTGCACCTACGCTCGCAAAAAGGATTAAAGTGTTATACATTTTTGTAATCAGTAGTTCAAAATCTTTTAAATGAGTTGTTACATGAAGTACTTTGCCCTTTAAAAAAAATCAAAGTTATGGCTGTCACCTGAAGAGGGATGGCGTAAAGCTCGAAACATTGGTGCTATAATATACTATGTTTATTTTAAAAATCGACCTGTCCGAGAGTTTTGCTTATGTGCTACAAATAAATAAGTTAATAAGGGGGGTGACACTTATTCCAGTGCACTGTATATAAAAAATAATGTGTTTGTACTTTGTACGCCCGTTAGAAGTTATACCTCTATTAAAATTGTGTAAAAAATCTGACGTTTTTTAGCTTTTTACGATTCCTCAAGGGAAAAGCAATTGCTGGCATGCTCCAGTTTGTCAAAAAATGACGGATTAACATTATTTTTCGAGAATTTTCCATTTTTAATTATTATAAAATTTAACGAAAAGGTTATATATATAGTCCATGAAAAAATTACAGTATAATTTATTTCTCACAAAACGACGTTTTTTAGAGTTTATAAGATTCCTCACGAGAAAAGCAATTGCGAGGACGCTCCAGTTCATAAAAAATGGCGTACTATCGTTATTTTTAATTTTTGGTATTATTTTAAGTATTACCTAAAATTAGTTTAATATTTAAATAAAAATACAATCAAAATGTTTAACATATATATTTGATTCGTTGAAATCATAAAAGAGAAGTATAACTTCTTACGTGCGTACTAAGTACAGACTCTATTTTTTTCATTGAAATTTTATGATTAATTATTTATATGGGAAATAAGCCACAATTAAAATGAAAAAAATAATTTTATTAACGTTTCGACGCCCAAATCGGGTGCCGTTGTCAAAATACAAAATATTACTAAAATAAACAAAAGAGTTGTTGCTAAGCAAAAAGATTCTTCTAATAATTTATTTAATCTCACTCATTTATATTGGCAATTCAGACATATATTATACATTTTAAAGTAGAAGACTTTAAAATGATATTGCCAATATTTATGAGTTGCGTTCCTGGGACGACTTACTGAAAGATAGTTCATTCGATTACATGAAATCAACCCCAACTCAAGAATATCCGTCATAAAAAATTATAGCATGTGATCTGTCTTTAAAAAGACAACCAAATGCAACGACAGTAAAATTCTCGCGTTAGAGACTTCATAGTAAATCACAAGGGAAAACCAGGAAAAACCCTGCGATACTATCTCGACATCGTAAGTATTTAGTCTTACATTAATTTACTCTCAAAAAATAATACCAAATTCTGACTTGTAACATGTTTAAATTATAAATAATATTAATAATACTAGATATATAAGTAATACTAAAATATAAAATATGTACTAGCTCGATATTATTGACTTACTAATCTTGGTATTTTCTTTCTATTGACTTCCTCTTTCAGTATGGGTAACCACATCCTACTGCATTCTACCGAGGAATTTGCGACACAATTGGTTTCATTTAGCATAATTAGAGCCGCTTCTTTGATTTTTCTCTTTTTACTAACTGATTCTTTCAGGACTATACTTGAATCTCTCCACTGAACTCTATGTTCATTATCCCATGCGTGTTGACATATTTGAGATCTCTCAAATTCTCTATTTTTAATATAAGATTGATGTTCACTTATTCTAACGTCTAATGGTCTTGATGTCTCACCTAAATAAAATTTATTTTAGTAATATTTTGTATTTTGACAACGGCACCCGATTTGGGCGTCGAAACGTTAATAAAATTATTTTTTTCATTTTAATTGTGGCTTATTTCCCATATAAATAATTAATCATAAAAATGCCACAAGGAAATAGCTTCAGAACAACATTGAAATTTTATATTTCAAAATTTCTTCTCACGATATTGGTATATTATTTGGTAATGTATTAGACGTAGTATTTCATCCATTTATACTTAGGTGCGAAAATCTTCATTGATTCAGAATGAGTCATTTTTTATGAATGGGCAGTTGTGGTATAAACAGGTGTCTCTGACCATACATGGTGTCGAATTTTGCATAAATAATTATGTAAATAATAGATTTAATCAATATTATTAAGTTATGGTAATGGATCACCTTAACATTATTTAATTATAAATATAAGTCATCTACGAAATTTCTCCGCCAAACAATATCATAGGTACAACTTCTAATCGATTATGATCGACTTAGGTACCTCTAAAAAAAATAAACTGCGAGTCATACGTTAGGGATATAGAAAATTATGGTCATTTTCATAGTTGATTTTTTTCGTGAACAGATTAACGGATTCTGCTAATTTTTTTTATTTTAAATTTTCCTTTAGTATTTACACAGTTGTGCAAAGGTTTACTCAAACTTCTTTTTTGTACTTATCTTATACCGGGTGGAAGAAAAGAAATGTTTTTCAGTGCCCTGATATCTTAAACCCAAAGAAAATAGACAAGTTTGTATTTTAACATGTGTTTTAACTGAAACAAAAGTTGGAGACATCATTTAGGGAGGAAATGGTACAAAGGTACCAAAGATGTTATGTTGTAGTCTCATATATTGTGAATATTTCCTTTTTCCAAATTCTATTATGTCTTTAATAACAAAAAAACTAGACGGTAATATGTGTTTTAACTGACGACATGCGATACGTGAGGAGGCATGTCTTATCATACCACTAAGATGAAATTATTTCCTATATATAGTGGGAAAGGGAATGCGCCTCTTGCTATTTAAAGACATGAAAATGAAAAATGAAAATTTAATAATATACATAATTTAGAACATTAGCGAAAACGGCCATATAATTTACTGCAGGAAATGTAAAACTTGTTGTTCTAGACTGCACCATTCTAGACTACTTAAAAAACTGTTGAAGACTGTTGTTCTAGACTACTTAAAAAACTTACGGTCAAATACCTGACCGATCCTGGAATAGTACATTGTTTACCGGGTAGGAAAAGCTTAACATTCCTGGACGACTGTGAAGATTGCTAAGTCGAGGCGCAAGCCGAGACTTAGCAACACAGAGTCCAGGAATGTGGCTTTTCCTACGAGGTAAACATACTATTTTTCCGCAAATCGTTTAAAATTCGACAGATATTGATTGATTTAAAAAAAACGCGATAATTTTATTCCCAAATAAATGGTGCTTTGAAATTCCTAATAAAATTACTTGGGTTACTATGGAAACGTATTGAGGTTGAATTGTCAAACTTGACGCTTATAAATAGAACACTAACAACTGTACGGAAATATCATTTCCTTACAGTAAGGAAATGACATTTCCTTACAGTAAGGAAGTCCTGACTTTTTCTTCAAGAAATTTTGACAGGAATGTCAAAATTTCCTGGCGATTTGCGGAAAAAAATCTTATTTCTCTGAATAGTCGAGGAAATGAAGCATTTTGGCTCGCAATTTTTTCGTTCGGCATGGATTTACTTGAAATTTTCACAGAAGGTAGGGAATAGTCCAAGGATCATTTTCTATATCATGCCGCTGTACACTAAAACCTTGGGGGTGGTTACCACCCCATCTCGAAGGGTGGGAATTTTTTATTATATTTTAACCATGTAAATCGATGTAAAACGTAATTCTAAGAAAAAAATGTTTTTTAAATTTCTTTCGTAAAACTAATATTTTTCGAATTATTCGCGGTTGAAAGTAACAGTTTTTCGACGAAAAAATCCACTTTTTTAGAGAGTTTTTTAAGAATAACTCGAAAAATATGCATTTAATCAAAAAAACTGTAGCTATTGTGTCTTTTAGTAACACAAACCAAATTATTTTTCTATAATATTTTACAACCAATACAAACCGAGATACGGCATGTTAAAAGTAAGCTTTTTTCGTCAAATGTATAATTTGAAATATTCAAAGCCAAATAACGGAAAAACTTTGCAATTTTCGAGGAAAACTTAAACAATATTTTTTCAAGGATACAATTAGACCTTTCAAAATAAAAAAACAAAAAGTTTTTAGCATAAAAATTGAGTGACTTATGATAAAAAAAGTTCGGTACCTGCGTTTCTTAATGAAAAAATCAGTGAAAACAACCCCCTAACTACCTTCCTAATTAAAAATTGGTCCTCATTTTTCTGTAATTCCTTTTACATTTGTATTATCAATACATCCAAAAATTTGATTAATTTAAAAGGCCTGATTTTAGAAAAAATTTGAGTTTAGAGAAGAATTGATTTTTTGCAATTTCGTTTTTTTCACCATTTTCTTCAAAATATCTCCGAAAATACTAGAGATACGAAAAAAATGATGGACTACTAAATTGTAGCTTTTTTTTTAGCTAATATTCTCTTGTGCATAGATTTTCATTACAGTTAACAGTTAGCGAGATATAGCTGTTTAAAACCTCTATTTACGAGGAAACACCCCCTTATCGAGCATTTTAAGCCCACCCCAATTAAAAACTAAGGGATCTTACGGAATTTAATTTACACAGTCTTATAGCTCTTCAAAAATCCCACAAAATCACTTTTGATAAAACTTTTTCTCGCCAAAAATAAAAGAGCTATGTTTATACAACGAATATTTTTTTTTCGAAAAATTAAAATAGTCCGCTTATATTTCCGCATTTTCAATAATATAATACCACAGAACTAGTTTGTATACTGGAAGATAACTAAAAAACTATTTGTATTTGTACATACATATGTATTTGTAATTTCGTATTTTGGTGTTAATAAATGTTTTTGTAATTCTTTAATTCTACCTTTTTTCTGTATAGATCTATTAAATTATCTACTTATAAAAATTGCAATGTTATTAAGGGTGGTTTTTAAGGGTTGATGTATGATATTATATCCTTTAGCATAAAACAATCATTATTTAACCAACCCAAACAAAATTTTACCCATATTAAAGTTTACAACCCTAAAAATAATCAACGCCCTTGAGCATGATATAGAATATGAAGTACAGGGTGAGTACAATGGCCGCTATCTCAGTAATCTACGATTTGCGGATGACATAATCCTGATAGCTACTGTCCTACAAGAACTGCAAACCATTCTTTCAGAAATACACACAGAATCTTCTCAAATAGGACTGAAAATGAATTTAAACAAAACAAAAGTCATGCACTCCGAAGAAACGAAGACAATAATAAACAACAAAGTTATAGAAAAAGTTGAAGAATATATATACTTAGGACAAAAAATAATACTAAATAGGGAAATTCAAACGGAAGAAATAAAAAGAAGAAGAAAGTTAGCATGGGCAGCATTCGGCAAACTGAACTATATACTCAGAAATCAGCAAATTCAACTACATCTTAGATCTAAAGTCTTTGATGCATGCATTATTCCGATATTAACATATGGGACACAAACATGGACAATCACAAAAAAGAATATGAACATACTCAGAGTCACTCAACACGCGATGGAAAGAGCAATGCTTGGCATATCACTTAAGGACAGAAAAACAAACACATGGATAAGACAGAAAACCAAAGTCACCGATGTGGTACAAAAATCACTAAAATTGAAATGGGAATACGCTGGACATGTAGCTAGGAGCGATCTTAACAAATGGAGAGAACAATTCTAACCTGGAGACCATACGAACACAAAAGACCCAGAGGCAAACCTCCTATGAGATGGACAGATGATCTGAAACAAACTGCCGGGAGAAATTGGCTACAAGTAGCGTACAACAAAAAACAATGGAAAGGAAGACTTGAAGAGGCTTATGTTCAGATGTGGACGTGAATGGCTAGACGAAGAAGAAGAAGAAGAAGAAGAAGAAGTACCAAATGTTGACAATATTAAAGTTCAAAATTTTATTTTATAATTTTTTACAATTAGGGGTAGTTTTTACCCTTAAAAAACCAAAAGCGTACAACGGCTCAATATAGAAAATGAACTAGAGGGAGAAATGAGCCTAATTCTAAATTTTTGTACAAATCGATGCTGGACGAAAGAATTGCGAGGTTTTGCCATTTTTTCAGTTTCATTTCCTCGACTAGAACTAGTAGTACGTTCTTTAAGCCCGACCGCACATCAAAGAAACATGAAACGTAAATTACGTTTCATGGAAATAAACCACTGCTAAACAAATATACGTCCGGCCATTTATGAAACTCTCCGAAAATAAAAATGTGTCATGAGCATGAATCACACTCGTTTCATTGGTAGGCGGACTTTGAGATTTGTTTAGCAGTGTTTTAGTTTCATGAAACATGTTTTTCGTTTCATGTTTCATGTTTTTCGTTTCATGTTTCTTTGGTGTGCGGCTTCGCTAAAGGTAAAATATTGTAAAACCTCTATATTTTAAAGAACCGCTTGGATTGACATAAAATTTGGCACACACATAGCTAACAAGTCAAAGAAAAAAAGTGATATTGGGGCAATGTGTGCTTTTGCCCTAGCGGTGACTTTCACCCCCTTTTGGGGGTGAAAAATATATGTTCGAAATAAGTCCGGAAATGAATAAAATGGCTAATTCTAAGCAACTTTTGTTCTATAAAGATTTTTCACCAAGTTAATACTTTTCGAGTTATTTGCGAGTGAATATGTTAATTTTTCTACAAAATAACCACGTTTTCAGACGGTTTTTCGCAAATAACTCAAAAATTAAGTATTTGGTCGAAAAAACAATTCTTATCAAAAATGTATCACGTAAAAAAGTGAAAAACATGGTGTATATATTAGGCCGCTATACCTAGTAGAAGCAGAGCTAATGAAAAATAGGTTCATATTCGTCAAATTCCAAATCTAATATTTTAACGTGCCATAACCAAAAAACGAAGCACTTTTTTGGGGAAAACTCATTTTAACTTTTTTAAAGTATTTAAAAAATGCTTAATTTTGTTTTTTAAAAAAAAATTTTTAGCATCAAAAGTAAACAAGTTACGCTCAAAATAAAGTTGGTCCTTTTTTTGGTAAGAAATCGGGAAAACCACCCCCTAATTAGCATTTCAAATAAACTTAATTGTTACCACTTCACAAGTTTTTTACTCGCGTGTATATTGATCATATGATCTGTAAGTTTCACTGGTTCAAAGTCCTTATTTTTGAAAAAAAAAACTGTAGTTAAAAGGGCTTGAACGAGTCACTTGAACGAGGCTATAGTTTTGCTAAGAATATTTTTTTCGACAAAATGCTTATGTTTTGAGTTATTTGCGAAAAACCGTCTAAAGACGTGGTTATTTTGTTGAAAAATGAACATATTCACTTTTTTACTTGGTAAAAAAACCCTATAGAACAGGGGTGTCAAACTCAATTTTGCAGAGGGCCATATATTAAATTCAGAATGTGTCGGCGGGCCAGATTCAAATAAAAAAAAAATGTACTGAATTATTATAACATTTTATTTAATAGTATACTTATAATATACGGTTGTTAAAAATCATATCAAAGTTATAAAAGAGGGTAATTATTTTGAGCTCGAGGATCCAGATACCTGACTTCTCTTGTTTTTGACAAGCTCATTGATGTCAGGTATCATATTCGTTGTATTTATTTTAAGAATTGATTGGAGATGTTCATTTGTAAGTCTTGTGCGATGTTTGTTCTTATTTATTTTCATGACGGAAAACATCTGCTCACATAAATAGGTGCTACCAAACATGCACAGAATGCGTGCTGCATGCTTTTTTAATTCCGGGTAGTTATCCAAACTCTTGAAATATTGTGTATAAAATGTAAGTGCGTTAACCTCTTTAAATTTGTCTTTCAAAATACTGTCCGATTGAAGATCTATCAACTCCATTTGCAAATGAACTTGTGCCTGTGAAGCTTCAAAATTGAATGGATTGTTGAAAATTGGGAATTCCATTTCATTCATTTTGTGGAAGTCTTCAAAACGATTGTTGAATTCCGTGATAAGATTTTGCAGAAGTTGAGAATATTGATCCAATTTTTTTTGATCCACTGTGCCAAATGATTTTAAATGAGGGAAATGATCCAAAGTTTGATTTTTTACCTGATTTTCCCACAGCCTCAACTTTGTTTCAAAGGCTTGAATACATGAGTACATTTGAGTGACAATCAGATTTTTACCCTGTAACTTTACATTCAGATCAGTCAAGTGTGTATTCATATCTACCAAAAAGGCACAATCAACCCACCAGTCATTGTCATAATCAATTGGGTTGCCTTTTTCTAACATGAAAGCTTGAATAGGGTCACGTAATGCAAAAAATCTTTCTAAAACTACTCCTCGACTGAGCCAACGAACTTCGGTGGAATAAGGGACATCAGAAAACTTTTCGTCCAAATCTTGTAAAAACTGCCTGAACTGTCGGTGATTTAGTCCTCTGCTCCTTATAAAATTTACTATTTTAATTATAGGTTGCATGACATGGTCCATTTTTAAATGTTTGGATGCCAATGATTCCTGGTGAATTATACAGTGAAATCCCACAAAATTTCCTGATGTTTTCTGTTTTAATTTAGTTACAACGCCCGAATGTTGGCCAACCATGGCAGGAGCGCCATCCGTAGTTGTGCTGCTAAGTATATTCCAATCGAGTCCATATTCTGCCATCAAATGCTCCAATGCAGAATAAATATCATTTGCTGTTGTAGTACCTGTCAATGGAACGCACTTTAATAGTTCTTCAGTTATTTCAAAGTTACTGTTAATACCTCGTATAAAAACAGCAAGTTGAGCTGTATCAACAGTATCAGTGCTCTCATCAATAGCCAGTGAAAAGTTTGTAAATTCCTTAATTTTCTCCTTCAGTTGAAGAACCAAATTTTGAGATAAATCATTTATTCTTGAAGCAACAGTGTTTCTTGACAGCGAAATATTTTGAATTATTGACTTTTGAAATGGAAATGAAACATCGGCAACTTTCAACATACAGTCTTTAATAAAATCACCATCAGTGAAAGGTTTTGATCTCTTCGCGATTTCTAATGCAATAATAAAACTTGATTTCAGGGCATCTTCGCTCTCAGTATTAGCTTTAGTAAACATCGATTGTTGACCTTGAAGTTTAGATTTTAAAGATGACAATCTGTCTATTCTTATTTTTTCAGTGTAACAATCGAATTTTGATTTATGATTCGTATCATAGTGTCTCTTCAAGTTAAACTCCTTACAAACAGCAACTGTTTGATTGCAAATCAAACAAAGTGGTTTACCTTTCCATTCTATGAAAAAATATGCATTTTCCCATTTAGACTGAAAAACTCTACGTTCACTATCAACTTTACGTTTTTGTGACATTATGCCGAAATCGTAACAAATATGGAACTCGACACAATTATGGATATCGCACACGCACGACACAAACAAATGTACAATACCTTCTCAACCACTACTTCGCAACTGACTCACGTGACACTACTACTACATTGTTTTGATTTGCTTGTCTTGATAATGTTAAGAAGAAATGCATACAATGTGATTCCCCGTTTAGGATTTTGTCCTCTTCAGGGTTTGTGGTGAATGTTTAGTGTTGGCAGCAAAAGCAAACAGTCCGAAAAACACACTGGGGCAAGCACCGTGTCCTGGTGTTCTTGGATCCTTGGTTATGCCGGACGGTGGTGTCCAGAGGGCTAGAAGACAACAGAGAAGAAAGTTTGATGGATTGTTGTTGGTTCCATAGACATTTACGTGTACTGTCCGTGCTTTGCTCTCGACCAGTCTCCCTAGAAACCATTGTACAACGACAGGCGAACCTGCGTCCCTCGTCGGCGGTCAGGAGGTGGCTTTGAGCGCAGCGTGGACAGTGAGCGTTCGAGTGGAGAAAATAGTTGCGGCTATTTTCTTGGGACGAACAGGTATAATTGTGCAATGAAGTTGGGAAACCGCAAAAAACCAACTTCTCCCTGTTCGGCGAAAGTCGACGCACTTCTTTTATATCGATAAGGAAGGTTCTAGTCTAGACTCGAAGCGCATGGAAGATTCTATTGTTCTCAACAAAAATAATAGGGTGTTTCCGCTAAGAGATGGTGTTACTGTCTATCTCTCTCGCTTGTCTAGGCACGCGCTGCCTTTGAAATGACTTATAAATGTAGTGTAGTGTACGCATTTTAAAACTTCCGTAGAGCAATCGAGTGAAGTCTAAAAGCTCTAAAAAACGTGATTCTTCTTTCTGTGACACATTGCGATCGCGGGCCGTATTGGTATGGCCCGGGGGCCGGATGCGGCCCGCGGGCCGTATCTTTGACATGACTGCTATAGAACAAAAGTTGCTTAAAATTAATCATTTTATCCACTTCGAGACTTATCTTGGACATATATTTTTTCACCCCCGAAGTGTGTTTAAACTCACCCCCAGGGCAAAAGCACGCATCGGCACCATATCACTTTTTTCTTTGACTAGCCATAGCCATGCGTTTGCCAAATTTCATGTCAATCCAAGCGGTTCTTTAAAATTTACAGCAAAAACCGTGAAAGAATTTACTGTAGGTACTTAAGTTGGATATTTCAGTTTGTTATTCACTTCAAGCCCCACCAATTGCCCGAATATCATAAATATGCAATTTCAAACTAATATTTTTATATCCAGCTATTTAAATATTATTTTCTATTTCTTTTTAAAAAAAGTGTTATTTTTGCAAACGAATACAGGTGACATTTTTGTTAAGTAATAATTTTAATACAAAAAGAAACTTGTAAACATAATATTTTATACATTTTTACAATCCTTGGTAACACTATGGGTTTTCCTCTGTCATAGGTGATAATTATGAAAAACAAACAAAACCAAAAATTAACCAGGTGGTATGTGTCACAGATTATACAGTTAGTAATTATTTTCTTAATAATGGAAAAAGTACCTCGGTTTCGGAGAAATGCCTACGAATGTAGAAATTCAGTATGGTATTACTCAACAATTGAGTGAGAGAATTTATCGATTTATTGGTTACATAATAATTTTTACTGATAAAAATGAATAACACTGGCCAACAAAAATCATTTGAACGTTTAAAAAATATAATGATTTAAAAATCTATATCTATTCGTAACCATGTTAGTTATTAACATGGATCTTTCTTTACTGTTGAGAAAAGAAGATAAAACTGGTTGGCAAACAAACATTTCTCCGTTAATTGTACAGTTCACATGAATTATATCAAAAATATTTACTGTAAATAACTTCCTATCAATACTGTCAAAATTATTATAAAAATTTAGAAATTACTACAGTTTCATATTTTCCTTACTGGAGCAATCTACTTTGATACTTCTTATTTTGTACAGTAGAGTGGACTATAGGGAACTTGTACATTTTTGTTTTATTACATAATAATATTTGGTTTCGTTTAAAAATAAGATTTCCACAATTTTACGTCTCAAGAACTCATAATAACTTAGTCATACAAATTTAAAATCTTCTGTATGTTTAAATCATTTTGAACGATCGAAAAAACGCCCGAACACTTTTGACGTCACCCAGTTATATTCTTTCATGACAGATCTCCTGTTTCATATAAAACATACAAAAGTATAGGCCATATGTTTACATTGGTGTTTGATACAGTTTTTGAAGAGATACTAATGACTTATTGACTCCCCCAATACAATATTTATTAGATTACCAGTCAATAAAAAACAGAGTTTAATAAAGTGGTTACATGCACGTTTAAAGGACATTAAAGACATTTTAGTTTATTCTCAATGTCTTTATTTATGTGAAGATAATTTTAATGTAAGTATTTAATATCTGATGTCTGCTTAACAGTTTTTAATAGATCACATTTAGTGTATTTTGGATAAAAAGAAAATAGAACTTTTGGTATATTTTGGTAGATGTGCAAAACAGATTAAATTATATTTACCCATACAGTATTTTTCTTTAACTGTTTTTACTATAAAATTAAAATATACTACTAATACTAATACAGTTTTAGGTTCCTAATGGGTAATTTATTAGACTGCCCTTTAGAAAAACCCTCTTTGATCATTTAAAAAAAATGTCTTAACAAAAACACTCAAATATTATGAAATATATAGTTCATTATGAGATATATAGCTTTATATAGCAACTATCTAAAGATTTATAAAACTGAGATACAACATAAAATGATTACAAGTAAACGAATATCAAACGTAATGAATTAATGGCGCGGACCGTGAATATTTTTAATTTGATGACGCCACTGTCAATGGGGGCGCGTTTTGGACTGGCTGCTATAATTTGAAAATTCTCTCGATTTTAATCGTTTTTAGGGACCAAACGAAGTACAAAACACCTTTTTTTTTCTTTGATATATATTTTAAATTATGTTTATAGCATTTTTTTCGAATTTAAAATGTTATTTAAGTTCCCTATTCGTTGTCGAGTATTTAGCGGTAATCCAAAACAGCTGCAAATTCGTGAAATATACTTTACTGAAA
The DNA here is from genome assembly GCF_917563875.1 of Diabrotica virgifera virgifera. NCBI lineage: Eukaryota > Metazoa > Arthropoda > Insecta > Coleoptera > Chrysomelidae > Diabrotica > Diabrotica virgifera. The sequence goes on from NC_065449.1 coordinate 50,796,255, forward strand.
TGCAGATTCTAAATACAGGGTGGGCCAAAGAAAACAGTCCACCTCGATATTTGGCAGTAGTTATTAGATTTTAAGGAAATGTCGCTGTTTGATCTAAGGGGGACACATTTTTACAGCACATACATCTGTCATTTGTCAACGCCCTCCCTTCCACTTCCCCACCCCTTATTTTTAAATAGGGAATAGGGATCCTGTACTAGCTCATTTGAAAGAATATTCAATTCTCTATTCAGAAAAATAAACATTAACATACTTATTTATACAGGGTGTCCAAGAAAAAAATATTTTAATTAAATTAATTGACACAAAAAGAAGAATGTATATAATTTCTTTAATTCAAAATACATTCTACTGCTATCACAAAACAGAAAAAATGTTTTTTGATAAATAAGCATTACTTTTCAATATTCAAGCTGCCACCTATCTGCTTCTTGGTAGGTTGAATATTGAATTTAAGCAACAAACAATGTTTATTTATCAAATAAACATTTTTCTGTTTTCTGTCAGCAGTCGAATGTATTTTGACTTAACTAAATTACATACATTCTTCTTTCTGTGTCAATTAATTTAATTCAAAATAATTTTTCTTGGACACCCTGTATAAATAAATATGTCAATGTTAATATTACTGAATAAAGAATTAAATAGCCTTTCAAATGAGCTAGCACAAGATCCCTATTCCCTATTTAAAAATAAGTGGTGCGGGAAGTGGAAGGGAAGGGGTTGACAAATGACAGATGTATGTACCGTAAAAATGTGTCACCCATAGATCAAAAAGCGACCTGTTTCTTGGTTTCCTTAAAATCTAATAAATACTGCCAAATATTGTGGTGGATTGTTTTCTTTGGCCCACCCTGTATATGAAATGTTTATTACTCACCCCTGTATTATTGACCGAAAATAATAAATTCATAATTTGAAGTAATCATTTTATATTATTTTTATTCCAAGAATTTTTTAAATAGCTCCGATACATTTAGTGGGCACACCAATATTATTTTCGTTACCTTCTTCATCCAAATTAATAGCCCTATTATGACTGTTAATATACAACTATCCTCATTTCAATATAATAATTTCAAGCTTTAATTACATTTTGATGATATTACTGAAGCATTGTAATCGTTATGGTAACATTTCTGAGAATTGCGTAATGGTAATTTGAAAGGTTTTTTTATTTTGGAGACAGTACCTAGTATAGGATTCAATACGTGTATTGGTAAATGCTTAGAAGAAGAAAAATTAAAAAACTTTACTTGGACACATTTTAAAATTGACTAAAATAAAATTAAACGCAAATCCAAAATATTTTTTAAATTTCACAAAGACAATGACAGGAGGCATCAACCACAATAAAATGTATCACAAATAGTTGCTACCTCCAGAGGAGCATACGATAAAGGGTTTACTACTACTAGGTAAAAGAAAGAATCTTTTTCTTCTCGTTGTCCTTATGAACAATAAGAGGGTCGTCGGACTTGACTATCACCTATCACCTATCCATCTTTTACCCATTTCTTCCACGCCTTCTGGTCTCCCGCCATTTCCTTCATCTCTTGCACTGTTTTTCCTCTCTTGATCGTATGAGACAAATTTCCTGGTCAAAACCAACGTAAAATCTAATTTTTATTACATACCATCAAATTATGGTTTAATCCCATATAAATAATATTTTTTTAGATTGCTACAGAAACGTTACAGTTACAGTAATATTTTTTACCTATCTTCTTTTATAGAAATCTCTACCTACACAAATGTTCACGAAGGCCAAATTCTTTCAAATCTAAAGTGATATAAATATTTTCTATGAAATACATTAAATATAAGCAATATTGTATAAACTGAGTCTACTAAGTTATTTATTTTTGTTATAATGCTTACGCATTTATTTTATAATACCATACACCAAAATTAATATCGGTGTCATATTCTACGTGAGTGTTGGCGTGTTCTTGATCGATTTTATATTGGTGTGTCGTCAGTCACGTCAAAAATTGGGCAACTTATTTTAGTCATATGGTCAAGTCATATTAAGTTAAAATAGGTTACAAATGGGAAAAAATACAAAAATTAAAGATAGAAAAGAAGGAGTTAAAATGATGGCAAAGTAAGAATACAATTAAAACTAATGATAATATAATCGAGCCGAAAAACACAAATATTAGAAGTCTTTTGTCATTGTCTTATATAAAAACTGGCAAGAAAATAGGTCGAACAGAGATCTTCAAAACTATGTATATTCCCATCTTCCAATACATTTTCTTCCCTCTTATTCCGAACCTAGCACTCACTACTATACAGTACCTACTGTTACTGTAAGTTGTACCATAAAAATATAGGAGGAAGTAATTGATAAACGGGTACGTGAAGAAACCGAAGTATCCGATAATCAGTTTGGTTTTACGCAGGGCAGATCGACAACAGATGCAATTTGCATTCTTAGGCAGTCAAAGGAACAAAGAAACAAATGCTCACATGGTATTCGTTGATCTTGGGAAAGCATAATTTGTGATAGAGTCCCTCGAGAGATTATGTGCTGAGCACATAAGGCACATAAGGCACATAAGTATACTCATTATACCGGTAAAATGTAAAAATTGTTAGATGCATGTATGAGGGAGTAACAACGAATGTTCAGAGCCTATTTTACTTCAAATCAGTCCCGAGGCACTACACAATTTTCGGGACCCTAAATACCTACAAATGAAATGAAACGAAATGAACATAAGATCGAAAAACTGAAAAATGCGTGTTCAATATTTTTTAAAAATCTATCGAATGATACCAAACACGACACGAGTTACTTGAAAATATGAAATAGGAACCCCCATTATTTATTTTTTAGATTTGGATTCCTTAAAAAAACTAGTAACTTTTATTCGAGACATTTTTTCGAAATTTGGATGGATGGCGCTATAATCGGAAAGAACGATTTTTGGAAATGAAAAATTAAATTTAAAAAATTGAAAATCTCACTAAAATGGAAAACTTAACTTTTTTGGTTTTAGAACCTAATCTTCACAACCCAACAGGTCCCCATGACGCTTTAGTAACTGCAAATTTAGCACCCAAGGCTTTCCTACTATTTGTATCAATTTTTTGTAATATATCATTTTCTATATTTAAAATAGCCAAAAACGACAGACTTTGTTGATTTAGAGAATTTTTTAAATACGACTTTACTCTTTTCAGTACCGAGAAAGGTCTTTCATCTGAAGCGTTATGTCCACTTTACATCAACAATAAATTGAACAAGAAATTCACAAAGTTATTCAAGGCCAAATTTAACGTGTAAAAAATGTATGGTTTGTAAAAGAAAATGAAGGAATTTGATGAAATAGAACAATTGGATATGTTTTATTTTGTCAAATTTCTTTATTTTCTTTTTATTCACGACAAAATTGGGTGTTTTGTATAAGTCAAAGACCTTGAATAACTTTGTCAATTTCTTGTTCAATTTATTGTTGATGTAAAGTGCACTTTACTATTGCTAATGGGTATCTATATTTAAATAAATTGTAAGCAACGTTTCTTCATTTGTAAACGTCGATATGATGTTATTTTCAATAAAATAGATCATCATACTTTACGGATTTTGTAAGATATTAGATGTGCTGCAAAGTTCTTTAAAATGTGCCACTTCTTCCACTAAATCATCAACATCGATATAATTCTCATACCCAATATTCGGTAATAGTTTTTAGGTTTACTGTTTCACTATTGTTCGTGAACAAGATGTTTAAAATATCGTTTCCAAAATTATAAGCATTTTTTCTTATAGATAGTTGCATAATTAAAGTATCACAAACAGGTAAATAAATATTTATTTTAAAATTTTTAAGTCATTTTTTAAAAGAATCGTTTCAAGAACTTTTCCTCGGAGGGAAAAATTGTTTTTCTATGGATGCTATACAATGTGCAACTTCTCTCACTACTTACATACATTCACAACGAACAATTTCTCACGCTGTAAGAAAAGTCGGCCATTGCAGTGAGAAATATTTTTTCTCACGGGTTCCATACGTAGAATTGCGGTTTCCATGGTAACATGCACAATACAAACACAAATATTTTTGTGAAATAAAATATGTCAAATCAAAACTTACCAGGAATTACCTTTCAAAACTGTTCAAATATAACTGGTACTTATAATTTTAAATAAGTAAAAATATATAAATATTAAGAATATTAAATACCTAAAAAACTAAATTTTGGCATATAATCTACTAGGTCTGGATCGCGCGTATGAAAAAAAAGTTGATTAATAGCAAGCTGAAAATTTGTTAATAGCTTAAGGGTGTCTAGTCGGATAAACTTTGATATATGGGAACACTGGAACAGGGGCAGTTTTAATTGTGGAACAGGTTAAAAACTTGGAACGGTCAGACCACGAAAACGGCACATTTATTTTGTCCGACAGAATAGACTTAAACTCTCCGAACAGAGATTAAACTCTCATGCAAAAATCAGACTGCGATTTATTACCTGTCATAATTCCTGTCATTTGACATATTCTACATGTTCCACTCATTAAAACGCCCATTTGGTGATAAATAGCAGTTTTGCATGAGAGTTTAATATCTGTTCCGAGAGTTTAAGTCTGTTCTGTCGGACAAAATACATGTAGCCTAATAAAATAAAAAAAAGTCAAAATGTAAATTCGTACAGGTTAAAACAAATTGTATGTTAAAGTTTAGGTGGGTACAAAAGGTATTTTTAAGAAAGTATCCAAATCATACAAGGGGATCATTTTTTAAATAATTAAAAAAGGGTCATTTTTGCAAAAAAAAATACTTTTTAACTGCTGAGGTAATTCACTTATTAGTGAAGGTCTATGGGATTTTTTTCTGCAGAGTTGAAGAGTAAATATTTCACATAAGACTTACTAAATTAAATTTGACCCCCTATTTATTTAAATAATTGTATATAAAACTTTAAAAACAAATTTGCAAAAAAATATTTTTATCGTTTTAAATAGCACTATAAAATATCTTATTTTACAGACCAAGTTGCGCTATGTTACCAGTATTAAGCAAAAAAAAATTGGTCGAAAAATATTTAATATTTTTTGAGATATTGAATTTGTTTATTACATGTTACTATATTTTCAATTGCAAAAACGCGGTTGTTGCCAAAGAAATATTCACCTGCTTAAGATCTCATTATTTTTTTTATGTATATTTTCGATAAATGTATTGATAAATTCAAATTTCAATTAAACTCCCCCCTAAAATGGCATTTGAAAATTATTCAAATTTGTTTATAATTTGATTTTTTAATAACTGGGATAATTGGGTTCTTGGGAATTTTTTACCATTTAACAAAATGTTTTTGTCGTTTTTTCTTCTCCTTTTTTTTCTTGGAGTTTTATTACTACGGGCCCTTTTAGGGTTAAATTTGATTAAGAATGTCGAATATCTGACTTGTAGATTCTAGACCTAAAAATATTAAGATTTAACTAAAATCTCTTAAATAAAATGTGGCTACTTACTGAGTTACAGGGTGTTTTATTTAAAAGTTTAAAAACTATTTTTAACAAGTACTTTAAAACTATTTGACGTATCCTTATCATACTTGGCAGAAAGTGTGGCTATTATACACCCTACTAAATTGTGGTTAATAAACGTTTCTAGCTAGTGCCAGAGGCGTACGACAGGGGATAGTGAATGATTGACCCTTCCCTAATTCTACGCCACTGAGTGAATTACTATTTTAGCGAAATTTTTCGATTCTCCAATACTTTGTATGTAATTAACTTTATTGGTATCGATAAGGTCATCAGTTTGAGAGATATTGGAAGTTTAAAATGAATGAATGAATGAATCAAAATAACTATGCCGTTTCATTTTTAACGTCCAATATCTCGAAAACTAATGACTTAATCGTTACCAGTAAAGAGTATATTATTTACATAGAAAGTATTGGAGAATCGAAAAATTTCATTAAAATAGTAATTCCCTCAGTGGCGTAGAATTTGGGAAGGGTCAACCCTTAACTATCCCCTGTCGTACGGCTCTGGTAGTAGTTAGAAACTTTTATTTATCACAGTTTAGTAGACTGTATAGTACCCACACTTTCTGCCAAGTATGATAAGGATACGTCAAAGAGTTTGAAAGTTCTTGGTAAAAATAATTTTTAAATTTTTAAATAAAACACCCTGTAACTCAGTAAGTAGCCACATTTTATTTAAGTGATTTAAGACCAATCTTAATATTTTTAGGTCTAGAATCTACAACTTAGAGATTCGACATTCTTAATGAAACTTAACTCTAAAAGGGCCCGTAGTAATACAGGGTGGTTCATCTTATTCGCCTCGGTCTCTGTACGGAAAACCACTTGATATTTTAAAAAAATTTCTTCAGAGAAATATACAGGGCCTTTAATACTACAATCTAAAAATAATGCGAATTATACAGGGTGTTCCAAAAAAGAGTGGTATATCAAAGTTATATTTTTTCTTATGGCATACCCTATATCTGATGACATTATTGAATTGACCTTAAAAAATAAGCTGTACTTTCATAAGGGTTCCCTATACCTAAATACAGGGTGTTTTGATTTATTTCGATTTTTATAAAAATGTAGGGCTTTAGAAAAAAATAAATATCTACGAATCTAAGAAGCAGTAACAAATTCTTTCTTGGATCTTAATAATAGACTATTTAGCATACTTAATCAGATGCTTATTGTAACAAAATTTCTTACAGGGTGGTCAAAATATGAGATTGTTCTATTAACAAATTCAAGCTGTACTAACTTACTTATTTTAAATGGAACACCCTATATCTTACTAGTCTATCGAGTAGAAAATTTACTTAGCTTTCAATTTGTATTAGGGTTTCCTATACCTATCTTTTTACAGGGTGGTCAAAATATTAGATTGTTCTATTAACAAATTCAAGCTGTAATAACTTACTTATTTTAAATAGAACACCCTGTAGATTACTAGTCTATCGAGTAGAAAATTTACTTAGCTTTTAATTCTTATTAAGGTTTCCTATACCTATCTCCCTTCATTTTTTAAATATTTAAAATTTCCTAATTTGTAAGCTTTAAAAATTAGAATTACATACGTACCTATGTCGTGTTTATGTAACACATCACCAACACCGGCAATATACTTAGACAAGTAGACACGTAGACGTATTATTTTAGTTGATTTTGGCCTACATGTATAATTGAATAATATGTTTATTTTAAACTGCATACCCTATATTAGATGCCGTATTCTGGAAGATATTTAAATTATATTTCATTCCGTATAAGTATTTTCCATATCTTAACCCAACGGTTATTAAGTAAATTTAAGAACGCCACTTTTTGTTTGAATCTTTAAATCGCAATTACAAACAATTAAATGCAATGGCTACTTTGACGAAAACGAGCCTATTGTACAAAAATATGTAAAAATGGGTATTTACAGAATAACATGGGAATTTATATTTACAGAATAACATGTGTATTGAGAATGTTAACATGGAATTGAAGAGATTTTAAATATCTTCCATTATAAAGAATAGAATATCGAGTATATCATTTAAAATAAGAACACTCTGTGTGATTAAATAATAAAAATGTGAATTTTATTAATGAAACTATCTTGACTAAGATATTTAAGTATATTGCCGGTGTTGGTGATGTGTTGTACATAACCACGACATAGGTACTTAATTCTAATTTTTAAAGCTTACAAATTAGGAAATCTTTAAATATTTAAAAAATGAAGCTAGATAGGTATAGGAAACCCTAATAAGAATTGAAAGCTAAGTAAATTTTCTACTCGATATACTAGTAAGATACAGGGTGTTCCATTTAAAATAAGTAAGTTATTACAGCTTGAATTTGTTAAAAGAACAATCTAATATTTTGACCACCCTGTAAAAAGATAGGTATAGGAAACCCTAATACAAATTGAAAGCTAAATAAATTTTCTACGCGATAGACTAGTAAGATACAGGGTGTTCCATTTAAAATAAGTAAGTTATTACAGCTTGAATTTGTTAATAGAACAATCTCATATTTTGACCAACCTGTAAGAAATTTTGTTGCAATAAGCATCTGTTTAAGTATGCTAAATAGTCTATTATTAAGATCCAAGAAAGAATTTGTTACTGCTTCTGAGATTCGTAGATATTTATTTTTTTCTAAAACCTTACATTTTTATACAAATCGAAATAAATCAAAACACCCTGTATTTAGGTATAGGGAACCCTTATGAAAGTATAGCTTATTTTTTAAGGTCAATTCAATAATGTCATCAGATATAGGGCATTCCATAAGAAAAAATATAACTTTGATATACCACTCTTTTTTGGAACACCCTGTATAATTTACATTATTTTTAGGTTGTAGTATTAAAGGCCCTGTATATTTCTGTGAAGAAATTTTTTTAAAATATCAAGTGGTTTTCCGTACAGAGGCCGAGGCGAATAAGATGAACCACCCTGTATAACTCAAAGAAAAAAAAAAAGAAGAGAAAAAAAAGACAAAAAAATTTGTTAATTAGTGAAAAATTCCCAGGAATCCAATTATCGAAACGGCATTTCAAAATATTTAATCTCCTCGACGTTATTAAAAAACAAATTATAAACAAATTTGAATAATTTTCAAATGCCATTTTAGGGGGAAGTTTAATTGAAATTTGAATTCATCAATACATTTATCGAAAACATACATCAAAATAAAAATAATAAGATTTAATACATGTGAATATTTCTTTGGCAACAACCGCATTTTTGCAATTGAAAATAGAGTAATATTTAATAAAAAAATTCAATATTTCAAAAAATATTAAATATTTTTGGACCATCTTTTTTTTATTAATACTGATAGCATAGCGCAACTTTTCCTGTAAAACAAGATATTTTATAGTGCTTATTTAAAACGCTAAAAATAATTTTTTGCAAATTTGTTTTTAAAGTTTTATGTATAATTATTTAAATAAATAGGGGGTCAAATGTGTTTTTGTAAGTTTTATGTGAAAGCTTTACCTTTCATCTTTGCATAAAACGATCCTATACACCTTCATTAGTAATTTGATGACCTGAGCAATTAAAAAATTAATTTTTTTTGCAAAAATGACCCCTTTCTAATTATTTAAACAATGATACCCTTGGATGATTTGGATACTTTCTTGAAAATATCTTTTGTACCCACCTAAACTTTGATATAAAATTTGTTTCAACCTGTACGAATTTACATTTTGATTTACATGTAGTGTAATTTTATTTTACTAGACTAATGTGCCGTTTTCGTGGTCTGATCGTTCCAAATTTTTAACCTGTTCCACGGTTAAAACTTCCCCTGTTCCAGTATTCCAATATATCAAAGTTTGTTCGAGTAGACACCCTTAAGCTATTAACAAATTTTCAGCTTGCTATTAATCAACTTTTTTTTCATACGTTGGATCCAGACCTATACATATAGGTCTGGATCCCGCGTATGAAAAAAAAGTTGATTAATAGCAAGCTGAAAATTTGTTAATAGCTTAAGGGTGTCTAGTCGGATAAACTTTGATAATTGGGAACACTGGAACAGGGGTAGTTTTAATTGTGGAACATTTTAAACATTTGGAACGGTCAGATCACGAAAACGGCACATTTATTTTGTCCGACAGAATAGACTTAAACTCTCCGAACAGAGATTAAACTCTCATGCAAAAATCAGACTGCTATTTATCACCTGTCATAATTCCTGTCATTTCACATATTCTACATGTTCCACTCATTAAAACGCCCATTTGGTGATAAATAGCAATCTGATTTTTGCATGAGAGTTTAATCTCTGTTCGGAGAGTTTAAGTCTGTTTTGTCGGACAAAATACATGTGCCGTTTTCGTGGTGTGACCGTTCCAAATTTTTAACCTGTTCCACAATTAAAACTTCCCCAGTTCCAGTTTTCCCATATATCAAAGTTTGTCCGACTAGACACCCTTAAGCTATTAACAAATTTTCAGCTTGCTATTAATCAACTTTTTTTTCATACGCGGGATCCAGACCTAATAAAAGCACCTAAATTATTTAATTTTGAAGTTTGAACTCTTGACAAAAACGCATCCATAGAAAAAGTACAGCGTACAACACGTGAGAAAACGACATATTTCTCCCTCGCCTCGTACCTCGGCTCGTGCCAACAAACTTCTGCACTCGTGATGTTATTTTTCACTCTTGTTGTACAATATACTATTTTCTATGGATGCTATACAATCTACAACTTCTCTCACTACTTACATATATTCAAAACGAACAAATTCTCAGGCTGTGAGAAAAGTCGGCCATCGCAGTGAAAAATATTTTTTCTCACGGGTTCCATACGTAAAATCGCGGTTTCCATGATAACATGTACAATACAAACACAAATATTTTTGTCAAATAAAATATGTCAAATCAAAACTTACCAAAAATTACCTTTCAAAACTGTTCAAATATAACTGGTAACTATAATTTTCAATAAATAAAAGTATATAAATACTAAGAATATTAAATACCTACATATGTGTATAATATGTATTTTATTTCAATTTTGGCATATAATCTACATAATAGCACCTAAATTATTTAATTTTGAAGTTAGAACTCTTGACAAAAACGCATCCACAGAAAAAGTACAGTGTACAACACGTGAGAAAACGACATATTTCTCCCTCGCTTGATTTGCAACAAACTTCTGCGCTTTTGAGAAATATGCCTTTTTTCTCTCTTGTTGTACAATATACTACTTCCGTCCTCAGGACAGCTCATCTTTATATAAAAGGCTTAGGTATCGACTATAATTTTTTAGCTTTATTTTCAATTTCTGAAAATTTTTGTCTTGTTTTCTGTATACATAACTAGATTAAGCTATTGTAAAGTTCACATACTACTGTAACTTTTTATACTCGGTCCCAATTTTTATTCCAAATCGTCGTCATAAGAATAGACTCTAACTCTAACGTATTCTTTTCCTTCAAAAATCATTTGCTTCTACTGACGTCATCCTTTTTTGGTTTGAATCTCCGCTTAATTGGTCCAACGCAATTTTAAATGAATGGAATGAAAGAATTTTGAAAATTTATTTTGTTATTCCAATAAAAAAATTTTTAGTGATCTTTCCGGGCCCTATTAAAATGCGGGCCCGAGGCAGATGCCTCATGGGTCCAGTGGTAAAATAGACCCTGCGAATGTTAACACAGGTGTGAGAGAGACTGATAAGTTAAAGATGACCTGACGTATCTCAATGTAAGCGATTGAAAAGAAAATGCGAAGAACAAACAGAAATGGAGGAAAATTGTAAACCAAGTCATCATCTTACTTATCTCGAAGTGCTAATATATTAGTATTATTATTAGATCTTCTTTTTAATTTTTGTTTTGTAGAATAAATAGTTTTAAAAAATAATGTTAAGGATTAAATAAAAGTCCAGGATTAAATAATCTTATGTATAAAAATCAATTGCTGTTCGTTAGTCTCGCTAAAACTCGAGAATGGCTGGACCGATTTGGACAATTATGATGTTGAATTAATTTTTTGTGGAAATTCAGAAAAAAATTTATACGGTTTTATACAGGGTGTTAGTAAATAAGTATGCAAAATTTAAGGGCTTATTCTACATGAAAAATTAATACCAGTTTGCTCTATAAACATATGTCCGCAAATGCTTAGTTTCGGAGATACGGGGTGTTGAAATTTTTATTTCAATCTCCCAATTTATTTATTGCTCTAAGACCAGTTGAGCTATGAAAATGAAATTTGGTGAGTTTTAGGAGGTAGTTATTATGAATTTTTTGACATACAATTTAGAATTTTGTATTCATCATTGGCGCGCCTACGGGCAATGGTCTGAATTTTTTTAAAGAAAAAAATAGTGCGCCATTGAGATATTTTGAATTAAAAATTATTTTTAAATTTCACGTCTAATTTATGATAAAAAAACTTTCTTGCCTTTTTTTCATATGATGCACCGTTTTTATTCAGAAAAATAAAAGATCTTGGCGCGTATTTTTCATTTCTTAATACATCATCAAGAACTATCCAATATTAATACTAAACTAGAACAATAACAGAAAATATTACTAATACCATTTCAACTAGGTGCAAAGCTGCAAGAAATGTTTAAAATGATCTCTTTTACACATAGCAGAAGAAATTTATATTCATCATTGGTGCGCGTACGGGTAATGGTCTGAATTTTTTGAAGAAAAAATAGTAAGCCACTGAGATATGTCAAACTAAAAATCATTTTTTAATTCCTCGTTCAATTTACGATAAAAAAATCTTTCTTTCCTTTTTTTCATACGAGGCGCCGTTTTTATACAAAAAAAAAAATAAAACATCTTAACGCTTACCAAGTATTTGAGGTAGTTTCCATATGCATAGAAACTTAGTTCAAATACTTTGTAAACGTTAAGATGTTTTATTTTTTTGCATAAAAACGGCGCCGCATATGAAAAAAGGCAAGATAGATTTTTTGTCGTCAATTGAACGAGGAATTCAAAAATAATTTTTAGTTTGACATATCTCGGTGACGTACTATTTTTTTCTTCAAAAAATTCAGACCATTACCCGTACGCGCGTCAATGATGAATTAAAAATTCTTCTGTTATCTGTAAAGGAGATCATTTTAAACATTTCTTGCAGCTTTGCACCTAGTTAAAATGGTGTTACTAATATTTTCTGTTATTGTTCTAGTTTAGTATTATTATATTGGATAGTTCTTGATGATGTATTAAGAAATGAAAAATATGCGCCAATATGTTTTATTTTTCTGAATAAAAACGGTGCATCATATGAAAAAAAGGCAAGAAAGGTTTTTTATTATAAATTAGACGTGAAATTTAAAAATAATTTCTAATTCGAAATATCTCAGTGGCGTACTATTTTTTTTTTAAATAATTCAGACCATTACCCGTAGGCGCGCCAGTGATGAATACAAAATTCTTAGTTGTATGTCATAAAATTCGTAATAACTACCTCCTAAAACTCACCAAATTTCATTTTCATAGCTCAACTGGTCTTAGAGCAATAAATAAATTGGCAGTTTGAAATAAAAATTTCAACACCCCGTATCTCCGAAACTAAGCATTTGCGGACATATGTTTATAGAGCAAACTGGCATTAATTTTTCATGTAGAATTAGCCCTTAAAATTTTTCATACTTATTTACTAACACCCTGTATAGTCATTTTAGTAGCCACCAAAATTTTTACATCTATATGTATAAAATGTTCTTTTCACAGTGTTTGTTGCCATACTCCTCTGAAACGGTTTGACCGATTTTTACGAAATTTTACACCTATATTAGGCAGGACCAAGAATAGATTGTAATTTATTTTCTTATCCGTACGTCATAAGGGGGGTTGCTCATGACGCCATAACTCTCATAACAATGACGTGAAAAATACGAAATTAAGTAGGTAAACTCCTTACTAGGAGTCTATTTTTTTCTCTAAAATTTTTTCTCTAGAGCAATCGGTGTCCGAAATACAATATCTCAAGCCGTAGAAATATTCTGAGGACAGAAGAAGAACGAGCGACAAATTTCGTCGAAGAAAAGTGCAACTGTTTAACTTTTAGAGTTAAATTGGACAAAATATGATTTTTTTAATTTTTCAAAAAATATCTCTCGACGGAACTTTTCTGACGAACCGCAAGCAGGAGAGAAATTCTGAGCACACGAAAAGAACAAGCAGCAAATTATAAAATTTTATGTAATTTTTATTAATTTTGTTTAATTTTATTTGATTAAACAAAAAATATATTTAATAATTTTAAATATTATATTAATAAACAAATTTAAGAATGTAACTGCTATACTACAAACTTTATTTTGTTACTCCTAACTAAACTTTATTACTTCAAACATCATGTGTAATTAAGTGAAAATAATAATAAAACCTCATTCAGATCGAGCACTATTTGTTTATTAAGTATTACGAATTCCTTTTGTTTATTTTAAGTGTATTTTATACAAAAATTTAGATTTTTTTATTTATTGAGGCAGTACGAAGTCTGCCGGGTCAGCTAGTAAGGAATAAATAAAACCAAGGATTAAATTTCCTTTTCGTTTTTTATCAAGTGTTAAAGATTTCAGTAACAATTTATTGTTTTAGACATAATACATAATGTACTTAACATTTATAGTCTAAGAGCTAGTGAACCCTCCGACTAACGGTCGTCCTGTAATGCTAGAAATTTGTCTAGTGGTAATTAATAGCACACCAAGGCTAAAAACCATGACCTGGCAGGCATCAGCCGTGCACGTGTATCTACCAGGTGAATCGAAAAGTGCAAATTTAGGGGGTAAAATAAACTTTCTTCTGTAAGGTTTAAATTTAAGTATGTGTTTGAGTAAGTCATTTAGAAGAAAAGTATACAATGACAGGCAATTCTGAAGAGCATAAGACCTTGCCAGGCGAGGGGAAAGATTAGGGGTTTTCCTAAAATTATTCTTTTTGCATCGAACAATTTTTTGTAGATTTTTTGAATCATTCCAAACAAAAAAGGTCTTTAGTAATTTTTCTCTTAAATTAATAATTTTTGTTATAGCGATTGAAAATTTTGAAAATTGCGAAATCGGCCATTTTTAACCCTAAATCGGACATTTATCTAAAAATTTCGATGTTGCCAAAGTACGTAGATATTCTTTAAACATTGATTGATGAAATCCCGAAGAGTTTTTTGCAATAAAATATCGAAAACCCCTTTGTTTTTTTAATTGCTAATCAAGCGGGCGAGACACTGTAGTATAAGTGAGGACGTTTGAGTTGGCATAAATTCATTATCTCGAGAATGGGCAAATTTCAAGAGAAATCCTCAGACAGGTCGATTTTTATATTTGAATTAGGACTTTTTGGCATATATATAATACTAGTGACGTCATCCCTCTGGGCGTGATGACGTAATCGATGATTTTTTTAAATAAGAGTAGGGGTTGTGTGATAGCTTATTTGAAAGGTTGTTTAATTCTCTATTCAGTAATATAAACATTAACATAATTATTTATACAGGGTGTACAAAAAAAATTTTTCTTCTATTTGTCAAATTTAATTAAAGTTAGTTTAATAAAAAAAATTTTTGAAGTTATACTTCTTTAGGCGCGATATGAGGGTGAATTTTAATATGATTAAAACCTTCAATCTGGGCACAGTCGCATTATAACTTTGTTCTGATTGGATGTTCAAATGACATGTCAAAAATTATTCAATATGGCGGCTGTGGCACAGCTGTGGTTTGATTATTTATGGTTGTTGCGTTTTGAAATTTGAGGGAAAAGAAACAACATACAAAAGTTAGTTAATAGTTATACTGCCTTTTTAAATAGTTTTCATATATATTTTTGGACTTTTGGACTATTTTGGACAAGGAAAACTCATTCTAATTTGGTAAGTAGTTTTTATTATAATCATATTGTAATTATACATTTGGATTAGGTTGGAATACATTTATTTTCTCAAGAATGGGGATTTTAGAGAGAAATCCGAAATTAGGTCCGATTTTTATTTTTAAATCATGATTTTTTGGCGTAGATTTATTTATCTAGTAGGTATGTAATGCTTTGATTTACATACTTAATTTGATTACCAACAAAAGTTCTACCAATCTTCATTTAATATATTGTTTTCTTACTGTTTTGTTATATTTTAATATTTTCTTCCACAAAAATCAAACTACATCACTTGAACAAACTACATAATTCAGAACAACTATCAAACAGTAAAACGTTCAGTTACCCTATTTTTCCACATGACAAATAATGTGTAATTGAATGAGTGAGTCTAGGCTTCGATTACGAATCAAAGCGACCACAAATTCGCGGGTTCGAATCCCGATGCAAGTTTTTATTTTTTTATGCATTTTATGATTGTAAGTATATTTGTTATATAATTTTTTTTTTCAGAAAATGCGTATTTAAAATTTTTGCCAACAATTATTATCGTTCAAAAATCATTTTTTCTTTGTGGCATTTTTCAATGTGTTTGTGTGCGTTTTATTCTTTTATTTTTTTAAATTTTTGGTATTGTCTTAATAAAAATTTTTGGAAAGTAGTAAGTTTTAAAATTAGTTTAATATTTAAATAAAATATAAATAAACTGTTTAAAGTACATTATATCAATTTCGTTAAAATCACATAATATGTAATATAAGTATAACTTCTTACGTGCGTACAAAGTACACACACACACATTCTTTTTTTTTTGTACACCCTGTATAAATAATTATGTTAATGTTTATATTAGTGAATAGAGAATTAAATAAACTTTCAAATGAGCTATAACACAACCCCTACTCTCATTTAAAAAAATCATCGATTACGTTATCACGCTCGGATGGATGACGTCACTAGTATTATATATATGCCAAAAAGTCCTAATTCAAAAATAAAAATCGACCGGTCTGAGGATTTCTCTTGAAATTTTCCCATTCTCGAGATAATGAATTTATGCCAACTCAAACGTCCTCACTTATACTACAGTGTCGCACCCGCTTGATTCGCAATTAAAAATCAAAGGGGTTTTCGATATCGTATTGCAGAAAACTCTTTGGGATTTCATCAATCAACTTTTAAAGAATATCCATCTACCTTGTCAACTTTGAAATTTTTAGATAAATGTCCGATTTAGGGTTAATAATGGCCGATATCGCAATTTTCAAAATTTTCAATCGCTTATATAACAAAAACTATTACCTTAAGAGAAAAATCACTAAAGACCTTTTCTGTATGGAATGATTCAAAAAACTTAAAAAAATTTGTTCGATGCAAAAAAATAATTTTAGGAAAAACCCCTAATCTTTCCCCTCGCCTGGCAAGGTCTTATGCTCTTCAGAATCGCCTGTCATTGTACACATTTCTTCTAAATGACTTACTCAAACACATACTTAAATTTAAACCTTACAGCAGAAAGTTTATTTTACCCCCTAAATTTGCACTTTTCGATTCACCTGGTAGATACACGTGCACCGCTGATGCCTGCCAGGTCATGGCTTTTAGCCTTCGTGTACTATGAATTATTACTAGAAAAATTTCTAGCCTTACAGGACGACCGTTAGTCGGAGGGTTCACTAGCTCTTAGACTATTAACATGTTGAGTTAAATTCAATATCAAGGATTACGGACATCAATGAAACCATTATTGTGACATGTGTACATGTTTCACGCCACAATTAATTAATTAAATAATCGGTACCATCTTGTTCTAGCTCAACATGAAACTAAAAGGAACTAATAGATAAAAATGGATTTACCTAAGTTATAATAGCAGCGTAGGCTTTAAAGATGATTAAAAAATTGGTGTCACGTTTATGTTTTACATAAAAATTTGGCATTGGGAATTCTGTGTAACATATTGTGCATGATTGTGCAAGTGCTTTTATTTTTTTTTAATTAAATTATAGACGAACTGAACAGTTTTAATGTTTTATAACAAGAAAGTAGCTTTTATTAACAATAATGACAATAAGGGAATCTTTAGTTGAGTCAAACAATAGTTGAAATAAATGGTTTTTCCTTGCGTAAAGCATTGCTCTTCTAAAAATTTAAACTTGATTGTTTAAAATTGATTAGAGAAAAAACACTAAATAAAAAATTGTTTAACAAAAAACGTTAAAAAAATAAAAAATAATAATTAAAGTTGTATCGATCTCAAAGGTGTTTCGCTCAATTTTTGGATGTACTAAAGCCTAAAAGCCTATAAAGGACTCAAATCTTAAAATAATATAAATTTTAATAACGTATGTAAAAACTTGATTTAATCTATTTTGAGGTATAAAATGGAGGAAAATCCACCAAAACTCCTAAAACACATCTTTTCGTGGTTTTGAAGATGACGCAACTTACGGAAAAACCTGTAAAAATTTGTTTGCTCATAATATACCAAAGAAAGACCTTCAGCCATCTCCAAAAAAAGTTCTTTTGAAAACGCCCTCGCTTATTAAAAAAAATTATCTTTAAATTATGTACTTACAAACTATTGATCTGTAAAAAATAGACAAGTAATTTTTAAATATATTGGAATCTATAGAAAATAAAAAGAAATAATAAAATCGAAAAAATAACGTATTTGGGGATACGGGGTAGTGGTAATTTTTTTTCTTATTCTTTAATCACATCGAACGTAGAAAATTGAAAAAAATTGATTGAGAATAAAATAAAAATTCCATTTAAATTCAGTTGCAATGCGAAGGCAACATCGTCTTATGTTTCACTTAAAACAGGGAGCGCAAACCAGCACTCTACATCTACGATTTTCAACTCTACTTGGAGTTATCATCAGAGAGGCGTAGGTTTGCTGCTCTCTGCCCGAAGTGACAAAACTACGAAAGCTTATCCCCGCATTGCAACTGACGTTTGTGGAGTAGGTGACTAGCGTCATCTGGCAACTGAAAGGCAAAGTACGTTATCAACCTAATAGAAACATTAATAATATTGAAAAATATTAAAAATATTACTAAAAGATTTTTAATTTAAAACTTATTAGACCATTTCGCTGGTAACACCTCCATGGCTTCTAAAAATTGCAAGCCAGATGGATGCTGAAGCGAAGAAGACAAGATTAAATTCAAAAACTTACAATTCACGACCCCGTCTGTTCAGCTGGTAAATTCCAACGGAAAATGGACCTAGTTACTCAAAGGAGTAAAGACCAATATAAAAATAAAATAAAAATTCCATTTTTATTCAGTTGCAATGCGAAGGCAAAACCATCTTAAAAATTGATTAAATTCTGGGAGTGAGAACATTTTGCCTATCGTTCAAGGGGGAGACGCTTTCAATCAGAATTTTCAAATCAAACAGTGGGAGCAGGCTCTTTTTAATGGCCACCTGTTTTTCCTTACAGCAAAGACCGATATATTATTTTGTCATAAATACTGTGCTATCAAGCATTTCCAAATCGAGTGAAATAAATTTAGTGCCGAATGATTTAAATTCGTGTATTAAAGTAAAGGTTGAAATCTTAGAAGATTTTATACGTCGAAATACATACTATATGTTAATAATTGAATCCAAGATTTCGTTAAAAAATATCTGATCCGAATATATTTGAATAAACTTAATAATTTGATTACTTTTATACTTTGATAAAATACCTTATTTAGTACAGGAACCGAAACTTTTCACCTCGCAATTTTTACAGAATGGATCGATTTGCTTGAAAATTTGAGAATAAGTAGTGGATAGTCCAAGGATCAAAATATATATGATACCGAAGGGTGCTTTTACCATGGGGGTGGTTGCCACCTCATTTTGGGGGTGGACATTTTTTATTATATTTTGACGACAAAAGTTGATAAAAACATTCATTCTAGGCAAGAAATTTTCCAAACATTTTTTTGATAAAATTAACAGTTTTCGATTTATTTGCTATCGAAAGTGTTAGTTTTATATCGAAAAAATCAATGTTTTTCGATATTATACTCATTTACGATTCACTCAGTTTTTACCGTAGAAAAGATTATTTCGAGCCATGATGCTAATCTTTCTATTCTGAACAAAATGGTTTTTTGTACCAAACTATAAAAATTCGATATTCGTTTTTAACTTTAGTTTTTTAAAAACTAATCATTCTAAGCCAGTCAAACTTCCAGAATCTCTTAATAATACATAAATAAATAAAAATAAAAAATAAGGCTAATGACTAAAAACACCGCTAACTTACATTATTATGCTTCCAATTGGACTTCTCCTTTTTTTTTTTTTTAAATATGTTGATTCTTTAACCGTAACTTTTTCAGTTTTTGTCTTAGAAAGTTTGGTAAAAAAGAATTTTGTGGGTTTTTACAAGTTCTTTAAGGCTGTGAATATTAAATTCTTTTAAAATCCTCAGTCGCAAAAAGAAGTGACTGAAAGAGTTGGTAAAGGTGGGTTTTGCAGGTTATTACAAATTTTAATTTTCAATAGCTCACTCAATTTTTGTCGTAGAAAAACTTTTTCCAAACCATCTTCTTGGGAATAAAATAAGCTACAATTTCATGTTTAAATATTTTTCGAATCTCTGATGCTAATGTTTTTATTCTGAAGGAAATGGCAGTTTTTACCAAACTACAAAAATTCGTTATTCGCTTTTAACTCCATTTTTTAAACTAATCATTCTAAGCCGGTCAAACTTCTAGAACTTATTAATAATACATAAATAAAGAAGACCAAATAAGGTCAATGACTAATTTAAATTAGGGTGGCGATTAGGAGGTTGTGTCGGATCACTTTTTCTCTGAAAAAAATAGGGACTGACATTCTGTTATTATAAGTCACTAAATTTCTGAGCTAGATACTTTTCTTTAAATTCTGGAGATATATATTTTTAAATCGTTTAAATTAGTTTAAACAAGTTATCCTCGACAAATGCATAGTTTTCCCGTGTTTTGACTTTGAAACTATGTACAATATTTATAATTTTTAACGAAGAAGAGCTACGATAATAAAGTATAGCTCGATTACTATTGGTCATAGAGAAAATTAGAAGAAACAATTTTGTTTATTTTTTTAAAAGGTACATTTTTGTTAAGAAAAGCTGTTTTGATAAAACAAAAACTTTTTGAGTTATTAGCAGAAAACTGATTAAAACAGTGATTTTTTCGATATAAAACACTTTCGATAGCGAATAAATCGGAAACTATTAATTTTATCAAAAAAATTTATAGAACGTTTTTTGCTTATAATGAATGTTTTTACCAACTTTTGTGGTCAAAATATAATAAACAATTTCCGCCCCCGAGATGGGGTGGTAACCACCCCCATGGTAAAAGCGCCTTTTCGCATCATATAGATTTTCATCCTTGGACTATCCACGTGAATGTAGTATTGAAACTGTTCAATAAGATATACGATACTGGTCAAATTCCATCGGACTGGCTGAAATCTACATTTGTGCCCCTTCCCAAGAAATCCAATTCTAAGACGTGTAGCGAATATCGCCTTATAAGTTTAATGAGTCATACCCTTAAAGTATTCTTGCGTATTATCCATTCCAGAATACGAGCAAAATTAGAACACAGCATAAGTAAAACACAGTTCGGTTTTAGATGCGGTTTTGGAACTCGAGAGCCCCTATTTGCAATACAAGTCTTGATTCAAAAATGCCTGGATCAACAGAAAGATGTTTACGCCTGTTTTATCGACTATGAGAAAGCATTTGATACTATCAAACATGACAAACTCATAGAACTATTACATCTTTCAGGACTTGACACTAAGGACATCCAGATTATAAAAAATCTATATTGGAATCAAACAGCCCACATAAAGAATGGACATATGGTGAGTGAAAACATAACCATTTCTAGAGGGGTTAGACAGGGCTGTATTCTTTCGCCACTGCTTTTCAACGTGTACACGGAACAAATATTTCTAGAGGCACTAGAAGAGTACAATGAGGGCATCAAGATTAATGGCGTACCAATAAGTAATTTTCGATATGCAGATGATACTGTTATACTAGCCGATAACATCGAAGATTTACAGATGATGCTAAATAGAGTAAATACAACTGGCAACCAATTTGGACTGAAGATCAATAGAAAGAAAACTAAATTTATGGTGATCAGTAAAAAGAACATTCAACATATCGACCTGAATATTGAAGCCGAACGTATTGAAAGAGTACACCGATTTAAATATCTGGGATATACAGTAAATGATAAGTGGGACCCAGACGTAGAGATTAGGATCCGAATTGAAATAGCAAGATCCAAATTCATAAAAATGAGAAAGCTCTTAAGCAACCGCAACCTAAGCGTTAACCTCCGATGGCGCGCCGCAAAATGCTATGTACTCTCTACGCTACTTTACGGAGTAGAAGGGTGGACGTTAACAGCAGCAACTATAAAGAAGTTAGCGGCTCTAGAAATGTGGCTGTATCGACGCATACTGAGAATTCCTTGGACAGACAGAGTGACCAACACAGAGGTATTGAGACGAATGGGTAAAGAGTTGGAATTGTTAACAACTGTTAAAAGGAGGAAAGCGTCATACCTGGGCCATGTGTTCCGTAATGATAAGTACAGTCTGCTACAGCTTATCGTCGAAGGCAAGATTGAAGGTAGAAGAGGTTTGGGCAGGAAGAAGAAATCCTGGCTGAGAAACTTGAGAGAATGGTTTCAAATACCAGAAGCTGCGAACATAATACATGCGGCACAAAACAGAGAAACCTATCGTTTGATGGTCGCCAACCTTCGGTAGAAGACGGCACATAAAGAAGAAGAAGGACTATCCACTACTTATTCTCAAATTTTCAAGCAAATCGATCCATTCTGTAAAAATTTCGTTGTTTTGTCCTATTTTAAGCTTCATTACTCGGACTAATTTTATCATTATTTTAATTATTTTCGCAAACGAGTGTATAGAAATACAACTAAAGTCACTAGAATTTGTAATTTCATTTTTCGAGAAAAATTTGTGGATTGTATAATAATTATAATGTAAGTCCCCTTAACAAATTAAATAACTATTTCATAACCCTAATCTGATATGAAATAAAATGACAAATACGTAATCTTTTAAACTTCGATGACTGATTCATCAGGCCCGAAACAACTTAAGTACAACATTTTGCAAAATGGAAACAGTAGCTCAGAAAATATGAAACAATGTTTAAAATCACGTCTACACATCTCGTGAGATTGTTTATACCCACGTAATAGCCTCCTCCAACTCCCATATTTCCTATTACAATTACAACATTTTGAAAGTTACGATTCCTGCAGAATAGTCTCATTCGTCACAATAACGTTTCAAATACCAAACTTGAATCACGCACCTTATAAAAAAATCAGAAAAAAAAATCAGAAAAATAGTTTTTAATAAAATGTGCAAAAGAAAAAAATAGACCTGCGGCCATCTAAAAAATATGCATTTTTTGGTTATGTACGGTCAAGTTACGCTCAAAATAAAGTTGGCCTCCTTTTTTTTGGTAAAATAAATCACGAAAATCTCCCTGTGTTTAGCTCCCTAAATGAAAATAATCTTTACCGCTTTACAAACAATTTACGATACTTATCAATCTTGTATATGATCCGTTAGTTTCACTGGTTTAATGTGATTATTTTTGAAAGGGTTATAGTTGAATAGGCTTAAACAAATCACTAATCACGAGTGTATGCAAACTTTGAACAGCCATGTCTTTGGAGTTTGAAGAACAAATTTTTGTCTTGGAGAAAAATAAATTAAAACTAGCACAACAGCAA
The DNA here is from genome assembly GCF_917563875.1 of Diabrotica virgifera virgifera. Taxonomy (NCBI): domain Eukaryota; kingdom Metazoa; phylum Arthropoda; class Insecta; order Coleoptera; family Chrysomelidae; genus Diabrotica; species Diabrotica virgifera. The sequence goes on from NC_065449.1 coordinate 50,819,408, forward strand.
AACCTACATTTTTATACTCTTCAAGATTTTTCGTATTACAAATAATTTTTAGGTTATTCTGAAAAAAAATTTAAATGATTTTCCAAAATTTAAAAAACTAATTTTTTACTATTAAACTAAATTATTTCAAAAATAAGCATTTTTCAAACCGGTCAAACTTATAGATCATATAAACAATAAACACATTTAAAGTAAAATGTAAAATGGTAACGATTAATTTTATTTAGGGTGCTAAATAGAGGGAGATTTTCACGATTTTTGTTAACAAAAAAAGGTGGTCAACATTTTTTCAGTGTAAGTCGTTTATTTTGATGCTAGCAACTTTTGTAAAAAATAAAAGTAAAGCTTTCTTCAAACGCTTTATAAATTTTTAAGTTTTTCCCGAAAATTGCTTAAGGTGGAACAGTAGCGATCAACAGGTAGCGAAAACGCGTTCCAAGATTGCGGCTGTAATTTTGAATATTTTTTTTGAGATATTTGGCACACGTATTCGTAATATACTAAAGAATGGCGGTACAGAGCCCAATTTGAAAAATATATTAATATGTGGAAATTACTCTGTAATTAAATACAATATTTAAAAAACGAGCCTGTACCGCCATTAAGATGAACAAAAAAATACACTTTCTTCAAATAAACTTTTTATCCGATGCCTAGATTTTGTGTCATTTTGGAACTACTAATGAAATAAAAAATTTTAGTAGTTCCAAAATGACACAAAATCTAGGCATCGGATAAAAACTTTATTTGAAGAAAGTGTATTTTTTTGTTCTTCTCTGGCGGTACAGGCTCGTTTTTTTAATATTGTATTTAATTACAGAGTAATTTCCACATATTAATATATTTTTCAAATTGGGCTCTGTACCGCCATTCTTTATTATATTACCAATACGTGTGCCAAATATCTCGAAAAAATATTCAAAATTACAGCCGCAATCTTGGAACGCGTTTTTGCTACCTGTTGATCGGTACTGTATCACCTTAATTCTTCGGTGTTTTCACGTTGAAGTATTCGATTCGAAATTAGACGAATAATAAAGTATTTTTCATGTGCTACAAATTTGCTTTTACTAGGTTTATAGACGTTACTTAACACCCTTTTTTTCTTTTTTTTATAAGCTACAGTTTTTCTAAGGATATTATTTCGATAAAATATTTACTTTTTGAGTTATTTGCGAAAAACAGTCTGAAAACGTAGTTTTTGTCGAAAAATAAACATTTTCAATCGCAAATAACTCAAAAAGTATTAACTATTTATATGGGAAATAACCCACAATTAAATTGAAAAAATTATTAAGGTATCTGAAGGTAATATCGCCAAGCTAAGGTTTAGAATTTTTTTGTTGGATAGTGGGTCATATTAAAAACGATTTCACAACTTGAGCTGTTCAATGCACTCCTTGAAATTACGTAGAATCCACTAAAAAAATAATTTGGATATTTTTACACATTCACTGGACAATTTAAAAAAAAGTCATCTTTGGCGTTATTTCCAACCCTTGTTGGCAATATCGCCAACCTATTATTTCGAATGCAATACTGTCTAACAATTGAACAATACAGGGTGTAACAAAAATACAGGTCATAAATTTAATCGCATATTCTGGGACCAAAAATAGTTCGATTAAACCTAACTTACCTTGGTACAAATGTGCACAGAAAAAAAGTTACAGCCCTTTGAAGTTACAAAATGAAAATAGATTTTTTCCAATATATCGAAAACTGTTAGATATTTTTTATTGAAAATGGACATGTGGTATTCTTAGGGCAGTAGTATTTTAAGAAAAAATTATAATGAAATTTGGACACCCCATAAAAATTTTATGGGGGTTTGGTTCTTTTAAACCCCCCAAACTTTTGTGTACGTTCCAATTTAATTATTATTGTAGAGTCATTTGTTAAACACAAGTTTTTAAAAACTTTTTTGTCTCTTAGTACTTTTTTCAAAAGTCAGTTTTTATGGAAATATTTGAATATTTGTCAAATTCACCACATATTTGTATATGGTAAAGTACGGTTATCGAGACTTGGTAATAATATGAAAATTTATTTATGATTTACATTTTTAAGTATATTTTGAACCATATTAAAAAAGAAGCCACATCTCGATAAAATATGCTTTATCAAAAAAATACAAAGAGGCAAAAAAGTTTTAAAAACACTATGTTTAACTAATGGTACCGCAGTAATAGTTTAATTGGAACGTACACAAACATTTGGGGGGTTTAAAGGAACAAAACCCTCATAAAATTTGTATGTAAACATATTAAAAAAGAAGCCGCAACTCGATAATAACTGCCTTATCGAAAAAATACTAGGAGGCAAAAAAGTTTTAAAAATATTGAATTTAACTAATGGCACCACAATAATAATTTATTTGGAACGGACACAAAAGTTTGGGGGGTTTAAGGGAACAAAACCCCCATAAAATTTTTATGGGTTGCACAAATTTCAATATAATTTTTCTTTAAGATGTTCTTTCCATAAGAATTCTACATGTCCATTTTCAATAAAAAACCTCTAATAGTTTTCGATATATTCAAAAAAATAGATTTTCATTCTGTAACTTCAAAGGGCTGTAACTTCTTTTGTGTGCATATTTGTACTAAGGTAAGTTAGGTTCATTCGAACTATTTTTGGTCCCAGAATATGTGGTTTAATTTATGACCTGTATTTTTGTTACACCCTGTATACTTCAAAATGATATATTTGCTGAAAAATAGCAATAAGTAAGTATTTAAGAACAATAACATTTTGGAGTGGTTAGCATATCTGAAAATGAAGTGTCATGTTTTTCTTCACCTGATGTTTCCATCTCACTTAACTCTATATCATCAGAATCACTGTTGCTTGTCGATGACTCTACGGCAGAGCGCTTTTTAATTTTTCCAACCTTCGACGTATCTGGAGAAAGTTGCCAAGGCAACCAAAACTCCAAGAAGGGTTGGTAACGCCAAGGCGTTATTACCATCTATTGGACTTGGCGATATTACCGACGTGCACATAAATTGTTTGTAATTTGGTTTTCGAAGATAAGCAAAACTATCTAAAAAATCTGAATGCATCATTTTATTCCTTAGGAAACAAAGTACAAATCACTGAAATCAAATAAAATTACTCATCAATAACGCCGCTCCAATCTAATAAACACAAAAGATGTAAAATTATAAACGGTACTCCTTCTACAACGAACACTGATACTCAACTGTCATAAACACCGCTGGCGAATCTAAGGTCATCGCAAACATGATCACGTGATTTAGAATACTATGAGGAACATATTGACATTTATTATTTAGCAAACGTACTTTCTGAGAAATCACGAGTTGGCGATATTACCAAGCTGGCGTTATTACCTGCACATACCTTATATTAACGTTTCGACGCCACATCATAAATCATAAAAATGCCATAAGAAAATAGCTTCAGAACAACATCAAAAAGCATTGACTTACATAAAAAACTCTCTACAACGAAAGGTGCTTAGAATCAGTCATTTTATCCATTTCCGGGCTTATCTTGAAAGTATGTTTTCCACCCGTGAGAAGGAGTGATTGTGACCCTCCGAGTAAAAGCAACCAACGACACAAATTCAACATTTTGGAGGGAGGGTAAGTAGAACCCAAATCCAAATTTTCATGTAATTCGGAGATGTCCCTGAAAATTACACTCCAAAACGGTCATTTTCCGGGCTATGGCCGGTCATAGATATTATTAAATATATTATTACTAAATAAAAAACTAGAGATTACAAAATAACTATTAAATTTTATTAACTCTTTTAGCTCAGGTGACGCGTACGTGCGCCAAATACAAATATGGCTATAGAGACTAAGCGTAAGTAGAAAAGACTGTAGCGTAAGCGCGTCCATGGCACGTAAGTAAGTATTCAAACGAAATTATTTCTGCCAGCACAGGTTGAAAATATTAAAAGCCGAGCTGAAAGGGTTAAACAGATTAATGTCTTTCAGGAACTGTAGCACTTTGTTGTGTTGGTTTGGATCCTTTAGGATATCTTCAAGTGCTGTCTTCACGTTACGTTTCCGAATATAGCTGGTGTACTGTTGGCAGTCTGTTAATGTGTGGTTCACGGTAAGGGTAATATTCTTTTGACATGTACGTTCATTATTGGTGGACTTTAAATAGCCATGTGTCAGTCTTGTGTGTCCGATTCCTTATCTTCTTATTATTCGTGTTTCGTTGCGGGTGAGCTCATTTAGACTTGGCCGAGTAATTATAGGTTTGCATTCTGTGTACGCTTTGTCACAGTAATTCCAACGAGTTTTCCAAGATTCTTGGACTGACCTTTCAAACTCAGCTTTAAGATCGTTGCTTAGTATATAAGATATCGCTTAAAAATATCTAATACGAAAATGTTGAACGTAGCTCCATAATTGTTTTACTTACTTTTAATTTTTATAAAACACCTTATTATTATTAGTTGAACTTTATAGAAATACAACTACAATTTCTAGAATTTGCGATTACATTTTCCGAGAAAAATCTGTGGTTTGTATAATTACTACAATGTAAGTACCCGTTAAATTTTAACTATTTCATAACTCAAATCAGATAAGGAATATTCAAAAATGAAATGACAACACGTAATCTTCTAAACTTCGACGACTGATTCATCAGTTCAAAAACATCTCAAAAATATGTGTTGCAAAATAGAAGCAGTAGTTCAGAAAACAGGAAACAATGTTTAAAATAACGTCTACACATCTCGTGAGATCGTTTATACACACGTAATAGCATCATCTTCGAACTCCCATATTTTCGTATTACAAGTGACGATTCCTGCAGGATCGTCATATTCGTCACTATGACGTTTAAATTGCAGAGCTTGAATCACTCCCGGAGTGGGACAGTTTATAAAACTAGACTCACCAGCATGGAGAACCAACTCGCTGAAAACAATTGTACTGACAAAGTCATTAATGAATCATTTTTAAGATAAGTGAAAACATATAAAAGTAGTGGAATCCGCGGGCGAAATATATACGCATTCAAAATCGATCAATGGCACTCTGGCTGAGGTCTAGCATACGTAAATAACCATAAGATTTGCGGCAGTATTTGGAAACCACAAGAAATTGCAAAAACCCTGAAAAAACATGTTTTTTGATATAAAGAAGTTTTTCCAATGTTTGAATGTCCTAAAGGACTCAGTTACTGCAAAGTATATGTTATAACCAGTGCCGGATTTACCACTAGGCCGACTAGGCAGCGGCCTAGGGCCGCAAGCAAAAGGGGGCCGCAGCGTTTTGTAAAAAAAACTTTTTTGATAAAAAAACTTTTACTAATTGAGTTAAAATCAGTAAAACATTTTTCAAATAAGAGAATGGCTATTCTACTATATCCGTAGTACCTACGACATTTTACAACGTTTTGACAAGAGTAGCAAAACATTGCAAAAACTGCTACAGACTTGAATGTGACTTGCAACATACAAATCTCTAAAGGAGTACGCATTGAGTCTGAGAGACAACTTTGATTCCTATGAAAGAAGAGAAAAGAGTTGTCTAAAAATGAAACCTATATTCTTGAAATAAAAAGACGCCCGAAAAGAAAAGCTCTTCCAGGGTAAGACAAAGAAGATGAATCCACTGAACCCCACTTTAATGGCAAAGAAGACTTACAGATAAATACATTCAATGTTGTAATTGACACGCTTTATTCAGAATTGAATGAAAGGTCCTAAGTTTATGTCAGTGTTAATAAAGAATTTGGATTTTTAAACAACTTATCGTCAATTTCCAATGAAGAAATTGGGGTAAAAGTTTCTATTTTGACTAAAAGTATCGAATCGACATATATGGTGACCTTGGAGAAGAGTGTGTACAGTTCGAAAAAAGGCTTTGTTAAAGGTATATTTGATGAAGAAACAGAACCTCATGACAACAAGATTGCCAAGCCTCCGGGAAATACACTTTTGGAGTATCTGAAAATCATTCATGAAAAACAGTTAACAACATTATTTCCGAATATGGACACGGCTTTACGCATTCTACTATGCATGATGGCATCTAATGTATCTGGAGAAAGATCATTCAGCGTGTTGAAAATAATCAAAAACTACTTGAGAAACTCGACTTTTGACGAAGATTCTAGATTGTCTTGTCTAGTTTGGCTAGTTTTGTTTCAAATGCTGATCTTTTTCAAGCCAAAAAAGCTAGAAAAGTTAGTGTTTAGAGTTTAGATATGATATTTATTATGAGTATGGAGTGGAGTGAGTGTCAATGTTAATCACTAATCCAACTTTATCCAAATTAAGAACATGACATTGACGTTTTTCAGTATAAGAGGATAATGAATAATGAATTGAACGATCTAGAAGTTTATTTGCTGTATTCTTAAATATTTTGATTTTTCAGTACCGTAGCCTGTTACTAGTACAGTTTATATTATTTTGCTTGTTCTTTTACTTATGTCTTTTCAACTCGGCTTTTTTTAGTCTTATGTTGTCATCTGTACTTTTCCCTCCGAATGAAACAAATGGTATTTAATTTTAACAATAAACTACAATACTAATTTATAATATAACAATTTTAGCAATATTAATAATTTTACAAATAACTGCTGTTTGCTTACAAACAAATATCATTTTGAATTATATATTTTCTATCTTCTTCTTAAGGTGCTTTCTCCATTACTGAAGGTTGGCTATAACTACAGCAAATTGCTCTCTATCTTGAGAGGTAAGTTAGTATCGAATGTGTGTCCATGCCTGTCCAGTCTCTCACGTTCTTCAGCCAGGAGCATTTTCTTCTTCCTGAACCTCTTCTTCCTTCCACTTTCCCTTCCATTATGAGTCGTAAAAAGTTGCATCTTTCTCCTCTGTAAATTATATCCTACGGATAACTCGTTTTTCTGTTTTTTACAATATTTAGGAGTTCTCTCTCAGTTTCCATTCTTCTCATACCTCGTTGTTGGTCACGTGATCTGTCCAAGAGATCTTCAGCATCCTTCTAAAACTCAAAGGCTTCTATAAATATAGAATTCTTTCTATAAATTTTCTTTTTTGAAATTTCTATAAATATAGAAATTGTTGTTAGAGCTGTTTTGGGGTTTTTGCCAAATTTGAAACCAAGATTATTGTCGCAGATCCAAGGAGGACAGGAACGAGTCCTTGGATATTTTAGTAAAGTGCTTTCAAAACCTGAACGAAATTATTGCGTCACGAGAAGAGAACTTCTAGCAGTAGTAAAATCAGTGGAACACTTCTATCAATACCTCTACGGAAGGAAGTTTCTAATCCGAACCGACCATGCCGCCCTTAAATGGTTAATGCAGTTTAAGAATCCAGAGGGTCAGATAGCCAGATGGATTGAACGACTTCAAGAATATGATTTCAAGATCGAGCATCGGGCCGGAGTTAGCCACAGGAACGCTGATTCTCTATCTAGAAGACCGTGTCCAGCAGAATGTTCCCATTGCAACAAAACAGAGTCAAAGGAAGCAGTAGTACTAGGAACAACAGTGGTCAACGACGAGTGGACGCCTACCAAGATCAAGGAAGAACAAGAAAAAGATCCAGTTTTACAGAAGATTCGAAAATGGAAAGAAGAAAATCGTCGACCATCTTGGCAAGAAATATCAAGCCTAGGCTCAGTAGTTAAGACGTATTGGGCCCAGTGGGACTCATTTATCTTGGAAGACAGTTTGCTTAAACGAGTAATAGAAAATGATGATGGTTCAGTGAGGAGAACACAGTTGGTGATTCCAAAGAGCAGGGTAGCCGAAGTACTTCGTCAGTTACACGACAGTCCATCAGGAGGGCATTTTGGTGTAAAGAAGACCCTTCAGAGAATTCGGGAACGATTTTATTGGATGAATAGTTCCGACGATGTGAAGGACTGGTGTAAGAAATGTACTACCTGTGCTACAAGTAACGGACCCTACCGGAAAAGAAAGGCTCCTATGAGACAATACAATGTTGGAAGTCCGTTTGAAAGAATAGCTTTGGATATTGCCGGGCCATTTCCAGAAAGTGACAATGGATGCAAATACATGTTGGTGGTAATGGATTACTTCACGAAATGGGTTGAGATCTACGCAATTCCAGACCAGAAGGCCGCCACTATTGCAGATGTGCTAATCAGAGACTGTATCAGCCGATTCGGAGTACCTCTGGAGATCCATAGTGACCAAGGAAGAAACTTTGAGAGCGATCTATTTCAAGGAATCTGTGATAAACTAGGCATGAAGAAGACAAGAACCACGGCCTATCACCCGCAATCGGATGGAATGGTGGAGCGTATGAATAGGACAGTCGGCAAGTATTTGACAAAGATGGTGTCCAGTCATCAACGAGACTGGGACCAGTACCTTCCGTTCTTCGCAATGGCCTATAGATCTGCTGTTAATGAATCAACTGGCCAAACACCAGCAAAAGTCCTATTTGGACGTGAGATGCGTCTACCCTGTGATCTAGAGTTTGGATGTCGACCTGGAGAAGATGTTGCTGGTGAGGATTACGTGAATGAATTACGAAGAAGAATGGACGATATACATGAGTTGGTCCGTTCTAATCTTCAGATCGCTAGCGACCGAATGAAGAAACGATACGATACCCAAGTTGAGAAGGGATGTTTCAAGGAGAACGACAAAGTCTGGCTTTATAATCCAAAGAAGCGAACAGGTTGTTCTCCCAAGTTGCAGCAGTTCTGGGAAGGTCCGTACCTCATTGTCAAGAAAATCAATGACGTTATCTACCGAATAAGCAAGATTCCTAGGGGAAAGCCGATGATAGTCCACCATAATCGGTTGGCGCCGTACGAGGGAGACCACGACGTAGATGAGGAAGTGGAAGTCAACCAAGTTCGAGAAATACCTGACCTTACCTTTGAAGAGTTCATGGGCGCCTACGGAGGTACCGGTAAAGCAAGACATGGTGTTACCACTGAAGAAAAGCGAGATCTTCTTGCACTTCCCGATGACTATTCGCTGGCCCATACCATCCCGGCCAGTATCAAAGACGCACGAGGGTTGGCATCCGCCTTCCGAAGGAAGTTTGGTCGAGTTGCAGAACTTCAATGCCAACTGCCAGCTCCTGGCAAAGCATTGAAACTCCAAGATGCATCACGTTACCTATTCTATCTGGTAACAAAAGACACTGTCCGTGACCAACCTACCTACCAAGATGTATGGGATGCATTAATTCAATTGAGAGAGCACGTGTTGGAGTCCGACGTGCAAAAGTTAGCCATACCAAAGTTAGAATGCAGCCAATTAGACTGGAGAGTTATCCGAAATATGGTAGAAGAAATTTTCCAAGACACCGAGGTCCAGGTGTTAGTCTGTTGCAATCCGCATAGTTACTGGTGCGGAAAGAAGACCGTCCCCTGTCACTTTTATACAACTGGGAGTTGTAAAAGAGGGTCCAGTTGCCGATACCAGCATCCAGTTCCAGTCCTGACAAGGTTCCAGGAGGAACCATCTTTTAAGGAGGGGGCAATGTGACGAATTTCTAACTGAGGCCGGCCCTGCCCCTAGTAGTCAACAAACAACAGCGACACGTCATCGACGAGTATTGTCTCCGCTAATCCAGAAGTTTCCCCCATGATAGGCGTGGACCCGCCTCAGGCCTTCCTGACTGTTCTCGAAGCAGAGCCGTATCTATATAAGCGGATGATTTTTAAGCAGCAGGTAGTCAGTTACTAATTTCGACGCGATATTATATTGTTACGTTTTTGTGAACGGGTTGAAATGTATTTTTAAAGTAGATAAATAAATATTTGCAAATGAATTAAATAAGTTAGTATGTAAGTGTAAAATAAATTAGATATATTGTTGTAAAATTAAGTGTTAAATTGTAAGGGTTATAAATTAAACAATTTCAAGTAAGTCTTTTATTTATTTAATAATAATTAAAAGTCAATTCGCGTAATAGTTCACAAATAAATAAATCAGTACAGTAATAACCCAACACTATAAACTAGAGAAAATCACCCAAAACCTGTTTTTGTATTTTTAAGGTGGCGCTACTTACTGCAGTCTCAAAAAAATTAAAAATATGTTTTTGATAATATACACAAATAAAATAATTAAACACGCAGCCTAAAAAAAAGTATACGCTTTTTTCGAAAATATAGTGCTGAGTGATTTAAAAGCGTCGATTAAAGTGAACGTTGAAAATAAGCTATCTCTATAAGACCGTGACCAGACATCTCGTAACGCGAGAATTCGTAACCGGACAAGTGGTAACGGGCAACTCGTAACGGCGACAGTTCGTAACTATACATATTCGTAACGTCCAAATTGAATTATTCTGTTTATTTTTGTTAACCTGGAAACTAACTGTTATTATAGTTATAATTGAAATGATGCTTACCAATTTAACGAATCAGTACATGGGATAAACATGTTAACATTTTATATTTCGGAATTTAGAATATATTAAAAGTCTTTAAACACAAGCAAATATTTAAATACATACAAACTTTTAACAATATTTTTTAACGTTTATCCCTCTTATTGTTCCTTAAATTTGCATATACCATGACAAAGGAATAATGAAGTAATTCGTGAAATTTTTAGCCGACAACCGTATAGACATTCCCAACTTTCTAAGTAAACGTTTTGTAAAGGAAATATTATAATTACGTGTTACTATCATAAACCTTATGATTGGTTATAGCGTTGGGGTATTCAATCAATGGTTATATGTACATAGTTGAAAAGACGGATAGCTTTTAATACTTTAATACTTTTGGTTTAAATACTTCTATTATATTCTGAAACATGAAATGCCTTAAAAATGTTTATGATATGCCTGATACTAATTCGTAAAATTGATAAACATAATTTCATATATAAGTGTAACTGTAATAACAGTTAGTTTCCACGTTAACAAAAATAAACAGAATAATTCAATTTGGACGTTACGAATCTTCCGTTACCAATTTGTATAGTTACGAACTGTCGCCGTTACGAAGTGTCGCCGTTACGAACTGTCGCTGTTACGAATTGTCCGTTACCATTGGTCCGGTTACGAACTGTCGCGTTACGAGATGCCATGGAACAAACTATAAGACATGCCTACTTTAATGACTGCATGCCATTTCAGCAAGTAGATTTAAGAAAAAAAGGACAGCACATTTGACCAGAACTAAATATATAGACCAAGAAGACTGGAAAATAAAACTGGTGGTTTGAGTTTGGAAAAACTGGGAAATTTAAGAGACCGAATAAAATTTGTTCCCGAAGAGTATAGATGGTTTTATGAAAACGGGAGGAAAATAAAGAAAATAAAAAAAAAGAACCTACTAAAAATATGTGTTTATTAATTTTACATTTTGTATTGTAAGTTTTTTGAACAAATGCCCATTTTTGATACTTAACTATTTTATACACTTAACCCTAACCTTTACCAATTATTTTTATTATGGGGATAAAGGTAATTTGTCCACAAACTTTGAAATATTTGTCTTGAGGTAACTTGTCTTTAAATTGAACATAGAGTGTAAAAAAGTACCTTCAGATACCTGTTTAAAAAAGTGTAGCAATGCAAATTTATAAAATAAATAATTACCTTGGAACAAAAGACACTAAAATTCTCATTACTCAAAAACATTATTTTGTGACATAATATTATTACCTTTATCCACTTATGTCTTCAATTGAATTTAAGATATCTTTTAAAAATACCTGATCCGAAAACTCAATAACTGGATTATTTTTAATTTTTACAAAACATCTTACTATCATTATTTAATTGACTTTAGAGAAATTCTACTAAAATTTCTAGAATTTGCGAGAAAAATGTGTGGTTTGTATAACAATGTATACCCGTTATATTTTAATGAACTTTTTCATAACTGTAAGCAGATCTGATAAGGGAAGACATATTCAAAAATGAAATGACAAATACGTAATCTGCTAAACTTCGATGACTGATTCATCAGGCCCGAAAGAACTTAATTATTATTTGCAAAATAGGAGCGTTAGTTCAGAAAACAGGAAACAATGTTTAAAATAACGTCTACACATCTCGTGAGATTGTTTATACACACGTAATAGCATCATCCTCAAACTCCCATATTTTCGTATTACAACAAGTGACGATTCCTTCAGGATCGTCAAATTCGTCACTATGACGTTTAAATTGCCGAGCTTGAATCACTCCCGGAGTGGTGCTGTTTATAAAACTAGACCCACCAGCATGGAGAACCAACTCTCTGAAAACAATTGCACTGACAAAGTCGTTGATAAATCATTATTAAGATAAGTGCAAACATAATATAAAAGTAGTGGAATCCGCGGGCAAAATATATACACATTCAAAATCGATCAATGGCACTCTGGCTGAGGTCTAGCATAAGTAAATAACCATGAGATAACTGTTTGCGTCAGTATTTGGAAAACTCGACAAGAAATTGCAAAAGCCCTAAAAAATCATGTTTTTTGGGGTGTATAAAGAAGTTTTTCCAATTTTTGAATGTCCTAAAGGACTCAGTTACTGCAAAGTATATAAGAAAACTTGTTTTGATCTGTTTTTTATGTCTATAAACTGGATAAAATCATCCAGAATACCCAAAAAACATTTTTATGTTTTTGAAGGCGGCGCACCTTATTGAAAAGTCTGAACAATTCAAAAAATATATATTTTGATGAGATACAAAAAATAAAAAAAAAACCTGCGGCTTATAAGAAAAGTTATGCCTAGGCTTTTTTTAAAAAAAACTTAGATCTGCAACTTCTCAAAAAAATGCATTTTTATGTGATGTGCACTCAACCTAGGGGTCTATAAAAATAGACAAGTTTGTAAAGGCTTCAACTATCGATGACAATTTTTTTAAGTTTTTAAATTGATTGAAACGCTCCGAAAAAAATATAAAAACGGAAAAATTACGTTTTAGGGGTTAGGAGAATGGGCACCGCGCGTCTTAGTCTTGGGCACATAAAATGTAAAAAAATAAAAAAATTAATTCAAGTCAGTTATATCCATCTCAAAAATTATAATAAACTCCGCAAAAAATGCAAAACCCTAAAAAACATATTGGGGGAGGGGAGTAAAGGTAAATTTCTCCATATTTGAATGGCCTAAATGACTCGGCTACTTAAAATTATATATTATAACTTACAAAAAACTTGATTTGATCTATTGTGAGTCTATAAACTAGCGAAAATCTCCCAAAGAAACACCCAAAAAACCTGTTTTTGTATTTTTAAGGTGGCGGAACTTACTGCAAAGTCTCAAAAAAATCAAAACTATTTTTTTGATATATATTATCAAATTTATTTATTTATTTATTTATTTATAGTACTATACAATTGACCTGGCCTCTTGTGACTAATCCAGGTCGTTTCCTGATGGGATTACAGTAGTTTATTACAATATTATTATTTTAAGAATTTTTTCTATTTGACTAATTAACGATAGCCCTAATCTACTACTAATTATGAAAACTACAAATTGTAAACAATTCTAATAAACAGTTCTAATAAACAAATAACAACAACTAAACACAAACTAATAAACAAAAGATAAATTATTACTTTTTTTTGAACATATAATTTTTATAAAAGTGCTCCCATTTCTCATTCTCAGATGATTTTTAATCTAAAAATAGTCACGAATAATTTTAAGTGCAGGTCTAATCGACTTTATGATATTCTCAATGGTATTTCGGTGAGCTTCAGACCATTGAGTTTTAAAATTTCAGGTTTTTAGTTTAATTTTTTTCTTGATTAATATTTAATCTTTAATATTTTTTTTATTTTTGATTTATTTTATTTTATTTTATATTTGATATTAATTTTTAATTATTTATTATATAAATATTTATTTAATTATTCCAATATTTTATTTTATATTTTTATATGTAATTTTAATTTTTTTTTGTATAATTTCTTATTCAAATTCATAGAGGTTGGATATTATTTACTTGATTTCTTCTTCGTCTAATATTATATAATTCTTATTGTTTCTTTGATATTATGTCCGCTAAATTATTTAGTGTATTAAATAATTCTTCATTTTGTATTATATTTTCTATATTTATGCCAACAAGGTCTCTTCTCATTCTTTGTAGTTCTTGTGTATTTGTTTGTCTTTCGCAAATAAATACTATGTGTTCTGGTGTGCCTATTTCTCCACATTCACAATATTGATTGTCTTTTAAGTTAAATCTATGTAGGTATGTAGGGTACGGACAGTGCCCTGTAAGAAAATGGATTAATCCTTTTTTGGGTTAAAATAATTTGGTATATTATTTAAATTTGGAATAAAATTATAGAGACGTCTTGCTTTAGGGGAATTATCCCATTCGTTTTGCCATTTTCTATTTAATATTTCTTCTAATTCTCTTTTTGTTCTGATTCCTATTCCCATTAATTGTATTATTTTTTCATAATTTTATTTATTTGCCTATATCTACATGCACGTTTTTGTGTTTCCAAGTGCATGGGCATTACACCAGTCAATACTGTTAAAGCTGATGTTGCTGTAGTACTGAAGGCTCCTATCATTCCAACAAGGAAACCTCTTTGTGCTTTATTCAGTTTTTCAATATTTGTATTATTTGTTATTCTGTGTGCCCATACACTTGCACCGTACCCTACAATTGAGGCAAGTATCGTACTCAGGTATACGCGCATATGCTGGAACGGAATTCTATACTCCCTTTGTGCTAGGCTTGCAGTGTAATGCATGACTTTCGCTGCCTTCTCACAGACGCTATTTATATGGTTTGTAAAGAGTCTTGGTTCATCGATTATGATACCAAGATATCTAGTTATTTTTGTTCTTTTTATTGTTTTCCCCCTTATTTGTATACTTGGATTTCTTTCAAGTATATATATTTTTCATATATTATCAAATAAAAAAATTAAACCTGCAACCTAAAAGACATTATACGCTTTTTTCGAAAAAAATGCATTTTTAGTTATGTACACTCAACTTATGGGCCTATAAAAAATAGACAAATAATTTTTAAATGGTTTACAAACCACCGAAAAGAAGTAAAAATAAAAAATTACGTTTTTGGGATTAGGGGGTGGCCGACTAAAATTACGCTGAGTCTAATTTTTAATCACATAGAATATAAAAAAATTAAAAAATAAATTAAATTCTCGGAATGAGGGCATTTTGCCTATCTTAACAGGGGACACCCTGTCAGTAAAAATCATACATCACCTTGTATATTATTCAACCATAGGAGCACACACACTTTTTAATGGTTATCTCTTATTCACCATAGGGGCCTCCATACAAGGTAGGCGTATGTAGGTACAGTACAAAGACCGATATATTTACCTGCCATAAAAACTGTGCTATCAAGCATTTGCGAATCGAGTGTAAGAAATTTAGTGCTGAGTGATTTAAAAGCATCGATTAAAGTGAAGGTTGAAAATAAGCTATCTCTATAAGACATATTTACCTTAATGACTATGTTCCATTTCAGCAAGTAGATTTAAGAAAAAAAGGACAGCACATATGGCCAGAACTAAATATATAGACCAAGAAGACTGGAAAATTAAACTGGTGGTTTAAGTTTGGAAAAACTGGGAAATTTAAGAGACCGAATAACATTTGTTCCCGAAGAGTATATATGGTTTTATGAAAACTCGAGGAAAATAAAGAAAATTCCAAAAAGAAAAAAAAACTACTAAAAAATATGTTTTTATTAATTTTCCATTTTGTATTGAAATTTTTTTTAAACAAATGCCCATTTTTGTTGCTTAACTCTTTTATCCACTTATCCCTAACATTTTTTAATGATTTTTACTACTTATGTGGATAAAATGTCCACAAACTTTGAAATATTTGGCTTAATGTAACTTGTTTTTAAATTGAACATAGAGTGTAAAAAAGTACCTTCAGATACCTGTTTAAAAAAGTGTGGCAATACAAATTTATAAAATAAATAATTAACTTGGAACAAAAGACACTAAAATTCTCATTACTCAAAAACATTATTTTGTGACATATGACCTGTATGCACTTATGTCTTTAATTGAATTTAAGATATCCTTTAAAAATACTTGATCCGAAAACTCAATAATTGGATTATTTTTAATTTTTACAAAACATCTTACTATCTTTATTTAATTGACTTCAGAGAAATTCTACTAAAATTTCTAGAATTTGCGAGAAAAATGTATGGTTTGTGTAACAATGTAAGTACCCGTTATATTTTAATGAACTATTTCATAACTAATCGGATAAGAGAAGACATATTCAAAAAAGGATGAATACGTAATCTGCTAAACTTCGATGACTGATCAGGCCCGAAAAACTTAATTATTTGTTGCAAAATAGAAGCGGTAGTTCAGAAAACAGGAAACAATGTTTAAAATAACGTCTACACATCTCGTGAGATTGTTTATACACACGTAATAGTCTCCTCCAACTCCCGTATTACAACAAGTGACGATTCCTGCAGGATCGTCACATTCGTCACTATGACGTTTAAATTGCAGAGCTTGAATCACTCCCGGAGTGGGGCAGTTTATAAAACTAGACCCACCAGCATGGAGAACCAACTCGCTGAAAACAATTACACTGACAAAGTCGTTGATGAATCATTTTTAAGATAAGTGAAAACATATAAAAGGAGTGGAAACAGCGTGCGAGATATACACATTCAAAATCGATCAATGGCAGTCTGGCTGAGGTCTAGCATAGGTAAATAACCATGAGATAAGTGTTTGCGGCAGTATTTGGAAAGCTTACTCATATGGGCGATTGTGTTTTGTTTCGGACGTGTCGGTACAAGTGTAGCGGCAAATTAGCGCGGGAAAGTTTTTGTATTTTGTAGCTGCGCGCCGACCGAACGGTATTTTTTGTGTTTGTTCGTAAATGATGATTTTACGAGTGAAAGTTGTGTTAAATAATTAACAGATTATGGTAATTAAAGTAATTATGGCCCAAAAATACTTGAGTTTATTCAAATGTATATTTTAAAAATGTGATAAAATATTAGTTTTGTTCCTACAGTTACAAGCATGTGAGTATTGAATTTTTGTGTTTTATACGAGGTACCTAGAATTAAATTTACAATAATTAATGTTTTTAATTGAATCACATTTATTTGATTTAATTTATTGTTGTGTACTATTACACAATAAAACAATTTTTATTGTAGTCTGGTTTATTTGTAGTGATTAATATAGGTATATGTGTAATTCTGCAAACATTTTATCATTTTTAAATCTCTTTTAGAATAAAACGTAATTTATTGCTATTTTTTGTAAATATTTGATTATTTACCTACTAGGTATCTCCTAAAATACAAAATATTAGATTTCCATAATCTTGTTCTGTGATAAAATTTAAATACCGGATATACATGATGATTTTGTATAGGTATTACAGTATCTTTTAGAGAATGTTTAGATACTCGTATTTTTGGGCCAGCTATATTATTATTTGTTATTTAAGAAATATTTATACTTACTATTTTCGACTTTCGTGATACCAGATCTTGTTTTTGATTTTCCTTGATCTCGCCTATTATTTTGACTTCCATCACCTTTGACCTCGTTCTGTGATAAAATTTAAATACCTACAGATGATTCATATCTTTAGAAATTGGTACAAGACCTTTTATACTGTAGTATACTTTTTTGATATCTTTTAGAAAATGCTAAGTACTCGTATTTTTGTACCAGCTATATTATTTGCTATTTCAGAATTATTTTACCTATTATTTTCGTGATATCAGATCATGATTTTGATTTTCATTGATTTGTACATACTATAACTTTTGAGGTACATGATCTTTTTATATGATACAAATTAAATACAGGATTTGTATCTTTAGAAATTATTACATGCTGTTTTATACTAAAGTATTCATTTTAGTATCTATCAGAAAAGGTTTAGGTGCTCGTATTTTTGGGACAGCTATATTATTTGCAATTTTAGAAATATTTATACTTAATATTTTTGTGATATTTGACCAGTTTTAATTTTTTCTGATTCTCTGATATCAGCAACTGAGAACTATTTTAATTCTCAATGCTTGTAATTTATTTCTCAATGCTTAACTATTGCCTTTATTTTATGTTTTTTTCTATACATCTGCATGTTTTGTTTATTAATTTTAATTTTTTTTAGCTTCAGTTATTGACTAAAATTTCATTTGACAACTTCGATTTTTAATTATTGACAATTGACAAGTGACTGTTACCCATATTGTTTACATTATTACACATATATTATTGTTTGATATTAATATCTCTACGTTTTAGTATCTTCTAGGAGGGGTTGTGTAGTCATATTTTTGACCAGCTATAAGTATTATTTGTTATTACTTACTATTTTCGTGATATTATACCATTTCTGTAATTTTCTTTGATTTCGACTATTGTTTTGAAACATTTTCTGATTTCAGCAAGTTATGTTCTCTTTATTTTATTTTTTTCCTCTATATCGACTTGTTTTTTTTCCTTTTGATTTTCAGTTTTTAGTATAGTTTCATTTGATAGCTTTGATTTTTCAATTGTTGGCAGTTGACAATATCTAGCAGGATTGTGATTCCATCATTATAATCCGCAGTGTCTTTATCCCTATGCTTTAGTGCAGTTTCACCATATTGTTTTCTTTATTCTTCAATATTATTGACTTATTTAGAAGGTATTATTTAAAACCCTATTTGCGATATTTTTTTATAATGAAAACAACTCATTTTTTTTACAATTTACTTCAAAATTAGTTAATATTTATATTTTTACATATCTTTTACTCGCCAACCTTATAAAGCCTTGGATTCATTATATTTTATGTACACCTTTTTTTAGTTTAATGAACTATACTAGTCCAGTTAGGCTGACATCATCAGCAAAAAAACTGCAAATCTTCACCTTTTGCTCTCTCTGTGGTAATAGCACATAATGTCAACTTTGATATACTTAATTTAAATTTTTTAAATTATAATTAAAAACTTATTTATAGTAAGAATGAACTTGGTTGCGGTACTTTTTGTTACATATCTTTTGTAAATTCTTTTTTTTTTTTTTATTTACAATTTGCTTCAACCACAAGGGTTATTAGCAATGAACTGTATTTACATCAAATTACAAAATTTAGGTATATTAAATTTGGTTAATGAGTCCTATAGTACGTAAAAAATTAAGAGTCTTACATGAGTTACTTTCACTTAAACAATCTTTAATTGTAGTTGGTAACTGTTGATGTTGCCGTTCTATAACGTAGAGGGGACAGTCTATTATTATATGTTGCACTGTTAGTTCACTATCACACACATAACACATCGGAGGGGCTTCCTTCTTTAATAAAAAGTCGTGGGTGATCTTCGTATGACCAAGTCGCAATCTGGACATGAGCACTTGGTCTCTTCTCTTTGTAGGATGTTTCGACGGTGATATACTTTGTTTGATCGTTCTTAATGTAGAGTTTGATTCGTTCCAATTTGTTTGCCATTTTGTCATGATCTTGTTTTTAAAATATTGCTTTAGATCAGTATGAACGCAAGTAGTTATGATGTCTGTTAAGGGATTCTCACTCGCATTTTTTGCTAATGTGTCAGCTTTATCATTTCCACTTATCTCGCAATGTGATGGTACCCAGAGGAACTGAACTAATCTTTGATTTTGTTGGCATATCAAGAGTTCCGCCTTAATTAAGAGGAGGATAGGATGTTTGGGGTATACCCGCCTCAAGGCCGTTAATGCACTTAGGGAATCGCTAATGATTATTGAGAATTTGATGTCATGTGTGTTAACAAACTTTAATGACTGGAGGATAGCAAAGAGTTCAGCTGAGAATATGGAGGTTTGGGGAGGGAGCTGGTAGGAACTGTTATAGTTATCTGTTGTGAAAGCCGCTCCTACTCCATTTGCAGATCTGGATGCATCGGTATAAATATGGATGTGATCATTAAAACCATTTAATATCTCTAATAATCTCTGATTGAAGATTTTTGCTGGTGTGTCACCTTTCTTGAATGCAGATAGGTTTGTATTACAAGCAGGGAGAGCAATTGTCCATGGTAATATGTGTTGGCTGACTTTAAAAGTATTGTAAGTGTGTGGAATTATTGTGTCTAAGCTCTGTAACGTTGCTCTCACTCGATGATAAAACGGAGGATCCAATCTTTTCCCACAATTAAATGTCGATGGAAATCTATCTGTAAATGTGTTTTTATAAACAGGTACATGTGGGTTAGTTGATACTCTTAAGGCATACATGAGGCTAAGGTATTCTCTCCTGAGTTGAAGGGATGGTTCGCCTGATTCAACATACATACACTCAACTGAGCTTGTGTAGTGTGCTCCCAGTGCAATTCTAATTGCTGAATTATGAACTGTGTCTAGCACTTTCAATAGTGAACCTTTGGCTGAGTTGTAGGCAACAGCAGCATAATCTAGTTTTGAACGAATTAGGGTTTTGTATACAGTCATAAGAGTTTGGAAATCGGCACCCCATTGTTTATGAGAGATACTTTTCATTAAGTTAAGGCCGTTTTGAACTGACAGACGGAGAGAGTGGATGTGGTCTTGCCAAGATAGTCGGCTATCCAGTTTTACTCCCAAGAAGTTGATCGATTCTGAATACTTTATTGGTAAATTTTTTAGGAAGAGTTTCGGTGGATTTACTTGTTTCTTTGGAGTTTTACTGAAGATCATTGCTTTCGTTTTAGTGGGTGAAAATTCTAGGCCAGTAGTATTCGACCAATTCTCTAGTTTGTAAATGGCTTGCTGTATATGGGTCGTCATTGTTGATATATTTTTACCACGACAGAATATAACAAGATCATCAGCAAATAGACGGGCTTTGACTAATGGGCTAAGTGACTTAGCGATGTCATTGATGGCAATAAGGAAAAGTGCAACACTAAGAGTAGACCCTTGAGGAATACCGTTTAATTGGATTTTAGAGTCTGAAAGAAAGTTGTCTATTCGAACTTTGAAGTTTCGCCTATATAAAAAATTATTAATAAACTTGATAATATTTCCTTTAATCGACCAACTTGACAGGATTCTTATGATATCTGATCTCCAGATTGTATCATATGCACGCGTTATATCAAAAAATACAGCCAGACATTCTTGACCACATCCAAATGACTCATGAATTACAGATTCAATATCCACTATGTTGTCTAATGTAGATCTGGACTTTCTAAATCCACTTTGTATAGGGCTAAGTAGCTGTCGATCTTCTAGGTACCACATTAGTCGGTTGCTTGCCATTTTTTCAAGTACTTTGCACATATTAGATGTTAGGGAGATTGGTCGGTAAGACTCTGGGTCCGATTTATTCTTGCCCTGTTTAAGAACTGGTACAATAATGGAATCGTACCAATCAATGGGGAAAACATTATTTGTCCAAATGAAATTATAAAGATCCAAAAGATATTGTTTTCCTTCCGTTGGCATAGCTTTTAAAAATGTCGTAGGGATGTTGTCAGGCCCTGGGCTAGTGTCTTTAACTTTGTTTAAAGTTTCTAACAGTTCATCCATCGTAAATATGGCATTTAGAGGTAAATTATTGTGGTCATCAAGATTTATACATGCATTATTAAATTTATTTTTATGGGCTAGGAAACTTGTAGATAGAGTTTCGTCACTGCTATGTTGTTGGTATACGTTTGCTAGTACGGAGGCTATTTCTTGCTTAGTTGAATAAATATGGTTATGATGTTCTAGGTAATGAATGGTGTTAAATGATTTTTTCCCGTACATTCTGCTTATCATTTGCCAAACCTCAGAAGTCGGGGTAGATGAATTTAAAGATGATACATAATTTTCCCAGGCTTCTCTCTTACTCTTCTTTAAGGTGTATCTACAATACGCCCTTAATCTTTTGAATTCTAGCTGGTTATTTAAAGTTGGGTGCCTTCTTAATTTATAAAACGCCTTTTTTGACTCTTTAATTGCTGCTTCGCAGTGGGAATTCCACCACGGGACTGGAGCACGTTTTTTTGGAAATTTTGAATAACCCATGGACTCGTGAGCTATTGACGTTAAAAACTGTACGAGATGGAGTACTTTGGAGTTAATATCAATGTCTGTATCAAAGGGCTGAACCAACTGAGAAATTTTTTGTGAAATTAAAGAGGAATATAGAGACCAATCTGCATTTTTCAGACACCATTTATTGGATGGAATTGATGAGGAGATATGGTTATTGTTCGTAATTAGGATAGGAAAATGATCGCTTCCATGCAAATGGGATGTCACATCCCACGACAGAGTTGGTTGTAAGACAGGGTCACAGAGGGATAAATCTATTGGGGATCCATTGCCGGTGGAAATATTGAACCTTGTGATTCTTCCATCGTTAAGGATATTCATATTAGAATCTGTAACAATTTGTTCGATTTTACGTCCCAAGGAATCTGTTTTTTTACCTCCCCAAAGTATATTGTGGGCATTAAAATCGCCTAATATAATACGCGGTTCTGGAATTTGATTGAAGAGTTCAGTTATTTCTTTTATGGACGGGTCTAAGTTCGGAGGAAAATAAATATTACATATATTGACTTTGTGGGGGCCTTTTATAGATACTGCTGTTGCCTCCAACTCAGTTCTTAAACGTATTACTTCGGTATTAAATGAGTTATGGACATATATTACTACTCCCCCACTAGCATGGCTAGCAGTTATTCTGTTCTTATAGTACGGAGTATAGTTTCTTAAATTATGACAGTTATCTTCTTTGAAGTGGGTTTCTTGTAGGCATATTACAGATGGTTTAAACTTAGCTATAATTAATTTAAGTTCTTCTAAATGGGTGTAATACCCATTTAGGTTCCATTGCAGTATACAGTTGAATGTTGTTTTAAATTTCAGCAGAGGCGTCGCTGCTGTATTCACTGTGATCAGTAGAGAAAGCGGATAATAATAGCTGTTTATTAATCTTAGTTTTTAATCTTGTACAGCGACTTTTCAGATACTTGGGAGTTAATGCTGGATGGATTTTAGTTAAAAAATTGAGTAGTCCTTCGATATCTTCTGTATACGTTTTTGCAATGCTGAGAGGATCTGCAGAGCCGTATGCATTTTCAAAGAAATCAATTAGTTCTTCCTGGGTTAAATATCCGTTGTCAGAATTATCTTGGAAAAAAGAACTAGTGCATTTAATAAGATCTTCTGCTAAAGTCTTATTATCTTCAGGAATAGTTTTTGCTTTCTTAGATTTACGCAGAGGTTCTTTAAATGGGTTCTGGTCTACTGATGTTGAAGGAGACGTTATTTCTGACACCGCTCGTTTAGACGATTGAGTGTCAGAGGGTGTAGGAGGTTGATTTTGGCTGTGATTATTCATTTCAACATTATCTGGCTGGATAGGTGTTTGAATGGGATTTGAATCAAATAGAGAAGTATTGGTTGTTTCTTTTGATTGTGGACTGGTGGATTGTTGCGAAGATTGTGAAGGATGGATAGTTGGCTGAGCATCTGTTATGATAGGGTGGCAATTTTGGATATAATTTGGTTGAGCAGTAGGTGATGAATTTTCGATAGATGTTTGAGTGTTTGTATTTTTTTTGCACTGAGAGGCTAGATGACCTTGTTCTTTACAAATGTAACAAGACTGTTTTTCAAGTGAAAAATAAATTCGATAATTGATTTGTTCATAGTTAATTAATATAGACTCAGGAATATTTTCCAGATTTTTAGGAGAAATGTAAGTATAGCGTCGGAAACTCAAGATATGCTTAAATAAAGAGTTAGTTGTACCTATTCTTAGAAAATCCAATGGAGTTATTTGATGAATTGCAAAATTTTGTAGTTGAGTCTCTATAATACTGTGAGGTATTGATGGGGGGACATTAGAAATTATCAGTTTTTCGCTTGGTGTGACTAACTTCCTGGCTTGGATACGTTCCTGATTGATTACTATTGTTCCATTATCTGTTCTTAAAAATTCGGTGACTGTTTCTTCAGTAGTAAAATATACGCAAATACGATCATTTACAATCCTGGAAATGGCGAGAATTTTATTGGGATCGACTTTAGTTGCTATGGCATTTAAATAATCTTCAATTTTTGTATTTGGAAGTGAATTGAATAAAATGGCTTGGTTTTTGCTTGCGAATTTTTTGTTAGGTTGAGTCAGAGCGGTTGAATATAATTTTGATTGATTGGATGGATTAATGACATCTTGAGAATTTTGAAGTTCAGAAGATCTCTCCTCTGAAATTTCCTGCATATTGGGCCTATGTTGCCTGATTACGGCCCTTGTGCTTGGACAGGTTCATTAGTAATTAAGCTACTTAATTACCTCGTTACTGGTATTTATAACCGTTGTTTACTGTTTGTTGATTAAAAAATAGTAATAAAGATGATCTAACTTACAGTTTGATCCCAAAATCGGATTAAGCACTATATAATACACTATTATACCAACTTTGATAATTTTCTAACAAGTAAAACCACCTTAATTTTGATAAAAACTAAGAGCTAATCGGAAACACTGTTTACTAGTTAAGAAACCAGTTTCGAAAAAAACCTTTTGTAAATTCTGTTGCTAACTAATGAAAAGAAAACAAAATTTTGTTTTAATCTTTTATCGTAATTATCCAAAAGCATCTTAACTGAATTTCTTCAATGTAATTTTACCTCAATATAATTTTATTTCAGAAAACTATCTGATGATAATCAAGCTCGGATCTAAAACTAGTTAAGTCATTTATCATCGATATGTTGCATATTTTTTTCAGTTAGTTCAAACGTAATTCTTATTCAAATACTGGCATAAAACTAAGGTATATTATGCTATATCTTCTTTTTCTTTAGCCCATTTCTATCCAACTTTGGACATAGGCCTTCCCCAAATCTTTCCATATCTCTCTGTCCTTGGCTGCGATTTTCCAGTGAGTTCCTGCAGCTTTTACAATATCGACCTTCCATCGCATCTGAGGTCTTCCTCTTCCTCTTCTTCCTGTCCACGGTCTCCAGTTTTGTATTTCAGCATTCCATCTTTTATCTTCCTGTCTCGCATTGTGGCTCGCAAATCTCCACTTCAACCCTGTTATATGTTACAGTGTTTTTACTTTTATTTTCTCTCTTATCCATTTGTTTGATCTTGGATAAGAGAGGAGTAAGTGTTATATATGTTATAGCACTTACTCCTTTTCATTCCTTAAGCCCTTATCAGGATGTGGTTACCCTCTAAATATTATTAGCTTGCTGTCTCATTTAGCTGCGATCCTGTTCCAGATGCACAGCTGCAAGTAGGGATTTTCCCACCAGAGTCCCCATTAGGTCTGCTGGTCATATTAGAGATCTTCTTTTTGGTCTTTGGCCTTCTACTTTTTCTTCTACTACCGATAGTTCCGTGGTCTCTTTTTCTTTTGACTGTGTTGCCAAAGTAATTTTTCTTCGATCTTACTTTAATGGATTTTTTTGAGAGTCCATCTTTCACCTACATTTGTATTAACGGGAAAAATAAGTGTATTGACCAACCTAAGCTTAGTATTTCTTGTTATTGTTTGGTCTTTCCATATTTTAAGCAATTTAGCGGTTTACAAATCAATAAACATATTGTAAGAGGTTCTTGTTCTTTCAGTAGTGCCTTTTCATCGAAGTTTGGCGAATTTTAAATGCTTCTTCGTATCATCCATTACATAAAACAATTCTTAAGGTATAAACAAACCTTGCACTTGTATACAGCACCAAGATATGCTAATGTGATAAAGTGTTTACACCTTTTCTCGCGCGTCACCTTTGAATTAATGAATACGGAAAGATAATAGAATTAACTGGTTAAAGTCAGGTATGTACTTCACCGCGTTTAAGTAAATAGACGTACTTATCTCACTGAATCTAGTACTACATTGAATATTCTAATAATAAATCTCGGTGATTTCACGCTAAACGATATTTCGAATGCAAATAGAACATTTTTATACAACTGTTCGTTCGGTGTAGTACTATGTTATCAAGCGAAGTTAAGTTAATTGTTGACAATTTTAACCTGGTAATTATATGTTTCAAAATATGCATTTAGAAAACTGCTAATAATAGAACACTGTTGTAATGATTCTTGTTTAAAAAATGTATTGCATTGCTCTTATGATATAGTTCTTGTTATTTTGTTAATAGGTATATAGACATTTTTCTGTGAGCTGAAACTCTCCAGTTATTTAAAGTCTACTGCTAATTGCTTTTTGGCGGTTTTATATCTAATGTGAATTGCAGAGGTTCAAATCTTCATTTTATATTGAAGTGCATTGTGTCAAATGTCATATTTTATCTCCTGTTCACGAATTCATTTTTGCCGTTTTTGTATTTTAGCCCAAGTGTAGGCCACCCAATTGGTTTAAAATATAATTTTCATATATAATGAATTAACATTACTTTTTTTATTATAGTTACAATTTTTTTTAATATAATTTATTTAAATTATTTTAATTATTCCCATGAATTAGCATTAGATATTATGATAAATCTCCAAATTACCTTTGTTGTGTTGATAAAAATTGCGTGACTTAAAAACTGAATGATCTAGAATTAAAACAATATTTCTTAAATCGTACTGTGTCCTTGGAACAATTACCTGCTTTTACTTTATCACTCACGATTATCTCTACCATCAAATAACTGCATATGGATGATGAAATAATAAAAAATATCGGTGTCATCTGTAATCGTCTAATAACAAATGTATCAACTAAAACTTTCTCATGGCAATAGACAAATTTTAAACCCATGACCTTGTTGAGAACAGTATCATTATTGTAGTTTTTATTTTGATAACAACAATATATCAAAATTTCTCTTTCATTTATAACCTGACCAAAAATCATTACCATTAAAATTTTATCAAAAAATTAGTGATCTGTTCAACAGGTGTCTTGAAAAATCCTTATCAATGAATAATTTGAATAAAAATATAATTAGAAATTATTCGTTAAATGATTGATGTACGCTATTAGGTCAGGGTAACAAGACAAAAATATACCCTGTTCGTGACACTTCAGCAGCCAGGGTACTGAAGCGTTTTTTCGACAGGTAATACACCTATAGGAACAAATTATAACTATTTCCTGCGTAGGATCTGGCGGCCATTTTTATTTGTAAACAATTAACTGTCAAATAATGGCATTTCCCCTTTTTTTCAAATCAACGGAAAACAGTGAAACTTATGATTTTTTTAGTACAAATATCTTCGAGATTGTGGAAAAAGCTTTAAAATGACGTATTACAAAGTTTGATATACTCCCTTGTTGTTAATATAATTGCGAAAAAAGGTCGGAATTGCAAAAAAATATGTTCTCAATAACTGTTGTAAAAATTAGTGTACAGCTTTGAAATTTTTGTCAAATGAGGGTTCTTTGATGCTTAATATGTGATAAAAATTTCAAAGCGATTGATTCAATTGTTTAAATTTTATTCAAATTGTTTATCACAGAGAGCATTTTTTTGCAATAACATAAGTCAGAAAAAAATGACCTTAGAACCATTCCACAGGTGTCAACTGAAAGAGCATGAGCTACATTTTTAACATAGTTTAAAAAAGTGACAAAAAATGCATTTATTAGTAATAAATAATTATGCAAAATTATCGTCAATTTTTCTTCATAAACTTTTTGAATAACTTTTTCCAAAAAAATAACATTTTTATCCTGTTTTAAATGCACAACTACCAAGTAATGTTATCTATATCATAATTGATAAAAAATTGTAATAAATATGTACCAATATTATAATTTCTCATTAAACAAAATAAAAAGTTTATAAGGAAATATTTACGATACTTTTGCATAATTATTTATTACTAATAAATGCATTTTTTATTCACTTTTTTTAAACCAAGTTGAAAATATAGCTGATGCTCTTTTATTTGACACCTGTGGTATGGTTCTATGGTCATTTTTTCTGACTTATGTTATTGCAAAAAAATGCTCTCTGTGATAAACAATTTGAATAAAATTTAAAGAATTAAATGAATCGCTTTGAAATTTTTATCACATATTAAGCACCAAAGAACCCTCATTTTACAAAAAATTCAAAGCTGTACACTAATTTTTATAACAGTTATTGAGAATATATTTTTTTTTGCAATTCCGACCTTTTTTCGCAATTATATTAACAACAAATGGGTATATCAAACTTTATAATACGTCATTTTAAAGCTTTTTCCATAATCTCGAAGATATTTCTACTAAAAATATTATAAGTTTCACTGTTTTCCGTTGATTTGCAGAAAAAAGGGGAAAATGCCATTTTTTGACACTTAATTGTTTATAAATAAAAATGGCCGCCAGATCCTACGCAGGAAATAGTTACAATTTGCTCTTATAGGTATTACCTGTCGAAAAAACGCTTCAGTACCCTGGCTGTTCAAGTGTCATGGAAAAAAAATCTTATTTCCCTGGACTATATAGAGTGTTTTTTATAACAATATATACCTTTTGTTTAAAAAATATCATAAATCTGACATGTATTTGCTTGTCTGAGTTACACAGTATTTACACAACGCATTCCAAAGGAAACGCAGCATCGAATCAATCAGAATAGGTAGATACGCATAATTTGAAATTATTTTTGAGATTTAAACGTGCAGTGCACTTTTAATTCCTCAGATTATCTATTCCTTGTTACCTTCATATATCTAATACATAGTTTGATTTTCTTGTATATCGTCCTCGGATTAGCAGCTTTCTATTTAGTACATATATTTGTCTTCTTCTTTCTATATTCTGGACTAGTTTGTTATCTATACGTTTTATAGTTATTTTTTACTTTTCAAAATATGCTTTTAAAATCCTTGTATTATCTAGTAACCTATTTGTACCTTGTATCCTTACTTGTAAATGATGGTTTTAAAGATTGTATAGCTTGTTGTAGAATTATAATCATTCATTTAGTAGTTTTCTTAGGAAAAAATCTCAAAACTCACCAATTAAAGAATTTTTTCTATAAACAATTGAAAGTACCTCGAAAAGGCAGAATTTTTCTAAAAATTACCAAAAGAGAAAAAGTATTTATTTCGATGAGATATACCTAAAAAAATTATGTATTTAGTTATTAAAAAGTTATTCGAAGTGATTCGGGAAATTATTTCTTATGTTATTTGTTAAATAAAATTTCCGATACACTTGGAAAATTAAAAAAAAACAATTTAATCTTCAAAAATTATATGGAATCGTTTAAAAAAGTTTGGTGCAGTAGAAACCCAAAAAAAATAGTTGGGGGTAAACCGCTCGCCTAATAACAAAGAATTTCATGAATCCTTAAATCAATAATTTTTTACTTGTAAGGGCTATATAAATTTAACATTTACTGCGCAGCTGTAAAAAAAAATTTCTTAGTGACGAAAAAGTAATAAAAGGGATTAAAAATAACAAACAATCCCTATGCAAAAAATTAAAGAAATTATAACTACACTGATATTATTTAACTGTAAATAATTTATTCAAAATGTGTACAAAAGTAGCATTCATTAATAAATTCCTACCGAAATATTAACATTATCAAATAAAATACTAAAATACCTATTAGACGTAAATACCGTATTTATATAAACATAAAATAAGGTTTTGATAATTTTAAGTGAGTAGACAAGAAACACCAAACAGCAAAGTATTTTGTATTTAATATAAAATTCCTCTTGAAAAATCAAAATCAACACAATCAAACCGGCAGTTTCAAAAACGATAAAATTTGATAAAAAATATAATATAATAACAAAATCCTTTAAGTATTGTAATATTATATCCGTTATAGATATTAAACAATAATATATTGTGTCGTTAAAATATTGATCTAATCGCAAAATAACTGCCTAATATCAAAGTCCCCAATTTTCTTCGCGTATATATCTCCGCGATCTACATCGCGACTGACACCCGATATCGACGAAAATTTTCACAAACTACTAGATCATCATCGCCGAACTACCTGTCTCTCTCCTCCTGTAGCGGCAATGTTACAATTAATCGCAGCCACCTATGAAAAACAATAAAAAACAATAGCAGGAGTGTTTAACACAACATCTTGATGACGGTCTCATCATGGGAGGCTGGACCCTGATGTTGGATGTCCACTCAACTGCTGCGGTTTAGTCTTAGTCAGACTGTTAACTTGCTAACAGGTCTGCCAATATTTGGTGTTTAGGTGAGAGAGAGTGATAATATCCTCATGTTCCGTCAAAATGACTTTATCTGTGCTATACGGCGGTTGTGCGCGAAAGAGTATGTTCAAACGGTGCTATTTTTTATTTTGTAAGTATTTTTTGACATTTACTACAATAATTGCATTAGAAAAATGAAGTGTTATACGTAAATTAATTTTATTGACTTGCAAAACAACTAAAAACTTTTTTCAAAAATAAACAAAGTTGCAAAAATTTGTTGTCAAAAATCATCTTGATTTAAAATAATTTTTCTTTTTTATGAGTTTTCAACTAGTGACCTGTTGACATCTATAGTATCTGTGGGTATATCAGACAATTTAAAAAATTTTTATTTTCTATTTATTTTCTTTCTTATTACGTTTGTTTTTAATTTCATAACCCCCAACACATTTGAAAAATATTAACCATTATAAAAAAAACTTTTGCGGAAAAGAGTATGTTTAAACGGTGCTATTTTTTTTATTTTGTAAGTATTTTTTATCTACTCAAATTCATCAATTTAGTACAATTGCCAAATAAAATATAAATTATTATACATAACTATATTCTATTGACTTGCAAAACGGTAAAAACTATTTTCAAAAATCAACAAAGCTCCAAGATGCAACAATATGTTGTCGAAGATAATTTTCATTTAAATTAATTTTTCCCATTTATGATTTTTTAACTAGTGACCTATCTGAGCATAGACCAAAAATTTTTTCAAAACAAATAGAAAAACTTTTCTGTTTGTTTTTTATTTTTCTCTTTTGTTTCTAATTTCACAACCCCTAACACATTTGAAAAACATTAACCGAAACATAAACATTGTTTGGCTAAAACATCTTTTACTAATGGCCGTTAATGGTTTATTTTAATATTTTGAGCTTTTTGTTATTATTTGCATTTCTTGACATAATATGTAACAATTGTTGTTTCTTTTTCTATTATTTCGTTTCCATTATTGTTCGCCATTTTTTACGCATCTTTTGCCTTAATATTTTCTTTTGTTTAGCTTTTCTGTATCTCGATGCGAAATAAAATTTGTCAGTAGTATCAATTTTTTAAACAATTTACTTCCTCAATCAATCAATTTTTCTCGATTTTTTTTAACGTAATTTGCAAAAATTTTAGTTATTTTTCCAATAGTCATCGATCTTTGAATACAGGTGGTCAACTTTGTCTTTTTATCTGGTATATCATACGCATAAAAATGTCAATTGATTCAAAATTTATTGAACTATTACTACAAAATTTTGAGAAATACAAAAAATACCTATTTTTTTAGTAATTACTCAGAATCAATCAATAGATTTCTCCCTATTAAACTCCCATTAAGTCATTCTGTAGTGACGAAAATATCTGATGTCCATAATCGATTTTTAACTACCACTAGATAAGAACCGTCAAAACTTTTGTTGACTCTTAAGCTTATTTTACCGTTAGACATAATATAATAACAAAAAGTCGTGTAGAAGTTTTTAGAAAGTTAGAAACAAAAAAATTCCTTCGAAATTACATTAAAGTTTTTAATGCCGAAAACATGTTAGTTATTTTCCAACAGTGAAAATGTTTATGACCGTTCAAAATACCCGATTTTTTCTAGAAATAGGCATTTGAACTTCAATATTTTTGAATAGAATTCATACCAAATTTATAAATACAAATTGAAATCAATTTCAAAATCTAAATTTCTCTTTCGCCAAAATTAGTTCCCATCAATTTCATCTTAATATTTATTTATATGAATGTGTGGGAAGATCAACCAATTAATTCCGTATCAAATAACTGTATAGAATAATAATTAATACCTAATAAAATATTAAGTTATTACTAGTAACGAAAAAATGATGTCAATTATTTTCGTACAAGAATAAATTACTGATTTGTGCTATTAATTTTTATAAAAATAGATTTCTTAGGTTGACTGTCTTGATAATATTAGTTCTAAGTTAGAACCGTGAAAATAACAATGTCTCGCTTAACAATAAGTAATGGAAAACACTTATAAGTATAAAAAACATTGTCAGTAATGTATTCCGAGTTTTACGATTTGTTGTTTCTGTTTACCTCAGCTGATGCTGTAATTGTAATACACAATTTTTACAATATATCTGCCACATTTTGTTATTTTTTTTAGTTTTTTTTTTCAAGTTTTGTCTTTTGTATTCACATCTGACATTTTTATTAAAATTTTTTGAAACCTGTCGCATTTCGTCTTCAATTTGAAAACTCTTTTCAATCTGGAGGCCTAATAGTCAAAATAAAATTATTTATAGCACACTAGTATTCCCTTGTCATTAGTGTATCACTTACATTACTTGTAGAGTAGATGTTTATTCTTTATTTAGTGTTACTGGCTATTTTCGCATTTTCTTATTTGGCTTCTTCTAGCTGATAATATTCTTTATTAAGGGCATATGCGCAAAATCTCGCCTGTCAAAATGTTCAATGTGTTTTAAATATATTCGTTTTTTTTTCGAATCCTGGGAAAACTAATAAGTATTTTCGAAAAATTTCAACGCAGAATGAAAGATTATCACCGAGGGCCGAAAGTTCCTTAGAATACACAAAAGGTTTCTTTTGAATGTGATATTTAAAATTAAAAATCACACTAAATTTTCTCTTCTTTTTCACCCCTGTAACTTATTAAAACAAACATTATAGAAGTTGTCAGGGACTTTTGGCCCTCGGTAATAATGTAATCTTTCATTCTGTTTTATTTTTTTTTTCAGGATTCGAACAGAACAAATGTATTAAAACACATTGAACATTTTGACAGAAGACGTTTTGCGCCTGTGCCCTTAATTTGCATTTTAAACTTTTTAATGTTTGTTATTTTATCTTTCTTATTGCTCATAAATATTTCTAGTCGATAATTTTTTTAATTCCTTATTTCTTCAGTTGGCATGACTGCTTATTGTGCACTTTGTATCATTTTAACAAGACCCTTAGCAAATATTAAAATATGAAGTTTTTAAATACAAAAATTAAATTATATGTATCTACAACAACAAAAATTACGTTCCGAATACAAATCTGGATATAATATTTACTTTTTACCTGATATTTTACTAATTTGCAATCAAATTCGCAATCTTAGATTCTCCCTAGTCTGCCTTATTCATTGTTAGTCTGCCTTGCCAATTTTAGGAGGCCCGAATTCAGGTGGTCACTGGAAACTTGACTCCAACGATAGAATTTTTAGACTTTAGGATCTAAAAAATGGTTCGAATAAATGTTACTTATTATTTTATGAGGAATCCAATACAGCAATAAAAAACGGGAGTTCCTATTTAATATTTTAGAGTTACCCCTCACCCCACCTCCAGGGTGTCGAGTGGGGGTCGTATTTGGTGTCATTCGGGGTTTTTGAAAAATATTAAACGCGTATTTTTTGGTTTTTTATTTGGAAGTGTATTTCTAGTCTCGAGATATTAGACCGTTTCTATAATTTACCTTTAGTATCACTAAAAATCGTTTTGTCCGATTATAGCGCCACCTATCCACAATTTGACAAAATGTTTCAAATAAAAGTTGCTTACTTTTACGTAAGGAATCCAAATATACAATAAAAACTAGTGGTTTCCATTTAAGATTTTAAAATTACCCCCACCCCATCTCCAAGGGGTGGAGTGGGGGTCGTATTTAGTGTCATTCGATAGATTTTTGAAAAATATTAAACACGCATTTTTCAGTTTTTCGATCCGATGTTGAGTTCGTGAAATATTCTACCGTTCCCCTACTTTTGGGACACCTTATAATATATTTTCCAAGATTATAATAGATATATTCCATTATAGATATTTTCAATAATTATTAATTTATAGTTTTCGAGTATTGGAGAAAAAATGTTGTCTGTTTTTACTCTACTCCTTTAAAGACTGTATAATTTACGTTCCGTAAGTACAAAATTTGATGTAACGTTATCACCTGACTCAAAACACAAGCTACTGTTAACATCTTGACTTGCCGAAACTTGAGTAATAACAGAAATAACTGAAAAAGGCCTCGGTATTTTCGATTCATGTTTAACTACCTGAGATTGGAAAATCTCATTGTTATTGGGATCGTAAAAGAGACTCAGGTGTATACCTTTGTACTCTGATAGAACGGAAATATTTATGGTAGCAAAATTATCTCTATCCTGTTATCAATAAGATTTTTACGGTTAAGTACCGCAGATTTTGAGGTAATAAAATCTGGTCGGTAATTTTTACGTATTTGAATATTGTTTCTTTCAAAAGCAGATTTAAACCTTTAAAGCCGAGATTTTACCGTAGGGTTGGTAATCCTTCTTTTTATAAGTGGAATGCCGTAATTGAAAGGAAGATTTTTAGATTTTGACACGTCTTAACAAGTCTTTGTAACTGTTGCCAAATATTGACATCGTTTATTTTATTTTGCGCAAGTATCGTTTATACTGCTATTTTTTATACATGTGTGGTTATAGTCAATTTAGTATACAGAGAGAGTCTGTAATTTGGAATAAATTCAATATCTCAAATATTAATTGTTTTTTTGAAAAATGCTCAGACCCGTCGATTAGTATTTTAAATTGTCTTTTTTGACATACAATAATAATGTATACAGGGTGTCCCAATTTAGAGATATGACGTCATCGTAGATTTTATTAAATGGCGACACTGTCATTTTGAAAGCTATTTTCATAGGGTGTGTAAAGTTATCTTCTTCTTCTTCAGGTGCCGTCCTCGTTCCGAAGTTTGGCTATCATCAAGGCTATGCGTATTTTTGATACCGTAGATCTAAATAATTGGCAGCTGCTGCACTTGTACCAATCTCTTAAATTCTTCAACCATGAATGTTTTCTTCTGCCAATGGATCTTTTACCTATTATTTTTCCCTGAATAATTAATTGTAGTAGCTGGTACTTTTGTCCCCTCATTATATGTCCCAAGTATTGCAGTTTGCTCTTTTTAATAGTAAGCGCAAGTTCTTTTTCTTTCTGCATCCTTCGCAACACTTCCATTTTTGTCACTCTCTCTGTCCACGATATTCTCAGTATCCTGCGGTACATCCACATCTCGAATGCTTCTATTTTCCTTGTATCGATCTTTTTCAGTGTCCAAGCTTCCATTCCCTAGAAAAGAACTGACAGCACGTAACATCTCATCAGGCGAATTTTAAGATTTAAACTTAGCTCTCTTCCGCATAAAACTGTTTTCATTTTGGTAAAAGTAGCTCTAGCTTTTTCTATTCTGATCTTGATTTCTTCAGAGTTGTCGTTGTTTTCATTAATCACAGTTCCCAGGTAATAATATTTTCTAATTGTAAAGTTATACACAACTGCAAAATATCAAATTTTTATTCTCCACCATTTACAAGATATGTAATAGAAAATATCAAAGTTATGTCTGCAATTTGGTATAATTCAATAATTAAAATACTAATTGTTTTTTTTAATGCTCAGATCCGTCGATTAGTATTTCAAATTGTCATTTTTGACATACAATAATAATGTATACAGGGTGTCCCAATTTAAAGATATGAGGTCATCATTGATTTTCTTAAATGACAACACTGTCATTTTGATAGCTATTTTGATAGGGTGTATAAAGTTATACACAACTGCAAAATTTCAAATTTTTGTTCCCTACCATTTACAAGATAATAAAAAATAACAAAGTTATGAAAAACAAGTAATCGAATAATAATTGAATTTAATTATTTCAATTAAGCAATAAATACTCATAATTTTGCCCTCAATTATTGTCAAATTGTCAATGGGCAACTTTATTAGCATTTGCTTATTTGAAATAAATAAATTCAATTATTATTTGATTACTTGTTGTTCATAATTTTATTTTTTATTATCTTGTAAATGGTAGGGAATAAAAATTTGAAATTTTGCAGTTGTGTATAATTTTACACACCCTATCAAAATAGCTATCAAAATGACAGTGTTGCAATTTAAGAAAATCAACGATGACGTCATATCTCTAAATTGGAACACCATGTATACATTATTATTGTATGTCAAAAATGACAATTTGAAATACTAATCGACGGGTCTGACCATTAAAAAAAAACAATTAGTATTTTAATTGTTGAATTTATTCCAAATTACAGATATAACTTTGTTATTTTCTATTATCTTGTAAATGGTAGAAAATAAAAATTTGATATTTTGCAGTTGTGTATAACTTTACACACCCTATTAAAATTGCTATCAAAATGACAGTGTTGCCATTTAAGAAAATCAACGATGACGTCATATCTCGAAATTGGGACACCCTGTATACATTATTATTGTATGTCAAAAAGGACAATTTGAAATACTAATCGACGGGTCTGAGCATTTTTCAAAAAAACAATTAGTATTTGAGATATTGAATTTATTCCAAATTACAGAGTCTCTCTGTATAATAAATATAGGTAGTAAATTATATGTCATACCAATATTGATCCTCTTTTCAGACATGTCTTTCCTAACCATAACTCACTAGCTCTTCTTTAGTCTTCAATATGCACCGATCATCTGTACATTTTTGTTCTCCCATATTGACTTTAAGTTGTGTTATATCTACACTTCTAATAAACCTATTCTTAGGTTCTTAGCTGACGAATATTCAATCCAACACATAATAGATGACAAATTGATAGAATTTTCGTTTTTAATTTCATTGGACTGTTGGGAACTGTCTCACAATAACAAATTCGTTTTTTTTTCTGATTTTATCTATTACACTCTACATAGGTCCAATGTTGCTCTACATTCCTGATCATCAATGAATCTGCAACCCCGTGAGTCTTGGCATATCCTCGAATCAGCTTCAGTTCATTCCTATCCTTAATACCTGTTTCCTTCCACCTAATCCTTAAATCATTGCTCTGCATTACGAACCTTAGATACCAAGAATTTAACGGGTTGTTACAATTTTGATGTTCGTTTAGATTTGTGATTTAGATAACAGCAATTTAGATAGTATACATTAAGGGCCGGTTGTTCGAACGCTAATCAACAATGATCACTATCAAATATTTAATTACTGTCACCAAAACTGTCAATGTCAACTTTTATTGGGTTGCTGAAAACATAATTGATTAAAATTATGAGATTAGTTAATCAATTAACATAACAATTATTAACATAATTGATTAAGTAATTTCATATTATGTTTTCAGCAACCCAAACAAAGTTAACATTGACAGTTGGTGACAGTAATTAAATATTTGATAATGATCATTGTTGATTAGCTTTCGAACAACCGGCCCCTAATATATTTCATATTATTATATTACTAAAAAAGAACAGAAACTAAAAACAGAACTTAAGTCATTCAGAGTAGGTACTCCATGTCATAAAAAACCATAACTTCTCTTCTTCAAGTTTCATCTTCATCTAAGGTTGGAAATGATCATGGCTATTCAGCCTCTGTTGACTGCCACTCTAAATAGTTCTGCATTACTGCATTCAAATCCTTCCCTCAAGGTCTGAAGCCCTTCGTCTTCCCACATTTCGCTTTCCTTGAAGACATTGTTAATTCTTACAGCAACAATATTTTCAAACACATTCTATATAAAAATGTGCGATATAAATAGACATAACTTTGCATAGTATTTGGGAAAATGTTTCTTCGATCATACAAATGTAATTCTACTTCAAAAATATGCTTCCTGTAATCTTTGTTTAGCTTTGAGGTTGTTATAGTTATCTTTTTTAATGACATGTCGCACCTTCTTTGGCATTTTCACTTTGCTACCAGGAAAACGTTTTTATTTTCTACAAAATTGATTTTTGCAAAAAAAATTTGGTAGGTACTCACTGGTCTAGACATACTTAGCTGGATAATTAAGCTTTCCACATACACTTTTCTGACTGTCCTCGTATAATACAATACTAACAGTTGTTTTTGTTATAGATAACCACTGTACCTTCCTCCTGAGCGTAGCGGCGCTTTTATCGGGAGCAATGGCTGCTCCTAGAGGAAACCAATGGTGGACGAATCCATGTGGAGTACAAACAGTTCAGCTTAGGCATGGCAGAAGTCCGGCTGAGAACCAACTTAGAATATTTATTAAACTTATCGACAATCCAGTATTTAAAGACTTAAAAGCAATATATCCCTCTGTGAGTATATCTTTTTTATTTTGAGATTGAAATAAAAATTACACGAAATAAAGCACCAAGTACAGTTGCCATCTAGTTATTGCAGAAAACCTTAATATCATTATTATTTATTTGTAAACTAAAGTCATCACCATCATAATTACAGCCCTTCAATCCTAGTGTATTATGGCAAAGCCGGCGCATATAGTAATCCTTTTTTCCAGGGGGATTATTCCTGTTTGATTTATTTTTTATAGATCTAGTTGTGTCTTTTCAGCGTTGGTTATGTATTTCCAATCTTTTCTGTTTCTGCATCTTGTCTTCCAGTCTTTTATTTTCATCATTTTTATGTCTTCCTCTATCTGGTTTCACTATCTTATCCTGGGTCTGCCCCTTTTTCTTGGTCCCAGGGGTGTCCAGTGCGTGATTCTTTTTATCATTTCTGTGGACGCTCTTCTCATTAGGTGACCTGCCCATTGTAGTCGTATTGCTTTTATGTATCTTGCCATGTTCTCTCCTCCCATTTCTTGTTCAATTTCTTTATTGGTCTTCATTTTTGTTTCTCCGTCGCTTGTTCTTTTTGGTCACAATATTGATTTCATTATTTTTCTTTTTCCTATTCTTAGATCTTCTTCTTATGTTTTTTGTCAATGACGTGGTTTCCATTGCATACGTGATAAATGGACTGATCAGTGTCTTATACATACTGATTTTTAGACGAAAGACGAAGCAAGTTTTCAATCCTAATAGTAAATTAATAATATTGAAAAATATTAAAAATCACTAAAAGATTTTTAAATTGAAAACTTATTGGTACATTTTCATGGTAACACCTCCAAGACTTCTATAATTTGCAAGTCATGTGGATGCTGCAGTGAAGACGAAAGGGAAGGAATTCTACACCTTGCAATTCACATCCCCCGTCTGCAGCCGGCAAAGTTCTAACTGAAAAATGCACCTGGTTACTCTACGGAGTAATACGAAAAACAAAATAAAAATGTGTACCATTTTTACTGATTTATACTGATTTTTGTTTGTCTGCTGATGTTTTTGGATCTAATTGCTTATTCCTTCCAAAAGCTTGATTACCCTTGTATTCTCTCCTGTATTCTGTCTTTGCTACTTTTTCCTGTTGTTACTCGTAGGTGGTAGAACTTGGTTACTTCTTAAATTTATACTTTCCCGTTATTATTAGTCAAACTTAAGTTACATTATATAAACTTAACAGTGTAACTTATTATTATACAAACTTAAGTCACATTTTATATATAAAAAAAGAAAATTAGTCTAAAAAGTACATTAAAATTTCATAATCAATTATTTTCAATGGGAAATAAGCCACAATTTTACCAAAAAAATGATTTTATTAACGTTTCAACGCTCAAGTCGGGTGTCGTCAAAATACAAAATAATACTAAATTAAACAAAAATGTTGTTGCTTAGTAAAAAATTCTTCTAATAATTTATTTAATCTGACTCATTTATATCGGCAATTCAGACATGTATTATACATTTTAAAAGAGAAGATGATATTGCCAATATTGATGAGTTGCGTTCCTGGGACGACTTTACTAAAAGATAGTTCATTTGATTACATGAAATCAATCCAACTCAACAATATCCGTATTAGAATTTGAGAATTTGGTATTAGATTTGAGAGTAAACTAAATGTATGCCCAAATACTTACGATGTCGGAATAGGTTTTTCCTGGTTTTCCCTCGTGATTTACTATGGAGTCTCTAGCGCTAGAATTTTATTGCCACTGTTGCATTTGTCTTTTTAAAGACAGATCACATGCTATGATTTTTTGTGGCGGATATTCTTGAGTTGGGTTGATTTCATGTAATCAAATGAACTATCTTTGAGTAAAGTCGTCCCAGGAAAGCAACTCATCAATATTGGCAATATCATTTTTAAAGTCTTCTACTTTAAAATGTATAATACATGTCTGAATTGCCGATATTAATGAGTCAGATTAAATAAATTATTAGAAGAATTCTTTACTAAGCAACAACATTTTTGTTTAATTTAGTATTATTTTGTATTTTGACAACGACACCCGACTTTGGCGTCGAAGCGTTAATAAAATCATTTGTTTGATAAAATTGTGGCTTATTTCTCATTGAAAATAGTTGATTATAAAAATGCCACAAGGAAAAAGCTTCAGAACAACATTAAAATTTCATTCGCAAATAAATTTGTATGCGCTTTTAAACCTAACCACTACTAAAAACATTGAAAAATTTAAAGACTAAGTCAACTTTTTATAATCTTGGAACGGGTATTAGCAATTATTGTCTTTTAGCAATTGAATAAGATCAGCACAACTTTTTATGTAGAATGTTCATCTATCTACTTCAGATGCTGTTGATTTTGATATGCTCAGGTATTCTAGGAAATCCAGCGATTAGCTGTTCCCTGAAACTTTACCGACCTGTATTAATTAAGGTTAAATTCCTTTTATTGCCATCATTACAACTATCATTATTGCGGTATTTGCTAGAAAAGATTATTGAAAGTAATTTTCTTTACAGAGTAGAAAAAGTTTATCGACGGTTTATGTTAGTTTTGTTGTTATAAAAGAGACCATTGGTTAAAATATTGATACAATTAAGATTTTTTTAAATTGCGCAATAAAATAGTATCAAAAATTATCTCAAGTTTATGAAGAATATTATTTATTTAATTATCTGATTAAGTAGTAAAATATGGCAACCCCGTTGTTCTTTAATAATTTGGTGGGCTGCCGATCTGATGGTTTCCCTACAAGTTACAACAATTTTATTAAACGGCGAAATAAAATTCGTCCGATTCATTTTAGGACACCATGAAATTGGTCCGAATTTATTTTAGAGATAAAAAGTAACCATGAAATTCGTCCGATGCCACCATGAAATTTGTCCGATTTTAATTTTGTTCATTTTAACCAAATATTTATTATCAGTATTTATAATATAATATAATGTTATTAAACAAGGGAACAATAGATATGCACAATTCTTCTTCAAATTACTGATTTTATGAATATCCACAAATATCCGACATCTTTTAATATTATAGTTGCTGATAGGTATAACGTGTAATTTTTTATTTTTCTTTAAATATACAAATTACTGTATGAATAAAAGTAATGATACAATTATGAATATTGTAAAAAGTAATTATGAATAAAAGTAATAATCAAATTCTATTATTTTCCAGGTTGCTGAACACCCCCCAAATAGAAATTGTCCCAGAGTTAATCCTGTACTCCAAAGGATGAACAACGCTAATCTGTCTCTGGTAAGTTGATAATTTTTAGAATATTATTCGGAGTTTGGTCAAAAATCTTTTATCTAGTACCCATTCTATCTCCGGCTTTTCTTAAAAGTTTCTGTGTCTTTAATTCAGTCCACTCGTGATTTTTTG
This sequence comes from Diabrotica virgifera virgifera, assembly GCF_917563875.1. NCBI lineage: Eukaryota > Metazoa > Arthropoda > Insecta > Coleoptera > Chrysomelidae > Diabrotica > Diabrotica virgifera. The sequence continues at coordinate 50,860,925 of NC_065449.1, forward strand.
TCATTCAGCAATGTCCAGCATATTTATTGTCTACGAGGACCCCGTTTACCTTCGATTTTACCCTTCATAATTAGTTGCAATAACTTGTAGTTTTCATTTATAAGAATGTGTCCTAAATATGTATTATGTTGTTCTTCTTTTTTTAATGATGATCAAAAGTTAGTTCCCTGTATCTTTTTGTGTTCTGTGATATTGGATTTGCAGATTGAGTCTTTGGTTACTTAGAAATTTTCTCCAGACCTGCTCTTGGTTGCTTTTTTTTCGGATCTTACAAAACTCGTTGGTATTTTACTTTGTCCACTTGTTTAATATCTTCATTTTTTTTTCGAATCCGATTTATGAATTTACCCCTCTTACTTATACCCATGGTATTTGTTTCCTTTATGCTTATTGTTATACCAAACTATTCCATATTTTCGCAAATTATGTTTAGTAGCGTCGCATAATCTTTCTCATTTACCTTGATTCCTTCTGTGCAGTTTTCAAATCCTTGTATAAATAATTCTGGTGAATGTATACTACACAGTAGTGGTGAAATTGCACAGCCTTGTGTCACTTCTCTTTGCTTACATGTCATGCAGTTTTATTTCCATCTGATATGACCACATCTTGTTAATTCCAATAGAGATTTCTTACTGTTAGTATCATTCTTTTTTGTCCTTTTCGCTTTAGACATTCCATAACAACGTTATGCTTAACTATGTCGAAAGCTTTCTCATAGTCTATAAAAGCGACGTAAATGTATTTTGTTGTTCTCAACGTTTTTGAGCAACAGTGGTGTGAAATTATACAGAGTTTCTCTTGTTTCAAAGCCATCACGAAGGCCAAACTGTCTATTCATAATATCCGCTTCACACTTTTTGAATACGATTCTTGTACGATCTATCATTTATGATCAAACTGATCAATCTATAGTCATTATAGTGTTTGGTTTCTCTTGGCAATCCTCAATAAGTTTCTGAACTAGTAAATAGTCAGATAACAACTCTGTTAATCGTTGAGGTCCTAGCGACTATTACATAGGAAAATATTTACACATTTTCTAGACATATTTTCTTTGCATTAATGGAATGTTTAAAAGTAAATATTGTGCCTCCTTGTCAATAAGTTCTCTAAACATCTTTTACTTAATTTAAGGCAGTACTAATTATTTTAAATACATTATACCCCATATCTAAAGTTTTATTTTTGTTACAGGCTACTCAGATATTTTATGAGAGTATGATAGAGATCGCCAAACTAATCCAAAAGGTTCAGAAGGTGCCAGTAGGAACGGCAATAAAGTTCGATTCCGTGGAAAGAAAACGAATATACCGAGAAGTGGAAGTCAATTTGAAGAGCGTCATGTGCGAATTTAGTGATAGGTTACCCAAGTTGGAGCCTGTGGAACCCAAGACTGTGCCAATCAGATTCATCCGGCGGAACCTCTCCGGTAAATGTTTGCCAAAACAGATGAACCTTACCGAAGCTCAAATCGTAGATAATGATCTCTTCAAGAAAATGAAGAAGTTCTTTAGACAAAGTAAAATTATTCTAAGGAGAAAAGCTCGACTTAACAATCGTAGACCTCAAGTAAGTCAATTGAGGAAGAAGAACTTAAATCCTCGACGAATGCGTAGACGAAATTTCGCGAATAAAAAAAGAACTATGAGACAAAGAAAAACAAGTGCTGCCGCTTAAAAGTGTCCTTAAAACACCCTAGTGAATTGTTATTTTAATACGCGTCTGTGATATAGATTAAGTATTTATTTATTTATTTTTACATTTATAAGTAGTCGACAACGTAAATACGCTTAAAACTCGATATATGAAAAAATGTTTTCATCGAATTTTTTTAAAGCCCAGCTTACTCAACTTTATTGCACGAAAACGGTTTATACACATAAATTAGTTTTGTACAGCAAAAATATATATTACTAAGAATGGGTCCGACCAGTCAAGATTTTCTGCGCCGTGCTCTTTCAGTTTTTATTTACGGGAGCACGATGGCAAAAAATGAGCACATTTTAGCTGTGCCCGTTGGCTTTTTCATTTTCACCTTTTATCTTCTATGTGAGGGCCGGCGTAGCCGAGTGGTAGTGTGCTAGGCTAGCGTGCCGGTGGTCTGGAGTTCAAATCCTACCGCCGGCAAGAACAACTAGACATTTTTAAAATGTTTATAGGCCCCAGGTCGACTCAGCCTGAATAAAATGAGTACCTTGGGTAAAACCAGGGGTAATAATAGGCGGTTGAAGCGTAGCACTGGCCCTGTTACCTTCCTTGTATACCGTAGGCCCTAGATATAGCAAACTACCCTGCTATACTCCCAAAGCCACGTGAGCGGTATAAAACGGGAGACTATTATTATTATCTTCTATGTGATCTTGTCTGCAATTAAAACCCATGCATCATGTTTCTTATTTTTTATATTAATGCTATTCTTTTCTATAGTTATTACTTTTCGGATCACATAATTCTAGTTTGTCTTTGTATGCTTAACTTTTTCACGATTCCACGCAAAAGTCATCGCAAATATAGGACAATAACACAATAATCAGTAAAAATGGTCTTCAGTTACACACACAGTTCCAACTGAACGCGCATTGACCTAACAGATTGATAATGTTCATTTTTATTGGAATTTGCAAGGCGTATCACACTTTGTCGTTTCCACTAGACGCTCAAGCCTGCGCCGCACAACAAACAGCGCTGCGCAGCGCAGTGCTTCGTAATGGGAACAGTGCTGCGCAGAATAGTGCACATGTCCTCCCCATTAGTCGCCCAAGCCTGCGCCGCCCAACAAATAGCTCAGCAAACGCAGAGCAGTGCATAGCAGCCCTGCGTAGAGCAGTGTTGCGCAGGATAGCGCAGCCGGTGAGATTCTAGCTTTAGAACTGTTGCACGAGCAATTTAATTGGACTATCTGTTCTTAATTTTTTAAATCATATTGAAAACTGTTTTGAGCAATGTTTTTATTGACTAAAGCGCTTTTTATTTTGATCTAAATTATTTTTTATACGAACTATTCGGAATGATCTTTTAATATGCTAGAGTAGTGCAGGTTCAGGTTGCTATTTTTGAGGTTTGTCAAAGTATGATAGCAGAGCGTGAGTTACGGTCTAATCTAATCGATTGTTGTTATGTCGCAAGTTCGATTGTTGTTATGTCGCAAGTTCGATTGTTGTTACGTCGCAAGTCAAGTTACAGTGAAGCTTTGACTTTTAAATCATTATAGCTATAACATGTCTTCAGCAATAGCCATAAACCATTGAAACATACATTGACTTGGTTTTCATGATTGATACTTATCTGAGTCAAATATTCTCGTTTTTGAGTTACAAAAACATATAGTTTCGTATCCATTAAGCAAAAGAGCAAACCTAAATGAGTCAGTTCTAAGTAAAGACTCAGAGTCATATATTTTTGCCGTTACAATACTGCTTGTACATTATATTAGAAATAGCAATAAGGTGTAGAGCGATCTGGGCTAAACTTCTTGTATTATTTTTGAATAAACCAATGGCTGGATAATCATTGGTCTTGTATTATATATTGTGATATATATGAACAAAAAGTATTAGATTTTTATCTGTAAGAGACTGATTTTTGTAATTATTCGAAATATTTTTCTATGGCATCTCAGATTTGAATTGTTCTTTGGAAATCATATGAAAAAGATATTGCAATTTTTAACGTGTAAAAGTTTAAGTCAAAAGTTACTGTTGAATCAGAAACTTTTTATGTTAAAATCGATTTGGAAGTCAAAATATTAAAAATTCTTAAATACAATATTCAAAATTAATTAATGATCCCCAAAGAAAATCAGATCTCTATTTTTCTTAAAATTTATACAAGTTGAATAAACACTGTTTAATGTTTAAACAGAAAGTCAGTCTCTTAATTTTTTATAGACACAGTGGGCATTAAACTTTGTACATTCTCTCTCTTTTAGAAATTTTTGCCAACTTAATGTTAGGTCATTTTATCATTCCATTATTATTTATTGTTTATTTATTTTTCATGTTCATACTGCGTGCCTTATTTATTTTTTAACTACTCCTTCTTGGAATTATATTTTGTACCCTTAATTTATTTTTATTTATTTCCTTTTGTATCTTGCCTCATGTGATAAATTTGTAAATATAATAATTTTTAAAATATTTTGTTTTACTTAAATAAAATCCTAATATACAGACACGGATTTAGAAAAGAATTTGACACTAGAGTGGCTTTATTTACCATACAAACACTCAGAACGTTGTCAAGATATTAACTGTGATGTATTCATATTTATTATGTATTGTTGACTTTGAGAAAGCGTTCGACAAAATACAACACAGAAGGCTTGCAAACATATTACAGAACACGGAAATAGATGATCAAGATGTGAGAATCATTACAAGTTTATGTTGATACCAGAAACCCATAATTCGAGTAGACCAACCAAAATCTAAAGAGATTTCAATAAGAAGAGGAGTACGACCAGCTGTGTACTATCCCCTCTACTCTTTAATATGTGCTCAGAAGAAATGTTTAAAGAGGCACTAGAAGACATTAACGAAAGCATATCAATTAAAATAAAATCAATGAGAAAATCCCAATAGTTGGCTGTATTGTATATCATAGTTTAAAAAACTCATACAGAAGTAAAAACTTCAAATTGTATTCTGGTATAAAATCGTTTAATACGATACGTTTTTAATAAACGATTTTATATCAGAATACAGTTTGAAGTTTTTACTTCTGTATGAGTTTCATATCAATTAACGGAACACTAGTGAATAATCCGAGATATGCGGACGATACAATACTCCTTGCGGACAGCAGAGAATGGCTGCAAATTTTGGTTGATCGCTCTACGCAGTACTGCGAGAGGTGTAGAATGGCTCTGAATACAAAAAAACAATCATAATTGTCAGTGCGAACAAAATTGAAGACGAGACAATCTAAGTTAAAGGAAAAGCATTAGAGAATATACCCAGATACAATTATTTGGAATGTGGGCTAAATGAACAATGGGACCACAGCCTAGAAATATAACCACTCTTTGAGATGGCTAAAAGCGCTTTCAATGAGATGAAAACAGAATTATGCAATGTAAAAGCGGGAATGGAAATTAGATTTAGAGTATCGAGATACTACGTATTCCCTGTCCTTTTATATGGAGTTGAAGCCTGGATAGTTCCGGACGCAGCTGAAAAAAGACTGTCATCTTTGAGATGTGGTGTTATCGAAGAATGTAAAAATAGTCCTGTCGCCAGGGGGGGTACAACGGCCTCGTTAATTCAGATGGACTTACTCAAGTTTTTTTTATGTATTTTGACCCGTAGAACACGAATTTTTTGGGTAACAGTTGATCCGGATGTCGATAAGATTGTTATAGACCAAGAACTTGAGGAATCAAATAACAGCGATTTTTGGCAAAACAAAACAATATTTTGTATTTTTTGGGCCATTTTAAGTAAAAAATATTTCTACAAGTTTTTTCGTAGGATGCACAGTTTTCGAGATAAACGCGGTTGAACTTTAAAAAAATCGAAAAATTGCAATTTTTGAACCCGAATAACTTTTGATTAAAAAATAAAATAGCAAGTCTGCTTACCGCATTTGAAAGTTTAAGTCAAATTATATCGGTTTTGATTATTTGCATTGGTAAAAATTTATTTTTTTATTGTTTAACAAAGCTATAAACACGTAGGGTTTCCCGTGCTTTTACATGCGTTTTAACGCATGTAACGTAGAAATAGTCTTGATTGCACTAGTACCTATTCTACCTACTCGTTCGATTTTAAATGAGAAATCATAGAAACATCACTCACGCACTAGTTGTTTGTAGCTTTGTTTAGCAATAACACAATAAATTTTTAGCAATGCAAATAATCAAAACCGACATAATTTGACTTGAACTTTCAAAGGCGCTAAGCAGAATTGCTATTTTATTTTTTAATCAAAAGTTATTCGGGTTTAAAAATTGCAGTTTTTCGATTTTTTGAAAGTTCAACCGCGTTTATCTCGAAAACTGTGCATCCTACTAAAAAACTTGTAGAAATATTTTTTGCTTAAAATGACCCAAAAAATACAAAATATTGTTTTGTTTTGCCAAAAATCGCTGTTATTTGATTCCTCAAGTTCTTGGTCTATAACAATCTTATCGACATCCGGATCAACTGTTACCCAAAAAATTCGTGTTCTACGGGTCAAAATACATAAAAAAAATTTGGGTAAGTCCATCTGAATTAACGAGGCCGTTGTACCCCCCCTGGCGACAGGACTAAAAATATAATGGATATGTACAACAGCTAACAAACACGGAAATATTAAGAAAGGTAGAAAAAGAAAAAGAAATACTCAGCATTATGAAGGAAAGTAAAATGAGCTACTTTGGTCATAAACTAAGAAATGAAAAAATGAGTTGATACGATTAGTTATTCAAGGGAAAGTGGAAGAAAAAAGAGGAACGTGGAGACGATGCACGTCCAGGTTGACAAATTTAATACAGTGGAGTGGAAAAACAACATCAAAACTCTTCCGAACCGCTGCATGTACAGTAAAATGGTTCATAATAATCAATGGGCCAAAGCCCAAGAAATAAACATAAGACGGATCCATCTTTCCTGTCGCTCAGTGAATGTTCAGTTCTCTAGTACAGATAAGAGGCGGAAAGCTAGAAATAAATTTTTACCAAAAACATTTACACTTTATTTGATATTAACGAAGGGAAGTAGTTTGATATGCGATTTTTTTGTGCACAACGTTTACCAAATGAATAAGTCGGTATCAATGTTGCGGAAAAATCTCTAAAATTTCATGATTTTAGTCTCCAGAGAAATTTCCATGCAATATTTCGCTCTCCTCAGACCATCTAACGTATGGTCCTAAAGTTTTGGGAAAAATTTCAAAAGCATATAACTCTGACCACAATAATCTTATATTTTTTGATTAAATTATTCAACAATTTAACTTAACTATCCTTATTATAAATCAAAATTCAAATGACAGACAAGGGACGATTATTTTCGATTTGCCTAATAATTCCCCTGACACGTTGCATCATCCTTTGGACGACCTCGGCGTCAATTTCTCTAATTTTTGTATATATGCGGCGTCTTAACTGTTCCTGATTTTGTGCTTCCCATCCGTTATTATAGACTTTCCGACTTAATATTGCCCAGAACTCTTCAATTGGACGAGTCTGAGGTAGGTTGGGGGGATTGTCTGCTTTCGGTACAAAGGTAATGTTGTTAGTTTCGTACCAGTCCCTTGTGATCCTCGCGTAATGACACGAAGCAAGATCTGGCCAAAAGACTATTTGATCATTTGCATGAAGTGTATTCACAAACTGAAGCAATTTAGAGAGACATCTTTGAATATAAATATTTGCGTTTAAGGCTTCGCCTCGAACAACACCAATGTAGGGCTGTGAGATAAAGCCAGCCTCAGAAATTGCACACCATACCAAAATTTTGTCCTCAAATTTTTTCTTACTTTTGAATTTTATTTCATCAGGTACATTTTCGTAATCGTTCGTGTAAAACTCATCGTTACCCTTCGTCTCAGAGTTGTACAAAGTAAAATATTTTTCATCGTCCATCACGATCAACTTGTTGACGAAATGCACTCGCCTTAACGCGCGGCAACATCTCGGAATTCTCTCTAAATTGATCCTCTGTGTATTTTGGAGCTTTCCTTCTTTTCCGGTAGATAATATTGTTACTCGATAGGGTCCTGTATACTGTAGTCTTTCCAACATGAAATCTTCTGACCAGTTTTCGCTGTGAGACCCCAATTTTGTTCTTAGCTGCTTCAATCAGTCTTGCCTCTCTTATATGGTTCAAAATCCGCGGTCGGCCACTTTTACGCAAGTTAACACATGGTATCCCTTCTTCACATTCTCTGATTGTGCGATAAATTGTCGATTTGCTTATGTTTTGATCTCGATAAATATTAACAATATCTCGTTTTGACATTCGCCCAACCATATTATAAACACCTCGACGAATATCAATTTTATAAGACATTTTGCAGAGCACAAACCAAAATATTCTGCTTTGTTTATTAAATGTCAATAACTGATGACATTTCAATTCCATGGCCTTCTTTGTTAAAGGCATTTTGCTTCTCAATCAGACCAGGTGAAATTTTTCCCAAAACTTTAGGACCATACGTTAAGAATAAATTCTTTACGAACCCTCGGAATAGTTGCAGTAATTATTGCTCTCGTCAATATCTCGTAGTTTATGTTTTTTGTTGGGATTCAACCGAAGCATGTATTAAAATTACTGGAGAAATCAGGCAAGTTAGCTCCCAAAGTTGCATCTGGGGCGTGGAAACAATCTTGTATCTAGAATACTAATACCGATTTTTTCATAAGAATGGGATGGTGGTGGTGGTGGTTATGAAGTAAATTAGACATGACCTTTCTTGGTGGTGATAGAGGTTGTCGTCAGTGGTATGAAAACAAAGATCGGGGTTATACTCTCCCTTCCTCACATGTGCCTCTATGGACCCACTACAATACGTATCATAGTAATTGTTAAAATCAGGCTGGGTGTTTGTAGCGATTAAGGACGGGTGCAGACCAGGTGAGAGCAGGGGATTGTAAATATCAGTCAGTGTAATATCGCCGAATTTCACAGTTGACTCTTGGAGGGGAAGGGGGGGTTGTTCTTGGTAGAAGTGGAAATTGAAGCTGCATTTTCTATATTTATTGTACGTACAGAAATATGTTGCTACACCGTAGGCTCTATCGTGTTGAAATTTTCCCCGTGAGCATAATTATTGGACTTCGTTTTTTGTATGTGTTTCTTGTATTGCGATCAGGTAAATATTATTTTCTTTTAATAATCTGTACAAAATTTGTCATTTTCAGTTCGAGTTCTTTTGTCAATTGGTCATTAGAAGATTCATTTTTGGACAGTCATCGTTACTAACTGTGAAACCGGTGATTTCTTTTTGCCTGGAGAACTTGTAAAATATTGTCTGATGCCTCTTGTGTTAGTTAATTTCACTTGATACACGTGCAGTATTCTACTACGGAAGCGAACTAGCTTCATACTCCAGAAAATTGTATGGTAAGACACTATGGGATAGAGCTAGAAGTAGAGACGTAGAACGAAGATGCAAAGTGGAAAACGTCAAGGACTGGGTAAGAAAGCAAATAGTAGAATTAAACAGTGAGACAGCAGTGACTGTTCCTCCATAGGAAAATGATCAATGGGAAGACTATGAAGCCAAACGACAACTTCCTGGAGACACTTTGAAATAGAGGTAGAGTTAGAGCCTATTTTACTTTAACTCGGGTCCGAGGCACTACACAATTTTCGGGCCCCTAAATATGATTTAATAATAGTAATAATTTTTTTGAAAGAATTAATTATTTAATAGAAATATAGTTGCACCAAAAATTTAAATTTTTATTTATAATAAATAAAATTTATATTTAAACAATTAAACATTGTTTAGCTCTCTATTTCGGCTATCAAAATAAATACAGATTTGAAGTTTTGCACAGTCATACAGGTTTAAGGTTCACATTTTTTAAGATACTCAAGTGAAATTCAAATTTTCATCACGGCCTACTGCGAATCCACAAACAGGGTAAATTTTTTATTTCTAAGTTATTTGAAAAAGTACTTCCAAATATTATTCTAACCCCACATACCAAATTGCATGACAAAATCACTTTTAGTTTTTTCAGTATTTGTAGCCAGGGCCCTAAAATTCAGCTGTCCCGAGATGCAACTTGGGCCAGCCAATTTTAAGTTTTAGGGTCCTGACTACAAAATAATGAAAAAATTAAAAGTGCAAATTTTGTTCTGAAATTTGGTAGGTGCGGTTAAAATAATATTTGAAACAACTTTTTCCGATATCTTTAACGCGGAGCAAAATATCGAAAATTTACCCTGTTTGAGGAGTGGCAGTAGGCTGCGTTTAAAATTTAAATTTCAGCTGACTGAGTGTCTCAAAAAATGTGAACAGTCAACCTGTATGACTATCCAAAACTTCAAATCTGTGTTTAGTTTTATAGCCAAAATATAAAGCTGTCTTCATGTTAAATGCGACACACTGTATATATGTCATTTCCTTTTGTAAATAATTTGGTTGTTGAATTATAAAATGCTAGACCGTTCTTGGACAAAAATTTAATGGTTGCTATATTCGCTGAAGAAAGTTTCTCCAATGTTCCTTTTCTTTTAAATAACTTTTTTCCATTAATGTTACAATTTGTCCTGCTGTACTACTTCTCTTGACTAACGTACCAATTGATGAAATATGTTCAGGAGATCGCTCATGTTGAATAACTGTCCTATTGATATTTTTTCAATCATTATACCGATGGAAAGTTAGAAGAACAATACTTTTCGTGGAAATCAGTTTAAAATCGTAACAATAAACACGGCTACATTTAGGACTGTACACTAACCACTTGCGAAGAATTTTTGCCCATTAGCTTTTATGTTATAAATCGCACTTTGCAAATGTCTGGTTGTTTTTATTAACCAGTTGTGTAACACGTTCACTAATTTTATCAATATATTGATTCGGACTATTATTTATAAAATATTGTTGAAATTCCAGATTTAAATGTTTTGGCCAATCCCCTAGGAAAGGAGTTATTGACATTGTCGTTTTCTATAGGAGATTACGGAGATGTACCTGCGACATGTGAAGTCGCTTGAAAATCAACTGTGGAGTTATCATTTATCATTTTCTGTTCATAAAATGAAAGAATTTTGAAAATTTATTTTGTTATTGCAATAAAATTTTTTTTTATGATCTTTCCGGGCCCCATTGAAATGCGGGCCCGAGGCAGGTGCCTTATGGGCCTAGTGATAAAATAGGCCCTGGGTAGAGTCATGTCCAGACAAAACGGAGAAATTGAAATTTGAATTTGGTATTAATTAGAAAATAAAAAAGAAATGCCATCTCTCCGACGGGGTCGACAATCATCATCATAGATATTCGGACTTTACGAGACTGCTTCTCTGAAAAGTTCATTTGGTGTACATACCATTCTTTCAGGTTACGCAGCCGCAATATTCTACGTCTCCCTTTGCTCCATTTTACTTGAATCTTTCTGAAGATTCTACACTAATAATTTAAAATAATTATTAATCAAGGGCCCCTACTTATTTGCTATATGTAAGTTATATAAATATAAACACTTTAATCTACTTATTTTGGACGGAATAAATTAAATTATTGACGTCAATTTATTTTATGACCCAAGTTTTAACGTTTTTTATATACTAATTAATTGATAATTAAGGATTATTTAACTAACAGGTAACTCCTACTCACTCATCGTTTCAGAATGAGACAAAATAGGTATTATGGTTAAGTTAGATCAGTTATTATAAAGGCCCAAAATCTCATAAAGGTGTTACGTTACTCAATATAAATATCTAATATTTCTAACACTGTAATTAAAGTGGGACATACAGTATTCTTCGTTTTTTAACTATATTTTCATTAACTGTTACAGTTTAATACAATCTTAAACAAAGACAATATCATGAAAAAGCTTTAGTGAAAACGCGCCAAAGGCCTTCACTAGAGATGCATCAAGTCAAACTAGTTTGATTTTATTCAACAAACTTGACTTGACTTGAAAATCAAACTTTTTTTGTTAAAAAGTTTGACTTGACTTGATTTCGATATCTTTAGGTTTGACTTGAAATCAAACTTCTTCAAACAGTTTGAAGTTTCAATGTCATATTGGCAATGTGTTTATTTCCAATTCTAATTGAGAGCGTACGGATTTTGTTGTGACTTATTTGGATAGGTCTGAATCTGTATTCTGCTACTCCGCAAATTAGTTTGTAGTTCATATTTAGACGTCCATGTTTGGCTTGTTTATTACGTTCGTTTTGAAGGGTGTGGCTTTGGGAGATAATATCTGAATGTGGATATTTTTCGGTTCAGATAAAGTACCAGAACAAATTGAGTCTGATATTGAAGGTATTCCCACTGCAAAAATTAAGAGAAACAATCTCTAGTCGAAGCAGTATTAATTAAGAAAAATAAATATACTGATTTATTTGATGTTGCGGCAGGTAATTTCAAAACAATGAAAATTGCAAAGTGCATACATACTTCAATTATGTAAAAATAAAGAACAGCGTTATAAAATCACAAACAGTGAACTAATTCTAAAGGACAACGTTATGCATAACTCGCCCAAGCGCCATTTCTTTAAAATCGAGATAACAGCGGATTCTTGTGACACATCCCTGTTATTGTCACGTTAACGGTTACTAAGAAAAACAAAAATAAACCAATCGACATTCTGTCTATTAAGGGTTTTTAGTTTTTCATAACAAGACTATATTCATAACTGCCATTCTTAACTGACATTCATAACTGCCATATATCCATAACTGCCATTCATAACAGTTTCGCAATTGTAGACTAAGCGCCGACTTTGGTCTGTTTATGCTAAACTAAGCGTTTGGCCAGAATAACAGTTTTGTCCCCATTAATGTACACATTAATTTTGACAAAAAATGATGGAATTTTTTTAAAGTGAAAATGTTATTGAAAAATACAATAATAATCTTTATAAAATCTTTTTTTTATGTCTAACGTGCTTTGTACTAAGAATATATAGTATAGTATAAGTCATAAAATGGACCTTTCGGGATTCTTCTATATTTTGAATTTTGAATGTTTATTAATCATTTCTGTACTAAGAGTATAAATCAATAGCCTGTTTTTCATGTATAAATATTGATTTTATTCCAACAGTACAACTTTTAATTTCAAAAGTCTGCTTTGTAAGGTACAGGTCAACTTCTACTGTTAGTACCTTCTGCTTTCACTTACGCAGCTTGACTTATACTTTTAGTGCACACCAAATGTTGAGATTCTGGGGCATTTGTATTGAAAAAATGTAGATAATCCAAATTTGACCACAAAATTTCAAGGAATTAACATCCTTAAAAAGGGGTTGGTACGGAAACATATTTTTGAGGTTCTTTGTTTTCTTCCTTTTTAATTTTCCTGAACCTTTTTTTATGACTTTCGTTCTGTCGTTGAAGACGGTGCCGATGTTTATTGTTATCGGTTATAAAACCAGAAAATTATAACTGTTCATTTAGTATTTTTTTATTTAATTTTGTTGTGCGTGCTAAAAAATAGTTTACTGTGAAAGTGTCAGTATTCTATTGTACATGATTTTTAAAAATGAGTAGAGGGAAACAAATACTAAAATTATTGGAACTAAAGGATGATTTATATGGCACTCAATGTATTATTAAATTTCTTATCTTAATTGGCAACTGACATGTCTATCTCAATAAAAAAGTATATAAAAAAATAAAAAAAAATAAAATACAGGATCCTTTGTAAAAGGTATATTTAAAAGACCCTAATAATGGTTACATCACAAAACAAAACGTTTTCGGATTAACAAGTAATCCATCATCAGTGTTAAGCCAATAACATGCATGCGTGAGCTACCAAAAAGTTATGGGTAAAAACCCTTTAAAAGATATAGTTGACACTCAATTTTCAATATGTGAGGTTCATCCCTTTTATATCACATCCACGTGGGTTAGAGTCCTGTGTTGCCCTGGGTAATATCCAGGAATATTTGCAACATCTAACTATTTTAAACATAATATGTAGTATAATATAAGATCTTATACCTTTTAAAGGGTTTTTACCCATAATTTTTTGTGGCTCACGCATGCATGTTATTGGGTTAACACTAATGATGGATTACTTGTTAATCCGAAAACGTTTTGTTTTGTGATGCAACCCTTATTAGGGTCTTTTAAATATACCTTTTACGAAGGATCCTGTATTTTTGTGATTTATGGTATACAGCCAGCTACAGGAATTTTATTTTCCTCGTGGATTGTTAAAAAAGTATATCTACGAAATAAATTATTTTTCAAACTCTTTCAAACTAGTTTGACAAACAGTTTGAATTTTCAAACCTGTACGATTGACCAGTTTGACTTGCCTTGAATTATTTGTCAGAAGGATTGACTTGAGTTTGACTTGAAATTAAGTCAAACTCAAGTCAAATTCAAACATTCAAGTCAAACTTGTGCAACTCTATCCTTCACCTCATTCCAAGACTTTCCTTGACCTCTTATCTCGTCCAGGATGGATCTTCTCCAAGTTTGTGTTGGGCGACCTCTTTTTCTTTTTACTTGGAGATCCCACTTTAGGGCAGCCTAGACATATGAAGTCTCTTACTCCTTCGAAAGTGAAAGTATATGTGTCAACCTTTAGATCTTCGGGTTTTGCTATTTGCTTGGTTTTTTCCACTTTCATATTCTTTGCTTCAATAGTATTAATGTGTAGCCCCATTATTTTACTGCTGCTTCTAATGCTCTAATGCTGTGAACGATTTGAGTAGGTCCGCCTTTCTTCTTGCTATGATATCGATGACATCCCCACACGCTAGTATTTCTACACTCCTATTAAAAATGGTTCCTGTTGTTGTTATTCCAAATTTCCTAATAGGTCTCTAGGCTAGGGCAATGTTGAATAGAAGGCGTGATTTGTGTCTGAAAAATTCTTGATACTCCGTTCTTCACTGTAACCTTATACTCGACTATTGAGAGGGTTGCTTTCACCAATTTCACTAAGTGTATTGGGATATTGAATTCCACCATGGCTTTGAACAGTGCGTTTCTGTCTACATTGTCATAGGCATATCTAAAATCTACAAACAAATGGTGAGAATAAATTCCATAGTAATATATGTTTTTTCCAAAGCTTGTCTTAGTAGGAAAATTTAATGGATCGTTTTGTTTTATAACTAATTATAATCTAGCTTGGTCATTATTTTTAATTTATCAATGTTGATTGGGTTAGCGGATAGGAACTCCTTTGGACAGTCCTACCAGGGAAAGTGAATCAATCCCTTCCCACCGCAGATTCCAGGAGTTTCCTGACCCGGGAAACTAGTACCTGCTTAGGGTCCCTTGTCCGTAACGAATGAAGACCACAACGGTATCCACGGCGGAGAAGAACATATTCAGTACGGTGTGTATGGCGGAAGTGGCGACCCCCGATTTTAGGGTTCGTGTAAAATCAAATGTAGCGTCTGATCCAGATATGATACAGGTCAGCAGCTGTGTCATTAGTGGCCCGTGGCTGTGGAATAAAATTCCTGACAGGTGCGGTTCCACAAAATCGCAGGCGACAATCTGATATTGATTTAACCGGCTGTGATACTGCGAACACTCACCAACCCGTCCGGCAAACGTGGTGTTTTAATGCCAATATACCCCTCAAAACAAAACATGTTGAACTTGAAACAATACGGAATGGTTCCCCAGGTGGGTAGAGCAAGCAGCTCAGACTCCCACACCGGAACTCTCACACCATACAATTAGAATTACAAGAAGAACTATCCAAGATAAAGTGGGATATTGTAGGACTATCAGAAGTGAAAAGAAGAGGCGAACAATGCATGCAGCTAAACTCTGGAAATCGCCTGTACTATACGGGGAAAATAGACGAAACCTATGGTGGAGTAGGATTTCTTATCAAAAAGTATCTCACACCATACATTTCAACATATAAAAGCGTTTCTTATAGAGTAGCTTATATTATAGTAGACCTAGATAATAAAACTAAGATAAAGGTAATACAAGTGTATGCTCCCACAACATCACATCAGGAAGAGGAAGTTGAAATGTTCTACGAAGATCTGATAACAGCATTAGATGAAAATGATACAATATATACTATAATTATGGGAGATTTCAAGGCAAAATTAGGTAAAAAAGAAGAAAATACTGAAACTAAAATAGGGATGCGTGGTTATGGCACACGAAATGCAAGGGGAGAAAAATTATATAACTTCTTAGAACAACCAAATTTATATGCCATGAACACATATTTCAAAAAACAAGCAAACCGAAAATGGACGTGGATATCTCCCGATAAAAAGACGAAAAACGAGATCGATTACTTCTTATGTGGGAGCAAAGACATTTTTGAAGACATAACTGCTCTCAATCAATTTACAACTGGCAGCGATCATCGTCTTTTAAGAGCAAGGATTGTTTTTAAACAGATCAAAACCCGTAGAAACAGGCCACATAATTGTAATCAGATAGATCAAACTAAAATCCGACAGAAGGGAGATGAGTACAGAGAAGTCTTAAGAGAAGAATTTGTAGGATATTATCAACAAGAAAATACCGACATGAACACAATTAATAGAGAAATGCAACAAAAGCTCTTGAAAGCACTGTGGAAAAGAAAACGAAAAGTAAAGAAGACGCCTATTTCTAAGCGAAGGAAAGCGAAACACCGACGGTTTCAAAGAATTGAATAAACAAATAAAGAAGGGAGTAAAGGAAGACTTAAGGATCTACAATGAAAACAAGGTAGAAAAAAATATAGAAAAGAACCGAGGCCTAAAATGCTTAAGACCAAACATAGGAAAGCCTCTAATAATCTCATTAAAAGATAAAGATGGAAAAGAAACCAGAGAAAAGAACAAAATCCTAAAAGTTGCACAAACATTTTACCGTGATTTATATTCCTCAAACAAAGACCCAGATAACACCGCAAAGGAAAATCTTAAGAAAAAGATCATAAATGTCAACTCAGAAGTACTCCCTAATATAGAATCCTTCGAAATAAAACAAGATATGGCACAACTAAAGAACAATAAGGCTCCGGGCCCAGATGGAATACTTGCCAAAATGTTAAAGGAGGGGAGTGAAATTATTCTCGAAGAATTGAAAAATCTCTTCAACGAATGCCTTCACAAAGGAGAAGTCCCAGATGATTGGAAAGAAAGCTTGACAATAATTCTCTTCAAAAAAGGAGACGGGGAAGATCTGAAGAACTATAGGCCAGTTTCCCTGTTGTCCCAAATGTACAAACTGTTTATGAGAGTAATAACTAATAGGCTATCGTCGAATCTTCATAGCTATTAACCGGTAGAGCAGGCAGGATTCCGAAAGGGTTACAGTACAGCGGATCATCTTCTTACAGTCAGAACGCTAATAGAGAAAGCCAATGAATATCGCTTAAACTTATACTTTGGCTTCGTTGATTATGAAAAGGCATTCGACTCCATAGAACTTTGGGCAATAGAAAGAGCTATGAACAACTGCAGGATAGATTCTCGATACAGAATGCTCATACATAATATTTATAAGAACGCTACAATGAAAATACAAATAGATGAGAAAACCAAAGCTACACCAATCAACAGAGGAGTTCGCCAGGGAGATGTTATCTCACCAAAGCTGTTCACACTGGGTCTTGAAGACGTGTTCAAAGACATTAACTGGGTAGATAAAGGAACAAATGTTAATGGAAGAAAACTGAGTCATTTGAGATATGCTGATGACATTGTAATATTCTCTACAAGTTTCGAAGAATTACAGACCATGATGACGCAACTATTTCAAGCTTCGGAAAAAGTAGGTCTTAAGATGAACTTGGAAAAAACAAAAGTAATGACGAATACACCGAACATTACAAAAATAACGTTGAATGACATATATTTAGAAGCATTAAGCGAATACATCTACCTGGGACAGATAATGAAAGTTAACAAAGAAAATCAAACTGCCGAAATTACTAGAAGAATAAGGTTAGCGTGGGCAGGATTTGGAAAACTGAGTTGGATCTTGAAAAACACTAAAATAGAACAATATTTGAGAACCAGAGTTTACGATCAGTGTATCCTCCCTATACTTACGTATGGTTCATAGACGTGGACAGTCACCAAGGCCAATATGGATAAAATAGTAAAGGCACAGACAGCGATGGAAAGATCAATGCTCGGGTTGAGGCTTATAGACAAAAAAACAAATATATGGATTAGAAGCAAAACCAAAGTAAAAGACGCAGGAGAACATGCTGCCAAATTAAAATGGAGCTTCGCAGGACACAATGCCCGACTGAAGGATAAAAGATGGAATCATGAAATACAACAATGGAGACCATGTTTAGGAAGAAGAAGTAGAGGAAGGCCATAAATGAGATGGGCCGATGACATAAAAAAAGTTTGGAGGACACAACTGGAAACAGGTGGCGCAAAATAGACAACACTGGATTGAATTGGGGGAGGCCTATGTCCAAAGTTGGATTACTGAAGGCTGAAGAAGAATAAGAAGAAGATTGGGTTTCAAGAGTGTAATAATAAACTGCCTTTATCTTTTGTAATAATTGAATTTGGACATTCAGTAGTATTTGTTTATTAACTATACAGGGTGTCCAGAAACTCTCCCGACAAACGAAGACAGGAGATTCTTCAGGTAATTTTAAGACAATTTAACAAAATTCACCTTGTCCGAAAATGCTTTCTGAGGGAGCTAGAGTTCTTTAAAGATGGCGTCTGGGAATTAGTTTTTCTTAAATATCTCCAGAACTCTGTTATTCAGAAAAACAAAAACTGGTACGCTTATTTACCTTCCAGAGAAAAATCGATTCCATCAATTGCGAATTTCTAGTACCGGTCATAGGCGCCCGTTTTTGGGTAGGGCAACTGGTATTTTATCGCATAACTTTTTTGTCTTTAACTTCTAAACCTTCTTGACAATGGATTATTAAATTGTGAGGTATTCTAGTACTAAAAGGTACTCTTGCTTTAATGCGATAGGATGCACCGTTTTCTAGAAAAATCGATTTGAAAAATTTTCGTTGATTAAATTTGAAGAAAATTTGAAAATTTTTGTTAAAAAAAGATGGTGTATTTTACTGATTTAAAGTAATAGTAACTTTTAGTACTAGAATACCTCATAATTTAATCATCAAGTGCCAAAAATGCTTAAAAATTAAAGACAAAATAGTTACGCGATAAAATAACCATTGACCTACCCAAAACGGACGCACATGGCCGGTACTAGAATTTCGCAACTAAGGAAATCGATTTATCTCTGGAAGATAAATAAACGTACCACTTCGTTTTTCTAAATAGTTTTTTTTTGAAATTTTTTTTTCAAATTCAACAAACGAAAAATTTTCAAATTGATATTTATCGAAAACGGTGCATCCTACCGACTTAAAGCAAGAGTACCTTTTAGTACTAGAATACCTTACAATTTATTAATCCAGCATAAAAAATGCTTGGAAGTTAAAGATAAAAAAATTATATGATAAAATAAAAGTTACCCTTCCCCGAACGGGCGCCTATGACTGGTACTAGAAATTAGTAATTGATGTAATTGATGTATCTCTGCAAGATAAATAAGTGTACCAGTTTTCGTTTTTCTAAGTAGAAGCGTTCTGGAGATATTTAAGCAAAACTAATACCATGACGCCATTTTCAAAGGGCTCTATCTCCCCTAGGAAGCATTTTCGAACTAGGTGAATTGGGTTAAATTGTCTTCAAATTATCTGAAGAATCTCCAGTCTTCGTTTGTCGGAAGAGTTTCTGGACACCCTGTATTTTCATTAACTGCTACGGTTTAATACCCTCTTAAACAAAGATAATATCGTGAACAATCGATATGTGTTCCATGCTCTGCACTGGTTCCAAGATTCCTTTTGAAATGACAAATCTCAAAGAATCATAAAAATGCGGTTTGAATATGGTTTTATTAACACACTTATTTAATTTTTATAATCTCGTGGTTATGAAAATCTGGTTCCGGTTGTGATAACTTCTAAAATCGAAACCCATTAGATGAATCATTTAGTTTAAACTTCGAATAAAACAATAAAATCATATAGGAATATCGCAGTAAATTTCGTAACGTTACTTAAAAAATGCTTTTTATTTATTTAGATATGAATAAGTGGACATTGAACTTTTTCAATTTTACCGTTAGCTAGAGCAGTAAGTGCTAGTTGTTTATTGTAAAAAATTGTTTTACATACCACTCAATACCTAATATATATTTTTAAATATTAGGTGTGGGACAATACATTGCTTGTGATTATAATTATTTCAGAATTAATTTATGAACCTATAGCAATATTTTGTTTTGTTTGCAGGAAAACATCAGCCAAAATCTAGATATAATGAATTCCATGGTCACCATAGCAAACGAAGTTTTGAAATCAGACCAGGACCCAATAAAGAAAAAGGATTAGATGACCGATAAACTACTAGACCTTATTTAACAAAGAAGCAAGTGAGAGAATAAAGACGAGACTTATATGGAGCAATATATCGACAAATCAATTACGAAGTTAAGCGAGCAAAAGAGGCCTTAATGGAATAAAAATTTTGTGAAATGGAAGAACTACAAAGAAATTATGACGAGTTTAATATACACAAAAAATTAAACTCAGAGAAAAAGAACTCCTCATTTCTTAAGAATATCCGAAGCTAAAATAATTCTCGAATTAAACGAAAAAAAGGAAGAATGGAATAATTTTGTATAAAGGAGCTCTTCCTGGATATAAGGACACCGCTTAACACCGCAAAGTATACGAAAAGGTCCTATTATTTTAAAACCGGAAGTAAAGAAAGCCATCCAACAAAACACAAATGTGAAATATCCAGGCCGTGATCAAATACCATCAGATTGGCTCAAACTTCTAGATGACGACAATGTCTCTACTTACAACTAACTGACAACTAACTACTTATATCAAACTGAAATAATGCCACATATATGATTGGAGTCTACATTTATCCCACTCCAAAATAAAAGCTAGTCACTCTGTCAAACTGCTTCTCAGGATAATTCCTAATATAATTAGGAAATATGAGAAACATGAAGAGCATGATGAGCAGAAATATGAAGAAACAATGGTAAACACACAAATCGGTTTGAGACAAAAATTGTGAACAAGGGAAGCATTACTACAAAGATCAGGGGAAGTACTGACATCAAATTATGTCTGCTTTATAGATTCTGAAATGTAGTTTGATAGGGTCCAACATAGTAGGCTGTTTGAGTGTCTAGAAATGATTGGATAAACATCTGAGACTTTTACAACATCTATATTGGAATAAAAAACTTCAATTTCTGTTCTGGTAGACGGCAAAGGTACAGACAAAATTTTCATTCAAGACAGGGTTACAGATAGGGTTGTGTGTTATCCCCAACTTTGTTTAACTCGGAAATCATATTTAACGATTTAATGCAAGGGCAATGTGGAAATCAAATTAGGGGAGAATCTATTAACAACATCAGATATACAGGTGACAGAGCAATAATGGTTTAGAATATCGAAGATCTTCAATTTTGTATAGATCGAGTCACTAGAGACCGCTCCCATAACGGACTTGGCATACATACATCAAGGATAAAGGTACTTGTGGTTAGTAAACTAATTGTAACTAATTGGCCCTATGTATCTAATTGACAACAATGAGCCGATTACAAAAGTTAACCATTTTAAATACCAATGATGTATATAAATGTTTTAAATATGTTAAATATGTACGAAAATGTTTTAAATACCTATATATAAATTTCAAGAGGAGCATTTATTAAACTTGGATCCATACTATGAATCCATAGTATGTGTATCCTGTATTAATATAAATACGGTGAAACGATGTCTAAGATTAATACGATGAACAAATTAGAAGCCTTCGAGATGTGGTCATATCGTAGAATGCTCAGAATATCACGAGTTCAACGCATTTTAAACATAGAAGTCTTAAAGAGAG
The DNA here is from genome assembly GCF_917563875.1 of Diabrotica virgifera virgifera. Classification (NCBI taxonomy): domain Eukaryota; kingdom Metazoa; phylum Arthropoda; class Insecta; order Coleoptera; family Chrysomelidae; genus Diabrotica; species Diabrotica virgifera. Next base: position 50,882,466 of record NC_065449.1, read on the forward strand.
CAGGTCAAGGCGAAGGTGACTTGATGAAAATGACAAAAAAGAGAAAACTTGAATATCTAGAGCATATAATGAGAAATAGCAGACACTGGATGCTACAGTTAATACTCAACGGAAAGATCGACGGTAAAAAAGGAATTGGTAGGAAGAAATATTCATGGCTCCGAAACATGGGCGCCCATACCCAGCCTTTCGGGTACTTTAAACTAGGTGTATATTGTCATCTAAAGTAAGTATATTGAGCAACATCTTCACGTCTGCCCCCCCCTAAAATTTTTTATATGGGCGCCCATGCTCCGAAACCTTCGTTAGTAGCTTATCAACAGATGAATTGTTAAATTCCGCTCAAGATCGAGAACGATATCGGCAAATTGTCATGGAAGCTACCCACGCCTAAAATTTGGGAATGATACTCAAAGAAGAAGAAGCAAAAAATACAATGCCGTCGACTTTGCTAGGTAACAAAATATTTGTTCAACATACACTACACATTATAGTAGGTACCTACCTGATTGCAAAAATCCATGAAAATGCCCTTATTTGTAGAGCCATTAAGCTAAATAAATGAAATAAATGAATTTTTTTCCGGAACCAGCAAAATAACAACTTTGTTTTATTCACAGCGGAGGTTCTTAGTTTATGTTGGTTTAGTGAATCAGTATTAGTTTATTGTATTTCCGTCTTACCCAACTCTTCTTCTTAAAGTGCCTATCCGTTCCGGTTGTTGGCGATCATCATGGCTATCTTGACTTTGTTTACCGCAGCGCGGAGCAGTTCAGTGGTGGTAGTCGTGTTATACCACTTTCGTAAATTTTGAAGCCAGGAAATGCGTCTTCTTCCCGGTCCTCTTTTACCATTTATCTTCCCTTGGAGAATCAGTTGGAGAAGGCTGTAACGTTCTTGATTTCTCATTACATGTCTTAGATATTCTAATTTTTTTGCTTTGATGGTTATGAGAGTTTCACACTCTTTCAACATTCTACGCAGGATTTCCACATTAGTAATTCGGTAAACCCAGGATATACGTAAGATGCGCCTATAACACCACATTTGGAAAGCTTCGAGCAGATTCATAGATGCACAGTTAGTGTCCACGCTTCCATTCCGTAGAGCAGAACTGTGAATATGTAGCATTTAAACAGACGGTATTTTGTTTTTAATGATATGTCTCGACTGTTGAAAATAGGTCTTATTCTAACGTATGCTGCTTTCGCTTTTATTATTCGCTGTTTAATTTCTGTTGAGTGGTCCCACTGGCTATTTAAATTCGTACCCAGATATGTATATTCCTCAACTCTTTTGATATTCTGTTGGTTGACTGTAAGTTGAGAGTCTGATATTGGTTTTTTACTAATTGTCATAAAGGTCTTCTTTATGTTAAGAGCTAGTCCATATCTGTTGCTGACTTCTGTTATACGATTATGTTAATATCTGTAAATCATTCAGATTATCGGCAAAACTATGGTGTTATCTGCATATCTAATGTTATTCAACCATTCACCATTTATTAATATTCCTTTCGCACAACCGCCTAAAGCTTCCTTAAATACCCATTCAGAATAAATATTGAATAGTAGTGGAGATAAAATACAACCCTGTCGTACTCCTCGTTCTATTGCAATTTTATCAGTTAACTGGTCTTCTATTTTGATTTTGGCCGTTTGATTGTAATAAATGTTTCTGATAATTCTTAGATCTTTGTTGTCAATACCAATTTCTTGCATTAGAGTTATTAATTTGTCATGTTTTATTCTATTAAATGCTTACTGGTAATCTATAAAGCATACGTGTTTATCACAATTTACATACCTGCATCTATGAAATAGCACTTGCACAGCAAAAACGGCCTACCGTGTTCCCAAAGCATCACGAAATCCGAATTGTGTACTTGTTAGTTGTTCCTCGCACTTTGTATAATTATATTCGTTTGTGAATGACCTTTAGAAATGTTTTAAGTAAATGGCTCATAAGGCTTATAATTCTATAGTCTTCGCACTTTCCCGCATTGGGTTTTTTTGGAACATTTATAAAAGTTAATTCTAGCCATTTTTGGGGAATTATGCCTGTGTCATGTATATTGCTAAATATATTTGTCAACCATTTTATGCCGTCGTAGTCCATAAGTTTTAAGAATTCGGAATGAAAATGATCAGGGCCTACTGCTTTACCATCTTTGGTACTTTTGATGGCATACGTTACTTCTTCAACTGTAAGTGGAGGTCCAGATTTGCAATTGGTGTTTGTTGTGATGCCAGTGTTACTTCGTATATCTTGAAAAGTTATTTCCACGTATTTAATCCAAATATCCCTTTTCTGTTCTATTTCCAATACTATGTTTCCCCGATTATCTGTCAGAAATCCAGTGTTCTTGTATTTATATAAGCCTGCAGCTTCTTTGATCTTTTTATGGAGGTTAAGCGAATCATGTTTTTGTTGTAATAACTCTATCTCTGTTGTACATTTCGAGCTTAACCAATTTTCTTTTGCTATTTTAATAGCCCTTTTAATTTCGTTATTTATTTTGTTGTAGTTATTCTTATTATCTTTAGCCTTTCTTCTGGCTTCCATCATACATAGAATCTCCTCTGTCATCCATTCTTTTTTCTTTGTTCTTTCAGGCCTTAAGTATTTCTCTGATATTTCTTGACTTACTTTGTGTATCTTTTCTACTTCTAACTCTGTGCTATCTATTTATGTATGAACCCACGTTTCTTCTTTTACCCAACTAAGTACATAATTTCAGTTAACTTTGTAAATATTCCAATGATACATTAAGTATTTTCTATGGGAAATATTTTCTATATATTGTTGCAAAGGCTATTAGCAGACTTTTCAAATAAGGTGTCCCAGTACTTTGGTTTGTATTTACGACGATGACGTAATGGCCAATATACCTATAGAAATTGATGGCCATGCAAAAATTAAAATTGGCGTGTTTTAAGATTTTTTTCATTAGATTAAATGCCTCCACAGCTAAAGACCATCGGCATGGTACAGCTGACTTTGCAATCAGATACTGTAATGTGTACTGTATGTATTGAGTAAATGTCTTGTTACTTTGCAAAGTCGACTTCATTGTCTTTACAAAGAGACGCTAATGGTATCCGAACGTCTGCTGTCTCTCCGATCCCACAAGGATAGAAACTATCTTCATTTAAATTGTTTTAACAAATGAAAAACTTTCTACCCAGCTAAGATTCGAACTCACAACCCTTGGATCACAAGGTAGGCTTTCTTACTACTGTGCCAATGAGTGGAAGATTTTTTTAAAACTCGTCTGTTATGGAAATAATAAATGTTTTTCATAGATTTGCATTATACAGTGCGCTGGAATAAGTGTTACCCGTCGATTTTTAAAACAATCATAGTATATTCTGGCATCAATGTTTCGAACTTTACGTGATCCCTCTTCAGGTGACAGGCATAACGTTGATTTTTTTAAATGGGAAATTACATCATGTGACACCTTATTTAGAAGCTTTTGAGATACTGATTACAAAAATGTATAATACTTAAATCCTTCTTGATATCGTAAGAGCAAAATTTTGGTCGAATTATTTTTAAATACATTCATTTTTTTTCGAATCCCGAGAAAACGAATCAATATTTTTGAAAAATTTAAACGCAGAATGAAAGATTGCATTATTACCAAGGGCTGAAAGTCCCTTAGAATAAAAAACAATTCTTTTTTTAATGATATATTTTAAATTAAAAATCACACTCAATTGTCTCTTTTTTTTTCACCCCTGTAACTTATTAAAATAATCATTAAAGAAGTTCTGAGGGACTTTTGATCCTCGGTAATACTGTAATATTTCACTCTGCGTATAAATTTTTCAAAATTACGTTTTAGTTTTTTCAGGATCCGCAGAAAATGAATGCATTTAAAAATAATTCGAACGAAATTTTGCGGCTACGCTCTTAAAACGGATTTAAGTATTACACATTTTTGTAATCAGTATCTCAAAAGATTTTAAATGAGGTGTCTCATGATGTACTTTTCCATTTAAAAAAATCAAAGTTCTGCCTGTCACCTGAAGAGGGATCAGGTAAAGTTCGAAACATTGATGCCAGAATATACTAGCATTGTTTTAAAAATCGACCTGTCTGAGCGTTTTTCTCATGTGCTAAAAATAAATAAGTTAATAGGGAGGGGTAACACTTATTCCAGCGCACTGTATGTATTGTATGTGTATATCATTTCAATGTCAAAATAGTTTGAGATACATTTTTAGTATTTAATATTAATTGCAATTGTCATAATTGCAGTTGAACTATAAAATCTTTCTGATTTAATTTAACATTATTATCTTGTTTTGTTGTCGGCCAAGATTGGACATACATGTTAACCGACTAAAGCTTTGCATCTCCCGGTATAATCACAAAATAGAAAGAGGTGCGTGTATTGGAACTATAAATATAAAGAAATCTGAAATGGAAAACCCTACAATCATCGCGTTTTTAGGCACTTGTAAATATATTACGTTTATCATAGTCCCAAGTGCGATTGCTTTTCGTTGCTCATTCCCAGCGCCCAGACAAAAATTCTGGCCCGGAGACAGTTATCCTACGGTGGCGGTGACTCATTTAAAACTACGCCCGCCTGGAAAAGAATCATCCAAAACTTTATTTTCGCTTTATCGGAAACGGAAAGCTATTAGAAAAGTTTTATGAGGTACAGTTTTTTGTAAAAGTTGTAAATTTGTGTAATGTATCCAGTTTGCAAAAACTTCAAATAAATGTTTTTTTGTAGATACTTTCACTTTCAAATCATACAGAAAAAAAACAGCAGCCTTGCATTTTTTATAAAATTATACACAGTGATAAGAGCACTAAGAACCGGCAAAATAACGCAAAAGATGGAAAACATAAAACGTGAAATAAAAAGGGATAAATTTAGTAGACGTGGAAAATTGTCGATATATAGGAGTCGACAAGACAAGAATTCTTGTCTTGACAACAACTTCTTGTCTTGTCTTGAGAAAAAATCAAGAAATTTAAAAAATCTTGTCTTGACGTTTCCTTGACATCTTATATCTTGTCTTTACTCAAGAAATTTCAAGATCTTGAAATTTCTTGATTACCCCATCCGGTGTATCCCGGCGACCTTTTTATTGCGTTGCGTGCTGACACGGCCTATACTCTGGGCTAATTAGCAAAATACATGGAAAAGTTATTTACCAGCAATTTTATTGCTGGAATCGAATCTTACGATTGTATACATTAATAATATAGGTATGCAAAGTCCGCAGATATTGTGCTACTTTTTTTATAAACAAAATGGCGCCCGAAAATCCTGTTTTTTCAATTTTTGCTCTATAACTCCAAAGATTTTAACTTTACACCAAAAACACCTAAATAAAAATTCACCGCAATTAAATTCCGCATCGAGACGTGTTTTTCTCGATTCACTTCGACGAAAACTTTCCCCGGAAAAAGCGGGTTTTTTCAACAAAATCTTTAATTTTCAACTAAAATTTTAGATAAGTAATTGTTAATCAATAATTACATAACTTGGTAATGTAAAAGCCCTTTTCGCAAAGATTATAATTCCAGAAGGTGATAGAAATTGAATATACAGTTTAGCAACAATTGAATTGTTAATTAAAAATTTACGGTCACTATAATAACGACAATAATTATGGATACATAAGAATAACTATGATTTTTTCGTAAAAAGACACTATACCTATCTAATGTATTTTACAGAATTGAAATTGGACTATTCAAGCGGCCTCAGAAATATTTTAAAGTTATAAACAATTTTTTGGCTTATAAACAAATAAAATATCTCGGGAAATATTAAACTAAATTAAATTATGAAAATGGTATTTGAAAAACAGCAGCAGGACGCTTCTTTTAAAAGAAAAAACGTTTAATTATAACGAGTGGTTCCTGAGATACAACTGGTCAAAGTTGATCGGAATTTACGGCAAAGATATGAACAATAGGATCATAATTCTTAAACCATTACCTTTCTATTTTTGTCCTCTTTCTTCACACCAATTTTCATATCTTTGAAATACTCCTAACATATATTATTATAATAAAAACTATCGATAATACGTGTGAAAATTGCCAAAAATAGCAAAATTCCAATCAAAAATTAGGTTGGAGAAAATGTAACCCTCAAAGTTCAAAATCGGTATACGTTAAAAAAATGCATTTTCTCGGCTTCTCATGGAGCAATTTCCTTCATTCTTTTTTTGTTCCTCAAAAACTCGAGTAGAGCCATCAAAATAACGTATTATTAAATGTCACACTTGCTTTTGTTTCGTTATAATAGATTAATTTATTTATAAGAACAGAAAACTACATATTTTTTCCAGTTGTAGGCTTTTTTTAGATAAACTTACTGCAAGTGTACCTTTTAAAGTTAAAAACATAAATATTCTCATTTGAGAGCTGTATAATTATTTAAACAATTTTTATTTAAACAAATTAAAATTTTGTGTTATAATAAATAAATTAATTTATTATAACAAAACAAAAGCAAGTGTGACATTTAATAATACGTTAGTTTGATGGCTCTATTCGAGTTACTTGGGAACAAAAAAAGAATGAAGGAAATTGCTCCATGGGAAGCCGAGAAAATGCATTTTTTTAACGTATACCGATTTTGAACTTTGAGGGTTACATTTTCTCCAACCTAATTTTTGATTGGAATTTTGCTATTTTTGGCAATTTTCACACGTATTATCGATAGTTTTTATTATAATAATATATGTTATGAGTATTTAAAAGATATGAAAATTGGTGTGGAGAAAGAGGACAAAAATAAAAAGGTGATGGTTTAAAAATTATTATCCTATTGTTCATATCTTTGCCGTAAATTCCGGTCAACTTTGACCGGTCGTATCTCAGGAACCACTCGTCATAATTAAACGTTTTCTCTTTAAAAGAAGCGTCCTGCTGCTAGTTTTCGAATACCGTTTTCATAATTTAATTTAGTTTAATATTTACCGAGATATTTTATTTGTTTATAAGCCAAAAAATTGTTTATAATTTTAAAATATTCCTGAGGCCGCTTAAATAGTCCAATTTCAATTCTGTCATGTACATTAGATAGGTGTAGTGTCTTTTTATGAAAAAATCATAGTGATTCTTATGCATCATATTTATTGTCGTTATTATAGCGACCGTAAATTGTTAATTAACAATTCAATTGTTGCTAAACTGTTTATTCAATTTCCATCGGCTTCTGGAATTATAATATCTATGAAATGGGCTTTTAAATTACCAAGTTATTTAATTATTTATTAACAATTACTTATCTAAAATTTTAGTTAAAAATTAAAGATTTTGTTGGAAAAACCCGCTTTTTCCGGGGAAAGTTTCCATCGAAGTGAATCGGAAAAAACACGTCTCTATGCAGAATTTAATTGCGGTTAATTTTTATTTGAGTGTTTTTGGTGTAACGTTAAAATCTTTGGAGTTATAGAGCAAAAATTGAAAAAAACACGATTTTCGGGCGCCATTTTGTTTATAAAAAAAGTAGCACACTATCTGCGGACTTTGCATACCTATATTATGAATATATACAATCGTAAGATTCGATTCCAGCAATAAAATTGCTGGTAAATAACTTTTCCCAAAAATGGCCTATTCTCCGACAATCAGCCCAGGCTACTAGACTTTCACTGGGGGGAGTCCCCGAACTGCATTTTGTGGGTGTACTGGGAAAATCCACCCACCCACAAAAGTAAAGTTTTAAGAAAAACACATTTAAACATTATTATACCTTATGGATTACCTCTTTTGGTACCTTTTTGGTAAACTTTTGGTACCTGGATATGATTTTGAAGGATGTTTACCACATGTGTTGTGCACATACATGTACATAAAAATATTTGGAAAAACATTATTTTGTTCACGAAAACTTAGAAAAATATGGAGTTAGTTGATTTTCTTCGTCATTGAATGTGCCGATTTAAGCACGGAGGATGACGAATTTGGAGATATAGGATTTTTCCTGTTAACATATTGATGCTTGTGGATTTAATGGTAGTAAAACGTCAAAATTGAAAAAAAAATGGAGTTAGTGGATTTTCTCAGTACCTACGCCCACGATTTGTTTCCTGACTAACGAAAAATTGATGTGTAGTTGCATGCTTAAAATAAGCATTATGTATGGTTCGCATAATATACCTATTCTAAACTTTGCTGTCCAGGATTTCATAAGAATTATTATTGAACCAAATCGAAACAGTTAGACATCGAAAAGGATTTTGATTATTTGGAGGATGAGATCAAAATATAAAATGATAGAAATGATACTGCTCTAGATTTCAATTCTCCTGTGTAAGTAAAATTAAATACCTCTTCAAAAAAGATCAAACATTCAGGGAAAATGCAACTTAAACTTAACAGTGCTTGAGAGGCCACAAATTATTGTAAGATGGCTATAACAAAATTAGATGTGCCTCAGTGGCGGCTCGTGACCTCAGTATCCGGGTAGGCAACACATATGGTGTATAATAATATGTACATACCTATATACAGGGTGAGTTTTTAGTGCGGGATCGGTCGATAATTCCATTACGGTATAGAATATCCAAAAAAGTTATTTAGAAAAAATGTAGGCAATGATATTCTCCACGCTTGGAAAATATGTCCATTTCTACAGGGTGATCAATAACAGCGTGGTATATTAAACATATAATTTTTTAAATGGGACACCCTATATATTTTTCATGTTTATATTCCCCTTATAATTCTTGATCATATAATATAGGGTTTTGCATTATTATACAGAGTATTTAACAAGTTATGACCATTTTTATTTCGAAATCCCTATGTGATTAACACCCTGTATATAAAGAAGTAATTCATAGAAAATAATTTGTTTTATGTAGTAAGGTAAAAAATATACTGTAGTTTTTAAATTAATTCCAATTGAAATAATTGACGAATGTTTGTATACAGGGTGAACTACATAACCAAATTACGATTTTCTCTATTTTTTTAAATGGATCACCCTATATTTTATTTTCCAAAAATATTGTATTTACTATACTCTTTCATTTTTATATAGCATTCCCTATATCTAAACTGATTACTTTCGGAGATATTTTTAATTGTCTTCAACTTTCGGGAATACATTCAATTTTTCTAGTAGAAATAAGTTGGTATTGAATGATAATTTAACAAAATTATTTTTATTCAATAAATAACTAACACAAAATATAAACCATAGCAATATGCAATGAATGTATCAATAAATGTGATATTAAGGAAGTATCATATTTCCCTAATATACAAGAATCATACAATTCCTACAAAAAAATATAGGTATCTTGTGTATAATAAAATTACAAGATTATTTTTATTTAATAAACAACTCACACAAAACATAAATCAAAACAACATACAACTAATTTAATAGTTTTAAGATTATTACATCAAAAGCATTCTAAGCCAAGAAGTTTTTAGTAACTCATTCCTAATTGCAGATTGTGACCCGCAGTTATTAATAATATAATTTTCATATTAAATTTCATTAATATGCATCAAGAAATCCCTACTTTGTTAACACTCAAACTAGGTGATCTATAAATGTTTAAGGTGATATTGTTAGAGATTATGTGATTGGTCCACATTTTTTGACGGTTGTGGTTTTTATACGACGGTGCTCCAGTTCTTCCAAAATTGATTTTTTTCAAGTGGGGCTATATAAAAAACCTTGTATACCAGAAGCATCCAACAACGCTTGATAATATGAAAAATAGAATAAAAGAAGCTTTTAATAATATTGACTTACAAAAATGTTAGAAATGAGGCTCGGTCATTTGAATATCGGTTACAAAATTGCATAGACGTTGAAAGTGGTCATTTTCAACATTTATTTTAGACTTATATCCTTAACATCACATTAGTTGGTACATTCATTAAATTTTGTTATGGTTTATTATTTTTTTGTTAGTTATTTATTGAATGAAAATATTTGTTATATTATTACATAATACTTATTTGTTAAGTTATTTATATTTTTAAGAATTGAATGTATTCCCGGCAAATGAAGAAAACTAAAAATATCTCAGAAACTAATAAGTTTAGGTATAGGATATGCTATATAAAAATGAAAGAGTATCATAAATACAATATTTCAAAAAAAAAATAAAATATAGGGTGATCTATTAAAAAAAATTGAGAAAATCGTAATTTTTTTTGTAGTTTAAAAGTGCTTATATAAATGAATGTTATACTAAAAAATTCTTGGCTTAGAATGCTGTTGATATACCAATCTAAAAACTTTTACATCAGTTGTATATTGTTTTGATTTATGTTTCATGTAAGTTATTTATTCAATAAAAATAATCTTGTTATATTATTATATACAATACAAAGTTTTTTTTGTAGGAATTTTACGATTCTTGTAAATTAGGGAAATATGATAATTTCTTAATATCACATTTATTGGTATATTCACTGCATATTGCTATGGTTTATATTTTGTGTTAGTTATTTATCGAATACAAATAATTTTGTTTAATTATCACTCAATGCCAACTTATTTCTACAAGAAAAATTGAATGTATTCCCGAAATTTGAAGAAAACTAAAAATATCTCGGAAAGTAATCAGTTTAGATATAGGGAACGCTATATAAAAATGAAAGAGTAGATTAAATAAATTAATGTTGAAAAATAAAATATAGGGTGATCCATTTAAAAAAATAGAGAAAATCGTAATTTGGTTTTGTAGTTCACCCTGTATACAAATATTCGTCAATGATGTGAATTGGACTTAGTTTAAAAACTACAATACATTGTTTATCTTATTACATAAAACAAATTATTGTCTACGAATTACTTCTTTATATACAGGGTGTTAATCTCATACTGATTTCGAAATAAAAATGGTCATAACTTGTTAAATACTCTGTATAGTAATGCAAAACCATATATTATATGAACAAGAATTATGAGGGGAATATAAATATGAAAAAATATATAGGGTGTCCCATTTAAAAAATTATAGGTTTGATATACCACGCAGTTACTGATCACCCTGTAGAAATGGACATATTTTTCAAGCGTGGAGAATATCATAGCCTACATTTTTTTTAAATAACTTTTCTCGATATTTTATACCGTAATGGAGTTATCGACCGATCCCGCACTAAAAACTCACCCTGTAGGTACAGGGTGTCTGGTAAAGAATGGGCCAGAGCTTAACCTTACATTCCTGAGCTTAAAATTGGTCGATTTAAGCTAACTTACCTTACTACCAAAGTTGATAATAACCGAAATACAGGGTGTCAAATTTAAACTTTTATTTTATTTATTCTTGAATATTTCCTGACAGACATGGAATAACAACACGAAATTTGGTAGGTAAGCGGGGTTTTTGGGATTAGAAATCTAAATTTGCCACCAAAAATGATCTATTACCCAGAGGACGCTACATACGTCTTTCAGCGCTCATTTAATACGTTCAATTTTTTTTATCTCCCACGCCACGTAGTTTTTGAATCAACATTTTTATTCTCTTAATATTTTTACTTTAAAAAGGTATACTACATTCATCTCGCTAAGCTCAACTGTTTTCGAAATAAACGCATTTTAAGTCTACGATACAACATAATTTTTGCATATCATTGTAGTTAGACCCGAAAAATAAACTTGAAACCATAATAATTGTGCCAGTTCTCATATGTATGTCGCAAATTCCATTTGAAGAAATTTGAGATACATTTTTGTAAATTTTTATGATTTTAAGTTATTTTTCGGGTGTAACTGTAACTACAATGATGTGCTGCAAAAAATTATGTTGCCTCGCAGATTTAAAATGAGTTTATCTCGAAAACGGTTGAGTTTAGCGAGATGAATGTATACCTTTTTTAAGTAAAAATATTAACAGAATAAAATTTTTTATTTAGAAAGTGTGCAGAGTGGGTAATAAAAAAATTGAAGCTATTAAATTAGCGCTGAAAGGCGCATGTGGCGCCCCCTGGATAATACATCATTTTTGGTGACGAATTTAGATTTCTTGTCTCAAAAAATCCTCGCTTACCAAATTTTGTGCTATTATCCCATGTCTGTTAGGAAATATTCAAGAATAAATAAAATAAAAATTTTAATTTTGACACCCTGTATTTCGGTTATTATCAACTTTCGTATTAAGGTAAGTTAGCTCAGATCGACATATTTTAACCTCAGGAATCTAGTGTTAAGCTATAGCTCATTCTTTACCAAACACCCTGTATACAGTGTGTCGCATTTAAGATGAAGACACCCTTATATTTCGGCTATTAAAATAAATACAGATTTGAAATTTTGCAGTCATTGATTTTGATGGTTTACACTTTTTAAGATAGTCAACTGAAATTTAAATTTTAAACGCGGCCTACTGCGAATTCACAAACAGGACGAATTTTCAATATTTTGTTTCGCGTTAGAGATATCGCAAAAAGTTATTTGGAAAAATTGTTAGAAATATTATTCTGACCCCACATACCAAATTTCATGACAAAATTCGAACTTTTCGTTTTTTTCAGAATTGGTAGTCAAGATCCTAAAACATGCAATTGGCAGTTCCGAGATGCAGCTCGACACAACCAATGTCAAAGGCTCAAAAAAATCTAGCCTACCTATAGCCCGAAAATACACGGCCAGGCAAGCGACAATACAGCCGCTGTGCTTAGCGTAAAGAGTGAGACAAATACGAATTCTGTTCGGCTACTTTTTAGAGAGCCTGCCCTCTAGGGTAAAGCCGTCGTAGTAATGCTACGCTACGGGGAGCGTACAATAATTATTACAACTTCAGAGATGAATTAAAAAGTAGCTTTGCTTTATTTTAGATTTTTAGATACTTCGGTATTGTCTCAAAATTTATAAATTACAGTTTTGAAATAAATAATTTATATTAATAAATAATTTATCATTGTACATTTGAAGAGGTTAGGCGGCGCCTACCTTGCCTACCCTGACGGGCCGCCCCTGATGTGCCTACAAAATGGCATTCAACTTTCGAGATGCTAAGATGGGGTTTAAGTGTAAAAAATGCTTTAACTACATTTTATATCGACATCGAAAATCTAAATAATTGCAAATTAGATAAAGAATGGGTTCTGATTTGTAAATTTTGTCAGTATCTGAGAAGCTTTAAAACACTTCAATACTCGAAGGGGAAAAATATTGCACACTCCCAGCATTGGTGGCAATTGGGGTAAACTTACTTTTGGACAAACTGGAAATATTTTCAATCTGCGAGAGATAAAATAAAATAAAGTATTCAATAAATTAAAATATATTATGCTGTGTGTTATTAGTCAAGATATTTCAAGATTTCTTGTTTTCTTGACAAGAAATCTTGGTATTGACATAAAACTTCTTGTCTTGTTTTGAAATCTAAAATTACTTCTTGTCTTGATCTTGTCTTGAAATCAAGACAAGATCTTGAAATTTTCAAGAAGTTGGCGACCCCTATCGATACATACCTGTAAATTTGTAAATAAAAGGGACTTACGAATAATAGGCCTGGATCCAGCGAAAAGTTGACTAATAGCAAGCTGAAAATTTGTTAATAACTCAACGGTGTCTAGTCGGACAAATTTTGATGTATGGGAACACTGGAACAAGGGAAGTTTTATTCGTGGAACAGGTTAGAGGTTTCGAACGCAGACTACGAAAACGTCCATGTATTTTGTCGGACAGAACTTCCAATTTATTTGTTACATTTTCACTAAACTCTCATGCAAAAATCAGACTGCTATTTACCACCAGTATAATTCCTGTCATGTGACATGTTCTACGTGTCGGACTTATTAAAATGCCCAACATATTTTTCGGACAAACATTTTTTCATATTTAAATAAAATTTGCTATTGAATATACTTAAGAACAACTGCTAGTTTTCACAATCATAAACTTGCCACGATGACACGTTTCACAATTAAAATCACGTTCCACAATAATTAAATCTTCCCCTGTTCCAATGTTCCCATACATCAAAATTTGTCCGACTAGATACCGTTAAGCTATTAAGAAATTAATCAACTTTTTTTTAGTATGCGGGATCTAGGCCTATAAATAACAAACTTTTACTGGAATCAAAGAGCACAAATTGTATAGATAACGAATCCAGTCCAGAAATTGAAATCATGAGAGGAGGTAGACAGGGATGTTTTATGTCTCCATTACTCTTTAATATATATACATATACAATAGCACTGTAGGCCTTAAAGGCCCATGGCTCTTTAATTTATATAGTGAAGCCATTTTTTGAAGAAGTATTACCATCTTAAAGTAAAGGAATATAATAATCCAGAGAAATAAGATTTTTCTCGTGACACATCCCCCTCCAGACCGAAACCAAATTTTTTGAGTGGTATGGACATCTATATTAATAACCTTTATGTTTCCTGCAGCCGATTTTGATGATATACATAGTTATAAACAAATGAAGATCAAAAAACGGTAAATTTTCGTTTTTTTCGTCTATAACCAAAAAGTTAAGCATTTTAAACAAATTTAAGAGAAAGAAACTCATAAATCGTCTAAAAAATTTCAATATGGCGTTCGCTGAATATTAGTCTGGGCTGATTATCGGAGAATAGGCCATTTTTGGGAAAAGTTATTTACCAGCAATTTTATTGCTGGAATCGAATCTTATTATTGTATGTATTAATAATATAGATATGCAAAGTCCGCAGATAGTGTGCTACTTTTTTTAATAACAAAATGGCGCCCGAAAATCGTGTTTTTTTTTCATTTTTTCTCTATAACTCCAAAGATTTTAACTTTAGACCAAAAACACCCAAATAAAAATTCACCGCAAATAAATTCTGCATAGAGACGTCTTTTTACGATTTACTTCGACGAAAACTTTCCCCGGAAAAAGCGGGGTTTTCCAACAAAATCTTTAATTGTCAACTAAACTTTTAGATAAGTAGTTGTTAATCATTAATTAAATATCTTGGTAACGTAACAGCCCTTTCCGTATATATTATGATTCCAGAAGTCTATGGAAATCGAATGAAGAGTTTAGCAACAATTAAAATGTTAATTAAAAATTTACGGTCGCTATAATAACGACAATAATTATGATGCATAAGAATAACTATGATTTTTTCATAAAAAGACACTATACCTATCTAATGTACTGTACAGAATTGAAATTCGACTATTTAAGCGGCCTCAGGAATATTTTAAAATTATAAACAATTTTTTGGTTTATAAGCAAATAGAATATCTCGGGAAATATTAAACTAAATTAAATTGTAAAAACGGTATTCGAAAGACAGCGGCAGGACGCTTCTTTCAAACGAAAAAACGTTTAATTATGATGAGTGGTTCCTGAGATACAATCGGTCAAAGTTGACCGGAATTTACGGCAAAGATATAAACAATAGGATCATATTTTTCAAACCATCACCTTTTTATTTTTGTCCTCTTTCTCTACACCAATTTTCATATCTTTAAAATCCTCATAACATATATTATTATAATAAAAACTATCGATAATACGTGTGAAAATTGCCAAAAATAGCAAAATTCCAATCAAAAATTAGGTTGGAGAAAATGTAACCCTCAAAGTTCAAAATCGGTATTCGTTAAAAAAAATGCATTTCCTCGGCTTCCCATGGAGCAATTTCCTTCATTCTTTTTTTGTTCCCAAGTAACTCGAGTAGAGCCATCGAACTAACGCATTATTAAATGTCAAACTTGCTTTTGTTTTGTTATAATACAATGTTTTGTTAATTAATTTATTATAACACAATATTTTAATTTGTTTAAATAAAAATTGTTTAAATAATTATACAGCCTTCAAATGAGAATATTTATGTTTTTAACTTTAAAAGGTACACTTGTAGTAAGTTTATCTAAAAAAAGCCTACAACTGGAAAAAATATGTAATTTTCTGTTCTTATAAATAAATTAATCTATTGTAACAAAACAAAACCAAGTTTGACATTTAATAATGCGTTAGTTCGATGGCTCTACTCGAGTTATTAGGGAACAAAAAAAGAATGAAAGAAATTGCTCCATGGGAAGCCGAGAAAATGCATTTTGTTAACGTATACCGATTTTGAACTTTGAGGGTTACATTTTCTCCAACCTAATTTTTGATTGGAATTTTGCTATTTTTGGCAATTTTCACACGTATTATCGATAGTTTTTATTATAATAATATATGTTATGAGGATTTTAAAGATATGAAAATTGGTGTGGAGAAAGAGGACAAAAATAAAAAGGTGATGGTTTGAAAATTTTGACAAAGTTTTGACCGGTTGTATCTCAGGAACCACTCGTCATAATTAAACGTTTTTTCTTTTGAAAGAAACATCCTGCCGCTGTCTTTCGAATACCGTTTTCACAATTTAATTTAGTTTAATATTTCCCGAGATATTCTATTTGTTTATAAACCAAAAAATTGTTTATAATTTTAAAATATTCGTGAGGCCGCTTAAATAATTCAATTTCAATTCTGTACAGTACATTAGATAGGTATAGTGTCTTTTTATGAAAAAATCATAGTTATTCTTATGCATCATAATTATTGTCGTTATTATAGCGACCGTAAATTTTTAATTAACATTTTAATTGTTGCTAAACTTTTCATTCAATTTCCATAGACTTCTGGAATCATAATATATATGGAAAGGGCTGTTACGTTACCAAGATATTTAATTAATGATTAACAACTACTTATCTAAAAGTTTAGTTGAAAATTAAAGATTTTGTTGGAAAACCCCGCATTTTCCGGGGAAAGTTTTCGTCGAAGTAAATCGGAAAAAAGACGTCTATATGCAGAATTTAATTTCGGTGAATTTTTATTTGGGTGTTTTTGGCCTAAAGTTAAAATCTTTGGAGTTATAGAGCAAAAATTAAAAAAAACACGATTTTCGGGCGCAATATTGTTTATAAAAAAAGTAGCACACTATCTGCGGACTTTGCATATCTATATTATTAATACATACAATAATAAGATTCGATTCCAGCAATAAAATTGCTGGTAAATAACTGTTCCTTGTATTTTGCTAATTAGCCCAGAGTATATGTCTATCCTTATTGGTTGCTTAGAAAATTGCAAAATAAATCATAAATTTTGAGTTTTTATAAATATTCATAACTTATGTATAAATTAACTTATAACCTTCTTTTTGCACGAATTGCTGAGACTTCTGGTGCTTAAATTATATTTTAAATTTCAAAGCAATTGGTCAAATAGTTTAAAAGTTATTTAATTTGTTTATCCCAAATACATTTTTTTGCAACACTATAAGTCAGAAAATTATGAGGTTACATTAAGACTTCTGACAGTTTATGGAAGAAGAACATCTATACTATTATATATATAGTGGCTAAACACCCGTTTAGGGGTTACGCCGCTTACGCTCTCTAGATCTATGTTTTGAGGTAGATCAGTCATTATGTTCATTATTTAATTTTCTCTGTTATTTTTCTCCACTCTTTCCTGTCTCTGGTTTTCCCTTTCCAATGTCGTATGCCCGCATTGTTGAGATCACTTACTACTTCTTGTAACCATGTAGAACTTGGTCTTCCACGTCTTCCAGCTGGTGTCCATTCCAATATTGAGTATATCGTCGTAGTTGATCCGGATCTCCATATGTGTCCTAGCCATTTTGCTCTTTGCTGTTTTATTTTACATATTATATCCTCCTCAATTTCTTCCAGTAACTCAAGGTTCGTTCTTTGTCTAAATTCATTGTCATTTATTTTTATTGGTCCTAATATTGCTCTTAGTATTTTTCTTTCTTGTATTCTAAGGTTTTCCTCTTGCTTTTTTGTCATGCTAAGAGTTTCGGCTGCATACATCATCGTCGGTCGAATTATTGTTTTGTATACTTTCATTTTTGATTTCTTACTCAATAACTTATTTTTAAGTAATTTTTTATTTGCATGGATGCTCTTATTTGCTGTAATAATCCATTCTTTGATTTCGATTTCTCTTTCTCCATTGTTTGTTATTAATATTCCTAAATATTAAAATTTTTCGACTTCTTCAAAAGTGTATTCTCCTACTCTAACCTTTCTGTTTTCAAAGTTTTTGTCAAATCTCATTATTTTGGTTTTTTCTTGGTTTATTTATAATCCCATTACTTTTCCTTCTGTTACCATTTCGTTTAACATTCGTTCCATTGTTTTTCTATTTTTTGTTATTAGCACAATATCATCAGCGTATGCTATTATTTGTCCTTCTCTCGTTCGGAGGGTGCCTTTGTTGATCTTCCTGACGACGTATTCTAGGGCAAGATTAAACAGAGTTGATGATAATGAATCTCCCCTTTATTGATGACAAATTCTTCTGTGTCGCCTACTTGAGTTTTTATACTAACTACAGTTCTACTCATTGTCATTTGTATTAATCTTCTTAATTTATGTTGTATTCCCATTTCTTTCAGAGCTACCATTAATTTTAATCTTTTTATTGCACCAAATGCTTGTCGAAAATCTATAAAAAGCAGATCAATTTCTATTTTATATTCATGAGCTTTTCCCATAATTTGTTTAACCGTATGTATGGCATCTGTTGTAGACTTTCCCTTAACAAATCCGCATTGATAGTGTCCTATGATATTCATGGTAGCTTCGGTCAGTCTTCGTTGTATTAAGGCGGACATGATTTTATATGCTGTGTTTAATAGCGTCAGTCCTCTGTAGTTATTACACATCTGTTGATCTCCTTTTTTATGAATCGTGATAATTTGTCCTTTGTACCATTCTTCCGGCATTTTTTCTTCGTCCCATATGTCTTTTATTAAGTTGTATAATCTATCTTTTAATTCTTCACCACCATATTTTATAAGCTTCATATTGATACAGTCCGATCCTGAGGCTTTACCATTACGGCTGCTATTAATAACTTCCTCAACTTCCTCTTTTGTTGGTATTTGTAGCTGGTTTCCTAACATCATTGTCTCTTCTCCTCTGTTTTTATTTAGGTCTTGATCTTGTTGTTCTGTTAATAATTCTTTAAAATAGTTAGTCCAAATTTCTTTATACTCCTCATCGTTTTCTGATACTTTTCCATTTTTATCTTTTGTGCTTTTTATCTTTCCTTTAAAGGTTTTGTTCTGCTCACTAATTTTCTTATAGAATTCTTTTGTGTTTCTGTTCTTACTTTCTTTTTCTATTTCTTTTATCTTATCATCCATCCTGTCACGTCTAATTTTCCTTATTTTTTTCTTACATTCATGCCTTATTCTATTGTATTCTTCCCTATAATCCTGTCTATTTGTTCTTATCCACATTTGTCTCATTTTACCTTCTTTTTAGCATGTTATGGCATTCTTCGTTATACCATTCTTATCTTTTTTTGTTTCTTTTATATCCCTACGTGTACTTCCGCTGTTTCATTTATACATTTTTTTTTATATTTGTCCATTCTGTTTCTATATCCTTTGTAGGTTTAGATTGTTCCTTCAGTTTTTTGTTCATGTCATCAGCATATTTAATCCTTATGTCTGGAGCATTCAGTTTTTCTACGTGCCATTTATTTTTTGTTGTCGTGTTTTTTAGAGTTCTTTTGAGTTTTTGTCTTACCTTTGCAGTCACCATAAAATGGTCTGTGTCTGCATATGCACCTCTGTAGGACCTCACGTCTGTTACCGATGTTTGCTTCTTTCTTGTAATCAGAATATGGTCTATTTGTGACCATGTTTTTTGGTCTGGGGAAATCCACGTCACTTTATGGTATTTAGGATGTTCGAATTTTGTACTAACGATAATCATATTGGTACTAGCTGCTAGGTTACATAATCGTTGGCCATTGTCGTTAGTTAAATTAAATTAATAGTATAAATCTTCTTCTTTCACAAACTGTCAGAAGTCTTATGTAACCTCATCATTTTCTGACTTATAGCGTTGCAAAAAAAATTAATTTGGGATAAAAAAAATTAAATACCTATTAAACTATTAGACCAATTGCTTTGAAATTTAGGGTATGATTAAAAGCACCAAAAGTCTCAGCATTCCGTGTAATAAGAACGTTCTATGTTAATTTTTACATAAGTTATGGATATTTATAAAAACTCAAAATTAATGATTTATTTTGCAATTTTCTAAGCAACCAATTAGGATAGACATATTCAGCGAACGCTATATTGAAGTTTTTTATACGATTTATAAGTTTCTCACTCTCAAATTTGTTTAAAATATTTAACTTTTTGGTTATAGACGAAAGAAGCGAAAATTTACCGTTTTTTGATCTTCATTTGTTTATAACTATGTATATCATCAAAATCGGCTTTAGGAAACATATATCGTTGGTTTGGAAGAAGAATGTCACAACTAAAAAATTGCCATTTTTGAGGTTTACCCTCAGGTAAATTGTCAGAAGTTGCACTCATATAATTTCCGCTAGATGGCGGCTTATGACAGTGTGACTTTGTCAAACCCATGCATTACATTTTATGGAAGAGCGGCGCAATATAGTTGAGTTTCAGTTGTTGTGGAAGTTACCACGTGTTTTTTGGAGAGAACAGTGTTACAAGTTAAAAAAAGGAACGTATTTTTTGGGATTTTTGTGTTTAATATTTAATGCAAGACAGTTACATTTCGTCTTTGGTAAGTATTCCTTATAGGATATGTGCGTTTATATAGAATTATTGTGAGCAATACAGTAAACATTTCGAACAACTTTTGGGAAAAACTGTTCCAAATGCAAATTACAGGTAGAAAGGTGAGAACAAGAAAGGTCTTTCTATTTATATTTAAATGATAATAATGGGCTCTTTAATATCGTAAAAGATTTTACCTCTTATTTTTTACCTTACCAAAATTATAATGAAAACTAACACATTAAAATTTTAAAACGTCGCTCCTGAAAATTAGAACTTTTCGACTTGTGATAGTGTTCTTCCAAACCAACGATATGTCATTAATATAGATGTCCATTGTCCACAGTACTCAAAAAATTTGGTTTCGTCCTGGAGGGGGTTGTGTAACCAACAGGATATTTTTTTCCTTATTTCTCTGAACTATAAACGAAAATTAGCAATTAAAGATAGGCAGATGACACCGTGATTATGCCAAGCTCTGCTGAATAAATCCAATTACTACTAAACAAAACAAACAATGTGCGTGAAGAATATGGACTGAATATGAATATAAAAAGATCAAATACATGATAATAACTAAGCAAACAAACATTAAAACAAGCATAAAAATGGGAACTGTACCGATAAAAAGGGTTGATAAATACAAATACCTAGGAACTTGGATTTCTGAAAAAAACTATCAAATAACAGAAATACGAACCAGGATAGAAATAGCAAGAAATGCGTTTATAAAAATGAAACCAATTCTTTGCAACAAAGACCTTAGATGAGAACAGAGAGTAAGAGGAGACCCAATATCTCACAAAATGGTTCAATCAGGCTATGGAAGACATATCTAAAAATTAGAATGGAAAACATACGGAATAAGAATAAATGGAGAGCTCTTGAACCACTTGAGATATGTAGACGATATAGTCTTCGTAACATAAAAAGGAAGAATTGCAGAATATGGTTGAGGAACTAGATTGATAGTAAAGCAACAGAGGTGGGTCTAGAGATGAACTATAGTAAAGCCAGGGCTATGACAAACCAAACCAAGGCTATGACAAATTATAAATAGTAGTCAAACAGAATACATTAGAGCAGGTGGCAGAATACATATACCTAGGACAGATAATAAAGCTGAACAGGGACAATCAAACACAAGAAATAAAAAGAAGAACTAGATTAGCATAGGTTGATAAGTACAAATACCTAGGAACCTGGATTTCAGAGAAAAATGATCAAACAACAAAAATAAGGACCAGGATAGAAATAGCAAGAAATATGTATGTAAAAATGAAAACAATTCTCTGCAACAAAAATCTTAGCTTAGAACTGAGAGTAAGAGCTTTGAGATGCTACGTGTTCTCAATACTGCAATATGGACTTTAAAGCTGGATATTGAAGCAAGAACACATCAATGAGCTACAGTCAATTGAAATGGGGTATTACAGAAGGATGCTTAGAGTAGCATGGACACAGAAAAAAACGAACACGGAAGTATTGTGAGAAATGGGCAAAGAATGCGAAATAACAAACTAAAAAAAATAAGGAAGTTATAATATATGGGACACTTAATGAGGAAAGAGCGATATGAAATGCTAAGACTGATAATACAGGGAAAGATAAAAGGCGAAAGGAGTATAGGAAGAAGGAGAATGTCATGGTTGAAGAATTTAAGGGACTGGTTTATAGAACTCTTCAGAGCAGCCGTAGATAGAGTAAAGATAGTGATGATGATATCCATCTTCCCATTGGGAGACGGCACTAAACAAAGAAGAAAAAGTCATTTATTTAGAGTTGTTAACAAGTATTGTAATGTTTGCTATTTTCAATAACGTGATAAGACAGATGTGTAAATCTAGGTTCCAAATAATTTACGTAATTGCGTAATCTAACCAGAAAAATTATACCTGGAACGTTATCAGTGAAAAATGATATTTAATTAAGACGGAACTAAGGTAGCTGGTTAAGAGCGAACAGTAGCGATCAACAGGTAGCCACAAACGCGTTCCAAGATTGCGGCTCTAATTTTGAATATTTTGTCGAGATATTTGGCACACATGTTCGTAATATAATAAATAATGGCGGTACAGAGCCCAATTTCAGAAATATGTTAGTATGTGGAAATTACTCTACAACTAAATAAAATATTGAAAAAAGGAGCCTGTACCGCCATTAAGAAAGACAAAAAAATACACTTTCTTCAAATAAAATTTTTTATCGCATGCCTAGATTTTGTGTAATCTTGGAACTACTAAAAATCGATTTTTTTATAACAAGAAATCGAACATCACTGACTTGGCAACATTTCGCGCCTATGTGTATAAAAATTATTGTTTTTGATAGTATAAACGTCACTGTCAGTGTCGAATTACCGACGCACTGTTGCCACACTTTTGAAAGTTCGCAGAACTTTTGCAATATTGGACCGCGTTTGTTGCCACCTGTTGATCGCTACTGTATCACCTTAAGTGAATGTCGTGTATTCATTGGTTTACCACAAAAACACATTTTGTAATAAATTAATTATAACGGATATTCATTGGGAGATATTTCCAAAATAATTAGAAGATCACTTGTGGGTCTTCCATATGTGGGCATACTAAGTATTAGTTAACAAAAATTTAAAGATCGAAATGGCATGTGCCAAAAAATAGCATATTCTTTTAATCAGTATCAGTTATCTTCAACACAGAAGTGGTATCAGATTAGAATAGATCAGTGAAAAGTGTACTAACCTATTCTGATAAAATTGCATCACTTTAAATCAATGCGAAACTGATTTTTAACAACTTGATTCAGATTTAACCACCAAAAACTCCACCATTAGATTAAATAAATTCGGAACTCACTTACAGCAAATGAATTAGTAATCGGTGATTTCAAGATTTCAATTGGTCCAGTAAGACGACATAGCTACTTAAATCTGTGGATGGCCACAACTCGTTTGTTTAAAATTGGAAAAAATAATAATAATAAAAAAAGAAAAAAATGTTAATTGAAACAATAAACATAGATTTTCGCTTAAATTAAATGTTCAAACTGTTAAGAGGCAGGTGGGTAGCAGCTTTAATATTGAATTTAAGCGAAAAACAAACATTAATTTTTCAAATAAAAATTTTTTCCTGTTTTCAGACAACAGTAAAATATATTTCGAAATTATATACATTATATATACAAATTATATACATTCTTCTTTTTGTCTCAATTAATTTATTTAAAAAAATTTTTTGGGCACCCTGTATAAATATCTAGGTTAATGTTTAGTCGAACCCGCTTATTAGCATACCTCTTAAAGGAATATCCCGGTTTAAGGAATAGAAATTTGTGGTCCCGAAACATTTATAGTACCAACCAATGATCGGTTATTAGAATATCCCGGTTATAGGAATACTTTTGCTTGGCACAAAGGCTATTCCAATAAGCGGGTTCGACTGTATTAGTGAATATAGCATTGAATAATCATTCGATTGAGCTATCACACGCCCCCTATTCTCATTTAAAAAAGTCATCGATTACGTCATCACGTCCAGATGGATGACGTCACTAGTATGATATTTATGCCAAAAAATTGTAATTTAAAAATAACAAGCTGACAATGCGAGCATTATCACAACGAAAACTTTATTTATTTACGTATTTAAATTCATAATATGGAAAATTACTATTACGAAAAGTTGTTTAGAATTAAAAATTATGTTTCAATTTGCAATTATATTATTCTAATTTAAATGTTGTGAACCCTAAAGATACTTTACTCAAAATTCATATTTTTTATATATTTCGTATAAAATTAATAAAATTTTATATGTGATGGTTACATCATAAATCTTAGACCATGAAGAGCTTTTTATGAAGAATAACTTTTCTTAGTCAAATTAAAAATGCAAAAGTTATAAATGAAAATGATGATTTAAAATAAACCTTATTTTCGTTTTTAGCACCATCAAAACCTCGACGAAAATTAGTCATTCACCACACCGTGCTCAGTATCTTGAGAAATAAGCGTTATTTTAAGAGTGCCACTCGTCTATAAAGTCACATAACTTTTTTCTTATTGCATACTTTGACTAGAAATTTTTCAAAAAAAAACTTCTTCATGAATTATTATATTTTATTCCTGTGTTGGTGAAAATTATAAACTAAAAAGTAAACTATTTTAACTCAACTATTTTAAGTAAACATGAAACTAACGAAATCTGACGACAAAATTTTTAAAAATTAACAACTCCTCCTCTAATTTGTTTAAACACTTTGAATACAGCACATTGTTATTTAAATACTTCAAAGATGACACAGTAAAATTTTCAAAAGGAAATATTTACAGCGACCAAAGATACAGCGAGGTAAATTCGAAAAATCATTAAAATTGATTTTTGTGCATTTTTCATAAAATTTCATTTTTTAACATGTACCACCAAGTCTAGATAAAAATAAACTTCATTTCAGATTCAGCGGTATCGAAAATCACCAAAATTGGTCATTCATCTAAAAGATGATTTTCGTGGTCGGTATAATGTAATTTTAGGAGTTGCTACAGCTCGCCTAAAAATGGAACAGTCTATTTATCATTAAAGCGAAGGCCGTATACTCGTACAAACCTTTGTTGTTAATAAATTATTGCTTTCAAAATATACTCAAATTGTATTTTTAAACATCTTATTTATTTTATATAATAATTAAATTCACTATAAAATGTCATTTATAGTGAATTGAACAAAATGTTATATGAATAGAACAAAATAAAAGGATTGTGACGCCACATTTTAGATTTTGAGGTCGATTATCTCGAAGACGGTTAGAGATATCGAAATGCCATTTTCAGATTTGGATTCAGAAGACAAAACTACATAAGTATCCATCGATAAATCTGCTTTAAGTATTACAGGAGCGGCAACGCAATAACACACAGATTTTGCGAATTTATAAACGAAATGTTTTCGTTGAAAATCGACCTGTTTCGGGATTTATCTCCAGAGTCGCCCATTCTCGAGAAAATTAATTTATTCCAACTCAAACATCCTCACTGTATGTACAACAATAATGCGGAGATCGCAATAAGCAAATCAGAGAGCTCTAAGTAAGAGTGGCAACCATTCAATCCAGAATGAAAAGCCTTGATGATGATGATTGGGTGAGAGTATGGAAAGTGTAGGATTTGTAGGATTGAGGGAACATTATAACCCAGTACTAGAAGACCAGACAAATTCAATCTGGACATGATCAAAAACAAATATCTACATTCCGCCATTTGGTTCTGATTCTGATCAGATATTAGCTGCATGGAAGAGTTACCGTTATCATCATTAGTGATTAACATATCTTTGAAATGCTTCTTGTGATTACGTGGGTTTAGTGTCTGTTCAAATTCTTATCTTATGATGTTCATCTTTCTCTAAAACCGTCTTATATCGTTGTGGCTCCTTAAGGTTTCCAACTGTTTCATCATTTTAGTCTGATATTCCCTTTTTTTCTCTTGTATATATGTTTTCCTCTCTTCTGAGCTCCTAGTAAGATTCCACCATTGCTAGTGTTTTTCTTTATTATATGGCCCTATATGTAAGAATTTTTCGCCTAGTAGCTTTTATACATTAGACTTTATTTAGAATAATACTTTATTTATTTACATTTAAGTCTGAAGTGGCATGGGTCAAAGTTTCATATTTTTCATCGGTATGTATGAGTTTCTTTTTTTGGTAACAGTTCTAGTACCTGTTATTTTGTAGATTCCTTAAAGGTTATTTACTTTTAAAGTAGAAGTTTGTTGTTTTTTTTTAAATGTGAAGTATTTTTAATTATTAATCAATTATATTTATCACCCTTTATTCTGCAAAGGTTCACTTATATAAATATATTTGTTCTTTCGATTTATTAAGTTCAAAGATATTATTCTGAAATCTCTATCCATCTGGACTAACAACCTCTTTAAACAGGCAGTTCTGGTGTCATCTATGTTTGTACATTTAAGTTTATTGTTATTTGCATCTGACAGGTGATATAACTGTTCACGATAAATACAGATTTTGTGTCTTTTTACAACACCTGAAATATTTTTCTTTATAGGTAATGGATTTTGGGAACGGCTATACCCTTGAAAATTTCACATAAACTTGTGTACTAAATCGGCATAATTCATAGCTCTTGTTAAAATCCAATACCTTAAAAATATAAGGAGTCTGGGTAAGAAAAGATATATTTTGTTATATTCTTTGTAACATTTACAAGGTCATAGCTCTTTCCAAAATCTATTATCTATAAATTTACTTTCATCATTTATTATTGAAAGCATGTCTGTAGACTGCATTTTAGTCGCATCTATTTTACCTGATGAAAATCACAGATATTCTTAGAATATGTATAGGAATATATTATAAAAAGATTAAATATTATATAATTAAATGGTAGGAAAATCCAATACAGTCTCGATAACACCATAGAAAACATCTTGATCTGAATTAAATGTTATAGCATGAGAGCTGCTAGACATTTTTGAGCAGGTATTTTGGACAATCTGAAAAATTTTCAGGCGACTTTTCCATGATAGCCTAATACAAAACGCCGGTCTGGCTGGGAGGTCATTTTCCCCAAAAATCCCCCCCAAAGTTATAAAAGGGTAAAAATTGTTATTAAAAAAATATCATTGACGTAACTTTAAAACAAATTTAAATATTCAAATATAAATAAAATAAACAGGCCAAGCGATTTGCGAGAGACTTTAACTCTGCAAGTTGCTTTCATGAGCGCCCCATTAATATTTTCAGGGGGTTCATCTAAACTTCAGACGATTGCTTCTGAATCTGAACATACTATTAACCAGTATACAATATACAACTATACATTTATATTTATGTATTTTCTTTCCAGACAGGGGAATGCAATTGTTATTTTCATAGGGTGTTTTTTAATATTAAAAATAAATGTTCTAAAAAGACAAGTTTTTTTTTGGTGACATTTTCTAACTGCCAAGTCATCAAACAAATT
The DNA here is from genome assembly GCF_917563875.1 of Diabrotica virgifera virgifera. Classification (NCBI taxonomy): domain Eukaryota; kingdom Metazoa; phylum Arthropoda; class Insecta; order Coleoptera; family Chrysomelidae; genus Diabrotica; species Diabrotica virgifera. The sequence goes on from NC_065449.1 coordinate 50,909,955, forward strand.
ACGCGTGCATGTGAATAAAAGGCGCTATAGGTAAGCAGCAGCGTTAGAAAGAGTGTATACCGGTAGCTTTTTGCGTCCTCTATCGCAGCGAGTCCGTTCGCTCGAGCAAAATCACGTGACCTGGCGATACCCATGTTGTTGTGCCTCAAAATGTTGGAGTAATCATTATATATTTTAGATTTTTAAGTAACTTTTTATTAATTAAAGGAGAATAGATAGAAAAAGATAAATTTATTATTATAAATATATAGGTAAAAGTATAAAAATATGTGCTCAATATTTTCAAAAGTCTATCAAATGATACCAAACACGACTTATTACACGACTACCAAATTATTTTTGTTTCTGGAGGAATTAGGATTTCCTCCGATAGTTGCGGTTACAGAGCACTGGCTTGAAGTTAACGAGCCTTTTTTTGTAGAAAAATATACCACAATTGCCAGGTATGATCGTCCAAGTTCGGCTCATGGAGGCACCCTGATTCTCTCTAGAAATAATGATTTTTCTCTGGTAACAAAATATGACTTTTTGTTAAGTGAATCCTTCTTTGAGTTTTCCTTAGTTTATAATAAAAATCTTAATCTTTACATTATTTGCATTTATAGATCACCTGATTCTACCGTGGAACTATTTTTTCAGAACCTGCTAAATTTGTTAGATGACCTTCCTCATAAAAGCAGAAAAATTCTATGCGGTGATTTTAACATTAATTATGCTGCTGCTAGTGCTACCCAAGTGTCCCTGGCAAACATATTTGAATCGTATGGTCCAGTGGTGTCATCGTGTGGGAACGCGTGGGAACGCCGTTCCCGCACTGGTTAAGAAAAAAAAAATAATAGAGAATTTAGGTTTTGTAAACAAAAATTAGCAGTGCGTTCCGGCACTGCGTTCCCGCACTGCTAATTTTGCCATGACACCACTGGTATGGTCTCTCAATGCACATTGATTCTCCTCCAAGGATTACAAAAACTACATCTACCATAATCGATTATATTGTCTCAGATTTCTCACCCCTTGATGTCTGCTCTACAGTTATTAATGCGGGACTATCTGATCATGAAGCAGTGTATACGAAGTTTAACATCTTCAACAAACCCTCCTCAAAAACCCGACGTTTAGGTAGGATTTTTTCCGCCCGGAATTTTCGTAAATTCCAAAATTTATGCTTAACTTCTGAGTGGCAATTTCCTTCTATAGACGTGGACTATAATTTCAGTGTTTTTCTAGATAAGCTTCTTCACATCTTCAATAAGGCATTTCCTTTAATTCCTATTAAGCCAAAACATCGGAAACCTTGGGTAACGAAAGGTATTCGCATATCAGCTAAGAATATGCGTTCACTACTATACATCAAGAAATTTACTACCAATGTTGCTGTCACTGAATATATCATGAAGTACAGGACAACATATTTAAAACTTATCAGGTCAACTAAAAAAGCCTATTATCAAAATCGTCTGGGAAGCTCTAAAAGTGTTGCAAAGGAGACTTGGTCTATAATAAACGATCTTCGAAATAAAACTCACACAGCTCAATCATTTTCCCTTCCAAATCCTGAAAGTCTAAACGACTACTTCGTTAATGTGAGTAAAAATATAACATCAACAATTTTGCCGCAACAAGATCCTATTTCCTATCTTCCTAATTCAAGACAGGTCTCGAATTCATTCTTTTTACGACCAGTCGATAACTCTGAACTTATCCAAAAATCAATTGTATCAAAAGCAAATCATCCTGTAGTACTGATGGACTATCTATAAAAATTTTCTCTAATCTTACAGAAAATGTGTTGGAAATCCTCCTCTCACTAATTAATGATTCCTTCGAAAAAGGTAAATTTCCAGAGTGCCTAAAGACAGCCATTATTATTCCTCTTCATAAGGGTGGCGAAAAATCTGGTGCCTGCAACTATAGACCTATTGCCTTACTACCGGTACTCTCCAAAATTATTGAGAGACTCATTAAAACTCGACTTATGTCCTTTATCGTTGATAACAACATTTTATCACAAAATCAGTTCGGCTTTTTAACAAATAAATGTACCATTGATGCCATGTTTTCTGTACTACATGAGATTTACCAAGCACTAAACAATAATCTTTATACTGCCACTGTTTTCTGCGACTATGCCAAAGCTTTTGATTGTGTAAATCATGACATCTTGATTACAAAACTAAATTTCTATGGAATTCGAGGTATTTCTTTGAATTGGTTCCAATCCTACTTGAATCATCGGAAACAACTAGTTAGAGCAAATGATACTGACTCTAGTCTCAAAAACATCGTTTGTGGAGTACCACAAGGTTCAGTATTGGGTCCTATACTGTTCCTTATCTTTATAAATGACATCACTAATTTAAAAACAATGGGAAAATTTTTCTTTTTGCTGATGATACCAGTATCACTTGGAGCAACTCCACTATGGCATCTCTTCATGAAACTATAACTTCGGATCTACTGACGATAAAGACCTGGTCTGACTCTAATTTACTCTCTTTTAACGTAAATAAAACAGTAGCATTATCCTATAAAGGAGCTCTTCAACCTTTGCCACTTCATAACAGCCAGATCAGTACCGTTGATTCTGTAAAATTTCTTGGTATTTATTTAGACAGCAACCTCAAATGGTCCCTTCATATCGATTCGTTAAGTAAGAAACTCGCCTCAGCTTGCTATGCAATACGATCTGTCTCAAGGGAACTCAATTTAGCATCTTCTAAAATAACATATTTTTCGTTGTTCGAGTCTCATCTTCGATATGGTCTTCCTTTTTGGGGTTCTAGTACAGCTGCTCAATTTGATGTCATTTTTAGATTGCAAAAAAGAGCAATAAGATATTTGTTTGGCCTCAGAAGATCTAAACATTGCAGAAGTTACTTCAGAGATCACGAAATTTTAACACTTCCATCTTTATATATTCTAGAAACGGTTTGTTTAATTCGTAAACACCTTCATGTCTTTCCAGCAAGGCCCAATCATCTTTACTCCACCAGAAATTCAATCTTTGACATTTATTTACCGATTCCATCCACTGAGTTAGTAAAGAAATCTATATTATATTCCGCAAAGAAACTGTACAATCATCTTCCGTTACAACTTAAATCTGCAACATCTTTCCCTAAGTTCCGAAAAATGACAAAAGCCTATCTATCCAAAAGACCATATTATTCAATAGAAGAATTTCTTAATGAATAACTAAGAAAATTGGGTTCCATGCGCAGTAGCATAAACTTGTCAGTTCCTTATGTTGTACCTATTTTATTTTATTTGTTGTATGTTCAATTTGCAGTTTATATATATTTTGCAATAAATTGTTTTTGTCTTGGCTTTTATATCTTATACTGTACATTATTGACGATTTATCTAATTTTAGTAAATCGTAGTTGTTATTTATATTATGTTTTTCTTTTGACTGTATGTAAGCTTTGTCCATAAAATTGTAAAAATTTTCATTGGCAATAAAGCATATTTCTATTCTACTTCCCACGGAGAGAAGTGGGGGGTAAGTTGAAAGTTTTAAATACGAATCCCGCGATATTTCGCGAGATAAACATCAGATAGAAAAACTGAAAAATACACTTATTCAATGTTTTTGAAAAACCTATCGAATGGCACCAAACACGGAGGTGGGGTGGAAGGTTACTTTAAAATCTTAAATGGGGCCCCATTTTTTATTGCATGCTTGAATTCCTTACTTAAAAATAAGTAACATTTATTCGAGACATTTTTTAGAATTATGGATAGATGGTGCTATAATCTAAAAAAAAAATGATTGTTGGAAATGGAAAATTAAATTAAAAATGGAAAGTCCCTACTAAAGTGGAAAACTTTACTTATTTTTTTTTGGTGTTAGGACCTACTCTTCACAACCCAATAGGTCTCCATAACGCTCGAGTGATTGCACATTTAGCATACTTTGCTCCCCTACCATTATTAGTAGAGGTTGGTAATTATTAGGGGAATTCCTAAGTGCACTTAATTTTAATATAACTAAAGATACAATTAATAATGTCACAACGGCAACTCTATAGCGATAAAAAGTAGACAAATGGCGATATCGTATTTTTCAATGTTCTTTTGTTCTTTCGTTGTAATTGACAATGTATCTAGTCAGCTAGAACTAGTAGCTAGATATCTAGTCTAGACGTATTTCAGCTGACCTCATAAAATAATAATATAATCTTCTTCTTCTTGATGTGCCTATCCGTGAGGAATGTTGGCGATCATCATGGCAATCTTCACTTTATCTGCAGCAACGCGAAAAGCTTCACAAATGTTGTGTTGAACCCGGTTCTGAGGTTCTTTAACCAGGATGGTCTTCTTCTTCCTGGACCTCGCTTTCCAAATATTTTTCCTTGCAGGATGGCTTGTAGGAGGGCATATCTGGATTCATTTCGCATAATGTGTCCAAAATATTCCAACTCTCGAGATTTGATGGTGGTTAGTACTTCTCGGTTCTTCCCCATTCTTCTAAGGATCTCCTCATTTGTGACCCGATCAAGCCATGGGATTTTAAGAATTCTCCGATATAGCCACATCTCAAATTCTTTCAGTTTTCAGCACATATCTCAGTTCAATGTGATTAATATAATAAAAAAAAACCATTTATTGATTTTTGAAGTTATCTACACATTAAGTCCAAGCGTTTGTAGATGGTCTCTAGTTGCAACTTAATGCGTTAGAGAGAATAGGAAGAGTATAGAAGAAGAGATTGTCATGATTAAGAAGGTTTAAGGAACTGGTTTAAATGCACTTCCCTGAAAGGGTTAAGATAGGCAAAATGCCCTCACTCCCAGAATTCAATTTTAATATTTTTTTTACGTTTTATGCAACTAAAGAATGAGATAACGCGGATTTTTAGCTCGCCATTCCCCTTACCCCTCCCCCCATAGCCAAAAACGTAGATTTCTAGATTTAATTTTTTTTAGTTGGGTTGCAATTGATTTAAAAATTTCAAAAAATTCACACGTGTATCTGAGGCTTTTACAAAATATGTCTATTTTTTATGGACTTTTTTTGAAATTTTTTTTCTAACTTTTTTAAAACCTATAACTTTTTTTTGGAGGGGGCTGCAGGTCCAGTTTTTTTGCATTTTGTGTATTTTATCAAAAGCTATCTCTCTGATTTTTTTCAGATTTTTCCGTCAGGTGCGCCATCTTGAATAATCAGGAAAACTGTATTTTTAGGGGATTTTTAGGGATTTTCTCCATTTTATAGACTGCAACATAGATCAAATGAAGGTTTTTTTAATAGATTATGTATAATTTGAAATAGTTGAGTATTTTAGGATTATCAAAAGTTGGGAAAACACCTTTAAACCACCAAAAGCCATGTTTTTTAAAGTTATGTAAGGGTTTTTGCGGGCTTAATGATATTTTTTGAAATCGATACAGCCTGAATATTCTTTTTAATTTTTTTACGTTATATGTGATTAAAAAATAAGACTAATCGCATTTTTAGCCCACCATCCCTCCCCTGCCCCCACAAAAACGTTAATTTTTCTATTTTTTTTTTTTTGGTTAGTTAAGTTGCAATTAATTTAAAAATTTTATGAGGCTTCTCATTAAACATATCTATTTTTTTATAGATCCTTAGGTCGAGTGTACAATACATATAACCTTTTATAACCAATACATATAAACTTTGAGTTGGTCATTTTATGACTTTCATTATAATAATTTTTAATCGAGTTATTAAGCCTTGAAAATGGCCATTTTCGCGTTTTTCAAATTTTAAATTGCATGTAACTCGACAACAGTCAATTTTATAGAAAAATCACAAGAGACCCTTTCTTGCTCAGGTTGATCCAGAGAATCTAAAACAGATTTGTCCTAAGTGAAAAAATTGATTTTTTGAATTCGTTTAAAAAATTGTTTAAACAATTTTCCGACCGCGGTACTGCCTGGCACCTTGTGGATTTGTTATAAGGACCTGTTTTTGAGTAAGTTTGTGCAAAAAAATGAATCGGAATAATTTACCTAATGGGGACAAGCATACAGCATGAACTATTCGCATTATGAGCCTAACGAAGATGGTTTGGAAAACATTAAACGATAGATACTGTTGTAGATGTGAGTTGCGGAAACGGCAACATAACCATAGGCTGTTGTTCGCATGTAGCTGCCATAATAGAATATTTATCGCATGGAAGATATTTTACAAAAATCATCAAGCCAGCAGCATATCTCACAAAACTCTTTGACAATACAGATGCTATACCTGTAATAGACGAAGACAGCGATGAAGACTTTAGAACTGTAAAGTCTAATACCAACGAATATACTCTCCGAATACTCTAAGAGTATAGACAGAGCTATATATTCTTTGGTAATACTTTCTTTATTCTTTTTATGGTGTTTTACGTGGCAGTAAACGTGAAGCAAAATGACATTTTAATAGGCAGAGCAGAGATATAGGTTACGTAGATGGTACAAGCACATGTTTGAATAATTAGAATATGTATAATGTAAGGTAATATTAGGGTACCTACTAAATACAAAATGAACAAAGAACAAAATGTTTTGATTCACAAAACGACAAGAAGTATGATATATTAAAATAATGTATTTTTCTTAAATTGATTATTCTGTTTTATTTTTGTTTTTTGTATCCTACCTAAAAGATATCACAATGACATCTTTACTTTATACAAAAATATTGCAAAAATTTGAAATTATTTTGTTAAATTGTAGTTTACTTGAGGACAAACTGAGCAACAAATATACTGAGAAAAAAATGAAAAAGAAAAAATGATGATTTATTAGGCAGGTTGAGAGGGAGGAGGGCTAAAATTGAGCTAAGTCTTATTTTTAAACACAACAAACGTAAAATAAAAAACAAAAAAAAATATTCAGGCTGTATTGAAAATATTAGGCCTGGATCCCGCGTACCAAAAAAAGTTGATTAATAGCAAGCTGAAAATATGTTAATAGTTTAACGGTGTCTAGTCGGACAAACTTTGATGTAGGTATGGAAACAAAGGAAGTTTTAATTGTGAAACGTAATTTTAATTGTGGAATGTGTCATCCTGGCAAGTTTATGATTGTGAAAACTAGCAGGTTGTTTTTAAGTTTATTCAATAGAAAATTACATAAAATATCCCTAAAAACTCAGTTATTTCAAATTATACCTACATTACATTATGTGCATGTTGTACTAAACTGTTGTCATTGTAGATACGGATACATGTAAGAGTAGATAGGCAAAGCGGTTTCTGGCGCAACCCCTAAATCGCAACCCTTAAATAGCAACCCCCGGTCGTAAATGCCAAACGGCTTAACGTAGGATGACGTGTGACGTATCGTTGGAAAGGGGATGAAAAAGGGGGTTGAATGCAGTATGTGGCGTGCGCATCAGAATATGCCAAAAGGGCATTACGTCATATCTTCGTTTCTATTGGTCCGATTGTGACGTAAGAGGGCTCGTTGGAACGGGGAGGGGATAACGAATAAGTTGAGACAAAAAACAAAGATGGCGGCAGTGTCAAAAGGGCATTACAGCATAGGATCCTGGACACCCATATAAAAAGCATGGAAAACGGAAAGTTTACCATGGACAGTAAAGTCCTTTGTGAACATTTAAGTCAAACTTGGACAAAAATTCAATACAAATTAAATGGAGTCAATTCTTTGTTACACATTATGCAGTCTAGGTTGGACTGGACTATTCTAAATAAAATTTCTAAGATAATCACATTCAAAAAGTGTTTTTGTGTTAGGAAATAAAATATCAAGATATTACTTCTTATTTATTAAAGATATTACAATAGTTCCAGTAATTTTAAGATAGTTTTTCTTTGCAGTTCTGCCTTTTTATTTAAACCTAAATTCATTAGTTCAGTAATAATTTTACGTTTCTGAAGCATTTTTTCTTTGTATGATTTTCGTATGGTCATCCCACGTTCAGTTTTGTAAAATTGTCTTCTCTTTTCATTGGCTTCATATTTTCTTCTAATACCTTCCTCACCTCTTTCACACTTGCAGGTTGATTTTACGTGTAGTTCATGCACTGAAGCATATTTTTCTAGATTGCTAACGCCTCTGCTCGCTAGGGTAGAAATTTCATTACGTATACTTCGACAGAATTTTCCTCTCGAATGTAACCACTCTAATTTAAATACACTTCTCTCGTAATGAGAGTGAGGTTTACCTAAAAGTCCATCTCCATCTCGACGAAGGGGTTTTTGACCATCAGCACATGCAATGTATCTTAAAACACCAACACAATGATCCAAACAAATAATTTTTCTAAACGTAGTTTTTGGATGTAGTCTTTTCCCTGCACGTTGTATTTTCTTCTTGTAAGCCAACATTGTAGATCCATTTGTAAAGTGAATTAATGAATGCAGATGTTCGTGTGCAGTACTTCCGTCGTCTGCTACTAAATGACAACGGCAAATGGAATACCATTTTACATTAGGAGCACATGCTAGAAGAGTAAAGTCACTCTCATTTAAGAGTAAATGATACCATTCTCTTGGTGACTCTTCGTAATCCTTTGCCATGTCCGCTGGCGAAAGAGCTTTAATACCACTGACACTCAAAAGAGCCAGATAGTCACTTTTTGACAAAATAGACATATCTTAACTGGCTATTTAATAACAAAGAACTGAAATCTCAAAACTGTCTCACTAGACTAAGAGTCCTTACGAAGTTGTTAAATTTATCTACCAGTACAGCCTCCCCCACCCTAACTGATTATTTCACGCATGCGCTATTACCATGGTCAAAGCCTCGTTGAATTTGCTGATATGCAGAAAACGTGACGCCACGCTCAGATTTTTTTATTTCACGCATGCGCCATTAACAAGGGCAAAGTTCAAAAGATCGTTGTCTAGACTTGTTACTAACGATGCTAAAACAATTTGACTTGCTGTTCTGGCACACCCCCCAAATCGCAACCCCACGTTAGGTTAGGCCAGGGTAGCAGAGGGTAGCAGAGAATGTTGTGGGTAACGCTGAGACATGCTGACAGAATGGTATCATTTACTCTTAAATGAGAGTGACTTTACTCTTCTAGCATGTGCTCCTAATGTAAAATGGTATTCCATTTGCCGTTGTCATTTAGTAGCAGACGACGGAAGTACTGCACACGAACATCTGCATTCATTAATTCACTTTACAAATGGATCTACAATGTTGGCTTACAAGAAGAAAATACAACGTGCAGGGAAAAGACTACATCCAAAAACTACGTTTAGAAAAATTATTTGTTTGGATCATTGTGTTGGTGTTTTAAGATACATTGCATGTGCTGATGGTCAAAAACCCCTTCGTCGAGATGGAGATGGACTTTTAGGTAAACCTCACTCTCATTACGAGAGAAGTGTATTTAAATTAGAGTGGTTACATTCGAGAGGAAAATTCTGTCGAAGTATACGTAATGAAATTTCTACCCTAGCGAGCAGAGGCGTTAGCAATCTAGAAAAATATGCTTCAGTGCATGAACTACACGTAAAATCAACCTGCAAGTGTGAAAGAGGTGAGGAAGGTATTAGAAGAAAATATGAAGCCAATGAAAAGAGAAGACAATTTTACAAAACTGAACGTGGGATGACCATACGAAAATCATACAAAGAAAAAATGCTTCAGAAACGTAAAATTATTACTGAACTAATGAATTTAGGTTTAAATAAAAAGGCAGAACTGCAAAGAAAAACTATCTTAAAATTACTGGAACTATTGTAATATCTTTAATAAATAAGAAGTAATATCTTGATATTTTATTTCCTAACACAAAAACACTTTTTGAATGTGATTATCTTAGAAATTTTATTTAGAATAGTCCAGTCCAACCTAGACTGCATAATGTGTAACAAAGAATTGACTCCATTTAATTTGTATTGAATTTTTGTCCAAGTTTGACTTAAATGTTCACAAAGGACTTTACTGTCCATGGTAAACTTTCCGTTTTCCATGCTTTTTATATGGGTGTCCAGGATCCTATAGCAATAAAGTTGTAAATGATTTGGATAATTGTTAATAAATAATATTAATAAAATATGTTGTCTTTTATTTTTTTGACTTTAGAGAGTGTAACAGAGGTTATCAGCGGTCAGCAGAGGGTAGCAGAGCGCAGCAGAGGGTAGCAGAGGGTCACAGAGGATAACAGAGGCTAGCAGAGGGTACCAGAGACGTACAGACGTCATCAGAGACAAGCTAACAGAAGGCACAGACGATCACAGAGCGGTATAAGGGGTCAGCAGAGTGTAGCAGAGCGGAGCAGAAGGTAATAGAGATTAGCAGACGGTAGCAGAGCGCAGCAGAGGATAGGATCCTGGACACCCATATAAAAAGCATGGAAAACGGAAAGTTTACCATGGACAGTAAAGTCCTTTGTGAACATTTAAGTCAAACTTGGACAAAAATTCAATACAAATTAAATGGAGTCAATTCTTTGTTACACATTATGCAGTCTAGGTTGGACTGGACTATTCTAAATAAAATTTCTAAGATAATCACATTCAAAAAGTGTTTTTGTGTTAGGAAATAAAATATCAAGATATTACTTCTTATTTATTAAAGATATTACAATAGTTCCAGTAATTTTAAGATAGTTTTTCTTTGCAGTTCTGCCTTTTTATTTAAACCTAAATTCATTAGTTCAGTAATAATTTTACGTTTCTGAAGCATTTTTTCTTTGTATGATTTTCGTATGGTCATCCCACGTTCAGTTTTGTAAAATTGTCTTCTCTTTTCATTGGCTTCATATTTTCTTCTAATACCTTCCTCACCTCTTTCACACTTGCAGGTTGATTTTACGTGTAGTTCATGCACTGAAGCATATTTTTCTAGATTGCTAACGCCTCTGCTCGCTAGGGTAGAAATTTCATTACGTATACTTCGACAGAATTTTCCTCTCGAATGTAACCACTCTAATTTAAATACACTTCTCTCGTAATGAGAGTGAGGTTTACCTAAAAGTCCATCTCCATCTCGACGAAGGGGTTTTTGACCATCAGCACATGCAATGTATCTTAAAACACCAACACAATGATCCAAACAAATAATTTTTCTAAACGTAGTTTTTGGATGTAGTCTTTTCCCTGCACGTTGTATTTTCTTCTTGTAAGCCAACATTGTAGATCCATTTGTAAAGTGAATTAATGAATGCAGATGTTCGTGTGCAGTACTTCCGTCGTCTGCTACTAAATGACAACGGCAAATGGAATACCATTTTACATTAGGAGCACATGCTAGAAGAGTAAAGTCACTCTCATTTAAGAGTAAATGATACCATTCTGTCAGCATGTCTCAGCGTTACCCACAACATTCTCTGCTACCCTCTGCTACCCTGGCCTAACCTAACGTGGGGTTGCGATTTGGGGGGTGTGCCAGAACAGCAAGTCAAATTGTTTTAGCATCGTTAGTAACAAGTCTAGACAACGATCTTTTGAACTTTGCCCTTGTTAATGGCGCATGCGTGAAATAAAAAAATCTGAGCGTGGCGTCACGTTTTCTGCATATCAGCAAATTCAACGAGGCTTTGACCATGGTAATAGCGCATGCGTGAAATAATCAGTTAGGGTGGGGGAGGCTGTACTGGTAGATAAATTTAACAACTTCGTAAGGACTCTTAGTCTAGTGAGACAGTTTTGAGATTTCAGTTCTTTGTTATTAAATAGCCAGTTAAGATATGTCTATTTTGTCAAAAAGTGACTATCTGGCTCTTTTGAGTGTCAGTGGTATTAAAGCTCTTTCGCCAGCGGACATGGCAAAGGATTACGAAGAGTCACCAAGAGAATGGTATCATTTACTCTTAAATGAGAGTGACTTTACTCTTCTAGCATGTGCTCCTAATGTAAAATGGTATTCCATTTGCCGTTGTCATTTAGTAGCAGACGACGGAAGTACTGCACACGAACATCTGCATTCATTAATTCACTTTACAAATGGATCTACAATGTTGGCTTACAAGAAGAAAATACAACGTGCAGGGAAAAGACTACATCCAAAAACTACGTTTAGAAAAATTATTTGTTTGGATCATTGTGTTGGTGTTTTAAGATACATTGCATGTGCTGATGGTCAAAAACCCCTTCGTCGAGATGGAGATGGACTTTTAGGTAAACCTCACTCTCATTACGAGAGAAGTGTATTTAAATTAGAGTGGTTACATTCGAGAGGAAAATTCTGTCGAAGTATACGTAATGAAATTTCTACCCTAGCGAGCAGAGGCGTTAGCAATCTAGAAAAATATGCTTCAGTGCATGAACTACACGTAAAATCAACCTGCAAGTGTGAAAGAGGTGAGGAAGGTATTAGAAGAAAATATGAAGCCAATGAAAAGAGAAGACAATTTTACAAAACTGAACGTGGGATGACCATACGAAAATCATACAAAGAAAAAATGCTTCAGAAACGTAAAATTATTACTGAACTAATGAATTTAGGTTTAAATAAAAAGGCAGAACTGCAAAGAAAAACTATCTTAAAATTACTGGAACTATTGTAATATCTTTAATAAATAAGAAGTAATATCTTGATATTTTATTTCCTAACACAAAAACACTTTTTGAATGTGATTATCTTAGAAATTTTATTTAGAATAGTCCAGTCCAACCTAGACTGCATAATGTGTAACAAAGAATTGACTCCATTTAATTTGTATTGAATTTTTGTCCAAGTTTGACTTAAATGTTCACAAAGGACTTTACTGTCCATGGTAAACTTTCCGTTTTCCATGCTTTTTATATGGGTGTCCAGGATCCTATCCTCTGCTGCGCTCTGCTACCGTCTGCTAATCTCTATTACCTTCTGCTCCGCTCTGCTACACTCTGCTGACCCCTTATACCGCTCTGTGATCGTCTGTGCCTTCTGTTAGCTTGTCTCTGATGACGTCTGTACGTCTCTGGTACCCTCTGCTAGCCTCTGTTATCCTCTGTGACCCTCTGCTACCCTCTGCTGCGCTCTGCTACCCTCTGCTGACCGCTGATAACCTCTGTTACACTCTCTAAAGTCAAAAAAATAAAAGACAACATATTTTATTAATATTATTTATTAACAATTATCCAAATCATTTACAACTTTATTGCTATAGGATCCTGGACACCCATATAAAAAGCATGGAAAACGGAAAGTTTACCATGGACAGTAAAGTCCTTTGTGAACATTTAAGTCAAACTTGGACAAAAATTCAATACAAATTAAATGGAGTCAATTCTTTGTTACACATTATGCAGTCTAGGTTGGACTGGACTATTCTAAATAAAATTTCTAAGATAATCACATTCAAAAAGTGTTTTTGTGTTAGGAAATAAAATATCAAGATATTACTTCTTATTTATTAAAGATATTACAATAGTTCCAGTAATTTTAAGATAGTTTTTCTTTGCAGTTCTGCCTTTTTATTTAAACCTAAATTCATTAGTTCAGTAATAATTTTACGTTTCTGAAGCATTTTTTCTTTGTATGATTTTCGTATGGTCATCCCACGTTCAGTTTTGTAAAATTGTCTTCTCTTTTCATTGGCTTCATATTTTCTTCTAATACCTTCCTCACCTCTTTCACACTTGCAGGTTGATTTTACGTGTAGTTCATGCACTGAAGCATATTTTTCTAGATTGCTAACGCCTCTGCTCGCTAGGGTAGAAATTTCATTACGTATACTTCGACAGAATTTTCCTCTCGAATGTAACCACTCTAATTTAAATACACTTCTCTCGTAATGAGAGTGAGGTTTACCTAAAAGTCCATCTCCATCTCGACGAAGGGGTTTTTGACCATCAGCACATGCAATGTATCTTAAAACACCAACACAATGATCCAAACAAATAATTTTTCTAAACGTAGTTTTTGGATGTAGTCTTTTCCCTGCACGTTGTATTTTCTTCTTGTAAGCCAACATTGTAGATCCATTTGTAAAGTGAATTAATGAATGCAGATGTTCGTGTGCAGTACTTCCGTCGTCTGCTACTAAATGACAACGGCAAATGGAATACCATTTTACATTAGGAGCACATGCTAGAAGAGTAAAGTCACTCTCATTTAAGAGTAAATGATACCATTCTGTCAGCATGTCTCAGCGTTACCCACAACATTCTCTGCTACCCTCTGCTACCCTGGCCTAACCTAACGTGGGGTTGCGATTTGGGGGGTGTGCCAGAACAGCAAGTCAAATTGTTTTAGCATCGTTAGTAACAAGTCTAGACAACGATCTTTTGAACTTTGCCCTTGTTAATGGCGCATGCGTGAAATAAAAAAATCTGAGCGTGGCGTCACGTTTTCTGCATATCAGCAAATTCAACGAGGCTTTGACCATGGTAATAGCGCATGCGTGAAATAATCAGTTAGGGTGGGGGAGGCTGTACTGGTAGATAAATTTAACAACTTCGTAAGGACTCTTAGTCTAGTGAGACAGTTTTGAGATTTCAGTTCTTTGTTATTAAATAGCCAGTTAAGATATGTCTATTTTGTCAAAAAGTGACTATCTGGCTCTTTTGAGTGTCAGTGGTATTAAAGCTCTTTCGCCAGCGGACATGGCAAAGGATTACGAAGAGTCACCAAGAGAATGGTATCATTTACTCTTAAATGAGAGTGACTTTACTCTTCTAGCATGTGCTCCTAATGTAAAATGGTATTCCATTTGCCGTTGTCATTTAGTAGCAGACGACGGAAGTACTGCACACGAACATCTGCATTCATTAATTCACTTTACAAATGGATCTACAATGTTGGCTTACAAGAAGAAAATACAACGTGCAGGGAAAAGACTACATCCAAAAACTACGTTTAGAAAAATTATTTGTTTGGATCATTGTGTTGGTGTTTTAAGATACATTGCATGTGCTGATGGTCAAAAACCCCTTCGTCGAGATGGAGATGGACTTTTAGGTAAACCTCACTCTCATTACGAGAGAAGTGTATTTAAATTAGAGTGGTTACATTCGAGAGGAAAATTCTGTCGAAGTATACGTAATGAAATTTCTACCCTAGCGAGCAGAGGCGTTAGCAATCTAGAAAAATATGCTTCAGTGCATGAACTACACGTAAAATCAACCTGCAAGTGTGAAAGAGGTGAGGAAGGTATTAGAAGAAAATATGAAGCCAATGAAAAGAGAAGACAATTTTACAAAACTGAACGTGGGATGACCATACGAAAATCATACAAAGAAAAAATGCTTCAGAAACGTAAAATTATTACTGAACTAATGAATTTAGGTTTAAATAAAAAGGCAGAACTGCAAAGAAAAACTATCTTAAAATTACTGGAACTATTGTAATATCTTTAATAAATAAGAAGTAATATCTTGATATTTTATTTCCTAACACAAAAACACTTTTTGAATGTGATTATCTTAGAAATTTTATTTAGAATAGTCCAGTCCAACCTAGACTGCATAATGTGTAACAAAGAATTGACTCCATTTAATTTGTATTGAATTTTTGTCCAAGTTTGACTTAAATGTTCACAAAGGACTTTACTGTCCATGGTAAACTTTCCGTTTTCCATGCTTTTTATATGGGTGTCCAGGATCCTATGCGTCTAATTTAGACTTTTTACAATTTCGGTAAGTGGGTAGTACTCCATTACGCAGTCGTGAATTATAATGCAGTAGGCCTTGGTATTTTCGGGAAAACCATTATGTGCTTCAATATCTAGTTTTACGTCAACAGTGGATGCTTTCATGCTTTCTTCTTGTTTTGAACAGTCGATGACGAACAATGCACGATTCTTGAAAGCTGAGAAATCGAGTAGAGGTCGCTTTTGGTGGGAATGTACGTAGCTGGGATAAAATTCGGTATAGTTGAAATAGGCCTCGTTGTAGTCAGTTTTGCTGAAATCCAACTGCATTCTCTCGTTTGGCCAATATTCTCCATTTAAGGATAATCTAATACTTTGGATGCTAACATTGTCAAATAAGGTAGGATCAGCTGTAATCGTGTTACGTTTGCCTGTTTGAAAGAAAACAATGACATAACGTGGTCTTTCAACTGATGTGCTAGTTTTGACGGCCCAAACTTCACGCCTAGCACCTTTGGTAATGGTAGGCAATTCGTGCAATTCCCACTTTCTAAATGGAATAACTATAGGTTGATCTTGTTGAATGGACTTCATTAGTTCTAGTTTAATTTCGTCATTTGGAAATATGTGCTTCACTCTGAGTTCAATGTTGGTGATGTTAATCTTTGCTTTTGTAGTTTCATCAGTAATAATTAAACAATCGTTGTCGTTTCGAGCTCGAACTAGTCTTATTGTTTGACGACCACACGTAATCATTGGATAATCGTTGAAAATGTTAAAAATATGCTTAAGAGGTATCTGTATGTTGAATGAATTATCTGCATCGTGTAGAATGGGATCATTAGGGTAATTCCAACCCGCCATAACCATATAATGGGAATCTTCTTGATTGTAACACGTCATGGCACGTACAGCACTTACGATACCAGGATCCCGCACTGTTTCCATCTCCCGTGCGCTTTCGCTGTACGTACACGAATCGAAAAGAAAAGCACCCACATTGTTGGCTAGTTTGACTACGCCAGATCCTTCTTTATCGACGAGTGATCCTTTAATGCACAACAAGGTTTCGCTCATTGCAAAAAACGAGTCAACTTGATTAATGCTAAATTCTACAATATCATTACAGTTGAATGATTTGATGAATGGTGCATAAGTTCGGTATTCGGCCTTTCGAATCGACTCATCAAACATTGGCTTACGATAAATATCGAATATTGGAGGCATTACGCTGCTGTCGTTTGAACGAGCTCGTTTTCCATACATTGTTGTCATTTTTTAGTTTAAAACCAAGTGATTGTAAAAACAATTTTTTTGCGAACGTAAGAGGTTTCCGCTTCGACACAACTAATGGTGTTCTTTTAATACGATATTGTCGCTTGGACGGTTGCACAACTAATGGTGTTCTTTTAATACGATGTTGTCGCTTGGACGGCTGCACAACTAATGGTGTCCTTTGAGCAGTAGATGACCTTATTACTAGTCCCATTTCCCTCTTGATCTAAGTTCCAGCACCAATGTGCTCTCTTCTCCTCTAAAGTTTACAGGTCGTCCTTCTTGATCGAGAGCCAAGACAGTGATATTGGTAAGTTCACGCTGCGGCACAACGGGTAAATACAACAAATTGTGAGGAGTTTCGTCAATTGCGTACCCAGGATTTGATTGTATGACAAATTCGTAGATCGTATGAGCAGGTCTGTTACCGTCGAAGGCTCCAGTACTAATGTTACATTCAAAGCGTATGCTAGATACTTTAATAATCCTAACAGGTAGATTCGAAGTATGTATCCGTCCAGGATTGAGTATTGCCGGAGAAAATCCCAATACTGTACCAAGGCTATCAGGTTGCTTAAACGAAATCCTATATTTGCTAAATATTTGACACTGCAACGTGTTGTGGTTAGGTTTTAGACTAAATATCGATTCTGGTTTAAGCTCATTGTCAGCACCCAGTTTCTTTTGTATGTATTCTTCAATATCGGCAATTTCATAACATCCATCGGGAAAAGCAAAGTTTTGCCATTTGTTTTTGTCATTGCAGTAATAAAACTTGTTATTTTCAATGTTCGGTATACTGTTGTAGGAATGGAAGGCACGAAGAGCTATTTCGTAATCTTTTTTCGGATCCAACACGATTGGTGTGGGTGGTTGAAATGAAAATGTATAAGCAAATTTAAAGTCATGTCAAGATTTATTATCTATCATTATTTTTGAATTGAAATATTTTCATAAATTATAATAAAACACGAATCAATGTATGAATACTTAATTGAGATGACGGAAAATTACAATTGTTTTAGTTTTTAGTATATTAAAAAATGCGGTCTGTCGCACAGCCCCGTTTTTACCTAGTTTGATATAATATTTTCGTTGAACTGGCAACGTTGCCCTAGATGAAAAAGGGGGTTGAACGTAGTATGTGGCGTGCTACCCTCTGCTGCGCTCTGCTACCCTCTGCTACCCTGGCCTAACCTAACGTGGGGTTGCGATTTGGGGGGTGTGCCAGAACAGCAAGTCAAATTGTTTTAGCATCGTTAGTAACAAGTCTAGACAACGATCTTTTGAACTTTGCCCTTGTTAATGGCGCATGCGTGAAATAAAAAAATCTGAGCGTGGCGTCACGTTTTCTGCATATCAGCAAATTCAACGAGGCTTTGACCATGGTAATAGCGCATGCGTGAAATAATCAGTTAGGGTGGGGGAGGCTGTACTGGTAGATAAATTTAACAACTTCGTAAGGACTCTTAGTCTAGTGAGACAGTTTTGAGATTTCAGTTCTTTGTTATTAAATAGCCAGTTAAGATATGTCTATTTTGTCAAAAAGTGACTATCTGGCTCTTTTGAGTGTCAGTGGTATTAAAGCTCTTTCGCCAGCGGACATGGCAAAGGATTACGAAGAGTCACCAAGAGAATGGTATCATTTACTCTTAAATGAGAGTGACTTTACTCTTCTAGCATGTGCTCCTAATGTAAAATGGTATTCCATTTGCCGTTGTCATTTAGTAGCAGACGACGGAAGTACTGCACACGAACATCTGCATTCATTAATTCACTTTACAAATGGATCTACAATGTTGGCTTACAAGAAGAAAATACAACGTGCAGGGAAAAGACTACATCCAAAAACTACGTTTAGAAAAATTATTTGTTTGGATCATTGTGTTGGTGTTTTAAGATACATTGCATGTGCTGATGGTCAAAAACCCCTTCGTCGAGATGGAGATGGACTTTTAGGTAAACCTCACTCTCATTACGAGAGAAGTGTATTTAAATTAGAGTGGTTACATTCGAGAGGAAAATTCTGTCGAAGTATACGTAATGAAATTTCTACCCTAGCGAGCAGAGGCGTTAGCAATCTAGAAAAATATGCTTCAGTGCATGAACTACACGTAAAATCAACCTGCAAGTGTGAAAGAGGTGAGGAAGGTATTAGAAGAAAATATGAAGCCAATGAAAAGAGAAGACAATTTTACAAAACTGAACGTGGGATGACCATACGAAAATCATACAGAGAAAAAATGCTTCAGAAACGTAAAATTATTACTGAACTAATGAATTTAGGTTTAAATAAAAAGGCAGAACTGCAAAGAAAAACTATCTTAAAATTACTGGAACTATTGTAATATCTTTAATAAATAAGAAGTAATATCTTGATATTTTATTTCCTAACACAAAAACACTTTTTGAATGTGATTATCTTAGAAATTTTATTTAGAACAGTCCAGTCCAACCTAGACTGCATAATGTGTAACAAAGAATTGACTCCATTTAATTTGTATTGAATTTTTGTCCAAGTTTGACTTAAATGTTCACAAAGGACTTTACTGTCCATGGTAAACTTTCCGTTTTCCATGCTTTTTATATGGGTGTCCAGGATCCTATGGTCATCCCACGTTCAGTTTTGTAAAATTGTCTTCTCTTTTCATTGGCTTCATATTTTCTTCTAATACCTTCCTCACCTCTTTCACACTTGCAGGTTGATTTTACGTGTAGTTCATGCACTGAAGCATATTTTTCTAGATTGCTAACGCCTCTGCTCGCTAGGGTAGAAATTTCATTACGTATACTTCGACAGAATTTTCCTCTCGAATGTAACCACTCTAATTTAAATACACTTCTCTCGTAATGAGAGTGAGGTTTACCTAAAAGTCCATCTCCATCTCGACGAAGGGGTTTTTGACCATCAGCACATGCAATGTATCTTAAAACACCAACACAATGATCCAAACAAATAATTTTTCTAAACGTAGTTTTTGGATGTAGTCTTTTCCCTGCACGTTGTATTTTCTTCTTGTAAGCCAACATTGTAGATCCATTTGTAAAGTGAATTAATGAATGCAGATGTTCGTGTGCAGTACTTCCGTCGTCTGCTACTAAATGACAACGGCAAATGGAATACCATTTTACATTAGGAGCACATGCTAGAAGAGTAAAGTCACTCTCATTTAAGAGTAAATGATACCATTCTCTTGGTGACTCTTCGTAATCCTTTGCCATGTCCGCTGGCGAAAGAGCTTTAATACCACTGACACTCAAAAGAGCCAGATAGGATCCTGGACACCCATATAAAAAGCATGGAAAACGGAAAGTTTACCATGGACAGTAAAGTCCTTTGTGAACATTTAAGTCAAACTTGGACAAAAATTCAATACAAATTAAATGGAGTCAATTCTTTGTTACACATTATGCAGTCTAGGTTGGACTGGACTATTCTAAATAAAATTTCTAAGATAATCACATTCAAAAAGTGTTTTTGTGTTAGGAAATAAAATATCAAGATATTACTTCTTATTTATTAAAGATATTACAATAGTTCCAGTAATTTTAAGATAGTTTTTCTTTGCAGTTCTGCCTTTTTATTTAAACCTAAATTCATTAGTTCAGTAATAATTTTACGTTTCTGAAGCATTTTTTCTTTGTATGATTTTCGTATGGTCATCCCACGTTCAGTTTTGTAAAATTGTCTTCTCTTTTCATTGGCTTCATATTTTCTTCTAATACCTTCCTCACCTCTTTCACACTTGCAGGTTGATTTTACGTGTAGTTCATGCACTGAAGCATATTTTTCTAGATTGCTAACGCCTCTGCTCGCTAGGGTAGAAATTTCATTACGTATACTTCGACAGAATTTTCCTCTCGAATGTAACCACTCTAATTTAAATACACTTCTCTCGTAATGAGAGTGAGGTTTACCTAAAAGTCCATCTCCATCTCGACGAAGGGGTTTTTGACCATCAGCACATGCAATGTATCTTAAAACACCAACACAATGATCCAAACAAATAATTTTTCTAAACGTAGTTTTTGGATGTAGTCTTTTCCCTGCACGTTGTATTTTCTTCTTGTAAGCCAACATTGTAGATCCATTTGTAAAGTGAATTAATGAATGCAGATGTTCGTGTGCAGTACTTCCGTCGTCTGCTACTAAATGACAACGGCAAATGGAATACCATTTTACATTAGGAGCACATGCTAGAAGAGTAAAGTCACTCTCATTTAAGAGTAAATGATACCATTCTCTTGGTGACTCTTCGTAATCCTTTGCCATGTCCGCTGGCGAAAGAGCTTTAATACCACTGACACTCAAAAGAGCCAGATAGTCACTTTTTGACAAAATAGACATATCTTAACTGGCTATTTAATAACAAAGAACTGAAATCTCAAAACTGTCTCACTAGACTAAGAGTCCTTACGAAGTTGTTAAATTTATCTACCAGTACAGCCTCCCCCACCCTACATCCAAAAACTACGTTTAGAAAAATTATTTGTTTGGATCATTGTGTTGGTGTTTTAAGATACATTGCATGTGCTGATGGTCAAAAACCCCTTCGTCGAGATGGAGATGGACTTTTAGGTAAACCTCACTCTCATTACGAGAGAAGTGTATTTAAATTAGAGTGGTTACATTCGAGAGGAAAATTCTGTCGAAGTATACGTAATGAAATTTCTACCCTAGCGAGCAGAGGCGTTAGCAATCTAGAAAAATATGCTTCAGTGCATGAACTACACGTAAAATCAACCTGCAAGTGTGAAAGAGGTGAGGAAGGTATTAGAAGAAAATATGAAGCCAATGAAAAGAGAAGACAATTTTACAAAACTGAACGTGGGATGACCATACGAAAATCATACAAAGAAAAAATGCTTCAGAAACGTAAAATTATTACTGAACTAATGAATTTAGGTTTAAATAAAAAGGCAGAACTGCAAAGAAAAACTATCTTAAAATTACTGGAACTATTGTAATATCTTTAATAAATAAGAAGTAATATCTTGATATTTTATTTCCTAACACAAAAACACTTTTTGAATGTGATTATCTTAGAAATTTTATTTAGAATAGTCCAGTCCAACCTAGACTGCATAATGTGTAACAAAGAATTGACTCCATTTAATTTGTATTGAATTTTTGTCCAAGTTTGACTTAAATGTTCACAAAGGACTTTACTGTCCATGGTAAACTTTCCGTTTTCCATGCTTTTTATATGGGTGTCCAGGATCCTATAGCAATAAAGTTGTAAATGATTTGGATAATTGTTAATAAATAATATTAATAAAATATGTTGTCTTTTATTTTTTTGACTTTAGAGAGTGTAACAGAGGTTATCAGCGGTCAGCAGAGGGTAGCAGAGCGCAGCAGAGGGTAGCAGAGGGTCACAGAGGATAACAGAGGCTAGCAGAGGGTACCAGAGACGTACAGACGTCATCAGAGACAAGCTAACAGAAGGCACAGACGATCACAGAGCGGTATAAGGGGTCAGCAGAGTGTAGCAGAGCGGAGCAGAAGGTAATAGAGATTAGCAGACGGTAGCAGAGCGCAGCAGAGGATAGCAAGTCGAATGTCACGTCATTCACGTTCAAATGTCACGTTCTGCTTCGAACTTCACGTCATTCACGTCACGTCATTTACGTCCTACGTCACATGTCACGTCATTCACGTCACGTCATTCACGTTCTGCGTCGAATTTCACGTCATTCACGTCCTACGTCGAATGTCACATATCTACGTCAAATGTCACGTTCTGCGTCGAATTTCACGTCATTCACGTCCTACGTCTAATGTCACGTTCTGCGTCAAATGTCACGTCGTTCATGTCACGTCCTACGCCAAATGTCACGTCATACGTCAAATGTCACGTTCTCTTAGGCACTATACGGAAAAGAAGAAGAATTGACAGTTGGCTTCTGTGTCTCCGCCGCTTTCATTTGACACCCCATACGTCAAAATCGGACCAATGACAACAAAGATGTCGAATGTCACGTTCTGTTAGGCACTATACGGAAAAGAAGAAGAATTGACAAACGAAAAGAAGAAGAAGAATTGACAGTTGGCTTCTGTGTCACCACCGCTTTTATTTGACACCCCATACGTCAAAATCGGACCAATAGCAACAAAGATATGCTGTAATGCCGTTTTGGCACTGCCGTCATCTTTGTTTTTTGTCTCAACGTATTCGTTACCCCCTCCCCGTTCCGACGAGCCCTCTTACGTCAAAATCGGACCAATAGAAAAGAAGATATGACGTAATGCCCTTTTGGCACTGGCGCCATCTTTGTTTTTTGTGTGTTCTTTACCCCCTCCCCGTTCCGACGAGCCCTCTTACGTCAAAATCGGACCAATAGAAAAGAAGATATGACGTAATGCCCTTTTGGCATATTCCGATGCGCACGCCACATACTGCGTTCAACCCCCTTTTTCATCCCCTTTCCAACGATACGTCACACGTCATCCTACGTTAAGCCGTTTGGCATTTATTAATATTTAAGGGTTGCGATTTAGGGGTTGCGCCAGAAACCGCTTTGCCTATCTACTTGTAAGTAGGGAAACCTGTTTGTATCTGTTATTAATAAATAAATAACCTATAAAAAAACCTTGAGTTAATCTATTTTGAAGAATATAAAATGGAGAAAATCCCTAAAAACCACCGAACAAATCAGTTTTGCGGATTTTTGAAGATGGCGCACCTTACGGAAAAATCTAAAAAAAGTCAGAAATATAGTTTTTGATAAAATACACAAAACACAAAAAAAATAGACATGCAGCCATCACCAAAAAAAAAATATTCGTACCTATTAAAAAACAAAAAAAAAGAGGTTATAATATGTACACTCGACCTTCGGGTCCATAAAAATAGATGATCTGTAAAAGCCTCAGCTTGTGCTTGTGAATGTTTTGTAATTTATAATTTAATAATTATTAATTATTCTAAATGGGAAATAAGCCACAATTTAACTAAAAAATGACCATTTAGAATAGTTAATCACAAAAATGCCACAAAGAAATAGCTTCAGAATAACATTTGTAATTGCAAACCAACTTAAAAAAAAAATAAAATCGAAAAATTGACATTTTTGGCTGTGAGGGAGGGGGAATAGGGGAAGTGGGCTAAAATTGCGGTGAGTCCTAATTTTTTAAAATCATATAGAACGTAAAAAAATATTCAGGCTGTATCGACCACAAAAAATATAATTAGACCCGAAAAAATCCTTACAAAACTTAAAAAAAAACATGGTTTTTGGGGGGTTTACAAGTGTTTCGCCCAATTTTTGAATATCCTAATATACTCAGTTATTTTAAATTATACATAATCTATTAATAAAACCTTGAGTTGATCTATGTTGCAGTCTATAAAATGGAGAAAATCCCTAAAAACCCCCTAAAAAAACAGTTTTCTTGATTTTTCAAGATGGCGCACCTAACGGAAAAATCTGAAAAAAATCAGAGAGAGAGTTTTTGATAAAATACACAAAATAAAAAAAAAATTGGACCTGCAGCCCTCTCCAAATAAGAGTTATAGGTTTTAAAAATGTTAAAAAAAAATTTGCGGCTATGTACACTAGACCTATGGGTCCATAAAAAATGGACTTGTTTTATAAAGACCTAGGCTACACGTGTGCATTTTTTGAAATTTTTAAATCAATTGCAACCCAACTAAAAAAAATTAAATCAAAAAATCTACTTTTTTGGCTAAGGGGGTGGGGTAAAGGAGGTGGTGAGCTAAAAATCCGCGTTATCTCATTTTTTAGTTGCATAGAACGTAAAAAATTAATAGAATTGAATTCTGGGAGTGAGGGCATTTTGCCTATCTTAACGGGGGATGCCCTTTTCCAGAGCAGCGGTAGAGTAGATCAAGTGAAGACAGTGATGACGGTATTCATACTCTGATTTGGAGACGGCACTTAAAGAAGAAGAAGAAGTTGCATCGTAACAGAATATTTGTAAGGATCAGTTTAATAGTCTTTCAGAAACGCTAAAAATATTGTAAATTTGCAAAATTGTTCTAGGTCCCAAATGTTAATATTAAAATATTAGATTTTTTTGCATATAAAGAAAGGCTCAGTGTTTCAAACGCACTTTGAAAAATTGAAATCTGTCAACTAAAAGAGCCTAGGGAATGTTTTAAATTATTTGTGGTTTTGGCGGATTGCCCTCCGCGCGCCGATCTGATTCACTTTTTAGTCCAGAGAAATAAGATTTTTCTCGTGACACATCCCCCTCCAGGCCGAAACCAAATTTTTTGAGTAGTATGGACATCTGTATTATTAACCTATATGTTTCCTGCAGCCGATTTTGATGATATCCATAGTTATAAACAAATGAAGATCAAAAAACGCTAAATTTTCGCTTTTTTCGTCTATTACCAAAGAGTTAAGCACTTTAAACAAATTTGAGTATAAGAAACTCATAAATCGTATAAAAAACTTCAATATGGCGTTCGCTGAATATGTCCATCCTTATTGGTTGCTTAGAAAATTGCAAAATAAATCATAAATTTTGAGTTTTTAAAAATATTCATAACTTATGTAAAAATTAACTTAGAACCTTCTTATTAAACGAAATGCTGATACTTCTTGTACTTAAATTATATTTTAAATTTCAAAGCAATTGGTCAAATAGTTTAAAAGTTATTTAATTTGTTTATCCCAAATTCATTTTTTTTGCAACACTATTAGTCAGAAAATTATGAGGCTACAATATACTTCGGACAGTTTATGAAAGAAGAAAATTTATACTATTACCATTATTAAAAATAAATGACAAAAAATAATTTTAAACAGTGTAAAATTATTTTGAAAAATCATGTCGATTTTTTGCTTACTTATAAACAATTAGAATAACTTTTTAACCCTTACCTGAAGAAAAATTATTTTTTCATATTTAGAAAGACTGAATTTTTATACGCATTTAGAAAAAAAAACAACTGTTCTAGGACAATTAGGGACAAAGTTAGCCCCCCCATTTATTTAATTCACATGTTTTTGCAACGTAATTTTGCAATATTTATAATTATTTTTTGTAATTTTTTTTTAAATTAAATTAATACTGTAAATTTCCTTCTTCCATAAACCATCCAAAGTATTACTGTAGCTTCATCATTTTCTGACTTACAGTGTTGCAAAAAAAATAAATTTGGGATAAACAAATTAAATAACTTTTAAACTATTTGACCAATTTCTTCGAAATTTAGGGTATGAATTAAGCACTATAAGTCTCAGCATTCCGTTTAATAAGAAGGTTCTAAGTTAATTTTTACATAAGTTATAAATATTTATAAAAATAAATGAAGAATTTGACAGACAGCCTGTAGAGTCAACGGAGACAGTAGCAGCAATGGTCACCAAAATAACCAACGAGGAAGTGGCTCAAGCGCTTCAAAAAATAAAGAAAGGAAAAGCGGTAGGACCAGATGATATTCCTGGAGAAGTATGGAGAGCATTGGGAGAGACAGGAACAAGGTGGCTAGCAGGTCTATTTAATAGAATTATGGAAGTCGGACAAATGCCAGACGAATGGAGAAGCAGTATACTGGTACCTGTTTACAAAAACAAGGGAGATATACAACAATGTACAAACTACAGGGCTATAAAACTGCTTAGCCACACCATGAAAATATGGGAAAGAGTAATTGACAGACGGATACGTGAAGAGACCGAAATATCCGAGAATCAATTTGGCTTTATGCAGGGTAGATCAACAACAGATGCAATTTTCATTATAAGGCAGTTGATGGAAAAATACAGGAGTAAAGAAACAAACGCTCATATGGTATTCATTGATCTTGAGAAAGCATATGATAGAGTTCCTCGAGAGATTCTGTGGTGGGCACTCAATAAGAAAGGAGTCCCTGGTGAATATGTAAAGATTGTGAGGGATATGTATGAGGAAGCAACAACTAGTGTTAGGACAGGTGTGGGAGAGACTGATAAATTTCATGTGAAAGTAGGATTGCACCAAGGCTCTGTGCTTAGTCCGTATTTATTCTCATTAGTTATGGACCAGATAACAGCGAAACTACAGGGTAACATTCCATGGTGCTTAATGTATGCTGATGATGTCGTGTTAGTAGGAAATAGTGAAAGAGACTTAGAACAAAAACTGGAACAGTGGAGACAAGCTCTGGAGGAAAAAGGTTTAAAACTTAGTAGGACAAAAACAGAGTATTTGGAATGTTCATTTAAAGATGGAGCTACTACAAATAAAATGGTATCTTTGGATGGTGAAATGATTGTGAAAAGCAATAGTTTTAAGTACCTAGGATCGGTATTACAGAGTAATGGAGAAATAGATGGAGATGCATGCAGTAGAATTAGGGCTGGATGGATGAAGTGGAAAGAAGCGAGTGGTGTGTTGTGTGACAGAAAAATTCCAATGAAGCTGAAGGGAAAATTCTATAAAACAGCCATAAGACCGGCTATGATGTACGGAACTGAATGTTGGGCAGTGAAAAAGAAAGAGGAACAACGAATGCATGTGGCGGAAATGAGAATGCTTAGATGGATGAGTGGAGTGACAAAGAAGGATAAAATTAGAAATGAGTATATTAGGGGAAGTCTAGGTGTGGCACCAATTGATGCCAAAATGAGAGAGCATAGGTTAAGATGGTTTGGTCATGTTCAACGTCGAGACGTTAATCACCCAATACGAAGAATAGCTGAAGTGCAGATTCCTGGAAGGAGTAGGAGAGGAAGACCAAAGAAGACCTGGGGGGAGGCGATAAGGCAGGACTTTTTGTTAAAGGGTATTAACATTGATATGACCCAAGATAGAATTGTGTGGAGAAATGCAATTAGGGAAGCCGACCCCGCATAGGGATAAGGCAAAGAGAATGATGATGATGATAAATATTTATAAAAACTCAAAATTTATGATTTATTTTGCAATTTTCTAAGCAACCAATAAGGATAGACATATTAAGCAAACGCCATATTGAAGTTTTTTATACCGTTTATGAGTTTCTTACTCTCAAATTTGTTTAACTTGCCTATTTTCTTAGTAATAGACGAATAAACCGAAAATTTACCGTTTTTTGATCTTCGTTTGTTTATAACTATGTATATCATCAAAATTGGCTGCAGGAAATATATAGGTTATTATTATAGATGTCCACATTACTCAAAAAATTTGGTTTCGGCCTGGAGGGGTTGTGTCACTAACTGGCTATTTTTTTTCCTTATTTCTCTGAACTATTTTGCTCGGCGCGCGAAGGAGCCTACCCCCACACCATAATTTTAAACGATTTCAATTTTTTAAGTGCGTTTGAAAGCTTGAACTTTTCGACTATTTAAAGTGGTTATTTTGGGCCCAGCATAATTTTGTAAATTTGTATTTTTGCGGATCCAGGACTGCAAAATTATTATGCAAAAACTATTAAACCAATCATAACGAAATTTATCACACGTTTTAGTTGTGTTATACAGTTTTCCCAGGAATGTGAAAGTTGTAAGTTGTGTTTAAGGGGTCGAAAAAATTTAAAAGAGGAATTCCACTTTTTGCACTTTTTTCCATCAATATTGGTACTTCTCAATCAATAAACATTAAATTTTCAATTTCTACCTATTATGTAGTTAAATATTATGTAAAATTAAAAAACGAAACTTTTACCTTTTAGATTTTTTTTGTTGTGGCAACATCTCTTGAGTTATAGGTGAAAATATGGGTACACAACGCAAAAAATTTCGAGTTCTTTTAGATTTTGTTAAATAAAAAATTAAGCACAACGTTCTAGAATGAGTATCGTGATTATTGAAACAAAGTAAATCCTAAAGTAATTTCAATAAAGAAATAGACTCCTATGGAAAATGTCCATTATCACCTGATCTTGTCACAAGACTGTCTTGTCACAAGACTGTCACAAGACAGTGACAATAAATTGAAATTTAATGCGACAACTTTTCGAAAACTTGTTGCCTGGCATTGGACACGAAAGCCCGCAGGACTCAAGTGACTATTGCCGAATGGAAACAAGTTTGTGAAACAAATTTGAGCATTATTTTCTTATTTTTTTTTAGTATCGTGTGATATTCCTAAGAGATTATTTTTTAATACTTACATACAAACTTCAATAAACAGTCTGTGTAAATAAACATTCAGGGACATTTATTAAAATTAATGATTTTTAATTTGTCAAAGTGAACAGCACAGTTTAAAAAATATTCAGACGAAGATATCAATAATCAATAAAATATTAGTTAAAATTATTTATAAATACAGTTTTATTCATGAAATAATATTACCGAAGTACACTCGAGCGTTTAAAATTGCCGATTTGCGTTCTCCTCGTGACAATTTGGCATTAGATGCAGAACTAAAAATTTATTATGGTTCATTTTCGTAAATGTGACAGTTGTCAAAACTAGGAAACTAGTTGTAATGGGTCTACCCCAAAATCCCGACAGCCAAAATCCCGACAGCCACAATCCCGACGGCCAAAATCCCGACTCGCCAGGATCCCGACAGGCCAGAACCCGATAGGTTTGATAAATTTCTTTTTAACATATAATTACATGTATTTCTCGTTTTTTGTTTATGGCCATCTGTTTTTTATTTTTT
Source organism: Diabrotica virgifera virgifera (assembly GCF_917563875.1). Lineage (NCBI taxonomy): Eukaryota > Metazoa > Arthropoda > Insecta > Coleoptera > Chrysomelidae > Diabrotica > Diabrotica virgifera. The sequence goes on from NC_065449.1 coordinate 50,939,245, forward strand.
GTTACTAAACAAAAGTATTTACTGTTTAATATGACCTAATTTTCAAAATAAAATTTCTAACATAAGCATATGAATTAAATTATTTTTTTTGCCAAAATATAGTCCAATAATTTATGTATAATCAAATGCTGAATCTAAGTTTACTTTCATATAATACATATTATCATGTCACTTACAACCTTCCATTTCAGTAAGTATAGCTTTTATATTATAAAATGAAGTGTTTAAAATTTTTTTCTTTTAAAATACATCATAATTAGTACCCGTACTTATTAGTAAGTAATTAAATTTTCAATTTCAATACTCTATAATATGATTTGGTATTGCATTTGAAAAGAAAACAATATATATTCAAAATGTAGTGGTCGCAATTTTTACTTATGCGAGGATTGTTGCATGTCGGGATTTTGGCCTGTCGGGATTCTGGCCTGACGGGATTCTGGCGTGTCGGGATTCTGGCGTGTCGGTGTTTTTGCCGTTGGGATTTTGGTTGTCGGGATTTTGGCTGTCGGGATTTTGGCTGTTGGGATTTTGGGCGCCAACGAGTTGTAATTAAACAGAAACAAAATAATAAAGGCAGTTTTTGTTTTTATTCGATTCAGAGTTAGACCACCATCTCCATGTGGCTATTTCAGCATCCCATGCATCTTCAGTGAAGCTATGCAGTCACAACTCTGAAGCGAATATTAACAACCCTGCATATTTAAGTGAAACCATCGCGATACAATGATTCCACCTTTTGAGACGCAATTTAGCGACATCTCTCGCAAAACGAGGAAAACAACGAAAAGCCCTAGATACAAAGTTTACTATTTTTTAAACAATTATAATAATTGAAATAAAAATATAATAAACAACATTTTAAATCCAAGCCTTTTCGTTAATAAACTGCTTTCTGGCTGCATCCTGTATCTCTTACTTTTACAATAAATAAGCACAAGAGACGACGAAAATAGAAGAAAGCAAATATTACACTTTGGCCACGCATTTACCTTCTCTCCGTCAAGGAAAAGGACCGAAAGACAGTCTCTAAATACTCAGTTCTGAGTAAAGATAAAAAATAATAAAGGCAGTTTTTGTTTTTATTTGATTCAAAGTTGGACCACCATCTCCATATAGCTATTTCCGCATCCCATGCATCTTCAGTGAAGCTATGCAGTCACAACTCTGAAGCGAATATTAACAACCCTGCTTATTTAAGGGAAACCATCGCGCACCTTTTGACACGCAATCTAGCGACATCTCTCGCAAAACGAGGAAAACAACGAAAAGCCCTAGATACAAAGTTTACTACTTTTTAAACAATAAGAATAATTGAAATAAAAATAAAAATAGAAACAAAATACTTAAAATTGATTCCCATTATAATTATGTAAGTAGATTATTCCCAATATAATTAATAATATGATTGGAAGTGTAATTGGAAATACAAATCATTAAAAAATAATCTAAAAAATAAACTTTGAGTAAGGAGTGCTTATTTATTTGTATATTTTTTACTTTATATTTTATATTTATGTAGATTTACTCATGTACATAACTATTTTTATCACATTTAACTTAAATTAGACTTATCTATATCTATAAAAATTTCGGTTACACAATTTGCCAAAATATAGATATTTTACAAACTTCATCTTGCTTATCAGTTTAGAGATTGTTAATTTTGAATTTGAATTACAATTAAAACATTTATACGCGATATATCTTGTTTTTTCCTGTAGAAACGTTACACAATTAATAGGAAGGAAATTACCCAATAATAAAATAAATATTTAGTCTAACAAAAGAGAATAATCATTATTTTTTATAATTATAAGTTGATGTACTTTAAAAAGCTTACACAAAGCATCCGGTGTGGAAATAGCGACAAAATATATTTTTTGTATTTTAATCAAATAAATATAATAAATCAAATAAATATATTTTTAAAAATTAAAAAGGAAATCCCAGTAGAAATGATGTAAAAACTTCTAATGTAAAGTGGCATAGATTTATTAAAATTTTTTAAAAATACATATTATATCCAATATGGATTATAGTCCAATCATCTGGTAGTTTTACCTGAAAAGTTTTCCGGGAGTTTTGAAAATTGGTAGTTTTATGGACTTCGGTATACTTCTTTCGAATTTCAACTTAGCCACCTCATATCTCTGCCGCTCACGCCGCCATATTGCAAAAATGGTACGTAATAACAGTTTTTTGGGAATATCTTCTTTCCAACGCATTTGATGAAAAAAAAGCATTTATGTAAAAAATTAAACTAGAAAAATTTTCTGTATTTCTAATTTTTTTCATAAATTCAATCATTTTTGGCGTATGAGCGCCTCAAAGTAGAAACATTTCAATAGACACTTAAAAAAATCATTTTCACACCAACTGGAAGTTGCGTAAGCGGCGCGTTTTGTTTATTGTGGTTTTCCCTACAGGTCTAATCCACATGCTAAGATCTGATCTGCTTTTGGTATGAAATTCTGATCAATGAATTCATTTATCATAAGTGTTTACAAAACAAATAAGTCTTTAAAAATTAAAAATGTTACAGAAAGCTTAAACATTATCATTGCCCTTATTTCTAAATAAAATTATCGTAGATCACGTAACTCATATCAGTGTTTAAAAATTGTGAAAATATAAAAACCTAGGTACTTAAACCAATTAATGAAATTCTTTATTTGCGAAATAAAAGATCAAGAGTAGAAGTATTCCCCTTTAAATAATGATAACGCATGAACTAAAAAATAGCATAGGAGATGTTAAGTCGTGTGAAACTTTGTTATGAAATAAAAATGTGTCATATTTTGATACAACTCAATAACCAGAAACAATTAAAAATTCATGTAATATCTATTAATGCACATTAAATTGTATAAAATACTTAAAATTTTTAAAATAGAGTAAGAGGCATATAAGGGTAGAGACATACTAGACAATAACATGAGAACATTAAAGGAACAAATTCTAAATTACTAGCTACTACAATATTTCTAGTAACTTTCTTAGGTGTGAATCTGTCTTTTAGTTTACTGCTCTTGGTTTAAAAACAAAGCTTAGTTACAATTCATGGAAACTAACATAGTCTTCGTTTCACATTATAATTTAATAATAATTTGACATAGGTAACACCACTGTCCAAGTAATAATCATTAAAATGTTCGTTCCCTTACCAGAAATGGTAATAGCTTGGGAGTACATGACGCTCTCCAATTGTGAGTTTATAGAGAAGTGACAACCCTGGGTAGAGTGCCTGTCCATGCTATAGGAGTGACAGGAAAATCTAGAAGAAAAATGATTAACAATGAACGCATTAGAGAAATAATAGGAATTAAACGAATGATGACACATGACTTATCAATAGAACAACGTACATATCTGGTTCAGACATATTATTATAGTAGAGAAATAACGAATACCAAAGAAAATACTATAACGGCAACCAAAAAGTAAGAGAAAACGAGGTAGACCGAGAATAAGTTAAGGAATATACGTAAGAGGTGAGAGAAAGAAACATAAGGGAGAAAGTGGAAGTCGTAAAACGGCGGAGTTATATGTATTAGCAGCAGTCTTAAAAATAACAAGAGATTGGCACAATATCTAGAAGATCTAAAATCCCTTCTAAATGCTGTAAACAACAAATAAACTGAAAAGGGCTTAACAATCAACGCAAAGAAAACAAAATGGAAGGTGGTCGGAAAAATGAATATCGAAGACTCAGTACTAAAGTGTTACCGCTGGTGCGCTTTGTTTTATGGATATGAAACCTGGGAAACCAAAATAGAAAACGTAATAAATTAGAAGCGTTTGAATTGTGCATCATGCACAAAGAGTGAGAATTAATCAGCATCATCAAAATGAGAAAGGTCCAATAATTCGGACATACAATGAGAAGACCTAAATATCGATTACTTCGGTTGACTATTCAGGGCAAGGGCAAATAGACGAAGCAACGAAGCACTAAAAAGCTCAAAACCTAGGAGTTTTGTGCAGTAAGTTAATTCGCCATACACCTTTTTGCATCCAATTCGAGAGAGTGTCAGGCAATTTTGTGAACTAAATTGATCTCCGGCAATAGTTATTTTCCTAACTAGTGCGGAAAGTGATACTTTCACGCACGAGACTGCCGTTGACCCGAACGACGCGATAGCGGAGTTCGGGTAAGTAGTCGAGTGCGGGGAAGACACTTTCCACATGAGTTAGAAACAATATTTTTCTAGGGCCGTACGTTTGGAACAAAGCCACAAAAAATAGAGTTATATCAATTTTTATTTAGAAGTGAAAATACACAAATTAATTCTTTGACAAGGTTGTCAAAACCAAACTTTTAATATAATGGGTTACCACGACGACGATATTGGTTTCCATGACAACGATTCAAAACCATTGTAATTGTTTACTGATCTGACTTTTAAATATTATGTCAAAATAATTTTATTTCATCGAATTATCAGTAGTAATTGCACAAGAGCTCTAAAATTCTATATTAATTTTAGAGATCGAGTGCAACTTGTTGCGATTATTTTATGAATAAAACTGTTCAAAACCAAAATTTTATTGTAATTTATTTATGTAGGTACAAATTAGTACAATTAAACACACAGTTGTTATAAATATATTACGGTTGAAGTCATCACTTTTATAATTTTTAAAACATTAATTGCCATTAATGTCACTGAATGTATTTTTTCATAGCAACGAAGGGCATCTGACGTAATATACTTGACGACGGGAAATTATCAAAAATTATCAGCTTAATTTAGATTTCTGTAGCTTGGGTCTATTTGTCAGAATCTCCTATGAATGAAATAATTGCGCTAATTTCATTAAAACATGAACACAATAAGATAAATTTGAAATAAATTAGTAAATAATATCTAAATATTAGTTTATTGCATGTATTATAGTATACAGTGCGTCCATAAAGTAACGCATAAATTCCTTATTTCGTAAACCGGCGACTTTAAGAAAAAATCCCGAAAGAGGTCGATTTTTATTTTTAAATTATAATTTTTTGGCATATATATCATACTAGTGACGTCATCCATCTGGGCGTGATGATGTAATCAATGATTTTTTTAAATGGGAATAGGGGTCATGTGATAACTCATTTGAAAGGGTATCCAATTCTCTATCCAATAATATAAACATTAACAATTATTTATACAGGGTGTTCAAAAAACATTTTCTAAATTTAAATAAGAGACAAAAAGAAGAATATGTATATGTAATTTAATTAATTCAAAATACATTTTACTACTGTCAGTAAACAGAAAAAAATTTATTTGGCAAATAAACATTGATTTTCGTTTAAACGAAATGTTTAAACTGCCAAGAGACAGGTGGGTGGCAGCTTTAACATTAAATTTAAGCGAAATACAATATTTATTTGTCAAATAAACATTTTTTTCTGCTTTCTGACAACAGTAAAACGATGAATTAAATAGATTACATACATTCTTCTTTTTGTCTCAATTATTTTAATTAAAAAAATGTTCTTTTGAACACCTTGTGTAAATAAATATGTTAATGTTTACATTATTAAATAGAGAATTAAATACCCTTTCAAATGAGCTATCACATGACCCCTATTCTCATTTAAAAAAAATTATCGATTACGTCATCATGCCCAAATGGATAACGTCACTAGTTTGATATATATGCCAAAAAATCGGAATTTAAAAATAAAAATCGACCTGTTTCAGAATTTTTCCTTAATATCGTCGGTTTACGAAATAATGAATTTATGCGTTACTTTATGGACGCACTGTATTATAATGCCATATAACAAGATATTTTACTTTCCCGCACGCCATGCAGGAAAATTTACTTTCACGCACGTCGTGCGGGAAAGTGCAACTTTCGGAAACGAAATGCGTGCGTGAAAGCGGCTCTTTTAGCACGGCCGTAGAAAAAAAATATTGTGCATGAGAAAATGCATTTTCAAAGGGCATCTCGAAGAGATGAAAATTAAAAATTTAGAACTCAGGAAATATTGATGCAAATGAGATATATTTTTATATTTGGGGGTTTTGCAGTTCAGTGAACACAAATTTCATGACGGCGATGGTCTCCGAGGTACCTGGTGCCCAGGGTGGAGCTCGTCGTCTGGACGATCGAATAATTCGCGAAATGAAGATTGGATCGAAAAACTGAAAAATACGCATTTAATATTTTTCAAAGATCTATCGAATGACTCTAAAGACTACCCCTCACTCCATCCCCTGGAGGTGGAGTGGGGGTAACTTTAAAATCTTAAACGGAAACGCCAATTTGTTATTACAGATTTGGATTGCCTACCTAAAAACTTTTATTCGAGAATTTTTTCGAATTGTCGATAGATGGCTCCATAATCGGAAAAAACGATTTATCGTGATACCATAGGTAAATTATAGAAATGGTCTAATATCTCGAGAAATACACTTCCAAATAAAAGGCCAAAAAATACGTATTTAATATTTTTCAAGAACCTATCGAATAACATCAAACACGACTCTCCACTCCACCCCCTGGAGGTGGGGTGGGGTTAATTTTAAAATCTTAAATGGGAATCCCCATGTTTTATTGCAGATTTGGATTCCTCATGAAGAAATAAGTAATATTTATTCGAAACATTTTTTAAAAATACTAGATGGCGCTAGTAAATAGTGTTTTTCCGATTATAGCGCCATCTACCCATAATTCGAAAAAAGTCTCGAACAAAAGTTACTTTTTTTACGTAAGGAATCCCAATCTGCAATAAAAAATGGGGGTTCCTATTTAAGATTTTAAAATTACACACACCTCACCTCCAGGGGGTGGAGTGGAGGGTCGTGTGTTATGTTATTCGAAAGGTTCTTAAAAAATATAAAAGACGTATTTTTTGGTTTTTTATTTGGAAGTGTATTTCTCGAGATATTAGACTGTTTCTCTAATTTACCTATGGTATCACGAAAAAATCGTTTTTTTCCGATTATAGCGCCATCTATCCACAATTCTGAAAAATGTCTCGAATAAGAGTTGCTTACTTTTACGTAAGCAATATAAATCTGCAATAACAAATGGGGTTTTTATTTAAGATTTTAAAATTACCCATTCCTGACCTCCAGGGGGCGAAGTGGGGTGGTTGTATTTAGTGTAATTCGATAGATTTTTGAAAAATATTGAATACGTATTTTTCAATTTTTCGATCCAATCTTCAACTCGCGAATTATTCGATCGTCCCGCTAATTATTTGGTCGTCCCAGGCGACGAGTTCCACCCTGGGCACCAGGTACCTCGGAGACCATAGCCGTCATGAAATTCGTATTCAGTGACCTCCAAACCCACCAAGTATAAAAATTGAACTCATCTTCGTCAATATTTCCTGAGTCCTAAATTTTTTATTTTCCATCTCTTCGAGATGCACTTTAAAGATGCCTTTTCTCGTGTACAAAAATTTTTGCCGGAGATCAATTTAGTTCACAAAATTGCCTGACACTCTCACGAATCGAATGCAAAAAGGTGCATGACGATTCATCTTACTGCACAAAATTCCTAGGTTTAATTCTTCGTTGCCTCGTCTAAAAATCAACTAAAATGCTGGGTTAGAAGAAAACAACTATCCTGGTTGCATATTATTAGACAGTGGATAGGTCGAACGGTCGAGGAATTGTTTTATCTAGTTGCCGACCAAGAAACATTTCATCAGCTTGTCATCATCAACAGCATTTCATTAAGCACAGCACAGAATAAGAAGAAATCATCATTCTCTTTGCCTTATCCCTATGCGGGGTCGGCTTCTAAGTCTCTTTCACTATTTCCTACTAACACTACATCATCAGCATACATTAGGCACCATGGAATGCTACCCTGTAGTTTCGCTGTTATCTGGTCCAAAACTAATGAGAATAAATAAGGACTAAGCACCGAGCCTTAGTGCAATCCTACTTTCACCTGAAATTTATCAGTCTCTCCCACACCTGTCCTAACACTAGTCGTTACTTCCTCATACATATCTCTCACAATCTTTACATATTCGCCGGGGACTCCTTTCTTATTGAGTGCCCACCACAGAATCTCTCGAAGAACTCTATCATATGCTTTCTCAAGATCAATGAATACCATATGAGCGTTGGCCTCTTTATTCCTGTATTTTTCTCTATTTTCCTGTATAAGAAGAAAATATTATCCATTATTACTTTAACCTTCGATGACCAAAGGGGTAAATTTTGACAACAATGTATGTTTTTATTTAATAATTGTTTCCAATTTTAAACCCATTATTTTTTTATTTGACTTTAATATCATTCTAGATACCTTTATATTTTGTAATACAAAAATTCCCTATATTTTACGAAAAAAAGTTTTTTTTCTGAATTTGGGGTCAAAAACGAACTCCCTTGGCCTTTCATGTTCCAAGTAAATGCCGTATATTATGTGAAATTGTTTGTAATAGACATTCCAATATTGAAAAAAAAATTGTTTGTTAAGCCTGTGGTGACATAAATTAGTGTGTATTTTAAAATTTCATTTAGTTCTCTGTTCAGAATGATGATTCCTATTTTTGTTCAGTTGTAATTAAAATGTGTTTTACTAATATTTATTGATCATTTATTGATACAATACTAACATTAAAATTACGAATACATTATTTTATTTCTTAAAACAACTTAATTTCTTTGTCAATTGTCGTTTTTGATTGGGCGTCATTGTTGACCCCCGTTGGTCATCGGAAGGTTAAAAAAATAATGGATAAAATATGAATTTTACTACATACTATATAGACAATATCGATTATAAAATCCACCGTGTTATCAATATACCTATCGATATGGTAAACATAACATTTGCGCAGTTGGATTCCCCAATGAGCTTATTATTATTATTTTTTATTATTTCAAGTAATTTTTGGATTATTTTACAGAAGTATTAGAAATATTCTTTAGGATTATTTCATTCATAGGAAATTATGACCAATAGAAAGCTACAGAAATAAAAATTAAAGTGATAACTTTTGATAATATCCCGTCGTCAAGTATATTATGTCAGATGCCCTTCGTTGCTACGAAAAAATACATTCAGTGACATTAATGACAATTAATGTTTCAAAAATTATAAAAGTGATGACTTTCAACCATCAAATATTTATAACAACTGTGTGTTTAATTGTACTAATTTGTACTTACATAAATAAATTACAATAAAATTTTGGTTTTGAACAGTTTTATTCATGAAATAATCGCAGCAAATTGCACTCGGTCTCTAAAATTATTATCGAATTTTTGCCCTCGTGACACTTTGAAATAATTTAACTCCCCTTCGGGTCGTGAAATTAAAATTGTCAAAGTGTCACTCGGGAAAAATTCGATAATTTTAGAGCTCTTGTGCAATTACTATTGATTATTTCATTCATAGGAGATTCTGATCAATAAAAAGCTACAGAAATCTGAATTAAATCGATAATTTTTGATAATATCCCGTCGTTAAGTATATTACGTCAGATGCCCTTCGTTGCTACGAAAAAATACATTCAGTGACATTAATGACAATTAATGTTTTAAAAATTATAAAAGTGATGACTTTCAATCGTCAAATATTTATAAAAACTGTGTGTTTAATGGTACTTACATAAATAAATTACAATAAAATTTTGGTTTTGAACAGTTTTATTCATGAAATAATCACAACAAATTGCACTCGACCTCTGAAATTAATATAGAATTTTTGCTCTCGTGACACTTTGACATAATTTCACTCGCCTTCGGCTCGTGAAATTAAAACTGTCAAAGTGTCACTCGGGAAAAATTCAATAATTTCAGAGCTCTTGTGCAATTACTACTGATAATTTTATTGCAAGATATAAACATCCGACGAATTTGCTGACTTTTCGATTTAGACATTTTTAATTATGAAAATTTCATATCGTCTATTTTTTATCGTTTACTGGATTATTATTATTCATTAATCTTTAATATCAATCATTTGAGTTAATAAAGATGTTAATTTTTCGTAAAAAAATGCATGTTTTCAAGCGATTTTTCATAAATAACTCAAACATAGTAACTTTTTACAAAAAAGTTGTTATTACAAAAATGAAGCCAATAAAAGATCCAATAAATTTCTCCGAAATTTTTCATGAAAAACCTTCTTCTTCTTCTTCTTCTTCTTCTTCTTCTTCTTCCTTCTTGTATGTAGGCTTTAAAGCCTGTTTCTTCTTCAATATTAGCTTCCTAAATTACTTAAGTTATCGCACCATTTTTTCTTGGTCTGCCAATACTTCTTCGTCCATTTGGTGACTTATCTCGTGCTATTTGTACTATCCTCTTCTCTGCCATTCTACTAATGTGTTCGTTCCACTCCTGTTTCCCTTTTGTCATCCATCCATTTATGTTTTCTACATTGCATGATCTTCTTATCTTTTCGCTTCTCTATCCTATCTATCTATCTTCCCTATCCAACAGACTTTTACCTGATATTCGTCCGAGTATTTTCATCTCTGTTGTTTCTAGTAGTAGTCTCGTTTTAGATGTGCCAGGTCTTGTCTCCGCCGTGTATGTCAATATAGGTCTAATTGCTGCTTTATACATAGATTCTTGCTTTTGTGTCTTGTCTTAGGTGTTTGTTCTTCCAGATTGTGTCATTAAGGGATCCCGCCGCTTTACTTGCTTTTAAGCTTTGTTATCGTACTTCCTCTTCAACATCTCCGTAACTGGTTATATCTATTCCCAGATATCTAAACCTTGCATCCTGCTTTATTAGTTTCTCATCAATTTCGATTTTACATTGTAGTGGCTATTTAGATGTTGTCATAAACTGAAAAACCTTTTAGTAATAATTCAAAGTCAGTTATAGGTAACTGAATTTGTATTGTTTTTCGGCGAGTACCCAAATCTAAGTATTCAAACATAAATAACGGGAAAACGATACCTACTTTTTATTAAATATACATACTTAACATTTTTAAAAGTACTCAGAAATAACTATCGAAAAATCTGTAGAAGAAGTTGATGTCAAAATTATCAGTAGTAATTGCCCAAGAGCTCTAAAATTATCGAATTTTTCCCGAGTGACACTTTGACAGTTTTAGTTTCACGACCCGAAGGGGACTGAAATTATTTCAAAGTGTCACGAGGGCAAAAATTCGATAATAATTTTAGAGATCGAGTGCAATTTGTTGCGATTATTTCATGAATAAAACTGTTCAAAACCAAAATTTTATTGTAATTTATTTATGTAAGTACAAATTAGTACAATTAAACACACAGTTGTTATAAATATTCGACGGTTAAAAGTCATCAATTTTATAATTTTTAAAACATTAATTGTCATTAATGTCACTGAATGTATTTTTTCGAAGCAACGAAGGGCATCTGACGTAATATACTTAACGACGGGATATTATCAAAAATTATCAGTTTAATTTTTATTTCTGTACGTCAGAATCTCCTATGAATGAAATAATCAAAGCTATAATAAAAAATAAGAGAACCCTTTCGAATTTTTTAGGAAAATGTGAAAAATAAAACATACGTCATTTCCAGAAAAATTAAAATTTATAGTAGTCCCTATAAAAAGGTCTTTATTTTAACATAAGTGATGACCTCAAAAATTTTGACTGGTTTAGAGTGCGTATTTTTGAAAAAAAAACATATAGGTAATTTAAACAAATTAGAATTTTTCAAATTTTCGTAAATTTCATTATCTTTTGAGAATAACTCCAAAAAACTCGATACACAACGAAATTTTACTTTTCTTGTTAGGAAAGCTTCTACTGTGTTTTTTATTTTTGTATGTTAAAAAATAACCAAGATCGAAACGTTTAAAGCCTAAATTTTACTGCTAGAACCATGTAATCGGGACACTTTAACCTTTTGTTTAAAAAAAAAATAAGAAATTTAGAAGATTCCTTTTAATACGATAGTATAGCTCTTGCAATTACCTTTGAAATGGTTGTCAGATAATCCTGCTATCGTAAAAATTAACGGAGTTATTATTAAAAGTTTAGTAATAATTCAAAGTCAGTTATAGATAATTGAATGTGTATTGTTTTTCGGCGAGTACTAAAATCTAAGTATCCAAACTTAAATAACGGTAAAACGATACATTTTATTAAATATACATACTTAACATTTTTAAAAGTACTCAGAAATAGCTATCGAAAAAGCTGTAGAAGAAGTTGATGTCGTCAAAATTGTCAAAGCTATAATGAAAATAAGAGACACCTTTCGAATTTTTTAGGAAAATGTGAAAAATAAAACATACGTCATTTCCACAAAAATTAAAATTTATAGTAGTCCCTATCAAAATGTTTTAATTTTGACATAAGTAATGGCCTCGAAAAAACCTATTTGACTGGTTTAGAGTGCGTATTTTTGAAAAAAAAATATAATTTAAACAAATCAGAATTTTTCAAATTTTCGCAAATTACATTTTCTTTTGAGAATAACTCCAAAAAACTCGATACACGTAAGAAATAATACACAACGAAATTTTACTTTTTTTTAGCAAAGCTTCTGCTGTGTTTTTTATTTTTGTATGATAAAAAATAACCTAGATCGAAACGTTTAAAGCCTAAATTTTACTGGTAGAACCATGTAATTGGGGTATTTTAACCTTTTGTTTAAAAAAATAAGAGATTTAGAAAATTCCCTTTAATACGATATTATAGCTCTTGCAATTACCTTTGAAATGGTTGTCAGATAATCCTGCTATCGTAAAAATTAACGCAGTTATTATTAAAAAATCAATAACATTTTTTTGAAAACATTTTTGTACCAGAGATTTTGTAGGTATACAGGGTGCGGGGAAGTCCAATTACTCGTTTGTCATAAAAAATACGAAAAAAATTTATTTAGGTAAGATTGGGGTATAGATAGGATCAGAATTTTGAAAATATTTCCTAATATGCAGGGCCATCCGTATTGAAACGGTCAAAGAAATTTATCTTCTTTTTAATGGAACACCTTGTATATTTTTTCATTTTTGGATTCTCCTCGATGTTTTTTTTTTCTTAAAATATAAGGTTCTGTAATGTTGTACGAAGTAGTTTACAAGATAATTACGTTTTTTTATTAGTTTCGTAGCAATATTTATACCCTGTATGATTGTAGTGATTTGACATCAAAAACTCTATTTATGTTCAAGTGATTTATAATATAGTCTACTATTGTTAAAAATGATTAATATAGCCAAATGTTTAATTTTGGTATACAGGGTTGGTCGAAACTTAATGAGTATTTTCTGATTTTTCTCAAATGGAGCACCCTGTATTTTAACATTGTAATGAAATGTTATTTTATGGTACTTTATTATTTCCTAACCAATTCACAAACCTAACTGTTTTTATTTGAGAGTTATTGGTGATTCTTGCACAACATAAATTGCAACAACAATTACGTGAAATTTTAGTAGGTAAGCCGCGAAAATATTTAATCACAAATAATTTTTTTATGATTTTTTATTTAACGGATGCTAAAAGGGTCGAAAAATTAATTAAAATCATAAGTTATGCACAGTTAAAAAAAAGGGTGGATTTCGCCCCTAAAATGCAAGTTAGCACATTACTTTTATTTCTTGATGTATCCTCTAACTTCTCAACAATTTTCATGACAATCAATGAAGTTTCAACGAAATCGGAGTTGAAAACCTTCGGTAACTGCACTTTCAGAAAAATAAAAAATAATTTTAAAACGTTTCTTGGATCCTCTAAGTATTCACCAATTTTCATGAGAATCAATAGATGTTCAACGAAATCGGAGGTTAAAAAGCTTCGGTGACTACAATTTCAGAAATATATAAAATAATTTTTAAACAGGGGTGCATTTCACCCCTAAAATGCAAAAAGCGAAAATGGCACTATGTCACCTTTGTTCCTTGCGGAAACCTCTGACCACTCACCAATTTTCATAAAAGTCTATGGAGGTTCAACGAGATCGGAGATAATAGCTCAAATCCACCTTCAGTGTCTGCACTATTTAGCGTTATGAAAATTTGTATCTCACTGTTCAGTTGAATGTGAATGTATGCACAAATCGTTGTATTTTTTAATTATACATATTTGTTTATTGCAATTTTCATAAAAATTTATATTTTATCACATTGAGTAGAAATTATTCCTCAGTAACTAATATTTTGACGGAAATTACTATTTACAAAACTAGATAATAAATATAAAAATAAAGTAAATGAAATGATAGTGAAGTATGGTTATGTTTCTGACTTTTATAGTGGCCAAACAACCGCTAAAAATGATCGCAAATATTATTTGACCTTAGGGTCAAACGTAGTATAACATTTTGATTGTTAAATTGCATTTCCGAACATGCAAGCTGTTGGGTATTTTTAATAATTTATTTAACAGTTGAGATTTATTATTTCATTTTCAAAAATGTGAATAAGGAGCAACAGGAATTCTGCGGGAAATTAGATTAGCGAAGTAGTAAACAAGATACAAAATCTATTGGTAAAGATGCTCGTTGATTTTCGATTTGATGTAAATGGAGAAATAGGCCAGGGTAATAAGACAAAAATATACCCTGTTCGTGACACTTCAGCAGCCAGGGTACTGAAGCGTTTTTCGACAGGTAATACATATAGGAACAAATTATAACTATTTCCTGCGTAGGATCTGGCGGCCATTTTTATTTATAAACAATTAACTGTCAAAAAATGGCATTTTCCCCTTTTTTTTTTCAAATCAACGGAAAACAGTGAAACTTATGATTTTTTTATTACAAATATCTTCGAGATTATGGAAAAAGCTTTAAAATGACGTATTACAAAGTTTGATATACTCATTTATTGTTAATATAATTGCGAAAAAAGTCGGAATTGCAAAAAAAAAATATTTTCTCAATAACTGTTGTAAAAATTAGTGTACAGCTTTCAAATTTTTTTCAAATGAGGGTTCTTTCGTGGTTAATATGTGATAAACATTTCAAAGCGATTCATTCAATTGTTTAAATTTTATTTAAATTGTTTATCCCAGAGAGCATTTTTTGCAATAACATAAGTCAGAAAAAAATGACTTTAGAACCATTCCACAGGTGTCAAATGAAAGAGCATGACCTACATTTTCAACATGGTTTAATAAATTCAATAAAAAATGCATTTATTAGTATTAAATAATTATGCAAAAGTATCGTCAATTTTTCTTTGTAAGCTTCTTGAATAACTTTTTCCAAAAAAATTAACTTTTTTACCCTGTTTTAAGTGCACAACTGCCAAGTAATGTTATCTATATCATTATTGATAAAAAATTATAATAAATATGTATAATTTCTTATATAACAAAATAAAAAGTTTACAAGGAAAGATTCACGATACTTTTGCATAATTATTTATTACTAATAAATTCATTTTTTATTCACTTTTTTAAACCAAGTTGAAAATATAGCTACTGCTCTCTCATTTGACATCTGTGGAATGGTTCTAAAGTCATTTTCTTCTGACTTATGTTATTGCAAAAAAAATGCTCTCTGGGATAAACAATTTGAATAAAATATAAACAATTAAATAAATCGCTTTGAAATTTTTATCACATATTAAGCACAAAAAAACCCTTATTTTAAAAAAATTTCAAAGTTGTACACTAATTTTTACAACAGTTACTGCAAAAATATTTTTTTTGCAATTCCGACCTTTTTTCGCAATTATGTTAACAATAAATGAGTATATCAAACTTTGTAATATGTACGTCATTTTAAAGCTTTTTGCATAATCACGAAGATATTTGTCCTAAAAAAACCATAGGTTTCCCTGTTTTCCATTGATTTGAAAAAAAAGTGAAAAATGCCATTTTTTGACACTTAATTGTTTATAAATAAAAATGGCCGCCAGATCCTACGCAGGAAATAGTTACAATTTGCTCTTATAGGTATTACCTGTCGAAAAACGCTTCAGTACCCTGGCTGTTCAAGTGTCATGGAAAAAACCTTATTATCCTGGACTAAAATGTTTTTGTAAAATGGAATGTAATACATTAATATTAATCATGGATCAACACTGTTGATTTATTAGAACATACGCCAGTAAAATCGGAGCTAAGAAGTGATATTGGCCCATATTCATACGACTGATTGATATGACATTAGTAAATTCAAGGCTTTTTAAACGAGTCAATAAGTCAAATATTGCTTTATTATACTTCCTTTCTTTCTTTTTCCCCTTCCTTGTACCCTATCAGGGTGTCGAATTTGGGATTGCTATTTTAATTTACATTCACCCATCTTTTTTATTTTTCCCCGGATTTTCCTTTATCTTTTCCCGCCTCTACTATTTGCTGTATCCATTTGTTTCTTGGTCTGCCTCTTTTTCTTTTTGCAATGTTCCTTGCTTGGACTCTTCTCGTAATTCTGTTGGGATGCATCCTCATCAAATGCCCATACCAATTCATTTGTCTCTTTTTTAGTTTATTCATTATTGTTTTAACTATTTAGAATGGGAAATAAGCCACAATATTATTAAAAAATGATTTTTATTATTAACGTTTCGACGCCCAAATCGGGTGCCGTTGTCAAAATACAAAATACTATTAATATAAACAAAAATGTTGTTGCTTAGTAAAAAAATTCTTCTAATAATTTATTTAATTTGACTCATTTATATCGGCAATTCAGATACATATGATACATTTTGACAACGGCACCCGATTTGGGCGTCGAAACGTTAATAATAAAAATCATTTTTTAATAATATTGTGGCTTATTTCCCATTCTAAATAGTTAAAATTGTAAAAATGCCACAAGAAAATAGCTTCAGAACAACATTATTCATTATTGGTTCTTGGTTGGCCATTTTCCCAACATATTAGTCATTTCCTCTTTTAATGTTTGTGGGTCTTCGGCTCTATTATGAATCCACTAATAATTATATTCTTTTTTCTTTTTTCGTTATTTAATTTTTCCAATGCCCGTTTTAGATCATTTAATTCTTCTGTTTTTTTTTTGTTTTCGGTTTTGGTTAGTTCGTGTTCTCGTTTAAGTTCTTGTTCCTCTTTAGTCCATTCCTCCTTCATCCTTTCTATTTCTATTTTTATGTTTTTTATTTCTTCATTGTTTTGCTTTATCTCTTCTTTTACTTCATTTATATCTCTTCTGATCTCCTTATTTTCTTCCTGCATTTCTGTTTTCAACTCTTTTATTTCCGTTTTAATCTCCTTATTAATTTCCATTAGCATTATCTTTATTTCTTCCATTTCTTTATTTTTTATGCTATCATTTGGAGGTGTTCTTAACGTAGATCTGCTTCTTTTGAAGACTTCTTCCCCGTCGGATGAGTTATTGTGTTCTGGTTGATTTCTTTTGCTACTCATTCGGTTAACTTGCATGGATTGCATTACATTTACTTTTACCTATATTTGATAGTACTTTTCATCTATGTTTATGTCTGTGTCGTATGTTATATTTTCAGGATGTTTTACACAGTGTTTTATATCAGTCTCAGCGTTAAAAGTTTCGCCCAGGTCAATCCTGCGGAGGCTAGCTTTTCTCAGGAGATCTTTCTCTATGTAGTTTGTGTGTCTTATAAAGTCTTATTATTGATCTTAATATTTACATATATATTTTATTAAAAGTTTTTAAATTGACTAATAGTTTGGAACGTTAGGTCCCACCTCTCTCTTTTGAAAGACCTATTATCAGTTCCAGGCTTTATGATTTTAACTCTATAGGTTAAGCATATTATGTTATTGCAAGGATGACTTACAGTATTATTTATCTGCTCCTTAATTTTGCACTCTCCCTGCACTTCGGCCACCTTTTTTCCAGTAGACACCACTGTAGTTGAAACTTCGCTGGTGACAGTCCAAAATTGAGTAATATCACGGAGCTATTTCTAAACGCGTTAACCTGTACCCGCTGTATGATACTAAAATCACAATAAAGATGCACTAGAAATAAACAAACCAAGACACTTGAATGTTACGAGGAGCACTCCCAAATCATGATTTACCATTTATATACATTCTAAATGTTTATACATTGTATATCCCAAATCATGAGTTAAAAAGTTTATACCTACCAACATTGTAAATCATTATTCGGGAGTTCCCCTCGTAATATTCAATGTGTCTTGGTTTGTTTATTTTTAGTACATCTTTATTGTGAATTGATAAATAAATATTGATAATATTGATAATATATTGACAATATTGATAAAAAAAACTTAAAAGGAAACCTGAAAAGCTGGGAACAGATCAATGAGAGAATTATTAGAGTATCTATTACGTAGAAAGGACACGACCTCGAAATCATTGGAATATATGCTCCGTCAGAAAATGCATCAAAAACAGCTAAACAAATATTCTACGAGACCTTATCAGAACTTATAGAAAATATAAACAGCCGCAAAGAAATTGTGCTGTTGGGAGATTTTAATGCTTGGACAGGAAAAAAAATAAATGACAAAGTTGTGGGAAAATACGGTGATGAAAACTGTTATGTTCGTGTAAAACTCCCTTAACCATGAATGTAGGTTGGTACTACTATCATCTGAACGACAGCTGTCAGATACTTAATACGGCGATAGAAAATGGAAACCATGTGCATAATTCTTTAAAATAAAGTATTTTACATCGAGTATTATTTCATTACAAATACTTACGTCCTTTAAGTACAAAGGACTTGACATTTGGCGACGAGGATAATGGATACAAATATTACAGACACTACATCAACTACAACGCTTCCAACTACAGCCGGTACAAACACGAGTTCTTCGACTACAACTGCGATAGTTGCACCTGCTACAGCTCCAGTAATGTCTACACAAGTTTCTACATTCCAGTTTTCCGTTGAACCTTTTAACCAGACAGCTACAAAATGGTCCAGGTGGGTAAAACGGCTGGAAGGAGCATACAAAGTTTTTAAAATTCCAGAGGAAATGAAATTGCCCTATTTACTACATTACATGGGGTCGGAAGCATACGATACACTGTGTGATAAACTAGCTCCAGAGGTCCCTGAAGACAAGTCATATGAGGATACAGTTAAGTTAATGGATAATTTTTACAACCCTGCACCACTTGAAATTGCTGAAATATTTAGGTTTCAATCAAAAAGACAAGCAGAAGGCGAAAGTATACAAGAATACCTACATTCTCTACAGAAACTTGCCATAAACTGCAACTTTTCCACATATTTAAAAAGTGCTATACGAAATCAGTTTGTTTTTGGTTTACAGTCAAAGAGGATTCAAGCCAGACTATTAGAAACAAAGGGATTGGACTTGGACCGAGCCGTAGAAATTGCAGCAAGCATGGAAACTTCAGAAAAGGATAGTAATCAATTTTCTCACAACAATAATTACAATCAGGCTAGTATAAATGTTTTAAATGCGAAAGCAAAAAGTTCTCATAAAAATACAAACACTAGTAAATTTAATGATAATAATACAGTAAATAATCATAGTAGCTCTCCTAATAATACTTCTACAATGTCAAATAACCCTAACACGGCTTGTTATAGATGCGGAGACACCTCGCATTTAGCCGATAAATGTAATAAAAAGCATTTAATCTGTAACTTTTGTAAAAACGTCGGACACATTCAAAAAGTTTGTTTAAAGGCACAACAAAATTCACACAGGCAAGTAAATTCAGTAAACTCTGCTCAATAGGTCTTAGAAGTAAATGCTGGAAATTGCAAAGATAAATTTTTTATAAATTTAAAAGTGAATGGTAATATTTTAAATTTTGAAATTGATTCTGGCGCTGCTGTTACAATCATAAATAAAAATATATTTGAAAAATATTTTCCTGCATTACAATTACAAAAATCGGATGTTAAATTAACTACATACTGCAAAAATAATTTGAATGTTTTAGGTTTAGTTTCAGTGGAGGTTGAGCACCAGGAATTAAAGCACACTCTAAAGTTGTATGTGGTGGATGGTGATGGCTACTCACTGGTTGGTCGAGAGTGGATACATGCTCTGGAAATCAATTTACATCAGGTAAATACAATTCTACATGAAAATTTTGAAATTGCAACTTTGTTAGATAAATATAAACATTTATTTGAAAAGTCAGTTGGTGAAATAAAAGGGTTAGAGGCTGAAATTTATCTAAAACCTGGTACTAAAGCAAAATTTTGTAAGGCCCGTCCTGTAGCTTTTGCATTACGCCCTAAAGTTGAGGCAGAATTAGAGTCCTTAGTAAATCAGGGAGTCTTAAAGAAAGTAGCATTTTCGGACTGGGCAACTCCTATTGTTCCTGTAGTTAAACAAAATGGGGACATACGCATTTGTGGTGATTTTAAAATCACATTAAACCCTTGCATTGAAGTGGATGAATACCCTTTACCTACACCAGATGACCTACTTTCCCAATTAGCAGGTGGGGACAAATATACAAAAATAGATATTACGAAAGCTTACTTACACTTGCCAATAAAAGATGAAATGAAACATTTACTTACATTAAACACCCATAAAGGTTTATTTCAACCAAATCGATTAATGTTTGGAATTGCTAGTGCTCCTGCCAAATGGCAACGTTTAATGGAGCAAATGCTACAAGGAATAGATGGTATTTCAATATTTCAGGATGATATAAGAATTACAGCTCCAAATAATACCTTACATTTACAAAGACTTGAACAAGTTTTAAAGAAATTATCTGAACATAATTTACATATAAATTTGGATAAAAGCGAATTTTTCAAAGACGAGATTGACTACTGTGGATATAAGATGAGTAAAACGGGTGTGTCTACTAGTGCAGATAAGGTAACTGCAATTGCAAATGCTCCAATACCTACAAACAGAACTCAAGTTCGGAGTTTCTGTGGCCTAATTAATTATTACAGACGTTTTTTAAAAGATACTTCTACAATTTTACAACCATTAAATAATTTACTTAAAAAGAATGTCAATTTTAAATGGTCGAATACTTGTCAAACTGCGTTTGACAAAGCAAAAAAAACTCATTTGTTCTAGAAATGTTTTATGTCACTATGACCCAAATTTACCATTAGTCCTAGCAACTGATGCATCACCCTATGGGGTAGGTGCAGTACTTTCACATATCTTTCCAGATGGTACAGAGAGACCCTTACAGTTTGCTTCTCAAACTCTTACTACTACACAGCAAAGGTACTCACAAATAGACAAAGAAGCTTACAGCATAATTTTTGGAGTAAAAAAATTTTACAATTATTTATGTGCTAGGAAATTTACTTTGCTCACTGATCATAAACCGTTAGTTCAAATTTTTGCACCTGATAAAAGCCTACCAGTTTTAAGTGCAACAAGAATGCAACATTATGCAATTTTCTTACAAGGTTTGAATTATGACATTCGTTACAAAAATACAGATTCTCATCTCAATGCTGACGCACTTTCACGTCTACCTATAAAATCAGAACAAAATTTCACACATGATGAGCCAGATATTTTTGAAATAAATCAATTTGAAACTTTGCCTACAAATATTAGAGATCTAGCTTTTCATACAAAAAATGATCATACCTTAAAAAAATTACTTGTTGGGTTAAAAACAGGAAAACCTGTTGATAAACGATTTAGCTTCAATATAAATCAAGCTGAATTTTCATTACAATCTGATGTTATTATGAGAGGACAAAGAGTAGTTATACCTACTAAATTGAGAAATAAAATTTTGACAGAATTACATACTGCACATTTTGGAATAGTTAGAATGAAATCTTTAGCTCGTAGTTATTGCTGGTGGCCTCACATAGACCAGGATATTGAGTCACTTTGTAAAAATTGTTTAGAGTGCAATAAGCACAAGAACAACCCAATTAAAGATAATTCTCATATATGGGAACCACCAAAATTTTGTTTTGAACGAGTGCATGCTGATTACGCTGGACCTTTCAATGGAGGTTATTATTTTATATTGGTAGATTCCTTCAGTAAATGGCCTGAAATTCATTTTACAAAAAATACTACTACAAAAACTACTATTGAAATTTGCCGAAAAATTTTTACAACTTTTGGTATTCCTAAAGTTTTTGTTACAGACAATGGTAGACAATTTGACTCTCATGAGTTTAGAACTTTTATGAAAGATAATGGAATTACACAAAAATTTACTGCACCCTACCATCCTGCAACTAATGGACAGGGAGAGAGATATGTCCAAATACTAAAAAAATGTTTAAGGGCTATGCGAAGTGAGGGAAATGACAGGGAGTTTGAATTATGTAAGCTACTTATGCAATACCGCAGAAGCCCACATACAGTTACAGGTAAAAGTCCCTCAGAACTTATGTTAGGAAGACAAATAAGGAATAGATTAGATTTACTTAAACCTTCATGTAGTGATAGAGTTACCTATACTGATATGAGTCTAAGAAACTTTGATATAGGAACTAGGGTTTCCGTGAGGGATTATTTTCATTCTAAATGGCAATTTGGCATTATTGTACTCAGATTAGGGTTATTGCATTATTTAATTCAGTTAGATGATGGTAGAACATGGAAACGTCATGTAGACCAAATACGGCAAATTGGGGAATATACTCCATCTCAAAATAATCCAACATGTTACATTCCGGATACCATTACTCACAATTTGATTCCGAGGGAGGCATCAATTCCAGAGCACAGTGTCTCACCACCACCTACCGAAGTGATTACTGATGAATCCGAAATTTCAAACAATATGGAAAGTTCGAATAGTGTACCTGGGGCTCAAACTGAAACTGAGGAACCCATTTTAAGGCGTTCCACTAGAGTAAGGAAACCTGTTACCAGACTGAATTTGTAAGTACTTTTACTTCTAGTTAACTTTTGTAATTCATGGTCAAGGGAGGAGGTGTTATGTTCGTGTAAAACTCCCTTAACCATGAATGTAGGTTGGTACTACTATCATCTGAACGACAGCTGTCAGATACTTAATACGGCGATAGAAAATGGAAACCATGTGCATAATTCTTTAAAATAAAGTATTTTACATCGAGTATTATTTCATTACAAATACTTACGTCCTTTAAGTACAAAGGACTTGACAAAAACAAATGAAAATGGGGAACATTTAATCGAATTCTGCGAACAGCACTCTCTGAAAATTCTAAACGGATTCTACCAACATACCTTACATACATAAGTATACCTGGGTCCAACCAACGAGAAATACCAAGTCAATTATAGATTATGTTATCACCAAACAAGAAACACACATACAAGTTGAAGACGTAAGAGTATTAAGAGGACCGGAGTGTGGAACTGACCACTATATGGTAAGATCAAAATGTTTTCTACAGTATCGACCGCGACTACTACATCAAAATGACAACCAATCAGCTCAATCAAAATCACTCGAGACGGATCTACGTAAATACAATATTGATGCACTGCAAAACGACTCAACATCATTTTTATATAAGCTGCGGCTTAGCCAAAAATTGTCGAACCTGGCCTACTCCTCAGCCCAGAATACCTATAAAGAGATATTAAATAAAATCAATGAAGCAGCTTATGAACCGCTCGGCACAGTGGAAAGGAACAAAAAGAATACTCCATTGTGGTGGACAGATGACATTGCTAATGCAGTATATAACAAGAAACAAGCGTATCAAAAATGGCTGCAAACAAATGACCCAGATGATAGACGAACGTATGCAAGATCAAACAGAGAAGTAAAAAATCTAGTAACGAAAGCAAAAAATAATTCCTGGGAAAGTAAATGCGAAGAGCTCAACAAATATATAGGGTCAACAAGATCAAGAGAAGCATGGAAAACGATAAAAAATCTGAGAACAAACAGAAAAGAGACTAGTAGAATAGATTTAATAGAAGAAAGATCTTTGATCGAACATTACTCGCAACTTTTGACTGAAACAAGACCGCAATTCACGAACATCAGTACAACAACATATGAAGTAGAATACGATGAAGACGATGAAATAACAGTACAGGAAGTCGAGAATGCAATACGAACTCTAAAAAATCGAAAGTCATGCGGACCACAAGGAATACCGAACGAATTACTAAAACACAGCCCACAAGTATTACGAGAATTATTTGCGTATGTTTTCACCTTATTCTATAAAGGTCATGATTTACCACATGAGTGGACAAAAGCACATATTAACAATATATACAAAAAAGGAGATAGAAAAAATTGTTCAAACTACAGGGGGCTTAGTTTCATAAACTCACTCTCAAGACTCTATGGAAAAATAATAAAAAATAAAATTGAAAAAGAGATGACAGATGTCGAAGAACAAAATGGCTTTCGTGCAGGCAGATCCTGTATGGACAGCATATGTTCTCTAAA
Source organism: Diabrotica virgifera virgifera (assembly GCF_917563875.1). Lineage (NCBI taxonomy): Eukaryota > Metazoa > Arthropoda > Insecta > Coleoptera > Chrysomelidae > Diabrotica > Diabrotica virgifera. The sequence goes on from NC_065449.1 coordinate 50,963,444, forward strand.
GCAAGTTATTGAGAAAAGATTAGCCCACAACCTTTCCACCCATATACTTTTTATTGATCTGACAAAGGCATACGATAGTGTACCACTTTCAATGCTCTGGATATCAATGGAAAAACAAGGAATAAGCAAAAAAATATACAAGCAGTACAACAGCTTTACAAAAATATGACGGTAAACATTAAAACTGAAAACAAATTAACGAGAGAAATTCCTATTAGTAAGGGCCTAACGCAAGGCTGCTGCATAGCACCTACACTCTTTAAAATATATTTAAATGAGGCACTCTCACTGTGGAGAAGAAAGTGCTGCAATATGGGCATCCCAATCGATGACGATAGATTGTACACAATACACTTCGCTGACGACCAAGCCATTCTAGCTGAAGACGAGAGTGATATAGACTATATGCTCAGAAAACTGGAAGAGGAGTACACTAAGTGGGGCCTTACAATTAATATACAAAAAACCGAGTACTTAGTTGTAGGAGAAATACCAGAACGCCTACAAATTGAAATGGGAACTATAAATCCAACAGAAGTCTTCAAATACTTAGGAGTCCAAATATCTTCAAAAGCAGGGAGTAACGACGAAATACATCTTAGGATTGGCCAAGCAAGATCAGCCACCAGACAGCTACACGGACTATTGTGGAGTAATAAAATAACAAAAGAAAATAAAAGAAGAATGTATAAAACAATAATAGAAAGTATTGGGTTGTACGGCGCTGAACTCTGGGAAATCAACCAAAGAAACAAGTCAAAAATCAAGGCGATGGAAATGAACTATTGGAGACGATGTTGCCGACTCACTTGACTTGATAGGGTGAGAAACGAAGATATTAGGAGACAAATGGAAATCGATCTAGATATAATAGACACAATCGAAGCCAAAAGTCTTAACTGGTATGGACACCTTCAGAGAATGCCTGAAAATAGATGGCCGAAAAAAATAGAAAAATGGACTCCACCCGCAAGAAGAAAACGAGGTAGACCAAGACGATCCTGGAGAGAAGATGTCGAAGATGCAATGACCGCCAGAGACTTAAAAACTGAAGATTGCTTCGACAGGAATCGCTGGAAATTAGGATGCGAGAAGCGGCGACAGCTATAGAAGACTCGCTTATTATATATATTATTGTGATTTCAGTACAGATTTTCGTCGATCTCTAGCAGTTCCCTATTTAACATTGACTCTTAGTACAAGAAGTATAGTAGAAAGACCGAGAACATTAACATCTAAAGTATTTACGAACATAAAATTCGACGAGAATTAACGCTACATAAAGAAACTTAAAAAACAGGGACAATAATGCAGGAGAAAATTATAAAGCCAAACCACTAACATATTGTGGAAAATGTACCTACCGTAACACTGCGTAAAAATTGTTAGTCCAGAAACCAAAGCTTTTCACCTCGCAATTTTTTCAGAATGGATCGATTTGCTTGAAAATTTGAGAATAAGTAGTGGATAGTCCATGGATCAAAATCTATATGATGCCGAAAGGCGCTTTTACCATGGGGGTGGTTGCCAGCCCCTCTCGGGGGTGGAAATTTTTTATTATATTTTGACCGCAAAAGTTAATAAAAACATTCATTCTAAGCAAAAAATGTTTTTAGACATTTTTTTGATAAAATTAATAGTTTTTGATTTATTCGCTATCGAAAGTGTTAGTTTTATATCTAAAAAATCAATGTTTTTCGATGGTATACTCATTTACGATTCACTCAATTTTTGCCGTAGAACAAATTTTATCAAACCAAGTTCTTGGGAATTAAATTACGTACAATTTCATATTTAAACATTTTTTCGTATCTCTGATGGCAATCTTTGTATTCTGAAGAAAATGGCATTTTTTACCAAATTGCAAACATACGTTATTCGCTTTAAACTTCAGTTTTTTTAAAACTAAATACTTTAATCCATTCAAACTTTTAGAATCTATTAATTATACATAAATAAAGAAGAATAAATAAGGCCAATGACTAAAAACACTTCTAACTTACAATATTATGCTTCCAATTGGATTTATTCTTTTTTTTTTCAAAAAAATATATTGAATTTTAACCGTAACTCTTTTATCTTTTATCCTAGAAAGTTTGTTATGAATTGATTTTGTAGGATTTCACAAGATCTATAAGGTTATTAATATTAAATCTTTTTAAAATTCTAAGTACAAAAAGAGATGGTATTGAAAAGGTTGGTAAACGTGGTTTTTGCATGATATTACAAGTTTTAATTATCAACAGCTCACTCAATCTTTGCCGTAAGAAAAATTTTTGCAAACTAATTTCTTGAGAATTAAATAGGCTACAATTTCATATTTAAATATTTTTTCGTATCTCTGATGCTAATCTTCCTATTCTGAAGAAAATGGCATTTTTACCAAACTACAAAAGCTCGTTATTCGCTTTTAACTCCATTTTTTTAAAAACTAATCATTCTAAGCCGATCAAACCTCTAGAACCTATTAACAATACATAAATCAAGAAAACCAAATCAGGTCAGTGACAAATTTTAATTATGGTGGTGATTAGGGGGTTGTTTACGATCACTTTTTTGCTGAAAAAATGACATTCTGACATTCTTTTCATTATAGGTCACTTAATTTTTTTAGCTAGAGATTTTTTTTTATTTCTGGAGATACAAATTTTTAAATACTTTAATTTAGTTTTGAATGAGTTATCCTTGAAAAATGCATAATTTTCCGTCCTTTGACTTTAAAACTACAATATTTAGCATTTGACGAAGAAGAGCCAACATAATATAATAAAGTATAGCTCTATTACTATTGGTCTTAAAGAAAATAAAAAAAAAAAACAGTAAAAAAAGGTACATTTTTGTTAAGTAAAGTTGTTTTGATAAAACCAAAACTTTTTGAGTTATTAGCAGAAAACTGATTAAAAACATTGATTTTTTTCGATATTAAACTAACACTTTCGATGGCGAATAAATCGAAAAGTATTAATTTTATCAAAATAATGTATGGAACGTTTTTTGCTTATAATGTTAAAAATAATGTTAATATAATAAAGTATAGCTCTATTACTATTGGTCTTAAAGAAAATAAAAAAAAAACAGTAAAAAAAGGTACATTTTTGTTAAGTAAAGTTGTTTTGATAAAACCAAAACTTTTTGAGTTATTAGCAGAAAACTGATTAAAAACATTGATTTTTTTCGATATTAAACTAACACTTTCGATGGCGAATAAATCGAAAAGTATTAATTTTATCAAAATAATGTATGGAATGTTTTTTGCTTATTATAATTAAAAAGTCCATTTTTGTTTAAAATGAGCCAACCCGGGAAAATATTTTCCGGGACAAAAAAGGTGAACTTTTAAACTTGTTTAAAAAAATTGTTTAGGTAAACAATTTCTTTATTTAAAGACACAGTCTTTATAAACAAAGACTTCATTCTGCTTCCATCTTGCAAAAATGTAGAACCTTAGGCCGATGCCACATTATGCGTTTTGACTGGATGCGTTTCCGCCGCATCCGGTGAAAACGCATAGTGTGACAGATCGGTCCGGTTGCGTTGGAAACGGATGCGTTTTGAATCATCGGTACGCGCTTACAAACTGCACCAGACTAAACGCATAGTGTGACAGGCCGGTCCGGTTGCGTTGGAAACGGATGCGTTTTCACCGCATCCGGTGAAAACGCATAATGTGGCATCGGCCTTACCAGGCACTCATATTTATCTGTTTGTCCTTTGTTAATAGTCCAGAGCGCATCTGTTTTGAGATGGACGTTGAGAGGTGACTCAAATTTTTTTGCAGAAATTGCTTCAAAATAACTCAAATTATAATATTTGAGTTATCCTCCCTCTGAAAAAGGTCCGGAACATTGTTTAAATAATCAAAAAGTCAAAAAATAAAGCAAAAATTTTTTTATTGGTTTTTTGATTATATCTTTAAAACTTTTCATTTCTGAGAAAAGTTGTACTGACATAAAAGTTTCATAATTAAATTTGCTACAATATAGAACTGCTCAAAAATTTAAAAAATAGTCACCCTTGTTGAAAAATAGCAATAATTGCGAAAAAACCCATACAAAAACAAGTATTCGCCTTTTACGTTTTTTAACCATTAATGCTAAACTTAGGACCTTCAATTTCACCCAGAAAAACTTTTTGATACAGTAAAACAATACTGTAAATGTCATTAAGATCGGTTTAATAGATTTTGCAAAATAAATTTTGCAATCCAGCTTTCGCAAAAAAAATTCATTTTTTTAAAATGTTGCAGGACTGAAAATAAAGCAGGTAGCAAGTTGAATTTTTTATTGCTTATACAAGTGTACTGTACCTTTCATTTGCAATTTAAAAAATTAAAATCGATTAATTACCACGGCGTCAGGAAATTTTTTAAATAAACATTAATTTTTGGTGCTACGCGCAGGACAGCGGTGTTCGATTCACACAAGTTCATTTCCACCAAAATTTCTTCCAATCTTTGTCTTATATATTATTTTCATACTTTATATATTGTTGCATTTTAATATTTTAATTCCACAAAATTCAAACTAATTTTATTATTGTTTGTGAAATATTGTTTAAACAATTGCATAAGTTTAAAAATAATAAACTTTTATTCTCTAGTTAAAATATATGAACAAAGAAAGTTTTTGTTAAAAAAAGTGTTATTTCAAAGGAATGTGTTTTTATTTTGCAATAAACAAATTTATTTATTTATATCGAAATGTAATAAAAATTAAAATGTATCAATCATTATCAAAGGTCATTGGAATGCCTAATCAAAACAAACTATCCGCTGTCCTGCGCGTAGCACCAATAAATTAATGTTTATTAAAAAAAATTCCTGGCGCCGTGGTAGTTAATCGATTTTAGTTTTGCAAATTGCAAATGAATGGTACAGTACAATTCTATATGTAAAAAAAATTCAACTTGCTGTCTGCTTTATTTTCAGTCCTGTAACATTTTGAAAAAATGAATTTTTTTTTGCGAAAGCTGGATTGCAAAATTTATTTTGCAAAATCTATTAAACCGATCTTAATAAAATTTACAGTATTGTTTTACTGTATCATAAAGTTTTTCTGAGTGACATATGAAGGTCCTAAGTGAAGCATAAATGGTTAAAAAACGTAAAATGCAAATACTTGTTTATGTATGGTTTTTTTTTCGCAATTACTGCCATTTTGCAACAAGGGTGACTATTTTTTAAATTCTTAACCAATTCTATATTGTAGGAAATTTAATGACGCAACTTTTATGTCAGTACAACTTTTCTCGGAAATGAATACTTTTAAAGTTATAATCAAAAAACGAAGAAAATTTTTCCTTCATTTTTTGACATTTTGAATATTTAAACAATGTTCCGGACCTTTTTGAGAGGGAGGATAACTCAAATATTATTATTTGAGTTATTTTCAAGCAATTTCTGCAAAAAAATTTTAGTCACCTCTCAACGTCCAAATCCTCTAATATTTTTACAGATGCGCCCTGGTGTATAAGTGGATAATAACATAATAAATAATACCTTCTTTTTATCAACGAAGATAATTCTTTTACCCCTGAAGATCCTCTAGTTAGCGAAAGTATACTTGGGCAAGATTAAATAAATTCAGTTTTCGATATCTGCCTTTGACTTTGTAAAAAACAATTTCTGCCCAAAAATTTCGACCAGCACCCTTCTGATTTGTTAAAAGGGGACATTTTTGAAAATAAATCCAGAAAGAAACCGAATCAGAAAATTTTTCATACAGAAGTGGCCTTACTTCATTGACTAGGTGGTAATGGCTTGATTTGGTTGATTTCTTTTGATATTCGCGATTTCATTGAATAACTCAATAATAAATGAGAAATACATAGAAATTACTTTTATTTTTAATTAATTATTAGATCTATGCGTTATTGAGGCTTTGAGGTATGAGTAAAAACCAGTAGTCATTACTTAAATGAGACTCTTGAGTTAAATTCAATTTCATATATTCGAGAAATGAAGTAGGGATGGCGGTTGTTGACAAAACACCGGTTTTTGGTTATACCGGTTTTTTTACCTACGGTTTAACCTACCGGTTATAACCGGTCAAAAAAACCGGTTGTTCCAGAAACTTGTGTTCGGTTTTTTAGTCACAGCCAATACCCAATAGGTTACATTTACATTGCGCTTCAGTTTGCGGTACTTCATTCGAATGGATATCAGTCCATATCAGTATAGCAATCTGTCATCAGTGTTGTGAAATCGGTTTCAGTCAGCTTAAAATTTCTCATTTTCGCGCAGTGGGCGAAAAATTTTCACATTTTTTCTCTGAATTCAGTATTTTTTCCACTTACCTGGTTTTTGATAAAAAAACAATCGGAAAAACCGATAATTGCAGAAGAAAAAAACCGGTTTTAGGTTATAACCGGTAGGTTTTTCTCATCCCTAAAATGAAGTGTTGCCTTCAAGTATTTGATCGAGAAATAAAGACAAGAATATTGACATTATCAGGTTATCAGTAGGTATAATTATCGAGAAAGATAAAATTATTGTGGTTGCTGTATTAACGAAGCAAAATATTCCATTAATAATAAAAATAAAAATTAATTGATAGATTTTAAACCTGCAGATTTTATCTTATAATCTGCAATTGATACTTATAATATTAGTCCAGTCAATGAAGATAAAATACATTATAACTGTATTTTTTAATCCTGCAGCGATTTGCACCAAAATTTGGCTAGTCCTACTTACTCTCATCTTTAAAATTAATCTTGTGCTGTTCTGAAGCTATTTTCTTGTGGCATTTTTGCAATTAACTGGTCTTGATGGGAAATAAGCCACAATTTTACTAAACAAATGATTTTATTAACGTTTCGACGCCCAAATCGGGTGTCGTTGTCAAAATACACAAAATATTAAAGAATTAAACAAACATGTTGTTGCTTAGTAAAAAAAATTCTTCTAATAATTTATTTAATTTGACTAATTTAAATCGGCAATTCAGACATATATTATACAGACCTATATTGCCAATATTTATGAGTTGCGTTCCTGGGACGACTGTATTGAAAGATAGTTCATTCGATTACATGAAATCAACCCCAACTCAAGAATATCCGTCACAAAAAAATCATAACATGTGATCTGTCTTTAAAAAAACAACCACATGCAATGGTAACAGTAAAATTCTCGCGCTAGAGATTCCATAGTTCATCACTAGGTAATAATCTTGTGCTGTATTGTGCTTTTATCCTGGGAGAAGGCCACCTTTTCTCGAGGGTGACAATTTATTCATTTATGAAAATTAACGCAGGGAATGAATATACTGATCAATTTTATGCAACATTGTCCTACACATTTTTTTCTAAAAGTCAATACTTTTCGACTTATTTGCAAGTGAAGATCTTAATTTTTTAACAAAAAAAAAACACTTTTTCATACGATTTTTTGGGAATTATTCAAAAGGTACCTATACAGGGTGTCCAGAAACTCTACCGACAAACGAAGACAGGAGATTCCTCAGATAATTTTAAGACAATTTAACCAAATTCACCTAGTCCGAAAATACCTCCTAAGGGAGCTAGAGCTCTTTAAAGATGGCGTCTTGTAATTAGTTTTTCTTAAATAACTCCAGAACGCTTCTATTGAGAAAAACGAAAATTAGTACACGTATTTACCTTCCAGAGATACATCGACTCCATGCATTTCGAATTTCTATTACCGGTCATAGGCGTCCGTTTTGGGTAGGGAAACAGTTATTTTATTGCATAACTTTTTTATCTTTCATTTTTAAGCATTTTTGACTCTGGATTATAAAATTGTGAGGTATTCTACAACTAAAAGTTACTCTTGTCTTAGGTTAATAGAATATACCGTTTTCTAGAAAAATCGATTTGAAAATTTTTGAATTTTGAAAATTGGTACACATATTAATTTATCTTCCAGAGATAAATCGACTCCATGCATTGAGAGTTTATGGTACCGGTCATAGGCGTCCGTTTTGGGTAGGGCAACAATTATTTTATCGCATAACTTTTTTATCTTTAATTTTTAAGCATTTTTGACTCTGGATTATTAAATTGTGAGATATTCTACAACTAAAAGGTACTCTTGTTTTAGGTCAATAGGATACACTGTTTTCTAGAAAAATCGATTTGAAAATTGTTCTTTTTTTGAATTTCCAAAAAAAATTTCAAAAAATAACTATTTAGAAATCCGAAAACTGGTATGTTTATTTATATTTCAGAGACAAATCGATTTCATTAATTGCGAATTTCTGGTACGGGTCGTATGCGTCCGTTTTGGGTAGGTCAACGGGTATTTTATTGCATAACATTTTTGTCTTTAATTTTTAAGCATTTTTGACTCGAGATTATTAAGTTATGAGGTATTCTAGTACTAAAAGTTACTTCGCTTTAAGTTGGTAAAATACACCGTTTTTTTGAAAATGTTTTTCCATTTTTATTCAAATTCAAAAACTAAAAATTTTCAAATCGATTTCAGTTTTTCTAGAAAACCGTGTGTCCTGCCGACTTAAACCAAGAGTACCATTTAGTACTAGAATATCTCACTATTTAATAATAATCCATTGTCAAAAATGCTTAAAAGTTAAAGACAAAAAAGTTATGTGATAAAATATCCGTTGACCTGCCCAAAAGGGACGCCTATGATTGATACTATAAATTGGTAATGGATGGAATCGATTTATCTCTGGAAGGTAAATATACGTACCGACTTTCGTTTTTATAAATTGAAATGTTCTGGAGATATTTAAGAAAAACTAATTACAAGACGCCATCTTCAAAGAGTTCTAGCTCCCTTAGGAAGCATTTTCGGACTAGGTGAATTGAGCTAATTTGTCTTAAAATTATCTGAAGGATATCCTGTCTTCGTTTGTCGGTAGAGTTTCTGGACACCCTCTATATTTTGTAAAAAAAATTGTTATAAAAAAGATATCTTATAAAAAACGGTGGGGTTTGTGTTGTCTGAAGCCCCAATACAGGAAAGTTAATTCTTCTTCATCAAATTCCAATATTGAAAGTTTCAACGTGAAATTTTTCTGGAAAACTTGTAGAACCTATTTTATGATGCTTGAAAGGACCTTTATTTTTACTTTTTGTAAAAGTCTATGATACTAATACTAAGGGAGTCATGACAAAAAAAAATTTTTTTCAGCGACAAAAAACCTGAAAATCACCCCCTAATTACAACCGAAATAAAAAATAATTCTTATTCTCCAAGAGATTCAAATTGAATCAAAACGAAACCGTCTATTTTAATTTTGTTTCACACTAGACACAGTGTAGAGTACAAAGTTATAGCGCTTTAGATGGATAACTTGCTGATGAGTGAAATAGATTCCTTGCATCGCCCGATTGTATGGTTATACCTGGGTTAATAGGTTACCTTAATCGTTATAGACACTCACTTCATGTTTCCTAGTTAGATGTCGCTAAAGGCATAAGCCGGTATAGTATATTAATATATTTACCAACTAGTTGGTGCGTTTTGATTCAATTCAGTCTTCTTACAAAATCTCTTTGATAACGGGTAATCTTAGAAACACGTGTCACAGGATGGTAAGAGACTCGAATTGAATCAAAACGAAACCGTCTGTTTTTATGTTTAATCATTATCCCTTTATAATTCACTTTACTAATGTTCTTATATTATATTCTAGAAATTTGTCTGGCTAAATATGCTGGATTTGGAAACATTTGAGTTTAAAGTGAGAGGAAGATTTTGAATTTTTACAAAAAATTCAAAACAAAGCCCTTTAAATTAGCCAAACTTTTGAAGCATCTATAAGTAGACTAACACAGTGAATTGTGAAGGGGTAACGATAATTTTTAATTAGGGTAGTAACTAAGGGGCGATTTTAAGTTTTTTGTCGCTGAAAAAAGTATGGAACAACCTTATTATTTTTGTCCCTTAAACTTTGCACAAAGTGCTAAAACTTTGGTTAAAAACAAAAATAAATATTTTAGTATAAAAATTAATGCTATTAAGCATTAATTTAAGCAATTATAAGATTTTTACGGAAAATACATTGGTTTCTTCATATTTCACGTTGAAACTGCCAATTTTGGCGTTGGTCGAAGAAGAACCATCTTACAATCAGCTACTGCTCCGCTTGTATTGTGGCTACAGATACCGTAGGTTCAATTTTTTTGTTATTTATAAGCTACATGTTTTAAATTAATTTTTTAATAAAATACAAACATACGTTTTCGATAATTCGCCAAAAGCAGTTTGAAAAACTACTTTTTTTGTGAAAAGGTTAAAATGTTCACTTGCGAATAACTTGAAAGTTGTTGACTTTCACGAAAAAAATGTATGGGACAAAAGTTGCTTAAAATCGTATAGTATATTCATCTTCGGTGTTATTTTTACTAAAAAATTACCCCCTAGAAGGGGTGGTCTCCCCCAGGATAACAGCACTCAGGGTCAACTTTAAAGTTGTTTGTGGATCTAGCCATATAAGACAAATATTGCAATGGGCCGGACATTTGATAAAAATGGGGGGAAGGGGGGGATAGGCTACCAAAAAGAGTACTGAACGCTAAAATGCAGGGAAAGAGACCGGGAAAGCCAAGAAAGCGATGGGAAAAAACAGTAAGCAGCGACGCACAAACCCTTTTAGGAGTCCATGTATGGAGAAGAGCAGCCACAGACAAATAAGGGTGAAATCAAAGAACAGGAGGCCAATGCTCAATTTGGGCTGTAGTGACGTAGAAGAAGAATCAACTATTTTAAATAGTAAATAAGCCACAATTTTACTAAAAAATTGATTGTATTAACGTTTTGACGTCTATTTAATTCTTATTTAACGTAAAAAAATAAAAAATAAAAGTTCCATTTTTATTCAGTTGCAATGCGAAGGCAAAACAATCTTATTTTTCAATTAGAATACGGAGCGCAGTCCAGCCTTCTGAATCGACGATTTTAGACTCTTGTTTGAATCTCATCGGAGAGAGCGTAGGTCTGCTACTCCATACTCCAATTGACCAACACCGAGAGTTCATCCCCCACACCGCAACTGACGTGAATGGACTAGGTGACTAGCGTCATCTGGCAATTGAAAGATGAAGTAGTTTTCAATCCTAATAGCAATATTAATAATATTTAAAAATATTAAATCATTACTAAAAGATTTTTAAATTTAGAATTAAATTTAGAAGCCATGGAGGTGTTACCAAGAAAATGGACCAATAAGTTTTCAATTTAAAAATCTTTTAGTAATGTTTTAATATTTTTAAATATTATTAATACTGCTATTAGGATTGAAAACTACTTCATCTTTCAATTGCCAGATGACTCTAGTCACCTAGTCTATTCACGTCAGTTGCGATGTGGGGGATGAACTCTCGGTGTTGGTCAATTGGAGTATGGAGTAGCAGGCCTACGTTCTCTCCGATGAGACTCCAACAAGAGTCGAAAATCGTCGATTCAGTGGGCTGGACTGCGCTCCGTATTCTAATTGAAAAACAAGATTGTTTTGCCTTCGCATTGCAACTGAATAAAAATGGAATTTTTATTTTATTTTTATATTGGTCGTTACTTCTTTGAGTAACTAGGTCCATTTTATGTTGGAATTTACCAGCTGAACAGACAGGGTCGTGAATTGTAAATTTTTGAATTCCCTTTTGTCTTTGTGCATATAAACAATACCATCATACCCACAAGAAATGATGTTAAATACTTAGAAATATATTTTGAGAGCCGACTAAATTGGGGAAAGCACATCTGGAAAAAACGACTACAACTAGGAATAATATACAGGAAAATGTATTGGTTCATGAACAAAAACTCCAAATTAAGTCTATACAATAAATTGTTATTGTATAAGTCTATCCTAAAGCCAGTTTGGACTTACGGTATTCAGATATGGGGTACAGCATCTAATTCCCATTTACTGAAACTTCAGCGTTTTCAAGCAAAAGTCTTGAGACATATTACCAACGCTCCGTGGTATGTGCCGAATTATGTTATACATCGAGACCTTCAGATCCAAAACATTAAAGACACCGTTGTCTCACTCAGTGGAACCTACAAAAATAGACTACTGAAGCAGTCAAATACGCTTGCGCAAGACCTACTTAAGCGACCCAGGAGAGGAAGCCTAAAACGCCGTGACCCATTAGACCTTTCTGTACCTGCAATTACTGAAACGTAGACTATATAATTTAATGTGTGTGTATTTTAACTATTGATGTTTTTTTTTATATGTTCGTAAAATATGTTTTTGTAAATTGTTATGTAGATCTCAGATATTTTTATCAGAAATGTATCGCAAAGGATTTTCATCACTGGATGGATTTCCACTATGTTAATGTGATAAACCTATTGCTTATTGTTTTTTTTAATTGTAAAAACAGATTGCAGTAAATAAAGGATGTTTAAAAAAAACCTTTTGTCTTCTTCGATTCAGCATTCATCTGGCTTGCAAATTTTAGAAGCCATGGAGGTGTTACCAAGAAAATGGACCAATAAGTTTTTAATCTAAAAATCTTTTAGTAATGTTTTAATATTTTTAAATATTATTAATATTGCTATTAGGATTGAAAACTACTTCATCTTTCTTATTTAACGTATTTTCACAACGGTATCCGATTTGGACGTCGAAATGTTAATAAAATCATTTTTTAGTAAAATTATGGCTTCTTTCCCATTTAAATAGTTGATTACAAAAATGCCACAAGAAAATAGCTTCAGAACAACATTTAGAAGAAGAATGTACAGCCAAATTTTTATGCAAATCGGTGTAGGCTCAGAAAATTATGCGAGAAAATAGACGTTGACTGGTCTATTTATGTAATTTTGTACAGACAAATAAACTGTATTATTTGATACTAGTCTAAGAGCTAGTGAACCCTCCGACTAACGGTCGTCCTGTAAGGCTAGAAATTTTTCTAGTGATAATTCATAGCACATCAAGGCTAAAAACCATGACCTGGCAGGCCTCAGTGGTGCACGTGTATCTACCAGGTGAATCGAAAAGTGCAAATTTAGGGGGTAAAATAAACTTTCTCCTGTAAGGTTTAAATTTAAGTATGTGTTTGAGTAAGTCATTCAGAAGAAATGTGTACAATGACAGACGATTCTGAAGAGCATAAGACCTTGCCAGGCGAGGGGAAAAATTAGGGGTTTTTCCTAAAATTATTCTTTTTGCATCGGACAAATTTTTTTTAGTTTTTTTGAACCATTCCAAACAGAAAACGTCTTTAGTGATTTTTTTCTTAAGTTAATAGTTTTTGTTATATAAGCGATTGAAAATTTTGAAAATTGCGAAATCGGCCATTTTTAACCCTAAATCGGACATTTATGTAAAAATTTCAATGTTGCCAAGATACGTAGATATTCTTTAAACATTGATTGATGAAATCCCGAAGAGTTTTTTGCAATAAAATATCGAAAACCCCTTTGTTTTTTTAATTGCTAATCAAGCAGGTGCGACACTGTAGTATAAGTAAGGACGTTTTAGTTTGCATAAATTCATTATCTCGAGAATGGGCAAATTTCAAGAGAAATCCTCAGATACGTCGATTTTTATTTTTAAATTAGGACTTTTTGGTATATATATATAATACTAGTGACGTCATCCATCTGAGCGTGATGACGTAATCGATGATTTTTTTAAATGAGAGTAGGGGTTGTGTGATAGCTCATTTGAAAGGTTATTGAATTTTATATTCACTAATATAAACATTAACATAATTATTTATACAGGGTGTACAAAAAATTTTTTTTTTAATAAATTAACTTTGATTAAATTTGACAAATAGAAGAAAAATTTTTTTTGTACACCCTGTATAAATAATTATGTTAATGTTTATATTACTGAATAGAGAATTAAATAACCTTTCAAATGAGCTATCACACAACCCCTACTCTTATTTAAAAAATTCGTCGATTACGTCATCACGCCCAGATGGATGACGTCACTAGTATTATATATATGCCAAAAAGTCCTAATTCAAAAATAAAAATCGACCTGTCTGAGGATTTCTCTTGAAATTTGCCCATTCTCGAGATAATGAATTTATGCAAACTCAAACGTCCTCACTTATACTACAGTGGCGCACACGCTTGATTAGCAATTAAAAAAACAAAGGGGTTTTCGATATTTTATTGCAAAAAACTCTTCGGGATTTCATCAATCAATGTTTAAAGAATATCTACGTACCTTGGCAACATTGAAATTTTTAGATAAATGTCCGATTTAGGGTTAAAAATGGCCGATTTCTCAATTTTCAAAATTTTCAATCGCTCATATAACAAAAACTATTAACTTAATAGAAAAATCACTAAAGACGTTTTCTGTTTGAAATGATTAAAAAACCTAAAAAAAAATTGTTCGATGCAAAAAGAATAATTTTAGGAAAAACCCCTAATCTTTCCCCTCGCCTGGCAAGGTCTTATGCTCTTCAGAATCGCCTGTCATTGTACACATTTCTTCTAAATGACTTACTCAAACACATACTTAAATTTAAACCTTACAGGAGAAAGTTTATTTTACCCCCTAAATTTGCACTTTTCGATTCACCTGGTAGATACACGTGCACCGCTAAGGCCTGCCAGGTCATGGTTTTTAGCCTTGGTATGCTATGAATTATCACTAGAAAAATTTTTAGCCTTACAGGACGACCGTTAGTCGGAGGGTTCACTAGCTCTTAGGCTATACCGTATTTTAAGAGTTTATTGGCTTTTTCCAAGAACAGAACAAAATTTCTCATAATTCTGTGATTAAATCAATATTAGTCATGTCTGTATATAAATTTAGGTAAGTATATTATCTTATACCTTAATCAATATAATTGATTTATTTAATTGCTTTATGGCATATTAACTTTGTTTAATATTAAGTAGATTAACATTATATGTCATAGACTGTTTTTATTTATAGCACAATCGTTTGTGTAATTTGGTAACGATTACATAAAAATATTTCCCAAAAATGTTTAATATTATGAAATATTAGATTTGAAAATAATTTTAAAATTTTGTAAATCATCGTTTATTACTTTATATAAAAACAACTATGTACATAGGACTCTATATAGACAAGGCGAAAACGGCGGGTTCGAAGGGAAAAATATTCCCATGAGATTTTTTTCATAATCACATTCGTGAGACTTCCCAGAATAAGGTTCAAGAAGTCGCCCATGTGAAAAGTGGGCCAATTTTTTTTTAACAATTTTTTTTAATCAAATTGCAAGTATCAATATTTTTGGCCTGAACAATTTTTTCTTTTATTTTTTGGACCATTCTGGACAAAAAAGGTCTCTTATAATTTTTCTCTAAAGTTGATCGTTTTCGACTTATAAGCAATTTAAAATTGAAAAAAACTAAAAATGGCGATTTTCAGGGCTTAATAACTCGGTTAAAAGTTATTATTATGAAAGTCAATATATGACTAAATCAAAGTTTAAAGCCCCCCCTACAAGATCCTGAAGAAATTTTTGTCATTATTTTATTACTAAGCTGTTATTTTTAAGTAATAATAATAATGGCCATTAACGTGTGCGGGGCTGTAAATGCTGAGTGCGAGAGAGAAGCCATTTCAGCAGTCCAATTGTGCATCTTACTCGCACTCACATTTACAGCAGCGTCAATACGATCTAACCACTCATTGTTATTAATTAAAAATAACAGCTTAGTAGTAAATTAATGACACAGATTTCTTCAGGATCATATAGCGGCGACTTTAAACTTTGATTTAGTCACTTTTTGACTTTCAAAATAATAATTTTTGACCGAGTTATTAAGTCTTAAAAATGGCCATTTTCTCGTTTTTCAAATTTTAACTTGCTTATAACTCGAAAAAAATCAACTTTAGAGAAAAATTATAAGAGACCTTTTTTGTCAATAATGGTCCAAAAAACCTAAAAAAATAGTCCAGGCCAAAAATATTGATTTTTGCAATTTGATTAAAAAAAAATTGTTAAAAAAAAATTGGCCCACTTTTCTCGTGGGCGACTTCTTGAACCTTATTCTGGGATGTCTCACGAATGTGATTATGCAAAAATATCTCATGGGAATATTTTTCCCAACGAACCCGCCGTTTCCGCCTTGTCTAATAGTAAAATCATGATAAAGATGAACTAGAAATAAACAAACCAAGACTTGAATGTTACAAGAAACACTCCCAAATCATGGTATACAATGTATATGGTCTGCAATGTATATACATTATTATTTTAAAATCTATAAAATAGGTAAACTCCCCAAAAACCCCATAAAAACAATTTTTCGGACTTTTGAAGGTGGCGAACCTTACGGAAAAATCTGGAAAAAATTGGAAATATTATAGTGTTTGATGAAATACACAACTATAATAAAAAACAACTTTGTATATACAGGGTGTAACAAAAATACAGGTCATAAATTAAACCACATATCCTGGGACCAAAAATAGTTCGATTGAACCTAACTTACCTTAGTACAAATATGCCTACAAGAAACATTATAGCCGTTTGAAGTTACAAAATGAAAATTGATTGTTTCCAATATATCGAAAACTCTTATAGATTTTTTATCGAAAATGGCCATGTGGCATTCTTATGGCAGGAACATCTTAAAAAGAAATTATAGTAAAATTTGTGCACCCCATAAAAAATTTATGGGGGCTTTGTTCCCTTGAACCCCCCTAAACTTTTATGTACGCTGCAATTAAATTATTGTTGTGGTACCATTAGTTAAACACAATGTTTTTAAAACTTTTTTGCCTCTTAGTATTTTTTTTGATAAACCAGTTTTAATCGAGTTGCGGCTTCTTTTTTAATATATTTACATAAAAATTTTATGGGGGTTTTGTGCCTTTAAGTCCCCCAAATGTTTGTGTACGTTCCAATTAAACTATTATTACGGTACCATTAGTTAAACACAATGTTTTTAAAACTTTTTTGCCTCCGTCTTTTTTCGATAAGACACCTCTTATCGAGATATGGCTTCTTTTCTAATATAGTTCAAAATATATCTCAAACTGTAATTTATAAATAAATTTTCATTTTATTACCAAGTCTCTAAAATCGTACTTAACAGTACACAAATATGTGGTGGATTTGAAAAATATTCAAAATATCTCGATAAAAACTAGCTTTTCGAAAAAGTACTAGGAGGAAAAAAAGTTTTAAAAATATTGTGTTTAGCTAACGGTGCCACAATAATAATTTAATTGGAACGTACGCAAAAGTTTGTGGGGGTTCAAGTGAACAAAACCCCCATAAAATTTGTATGGGGTTCACAAATTTCACTATAATTTCTTTTTAAGATGTTCCTGCCATAAGAATACCACATGTTCATTTTCATTAAAAAATCTGTAATAGTTTTCGAAATATCGGAAAAAAATCGATTTTCATTTTGTAACTTCAAAGGGCTATAACTTTTTTGTATGCATATTTGTACTAAGGTAAGTTAGGTTCAATCGAACTATTTTTGGTCCCAGAATATGTGATTTAATTTATGACCTGTATTTTTGTTACACCCTGTATAATGGTCGTGAGTTCGAATGTCACCAGGGTCAGAGATTTTTCGTTTATTATAAATTAATAAATGCAAATAGTTTCTGTCCTTGTGGGATCGGTACTCACCGGAGGGACCGCAGACGTTCGGATACAATTAGCGTCTCTTTGGGAAGACAATGACGTCGACTTTGCAAAGTAACAAGAAACACCTACCATGCCAATGGCCATTAGTTGTCGAGGCATTAGCTAAAAAAAAATTTGTATATACTATGACTCTATACTAAAATCGTCATAAAGGTCATTAGACATAAACAAACCAAGACTTGAATGTTACAAGGAGCACTCCCAAATCAAGGTTTACAATATATATGGTCTCCAATGTATATACATTACTATTTTGAAGTCTATAAAATAGGGAAAATCCCCAAAAACGCCTTAAGAGGAAACAGTAGCGATCAACAGGTAGCGAAAACGCGTTCCAAGATTGCGGCTGTAATTTTGAATATTTTTTCGAGATATTTGGCACAGGTATTCGTAATATAATAAAGAATGGCGGTACAGAGCCCAATTTTAAAAATATATTAATATGTGGAAATTACTCTGTAATTAAATACAATATTAAAAAAACGAGCCTGTACCGCCATTAAGAAGAACAAAAAAATACACTTTCTTTAAATGAACTTTTTTATCCGATGCCTAGATTTTGTGTCATTTTGGAACTACTAAATTTTTTTATTTCATTAGTAGTTCCTAAATAACACAAAATCTAGGCATCGGATAAAAAAGTCTATTTGAAGAAAGTGTATTTTTTGTTCTTCTTAATGGCGGTACAGGCTCGTTTTTTTAATATTGTATTTAATTACAGAGTAATTTCCACATATTATTATATTTTTCAAATTGGGCTCTGTACCGCCATTCTTTATTATATTACGAATACGTGTGCCAAATATCTCGAAAAAATATTCAAAATTACAGCCGCAATCTTGGAACGCGTTTTGGCTACCTGTTGATCGCTACTGTATCACCTTAAAAAATTTTTTCGGATTTTTGAAAGTGGCGAACCTTACGGAAAAGTTGTTCTATTTTAGTGTTTTTCAAGATCCCACACAGTTATTCAAATCCTGCTTACGCTAACCTTATTCTTCTGGTAATTTTGGCCGTTGGATTTAGGGATGGCAAAAACATATTACACATCGATTTATCGTATCATATGATACATCGAATGAAGATATCGATATACGATATATATTGGAAAAAATATATCGATATTTGCAATATATTTGTGAAATTGATTAACAAATAAAATAATTGTTGTGAAAATTATTTTCTTGTGGCATCTTATGCAATTTACTATATTAGTTGCGAACAAGCCACAATTTAAGTTAAAAATTAAATTCATTTGACGTTTCGATTTATACTTCGGAAATCGTTATCAAAATACAAGCCTGTTTTATTGTGGTGATTATTTGTTTATTTAATATATTAATGTCTGTTGTTGTTGTATCTTTCAATGTATCATTAATATATTTTTCGAACTCCTGAATATTAGTTGGTTTTGTCCATTCCTTTGGGTGTTTCTTATTTATCATTTTGAGTCTTTCTTTTTCGATCGATATCGTTATTTTTTTTTAGTTTATCACTGATGACAAGGAGATCCTAAAAACCTGGAAGGAATACTTCTATCAACTATTGAACGACCAATCTAGCAGAAATACATTAAACATAGAGGTACATACAGCTGAAATAGAAGACCAATACCCGACATACGAAGAAGTAATACAGGCAATTGAAAAACTTAAAAATAATAAGACACCAGGTAGCGATGGTATACTCTCAGAGTGCTTAAAACATGGAGGTCAATCGTTATACAGTTTTATATGCAAGCTAATTTAAGACATTTGGCGAGAAGAAACAATGCCAGATAATGGAAAGCATAGGCGTAACCAGGGGGGGTTTTTGGGGGTTATAACCCCCCCCCCATTGGGATGGACTTTGAGCTCTATACGCTTAACACCATACCTCTCAGAGACCTTAGAGTAGTTGTAACCCCCCTTTCCAGTAGTTGTAACCCCCTCCTTAGGATCATCCTGGTTACGCCTATGATGGAAAGAAGGGGTTATTGTACCAATACACAAAAAAGGAAACAAAAATCAATGTATCAACCACCAGGGAATAACAATCCTAAACACCACCTACAAAACGCGGACGCCCTCGACTCCGGTGGCGAGATATTATAGCAGGAGACCTAAGCACTATGGGCGTGGAGAATTGGATGGAGGTTTCTCAAGACAGAAAACAGTGGAGGCATGTTGTCGAGTCGGCTAAAACCCACGAAGGGTTGTAACGCCACGGAGTAAGTAGGTAAGTAAGTGATCGGAACACTAGCCACTTTCTGTCACTTGCTGTTGCGTGGAATAGATTTCCGACTTATTTCGTATGCTTTAAATGATGAGATGACACAGGACTAAAGAATCATGGACTCAAGTGTATTTGAGGCATGAAATTAGAATAGGATTTAGGATTGGGATGGGCAGCATTTGACAAGATGCAACATATTCTAAAAGGAACGCTACCGATTTGCTTGAAGAAAAAAGGTTACAACCAATGCATACTGCCGATAATAATATATGGTTCCGGAACCATAACTTTGACTAAACAATCTGCAAATAAATTAAGAATAATCAAATAATGAACAAAAAATAAATTGAGAGAAAGGATAAGTGACAGATGTCATAGAAAAAATTGCACAAGCCAAATAGAGATGGACTGGACAAGTAGCACTCTTAAATGATAATTGGTGGACCAAAAGACTCATAGAATGAAGACCTAGAGAAAACAAAAGACACCGAGGTAGACCACCAAAAAATGGAAGAATGACTTGGGAAAAACAGTGGGAAATTTGATACAGAACATACAAGATAGAGAATAATGGAAGAATCTGGAGGAGACCTATATAAAATAGTAGATGCAAGATGTTGAGGAATAATAATGAATAATACAGTATATTATAATCATTATTAAGTAACCACCTAACAGTAACAAAGTTTTAAAAATACACGAACATTTTTAATTTTTAATGCACAAACAAGGAACTAGAATATGAAACACCAAGAGAAATATTATTTGTTTACTATGTACTTGTAAAAAGTGTGCTGCTATTTATTACAGTGCGTTTTTTATACTCGCAGATAGTAAATGTTAGAATGGTGTCATAATAATGTAAGTAATTCCCCAGTTAAATGAACTAATATTTTTTAAAGCTTGTATTTTTAAAATTATTTATAGCGCAATTCAACTATTTAGAAATATTAAGGTGATAGGCGCAAAATTTCGGCTCCCATGCTATTTAAATGTATTCATTTTTTTTAATCCTGAGAAAACGAATACGTATTTTTTAAAAATTTAAACGAATAATGAAAGATTATATCATTATCGAGTGTAGAAAGTACCTAAAAACTTCTATAATTTTTATTTTAATAAGTTACAGGGATGACAACGAAGAGTGTGATTTTTAATTTCAAATATCTCATTCAAACGAAAATTTGTGTTTATTCTAAGGGACTTTTTACCATAGGTAATGATGTAATATTTTATTCTGCGTTTACATTTTTCAAAATATTCATTAGTTTTATAGTCCATTCTTTCACGGTTTTTGCTCTAAATTTTAAAGAACCGCTTGGATTGACATGAAATTTGGCATACGTATAGCTTACATGTCAAAGAAAAAAAGTGATATTGTGCCGATGTGTGCTTTTGCCCTGGGGGTGACTTTCACCCCTCTTGGGGGTGAAAAAATATATGTCCAGAATAAGTCCGGAAATGCGTAAACTGACTAATTTTAAGTAACTTTTGTTCTATAGAGCTTTTTCGCCAAGTCAACTCTTCGAGTTATTTGCGAGTGAATATGTTCATTTTTCAACAAAATAACCACATTTTTAGACGCTTTTTCGCAAATAACTCAAAAAGTAAGTATTTTGTCGAAAAAAACGTTCTTAGCAGAAATATAGCTTATAAAAAAGTAAAAAAAATGGTGTACGCGTTAGGTCTCTGGATCTCGTAGAACCGGAGTTATAGCCAATGAAAAATAGATTCATATTCACCAAATTTCAAATAGAATATTTCTACGTGAAATATCCAAAAAATTAAGCACTCTTTGGGGAAAACCTATTATAACTTTTTTATAGTGTTTAAAAAAAGCTTTATTTCTGTTTTCACGAAAAGTTTCTAGCATTAAAGTTAAGCAAGTTACGCTCAAAATAAAGTTGCCCCTTTTGTTTTTTCAAAAAAAAAAATCGAGAAGACCAGCCTCTAAAATGCAATTTAAATGAAATTAATCGTTACCGCTCCACAAATTATTTTACTTATGTTGTGTTTATATGATCTGTAAGTTTCATCGATTCAAAGTGCTTATTTTTGAAAAAATTTGGTTTCAAAGTAAAATTTTTAAAAAGTGAAATAATGAAAAATATGCTTTTTTTCAAAATAACTTAAAAATTGTTAGAGATACCAAAAATCTCGAAAAACAAAAAAAGTCAGAATTACTTTTCTGAATATCATGTATTTTTTGTTTTTCTGTTAGACAAGAATTGATTAAGATTTGGTGTTTCTAAATTTGCATACATTCGTGATCAGTGACTCGTTCAACCCCTTTTAACTACAGCCCTTTCAATAATAAGGATTTTGAACTGATGGAGCTTACAGATCATATAAACAATATATACACGAGTCAAGAAACTTGTGAAGTCGTAACGATTAAGTTCATTTAAGATACTTATTAGGGGGTGATTTTCTCGATTTTTTTACCAAAACCAAAAGGGACTAAGTTTATTTTGAGCGTAACTTGTTTAATTTTGATGCTAGAATTTTTTTTATAAAACAAAAATAAAGCTTTTTTTAAATACTTTAAATAAGTTTTAATGAGTTTTCCCCGAAGTGTGCTTCATTTTTGGTTATTTCACGTTAAAGTATTCCATTTGGAATTTGACGAATATGAACCTAAATTTTATTAGCTATAACTCTGCTTCTACGAGGTGTAGAGACGTGATATATACACCATTTTTTAAAAAATTTTGCAGGCTATATTTTTGCTAAGAATGTTTTTTCGACAAAATACTTACTATTTGAGTTATTTGCGAAAAACCGTCTAAGAGCGTGGTTATTTTGTTGAAAAAATGAACATATTCACTGCCAAATAACTCAAAAAGTATTGACTTAGTGAAAACACTATATAGAACAAAAGTTACTTAAAATTAGCCAGTTTATTCATTTCCTGACTTTTTTTGGACGAATATTTTTTCACCCACAAGAGGGGGTGAAACCCACCCCCAGGGCAAAAGCACATATCGGCACAATATCACTTTTTTTCTTTGACTTGTTAGCTATGTGCATGCCAAATTTCATGTCAATCCAAGCGGTTCTTTAAAATTTAGAGATTTTGTAATATTTTACCGTTAAATAACGGACTATTACCAGTATTCGAGAAAAATGAACACCATGTCCCTGATGATATTTTCCGAATCGAACATTCGCTATCTTTGTCATACAACGCACTCCGTCAAGCAGAATGTGGTGACAAGACAGTTACAAACAATGCTACTAAAAAATATTTGACATGGCTTCAGGAATATTTTGAGTTGTTTTTTAAATAATATTTACTGTATTTGGTAAATAATTGACTTAGGACGTGAAATAAATAAAAAGTTATTTATTGCTTATTATTTATGGAAGATCCAAGCAAAGAATACACCAGGATATATTCTGTGATCCAAGTATTTTTTTGTTAAAGATGTTCAAAATTTATCTCAGAGTTCTATAGTAACAATATACTATTCAAAAAATCACTTTATCACTTTTCCTCCTTTATTAAGTATTACTTTCTATTGTATAGTATATAAATTATTGTAATCACTGAATAGATATTTAGTAAAAAAATAATCATATTAATTAACTGAATTAATAATTTATCCGATTAAGCGATAAGAACATGTAAAAGCCATCTCTAAGTTTATAACTTTACAAACGTCATATCTTTGCTATTTTATTTATAAATAATTATTTTACTTTATTTTTTTTTATATTTTATTAATAATTACATTATGTATTTGCTTTAACGTGTCTTCCCGTTAAAAACTTATTTGGACGCCCTCTCCTGTTATAGGCCACTCTCTTTTCATCTAATCATTCAGTCACAATACCGAACATGCTTACCCATTTTTCTGTACTCCTTTGTCATTTCAAATTTCGATGACAGTGAAAATGACCCCCTACACAAATTATGTAGAGTAGGGAGATGGTAGAATAATACTATAAAAGTCATGGATTTTAAATAAGGTCACATTTTTATTCATCAGACCATCTTCTTATACATATTGTATTTCATGTATAATTCCATATGTTTTTATAATCATTTTTCGTATCTAACCTCACTCTCCAAAAGCACATGGTCAGTTTTAAATATTTCTTTTTAACTTACATATATGCACGTGTACACGTAATGTGCCGTGCAAAGAAAAAAAAGTAGGGATAGCCGTAAAATATTTGCACCTACGCTCTTTAGTTGAATGTTTAGTTAGACGCGTTTTGACAGATTCATAGTAGGAAACCTACAACACAAAAATTCCTTCCTCACGCTATTAATAACTCAAATAACCTTACTTTTTCATTTGATATAAATAAGTTGTAACATTTTTTTTATATACTAGGATTAGTTAATAATTAATTTACCCGTTGGATTAAATTTTAAACCCCCTAGTACTCATTACGGGTACGCCTATGGCCGTTTTCGTAAATAACTACCCCTGGCTAATTTTATTACCGTAACGGTAGAAACTTAGCGGTACTAGCATATTTCGTTGTCGGTATGACCAACGCAAATAACTGGAGTCGATTATTATAAACAGGACCATTTTTTTTATTGCATTTTTGCCGGTACCCAATGTTTTGGAAATAGACCCAAAGCATCTTATTTATGGTGTTATTGTTATCTGTTAGTATAAGAACAGTAAGTTTCCGTTAAGAAACCTCTCCAAAGTTTACTACCTATATTCCGTTAGGTATGTCAGTTTATTCAAAGCGGCCAGGGTATTGCAATATTTTATGGTTATTTTCGGT
This sequence comes from Diabrotica virgifera virgifera, assembly GCF_917563875.1. NCBI lineage: Eukaryota > Metazoa > Arthropoda > Insecta > Coleoptera > Chrysomelidae > Diabrotica > Diabrotica virgifera. The sequence goes on from NC_065449.1 coordinate 50,987,963, forward strand.
GTCGGTAATATTTCAATTAACTTTCCCTTTCGAAAACCCCCGTTAGGTTCGTTGCTTTCTCTTGCGGTCTGTTTGAAGCGCGACCCTATTTCAAAGGATCTATTTTTTTTAACACTTTACAACTCAAATACCGTTACTTTACTTAAAAACGCAAATAGGTCGGTTCCTTTTGAGAAATGCAATTTTTTTTGAGAGGGGATATACTCCCACTTTTTTTAGAGAAAAAGCATCGCAAAGATTGCGAAGGGGACTTCGTGGCTGAGTATCGTGGGGTACAGACGTCTGTCTAGTATCTAATGCCTTATCTACGATCTACCTTACCTACAATATATCTTATCTGAGTGATATTCACTCTCGTATCGTATCTGTAATTGGATCTAACATCCGCTTAGATTCAATTACCAAATAACTTCAGTGTTTGCTTACTAAGTAAAGTAAATAATATAGAGTCAGTGCAAATTAAGAGGCAGAGCAACTGTAAGTGTCTTAATAATCCTACCTAAAACTATTTCCAAAATTAGAGCAATCTAAGGGCTATCTACGTCAACATATCTTCATCTGTGGTTAAGGCTAACCTCCGATGAATCTCCTCAGCGATTTCATCAATACAATTTTTTATTCATTAATAAAACTTTTCATTATCAAAACCAAGTACAAACATTCACTAATTCGTTAATAGCTGTGCGATTGGCTTTTTGTTTATGAAACCAAGTGCGGGGTGGTTTTTGATTTTTGAACAGTAACGTTTGTTAACTTTGTCTGCTTTGCTTTCAATTTTATTATATCTTTGTACTTTATATTTTCTATCGATCATTAAGTTTACCATATCAGTTATCTCGAGATAAGCCCTTAACCAGTAAAGAGAGATTTCTCATTATAGATGCTTGATTTGTTTTTTTTTAATTCATAACCAGGCTCTCTTTACTGTGTTTTTAATTGTGCATGTTTTTGTTATAATATGTTACTTGTATTTATTCCATCATAATTTTTGTTTATTTCTAACTGTATACCACAACACATTAATTGTTGGTGCAGTTTTGATGGGTGTATATACATTGTTTTCTCTTTATTTCTTGTGTTTTTTTTTGGACTCACCCTTCTGGTGAACCATTTGTTTAATATATTGTTTTTTTTTTATTTTACTAGTTTTATTTATCTACTCATAATAGATTCCCTGATAATAAATTACCGCTAAATATTTACTAATTAACTGTCTATATCTTTTCTTGTATTTGGTCTCAGAACCTCATTATCTTCTCTTACCTACCTGTTTTCGTTTCTAAGGTTTCTTAATTTTCCCCTTTCAACCCCAAAAAGTTAAGTGGCGCCCTGTATCTCTTCTCTTATCTTAGGTAACTTTACCTATCTATCTTTTTATCTGTTTCTCTCTCTTCTCTTATCTACCTTCTCTTGTCTTATCTTTACCTATTTCTTCTATTGGCTCCCTTCCACGTTCCAAAAGCTAGTTTCGAACCCACGACTCGCTTTCCACCTACCATCTGGCTGCCGTCGCAGTGTCTCCATTGGTGACCTTTCTAGCACCATCCAAAAAAAGGTTTCCGAGGTTACAAAGTATTGATAGATGTACTAACTTTATTTATTAAATCATCTTAAAAATAATACAATATAATATACAAATTATGCGATCGTAACATCTCGTTCTTAGCATGGCAAGTGACATTCCTTAAGCAGGCGGATGTGTGTGTTAACACTGATAAGCACACTGTTGCCAACCTTCTAATTAAAGGCTACTTCACATGCTTACTTGTGACAAAAAAAGAAGAATTATTGGAACTAATGGGAGTGTCTACTAAACTCATACATTTTTATGGAATTTATTTCTTCAAAATAATTTTATTTTTTATAATAAATAATTTTCTCATTTGTTATCAATACATTATATTATGGTGTAAATAAACAATTATTGATTGGCATAAGATTTATGTTATTTATGTTTGTTTACACTTAATATTGTCTATGAGTACTTTTGCTTGGTTGTATAGTAATTTCCAGCCACGTCTAGTCTGTCAAAACGTAACTAACTTTGCAAAAAAATAATTACTAAAATTACTAGACCGATTTGTCTCAGATTAGCGAACCGATTATAACTAATATTTATTGCTTTAATTTTATGGAAGAGATTGTCATTTAACTTTGTATAATTATCAGTAAATATAAAATTTCATATGCACAACATTAGTTATTAAATTACGGCTGAGAAGTCCACTGTGAATCTTAAGAGAGTAGGTGCAAATATTTTACGGCTATCCCTACTTTTTCTTTCTTTACACGGCAAATTACGTTTAGTAAAATTGTCACTGATATGGAGATGTAAACAGTACATGACAATGGCATTGTCATCATTAACTTAGAGGTGGCTTTTGAATGTTCTTGGATAAATGTTACTTGTATAATCGCTTAAATTATTAATTCAGTTTAATATGATTATTTTTTCAGTGAAAGATTGCAACAATTTATACAATAAAAACTAATATTTAATCGATAAACGAGGAAAAGTGATAAAGTGATTTTTTAATAACATATTGTTACTATGGAACGCTTACATAAATTTTTAACATCTTTAACAACAAAATACTTGGATTACAGAATATATATTGGTATACAGTGATGAGCACGCTAATAACCGGCAAAATAGATCAAAATATGGAAAACATAATACATTGAGAAAGCAAAAAGAGATGAAACTAGTGGAGGTGGAAATTATCGTTATAAAGGTATTAATTAACAATATATTACATAGTTTCCCTCCTTTAGACGTCTGTGACAGGAGTATTTTATAAAATTCTAGTGTCACAGTGACAGTTGTCATACTCCTCTGATACGTCTAAAGGTGGGAAACTATGCAATGTAATGTTATTTTAGACCTTTATAACGATAATTTCCACCTCCACTAGTTTCATCTCTTTTTGTTTCGCAATGTATTAAGTTTTCCATCTTTTGAGCTATTTTGTCGGTTATTAGCGCGCTCATCACTGTATTCTGTGTTTGAATCTTCCATAATTGTCTAGGGGTAGTGTCAAATTTTTACCGTGATTTTGGCACGTATTCTATCAATTTATTTTGGTAGATAGTACTTGTTTGATAACGAAAATGTCTGTCAGCTGGCAGGGCAGTCTGTCCAGGGCTTTTAGGCAAGAAAAGATAATATGAAAGTATATGGAAAAAACCGTACAACTTATATGTCAAATATTTATCTGCGTGATTTACATCCATAGTAATTAGTCTAGTAATTAGAACACCTGGCTTTCACCCAGGCGCGAGGTGAGTCGGGTTCGATTCCCGGCGTCTGAAATCCTTTTTGTTTCTAAAATTGACATTTTGATTTGAAAAATAATTGTTTTCATAATACTTTTTTCTACGAGTGTGCAAAAATGTCTACTTTCGCGCACGCGTTTTAGTTTAGAAAGTTTTACTTTTCCGCACGCGTTTTACTTTTCCGCACGTGTTTTACTTTTCCGCACTGCATTTAGATATTTTATTATGGCCTTAAAATAATTATAATACATGCAATAAACTAATATTTAGGTATTATTTACTATTTTATTTCAAATGTATCTCATTGTGTTCCTGTTTTAATGAAGTTAACGCGACAATTCGATGAAATAAAATTATTTTGACATAATATTTGAAACTCAAATCGGTAGACAATAACAGTCGTTTTGAATCATCGTCATGGAAACCAAGATCGTCGTCATGCTAACCAATTATACTGAAAGTTTGGTTTTGTCAACCTTGTCAAAGAATTAATTTGTGTATGTATTTTCATATTAATTAAATTAATCGATTAAGATTTGGTCATTTTTTAGAGACTCGTAGAAAAATATTGTTCCTAACTCTTGCAGAAAGTCTCTTTTCCGCACTCGACTGCTTGGCGAAGTCCCGCTTCGCGTCATTTGGCAAATTTCACTCGCGTGCGGAAAAGTATGACTTTCTCCACTTGTTAGAAAAATAACTATTTTATATTGTGTCGTATAAATAATAAAAACGTGGTATTATAAAAAGTTCTTTTTTATAAAAGTGTAATTACTTTTATTAATAGTTTTCCAGGTCTTTTTTTTTATTTTATGCCCCAGTTTTGGGCCAGCTGACATATAATTTGTTAGTAAGCTTTGGAAAAACTGACTATATAAAAAACAGCCATGTCAAAATGCTCCGGTCAAATTTGGCGCTAATTCCCGGACTATAAATAATAAACAATAAATAACGTTTTATTAATTTCAAGACTTAAATCAATTATTTATAAAAGACACTATCAATATCATTTAATAGACAACTCAAAATATTCCTGAAGCCGTGTCAAATATTTATTAGCCTTGTTTATCGCTGTCTTGTCAGCACAATCTGTTCGACTGAGTGCGTTGTATGACAAAGATAGCGAATGTTCGATTTGGAAAATATCACCACGGACATGGTGTTAATTTTTTTTTGAATCCTGAAAAAACCAATAAATATTTTTGAAAAATTTAAACGCTGAATAGAATACAAAATTATTACCGAGGGCCGAAAGTCCCTTGGAATAAATAAAATGTTTCTTTTGAATGAGATATTATTTGAAATTAAAAATCACACTAAATTTTCTCTTTTTTTCACCCCTGCAACATACTGAAATAAACATTATAGAAGTTTTCACAGACTTTTGGCTCTCGGTAATAATCATAATAGTAATTTTCGTTTTGCGTTTAAATTTTTTAAGAATACTAATTACTTTTCTAAGGATTCGAAAAAAATTAATACGTTTAAATAGTATTGAAGCCGAAAGTTTGAGCCTATCCTCTTAAAACTAATGCGAAAGTGTTTATTACAATTTTAAATTATAGTGAATAATAATAACAAGAATAAAAAACCGCTAAACGCCGCAAAATTGAGTGGCGCACGCAATATTCTAATTACAAAAGAGCTGATATGAATATTACGTGGCGCAACAATGTATTTTCATTTTGATGGAAAATAAAATTCTAGTTCTATTTGAAAGATTTTTTCATATGCATTTGCTAAATTTCAAGTAAATCATGCCACAAAATTGTAATTTTGGTAGCCTTTCTTCTGGCATTCTTTGAACGTGCCCATACCATGTAAGCTGTTTTCTCTCTATGCAGTCAGTCAGTTTCTTTTAGACCCATTCCTTCTTTTATTGTGTTGTTTCAAACCCTATCAAGTTTCGTTTTTATCGCTGATCTTCTTATAACATCCATTTCTGTGGCTTCTATTTTCCTTCTTTGATATTCTTTACGACGCCAAGTTTCAGTGCGCTTTTTATCATTGCGTCATATATTCTCAATTTTCTTTGTTTCCCTATTTCAATACTCCATAATATTCCATTCAGAGATTTACTTAATTATTTTCTAGTCTTATTTATTCTACAGTTTATTTTTGCATCATCCGTTCCTTCTTTGTTAAAATTTATTCCCTACAGGTATTTCTCCCTCCCTAGGTATCTACAGTCTTCACATAATTTTATTGTTTTCCAGTTAGAAATTTCCTCTCCTACGCAGAGGTACAACGTCTTTTCCATGTTCATTATCAGACCCCATTTTTCAAATTCCTCAGTGAATTTTCGTGTCATGTACTCGAGATAGTCTTTGTCATTTGCACATCTTACTAGATCATCAGCAAATTGAAGGGTATACAAGGGTCCACCTGTATGCTCATTCCTTTGCATTTCAATTTACATTGGTGGAGAGCTTTACCAACATAGATTTTAAAAGTGTCGGTGATATGCAGCACCCGTGTCATAGGCCTTTATTGACCCTGAATGGTTTCGATTTGCTGTTGCCTAATTTTATCTGGGCTTCCACGTGTTTGTATATATTTTTAACAGCTTTTATGAGTTTATGATTGACTGAAGATGCCTGGAGTATCTGGCATAGTTTCGAGATAGGTATGTTATCATAATGCTTTTTCTAAATCTATGAATGTAAGGTGTGTAGATCTATTCCGTGCTAGTTTCTTCTCTATAATTTGTTTGCAGATGACACCATAGTAATTGCGGACAACCTTGAAGACCTACAAGTCCTTATGAACAAAATCACGTATTACAGTCAACAATATGGACTCAATATAAACGTAAAGAAGATAAAGCTTATGATCATTAGCAAGAAAAAGATAACAGAAGATTAACTCTACATCAACCAAACCTCTGTAGAAAGAGTGAGGCACTACAACTACCTCGGGACCATAATAAATGAAGAATGGACCAACAACCAAAAGATAAGAGCGAGCATCGGAAAAGCTAGATCAACCTTCTACCGTATGGCGGCCTTTTTCAAGAGCCACAACCTTTCTCTTGGTATAAAAGTAAGAATGCTGAGATGACGTCTTCCCTCTCCTTTTTTATGGTGTTGCATCATGGACCTTGAACGAAAATATGTGCCGAAAACTTCAAGCAATTGAGATGTGGCTATATCGGAGAATCTTTAAAATCCCATAGACTGATCGGCTCACAAATGAGGAGGTCCTTAGAAGAATGGGGAAGAACCGAGAGGTACTAACCACCATTAAATCTCGAAAGTTGGAATACTTAAAAAGCGAGAAGAAGAACATCCTGGTTAAAGAACCTATGAACCTGGTTCAACACATCTGTGCAGCTTTTCCGCGTTTATGCAGATAAAGTGAAGATTGTCATGATGATCGCCAACATGCGTCACGGATAGGTACATCAAGAAGAAGAAGATTGGTCCTAAAAAAGGTTACCTTAATAAAAAAATTGATCAGTAAAATATGAAAAAATACTTTATAATTTTATCTTTCAGGGGCCAATATACCCACTTCCTTTGGTTGTTTAAATATGCAAAAGTCTGGTAAACTTTACATAACTATTACTAATATATTGCAGTAAGTTATTGTTATGTGCATTCAATCAGCCAATATCGATGATTATTATCAGTTGCCATTGACTCCTAAACAAGTACGATTGTTTATTTTTATGAAACATTCCTTCAGGATGTTCATCTTATAAGTTCATTGTTTTTTATCGCGGTTATAAAAACAGCATTTTTAATGGAAAACTTGTATTTATCGTGTGTGATTTTCAGTGTTCATCATTAACTCAAATAACATGGGTCTCCAAACAAAATTTTGAAAACCTGTGTCAATAAATTTATTAGCGTAATCCAAAAATTAACTCCGTTTCGCTAAGTTTTTGAATAAATTGGGTATCTGTTCTTCTAAATAGTATATTTATCAGTCAACGGTATTACTCCATATCTTCTTTCCATCTCCTTGATATACTACATTATATACCGGTGAAAGCGTTGTCCTTGTTTTTCACATAATATAGTATTCTTAGGAAAATGGTTTAGGCGGGAATGGAGAAAATGTAGCTCTTTTCCCATGGGACATCTCATTTCTTGAAAAGACAAGCATTTTTTTGAATAAAAATTTCACGAGAATATCCTTAGATGCGAACCATCATTCTGTCAGAAGATCTGTCATCATATTGTCGTATACTTGATCCACTAAAAGTCTTCTGATATCTGGCCCAGAAATATACCTTCCTTCAATTTTGCCTCAGAGCGACCGTAAAGTGAAATGGCAATATTGCAAATCAAAGGTCAGAATTAAGACGAAAAATAAATTTCGCCAAGAAAATCGGGTGAGTTGGACGATTATCGCAAAACTCTGACTGACTATAAGGAACGGAAAACGACAAAAAGAGAATCATGAAAGATGCATTGCTAGGAGATGGAACAGACTACAGAAGTATGAAATTTTTCAATGATCTCTCAGATAAATATTCCTTCACTTTAAATACAGTCAGTATGCTAAAGAGGCTAAACTCTTCAGGGTGCACGTTCCTGAGTTTGAGCCGTGTGGTATACGTAACATTACTGGGATATACAGTGTCAACACAAGTAGCCAGATGCTATTCGCAAAGGGAGTTTTATCTCCCCTCTTGTAGAATCGGCTTATGAACACTCCTGGGCTATTTGGATGTTCGGGTCATCTTAGTCCACAACAAATTTAGTCACATTCGTGGTATGGGTTCCAGATCACCGAGAATTGAACGAGAATTAAACTTCTGATGAACTTCCAAGAACAGGTTCAGCTAGAAAGTTAGCTTTAGGTTCACAGCCGACCATACGAATACCAAAAGACACCATCTTCGACTCTAAAAAACCGTAGATGTAAACGCAATATAGTTCTCACTAGAAAAATACATCCGGTAAAGCACATGTTAAGATGGATATTGGACAAACATGTACTACTAGGGCTAAAAACTAACAGAAATCAGCTTAGAGTCGTAACAGGTTTTCTTGTTGGGCATGCGTCAGTCAAAAGATACCTGCATCCAATTAGGCTGTTGTGCGGAGATTTAAGCTCCATAAACTATAGCCTAGAACCTGAAACAGTCAATCATTACTTATATTGATGCCAACAAGCACTTTTGAAGTCTATCAAGCGACTCTTAAAAATATATGGTATCAATCCACTAGACCCGTTTAAGATGGTACAGGGTTCCACAATTTTGGAATGAGTATCATGAATAAATGGAAGTACGTATACAATAAGAAAATTAGCGGCAGTGTATACCTACTGATTGAATGAAGCTTTATAACAGACGGCTTTCGAAAAAAACTTTTTTCTACGACCGCTTAATAATATGCTCATTATTCACTGTTTTTGAATAGATAATAACACCCATTACTTTGCCAGTGAGTAATAGTTCATTACTCACGGACTGAAGTTACTCACGGACGGGTCATTACTTACGGGTTGAAGTTAGATTCAAGTGGTGCATGGCACTTTTAATATACTTATTATTAACAAATAAAATTACTTAAACTTGTTTATTTAATAAAATAATCATTGTAATTTATATCAATCATTAACTTCGAAAAATGTTTAAGGGATTTTTAACCGTAACAATGGGTTAGTATATTTTTTACGTTTAAATTTCAACATTTGACATTTTAAGATTGACGTTATTAAAAGGTAAACATAAACATTTGGGTACTAATTCCGTAAAACGGATTAAGGATGTGAAATGTATATCAATGAATCCTGTTTCACTTACTGTTAATTGTACAATAGATTTTTATTGGGGGCAAACGTTCTTTTTTATGTATTGCCTGAAAATATGTCTTATTTTTAACAGCCACGGCCATCAAATGTATACCATGGCACTAATGACAACTACTGTTTCATAAACTTAATTCTGTCGCCATAATTATATAACTGTCGCCGTAACAGTGTCGCCAAAGTTGTATAAAATATGTTTTCCTATTAAAAATAAAATATTTCGATTTTAAATGTTAGTAGTGAAAATTATATTTGTCTACTGATCAAAATAAAAAAAGTTCGTAGAAAAAGTATAGTATTCTACTCGCATGTAATCATCATTACATGCTAGTTGAATAGTATACTATTGTGGGCCGGGATATTCACCAACGTCCATTGGTACCTATATGGTACTAATAAAATATATTACGTTGTCCAATATTTAAAAAAAAAAATGTGTGTACTTTGTACGCACGTAAGAAGTTATACTTCCAAATTGCGGAGTAGACGTCGGAGATCAGATGACCAAAGAGTATTCAACCAAATCGGCTACAAGAAGACTAAGGGAAGAATAACATCAACGGATACAAATTCAAGGGGTACAGCAAAGCAATCAAATAATATACATAGACGATGCTATACAGGGAACCGTAACAAAAAAAAACATTTGAAATTTGTCATACCTATATGTAAAAAATTTATATGATTTCAACGAAATAAAATACTTTAAACAGTTTATTTTTATTTTATTTAAAGATTAACCTAATTTTAACACTTAGCACTTTCCAACAATCCAAAAATTAAAAAAGAAAGACAGCAATTGTCCGTATTTGAACCCGGGACTTCCCGATCTGTAGTCGAATGCTCTACCAATGACTCCACGACCACACTGTTTATACGGTTTCTCGGACGTTATGACAAATCACCGTAACAAATAGACGAAGTGGAGTATAAATATAAAAATGTTTTAATAATAGGTACGTATTATCTTTCCCCCGAGGAAGATAAATCCAAAGACACAAAAATTATAATAAATATATTTACTAAAAACACTAATATATCCTTTCCACACATTTTTGGACTGATACATACATAACTTAAAAGATTTAGTTGGATTTAGCAACGAAATCCATACTGTCTGTGTGCGCATGCGCGCAGAATAATAGCAATTCACTCCCAATTGCGCATAAAGAAGTATAACTTCAAAAATTATCCAAATCATTCCTCTTTGTAAACATTTTCCAATATTTTTGTTGGTATGTTTAACCCTTAGAATAGATTACGTTTTTAGAAATATTCTTCACGTTATCTAAAGAATATTTTTATATATGTTACAGTTCAAGTTGATTATCCAGTTGGAGTTGACTCCAACTAGTTGGAGTCAACTCTAACGGCTGGTATCAGTAAAAGTTGATTATAAATATAAAATGAAGATTTATATTCAACATTTACTAGTAAAAGTAGACTCCAACTAGGAAAAGTATACTCTTCCCAATGCCATTTAGTAAAAGTTGATTCTGATTCATACAAACAGCCGATTCTAGAAATTAAATGTTACTGAAAATGTTCAAATTAGTCTAGGCTGTATCGTCGCCCCCGTTAGGTAAATTACTCCGATTCGAAATTTTTGCACAAACTTACTCAAAAAGAGGTCCTTATAACAAATCTACTGGGTGCCAGGCAGTACCTTGATCGATAAATTGTTTAAACAATTTTTTTAGACAAATTCACAAAAATAATTTTTTCACTTCGAACAATATTTTTTTAGATCATTTGTGTTATTCTGAGCAAAAAATGTATTTTGTGATTTTTCTCTAAAATTGATTGTTGTCGAGTTATACGCGATTTAAAATTTGAAAAATGCGAAAATAGCCATTTTCAAGGCTTAATAACTCGGTTAAAATCCATTACTATGAAAGTCAGAAAGTGACCAAACCAAAGTTTATAGCCCCCTCTACAAGATCCAGCAGAAATTTTTGTCACTATTTTATTACTAATCTTTATCTTTAATTATTAACAATGAGTGCTAAGTGCGTATTAGGCGGCCGTCAATGGTGAGTGCTAAAGAGATGCACCATTCCGGCCGTCCAATGGTGAATCTCACTCGCACTCACATTGACGGCCGCCTCAATACACGCTTAGCGTTCATTTTTGATAATTAAAAATAATATCTTATTAATGAAATAATGACAAAAATTTCTTCAGGATCTTATAGAGGTAGCTTTAATCTTTGATTTTTTTTAGTTTCTGACTTTCATAATATATAATACCGTATGGCATTTTTGCCTTTCGGACAGTTCCGGCGCCAATTACATCTTTAACCCTGTTTCAAGTAACTAGTGTCGATGTACACTAGCCCAGGGGGACCGACGGCTTAACGTGCTCTCCGAGGCACGGTGAGACGGCTCGTGTCATTATTGGAAATGAAAATGGTTTGTCTTTGGCAGGGCTCGAACCCACGTACACTGGCGTATGAGGCCAGCAATTATGCCGTTACTCCACGGCCGCTCGCTCGACTTTCACAATAATTATCTTTAACCGAGTTATTAAACCTTAAAAATGGTTATTTTGGCGTTTTTCAAAATTTAAGTCGCTAATAACTCGACAACAGTCAATTTTAGAGAAAAAAGGCCACAAAGGAGCTAAAAAAAATTTGTACGAAGTGAAAAAATTATTTTAGCGAATTTGTTTAAAATCATTGTTTATCGCCAAACGTCTCTAAAATCATCCATTATTGTACTCATTTGCCTCATTTTCGGCAGTAAAGTAACACTTGGTTGTATTGAAAGAAGAATGTTACTTTACCGGCCGCGATTATTAATCAAATTAACCGAGATTGAATGTAAGTGGTCAATGGCAGCAATCGATTATTTATTTGAGTGAAATTAAAATTTATTTACTTTAATTATTAAAAATATTGTACAAAATTTATCTTATTATTAATAAAATTTATGTCAAAAAGTAAAATTCTGTAGTGTTTCGCAATTATATTCATACAAAATAAATCAAAACCTTACAGATTTAGTAATTAGGTAGGTATACAATATGCAAAAGTCATCTGTCATTACTGTCATACGAATTTTAACGACCCCCCTACAAGATACTGAAGAAATTTTTGTTATTATTTTATTAATAAGCGGTTATTTTAAATTATTAACAATGAGTGCTAGGAGCGTATTGACGCAGCTATCAATGTGAGTGCGAGTGAGATGCACCATTGCACCATTTTGGCATTTAAAAATTCAAACTTCTGTCAAACCACAAAACTGTCAAAACTTTTTTCGTAATTTTTGCTCACATGTCATCACCATGACAAGGCGAAAGTTCTTCTTCTTGTGGTGCTTTCTCCTTTAGCGGAGGTTAGCAACTACACTGGCAAATCTGTCTCTGTCCAATGCGGTACTAAACAAAGATGTTGAATCAAGGCCGATCCAGTCTCTGATATTTGTAAGCCATGAAATCTGGCGCCTACCGGGACCCCGTTTTCCTTCAATCTTACCCTGGATGATCAGTTGCGTGAGGCGGTACTTTTTGTTTCTCATTATGTGTCCCAGGTAGCTAACTTTTCTGACTTTAATGATTTTTAGCAGTTCCCTATCTGTACCTATTCTCCTCAGAACATATTCGTTGGTGGTGTGGGTTGCTCAAGGTATTTTTAAGTCTCTTCTATAAAGCCAGAGTTCAAAGGCGTCCAACTTGTTCATCAGTGTTGTGCTGTGTCCAGGCCTCCGTTCCATACCAAAGTATTGACCACACATAGCAATGCAGAAAATGACATCTAAGGCTGATATTAATGCTACTGTTACAAAATATGCTTTTCATTTTGATAAACCCCTGTCGGGCTACCTCTATTCTCGCTCTTGACTTCTTGTTTATAATCAAGTTGATTGTTGAACCAGCAACCAAGATATTTGTACTGGCTTACGTATTCAAGCTGTTGGTGTTTCACATATTTATTGGAAGAGGTAAATTTTTGTTCCTTGATATTCTTATAACTTTGGTTTTCGCAGTATTGATCTTCATCCCCATTTTTTCCCAACTCTCAGTAACCCTATCCAACAGTATCTGCAGACTATGGTCCGAATCAGTCATTAATACTGTGTCATCTGAATACCGGATGTTATTTACTCTCTGCCCGTTTATTCTGATTCCTTTTGAAGAATGCGATAAAGAGTTTGCAAATATTACCTCAGAGTAGACGTTAAAAGTATGGGTGATAGCACACAACCCTGTCTAACACCTCGTTGTATTTCAATTGGCCTTGAGGTATTACCATTGGTCTTTATGATTGCTGTCTGATTCCAATAAATAGCCTCTATAATTTTAGAATCTCTTTTGTGGACTCCGATGTCGTTCAATCTTTCTATCAAGGTCTTGTGCTTCACCCTATCGAACGCTTTCTCAAAATCTATGAAACAGATAAAAAGGTCTGCTTGCTGATCTTTGTATCTTTGTGCCAGAGTTTGAAGACAGAATATTGCTTCTCGTGTCCCCATACCTTTCCTGAAGCCAAATTGTTCTTGACCGGTGACCTCATCACATATTTTATAATATATTCTGTTCTGTATGATACGCAAGAAAAGCTTCAGAATGTTATTTAATAGACTTATAAGGCGGAAGTCCTGGCATAATTTGGCATTCTTCTTTTTAGACAGTGGTATGAAGACTGATTCAAGCCATATTTTAGGGATAGTCCCTGTATTGTAAACATTATTAAATAGTCCAAGAAGAAGGTCTAAGTTTTCCTCGTTGATTAACTTCAATAGCTCAGCTGGTATTTCATCTTTTCCTACAGATTTGTTGTTTTTTAGTTGACGTCCATTAAATCCAATATTTCCTCTGTCATCCATCTTTCCTTCCGTGGTTGCTGTTATGTGAGCATTTCAGTTGCCGTTGCAAGGGCGTGTCTGATTTCCTCCCGAAGGCGAAAGTTAAGGATGTTTAATTATATGAAAGTGTGCTAAAAAACAGTGCGAAAAAGTAAAACCGATTTAAAATACATTGTTACTTCAGACACACTTTAAACCCTTCAAGTACTGCTATCTATATTTACAATTTTCACACAATAAAACCTTTACATTTTACATAATATGAGATAGAGTAGATAAAGATTATTTTTGTGAATTTGGTTAACAAAAATTGGTTAAACAATTTTTCGACCGCGGTACCGCGTGTATTTGTTATAAGGATTGTTATACGGATGTATTTCTTTGAGTAAGTTTGTGCAAAAAATCGAATCAGAATAATTTACCTAACGGGGGCGACGGTACAGCTGGACTAATAAGTAGTTGAAACGGTCAAAACAAAGAAACGCACACTCGTCAAAAATGCACTTGAGATTCTCGTATAATCAACATTTACTGAATCGATCCAGGAAGAGTCAACTCCAACTAGTAAAAGTTGATTTAAATTTTTAAAATCAACTTTTACTGCTCGTTTCAGTTGGAGTTGACTCCAACTAGTTGAAGTCAACTCTAACTGAGAATCAACTTGAACTGTAACATATATATACTTTAGAAAAACCAGCAAAATAATATATTTATCTAATATATCTAGTTAGCTTTAAATGCCCATTCCTGGGCATAGGCCTCCTCTATTAATATCCATTGCTCTCTAAATAGCAAAGTAATTTGTGGCTATAAATATATTTACGTTTATTTAATTTATTTAATGTCACTGAAGAAAGATGAACTGAAAGAATGGGAAAACTATATTAAAATTCTTTTTCATGACATACGAGAAGAACCAATATTGGAAAATAACAACGAAGGGCCACCAATTCTGAAAAATCTGAAATTATAAATGCAATTAACCAACTCAAAACAAATAAAAGCCCAGGTCCAGATGGAATATACCCAGAAACGTTGAAGCTAATCAGCGAAGAAAATATCGAAATATTTGTCCTTTTATTCAGTCGCATTTATAATACAGGTAAAATACCCCAAGACTGGCTACAGTCAAAATTCATCCCACTACCAAAAAATCCAAACCCATAACACTGGAATGAGTTCCGTCTGTCTAAGATTTATGAGTCATGTAGTAAAAGTCCTGTTAAAAGTCGTATATAATCGTATCTATAGAAAGTGCGAAACAATCATCGGAGACGATCAGTTTGGATTCAGAGCCGGCATGGGAACGACAGAAGCTCTCTTCAATTTACTAGTTCTCGCGCAAAAATGCTACGACCAACAAAAAGATATATTTATATGCTTTATAGACTTCGAAAAAGCATTTGATAGAGTAAGACACGACCTGCTATTAGAACGTTTGCAAGAAGTCGGTTTAGATGGAAAAGACATCAATTTACTAAAGAACTTGTACTGGAACCAAAACGCCAGAGTTAAGATCGAAGGTTCCACATCCGCAGAAGTAGAAATTAGGAGGGGAGTTAGACAGGGATGTGTCCTGTCGCATCTGCTGTTTAATCTTTACTCCGAGTTTCTATTTAAAGAGGCACTGGAGGACTCCAAGGATGGAGTCAAGGTGAATGGCCTAAATATCAACAGCATCAGATACGCCAATGATACAGTGTTGATTGCGGATTCCGACTTGGGTCTACAACGACTCATCGACAAGACCAACTCGACCTGTGAGCAGTTTGGTATGAAAATAAACATTAAAAAAACCAAAGTGATGTCAATCCGAAAAACCAAAACGTACCTTAACCTTGCACAATAAATGGGCACGGGCACATTTTAGAACAAGTCAATAGATTTAAGTACTTGGGATGTTGGATCGATAGCAGCCTAAATCCTGATCTAGAAATAAGATCGAGAATAGAACAGGCCAGAAAATCTTTCGAAAAAATAAAAAAACTGCTTTGTGATTCTCGAATAAATCTCGAAATTCGACTACGTTTATTCAAATGCTACGTCTTGTCGAGGCTTCTCTATGCAGTTGAGACATGGACCCTTAAAACATCAACCATAAATAAGTTGGAGGCCTTTGAAATGTGGATCTACCGGAGAATTCTCAAAATTTCGTGTACATCGCATACCTCAAACGAAGAAGTGCTGCATAGAAATGCGGCAAGAGAAATATTCAACGCAGTGAAAGTTAGAAAAATATCATACGTGGGCCACATACTGAGAAATAATAAATAACAATACGCTCAACTTATAGTGAAAGGAAAGATCGAGGGAAGGAGAGGACTAGAAAGGAAAATACTATCGTGGCTCAGAAATATCCGACAATGGACAGGGCTAAATTTTGAACAGCTAATAAGAACAGCTGAAGACAGAGAAGAATTTGCAATTGTAGTAGCCAACCTCCATTGAGGAGACGGCACTTTAGTAAGAAGAAGAATGTCCGACTAGTATATTATTTGACAAATAATGACATGATTTTGAAGTCAGTTAAGTATGATATATTGCCCTAGGGTATTCAATTTAAATAACTAGTCAAATACTGTCAAGTTGACAAATTACAACCTAAGTAAAACTATGGTTATCACAATTACGTTACGACTATTTCTGGTAATAGTCCAGAGAAATAAGACTTTTCTCGTGACACATCCACCTCCAGGGCGAAACCAAATTTTTTGAGTAGTATGGACATCTATATTAATAACCTATATGTTTCCTGCAGCCGATTTTGATGATATACATAGTTATAAACAAATGAAGATCAAGAAACGCTAAATTTTCGCTTTTTTCGTCTATTATTAAAAAGTGAAGCATATTAAACAAATTTGAGAGTAAGAAGCTGATAAATCATATAAAAAACTTTAATATGGCGTTCGCTACATATGTCTATCCTTATTTGTTGCTTAGAAAATTGCAAAATAAGTAATAAATTTTGAGATTTTATAAATGTTCATAACTTATGTAAAAATTAAGTCAGAACTTTCTTATTAAACGGAATGCTGAGACATCTGGTGCTTAAATTATATTCTAAATTTCAAAGCAATTGGTCAAATAGTTTAAAAGTTATTTAATTTGTTTATCCCAAATTAATATTTTTTGCAACACTATAAGTCAGAAAACGATGAGGTTACAGTAATACTTTGGACAGTTTATGAAAGAAGAAGATTTGTGCTATTAACTTAATTTTAAAAGAATGACAAAAAATAATTTTAAATAGTGTACAATTATTTTGCAAAAACATGTCGATTTTTTGCTTATAAACAATTAGAATAACTTTTTAACCGTTACCCGTAGAAAAATTATTTTTTCATATTTAAAAAGACTGAATTTTTATACACATTCAGAAAGAAAAACAATTGTCCTAGGACAATTAGGAACAAAGTTAACCCCCTTTTATTTTTAGTTCACAGCAGCTTTGTTTATAACAATTAAGAAATAAAATTAGCCGCATTTGAAATAAAATACTTCAAAGTGTTAATGTACCAAGTATACAAAAGATTTCCTTTCAAGGAAATCGTCCACAAAGCTTAAAATTATGGCCCTTAAAATTGGCCGGCGTTGAAACTTTGGATAGCGACGAGAGGGGGGAAGGAGCTGTTAACTGTATCTCTGGTTCTCGATTATTTATTTCGTTGTTTCTTTTTTTAATTTGTATGTACTTTTTACGTACATTACGAATATGCGTTATTTAAATAAACTAATTGTTATATACACCATCAAATTTGTTTAAACAATTTTTTTTCAATTTTTTAAATAATATTTGATGTAACCTTTATTGTAAAACGTACACATTAGTTATACAGAGCGTAACAAAAATACAGGTCATAAATTAAATCACATATTCTGGGACCAAAAATAGATCGATTGGACCTAACTTACCTGAATACAATTGTGCACATAAAAAAGTTATAGCCCTTTGAAGTTACAAAATGAAGATCGATTTTTTCCAATACATCGAAAACTATTAGAGATTTTTTATTGAAAATGGACATGTATCATTCTTATGACAGGAACATCTTAAAGAAAAATTATAGTGAAATTTGTGCATCCCATAAAAATTTTATGGGGGTTTTGTTTCTTTACATCCCCCAAATGTTTGTGTACGTACCAATTAAACTATTACTGCGGTACCATTAGTTAAACACAATGTTTCTAAAACTTTTTTGTCTCTTAGTATTTTTTCGATGAGGCACCTTTTATCAAGATGTGGCTTCTTTTTAATATGGTTCAAAATATACCTAAAAATGTAAATTATAAATAAATTTTCATACGATTACCAAGTCTCCATAATCGTACTTAACCATATAAAATATGTGGTGGATTTGACTAATATTCAAAATTTCTCAATAAAAACTGACTTTTCGAAAAAGTACTGGGAGGCAAAAAAACTTTTAAAAACATTGTGTTTAATTAACTGTACCACAATAATAATTTAATTGGAACGTACACAAAAGTTTGGGGGGTTTAAAGGAACAAAACCCCCATACAATTTTTATGAGGTGTTAAAATTTTACTATAATTTTTTTGTAAGTTGCTCCTGCCATAAAAGTACCACATGTCTATTTTCAATAAAAAATCTCTAGAAATTTTCGATATATTGGACAAAATCGATTTTCATTTTGTAACTTCAAAGAGCTGTAACCTTTTTTATGTGCATATTTATACTAAGTTCAATCGGCCTATTTTTGGTCCCAGAATATGCGATTAAATTTATGAGCTGTATTTATTCCAATTATTCCTAAATCTAAAATTGGCTTATATGTAATATTGAACTGAAAATAAAAAATCTCAAATGAACTAGGATTTATTTCTTGATAAACATGCTAGATAAACGAAAAATGAAATTAACAAAATTAGAGAGAGGATAAAAAGAACAAAATTATTTTCAGAAATTTTCTATAATATTGTAATAATTGTATCTTACAACATTGAAAGTTATAATTTTAAGATTGCAAAAAAAACAAAAATTAAGATATTTCATACATTTTGGTATGATAACAAGACTATTAAAATAAAATTAAACGAGATTTATCTAGGAATACTTGTATTTTTGTGAAAAAAGTAACAATTATCAGTTACCTATTTATTATAAGTTATTGTAGAGTCAAGTGCATATGATCCAATCCTATGATTGCCAACAAAGTTATCCTAACAATATCGTAAAAGAATTTCCAAAAATTGTTTACACAATTTACATAGTTAATTAAATAACCACTTTATTAACAAAAAACATATCCGTAACGTACGCAAAGAGTACATACAGATTAAAAAATGAAACTCCAAAATAGATAATAGAGAAAGATTGAGGTTTTGGTTATCGAAGTCCATAAACTATTTATATCTCTGTACTAACAAGTACTCGGTGCAACCAGTTTTGCAAGAGCAGATTGTTTATTTTAATAAAATATCTGGTATAAAGAAGATCTGTTGATCGGATTGGTACTAACGGTTCTTAGCTTAATTTCCAACCCCAATCAATTACGTTTATCTCTTGTTTGGTAGTTCTGTAACTGGTGGTTCAGTTTTTCATTCATCTAATAGCATGTTTACCAAAAAAATAAAACTAAGTTTAATTGAGATTTTCTGATTTCCATAGACCAATACTATTTTAAGAAACAATTGAATGGGATAATTTGTTTTTCATACTTTAAATTATTACTAAGTTTAATAAAAAACTGTATTATTATATTATTCATAAATGTTTATGTTTTGTAATTAAAATTACTTCAAATATTATTAAAAAAAAATTGAAAAAAAATTGTTTAAACAAATTTGATGGTGTATATAACAATTAATTTATTTAAATAATGCATACTCGTATTGTACGCAAAAAGTATATACAAATTAAAAAAAGAAACGTCGAAATCCATAGGCGAGAACAAGAGATACAGCTAACAGTTCCTTCCCCCTTCTCATCGATCTCCCAAGTTTCAAGGCCGGCCGATTTTAAGGGTCACATTTTGAAGCTTTGTGGACGATTTGTTTGAAAGTATATATTTTTTATATTTGGTACAATAAAACTCTGAAGTATGTTCTTTCAAATGTGACTGATTTGATTTCGTAATTGTTATAAAGAAAGCTGCTGTGAATTAAAAAGGGGGGGGGGCAACTTCGTCCCTAATTGTCCTAGGACAATTTTTTCTTTTTTTAAATTTGTATAAAAATTCAGTCTTTCTAAATATGAAAAAATAATTTTTCTACGGGTAATGGTTAAAAAGTTATTCTAATTGTTTATAAGCAAAAAATCGACATGTCCTTGCAAAATAATTTTGCGATACTTAGAATTATTTTTTGTAATTTTTTTTAATTAAGTCATTAGTATAAATATTCTTCTTTTATAAACTATCCAAAGTCTTATTGTAACTTTACCATTTTCTGACTTATAGTGTTGCAAAAAAAATGAATTTGGGATAAACAAATTAAATAACTTTTAAACTATTTGACCAATTATTGTGAAATTTAGTTTATGATTTAATACCCAGAAGTACCAGCATTCCGTGTAATAACAAGGTTCTAAGTTAATTTTTACATAAGTTATAAATATTTATAAAAACTCAAAATTTATGAATTATTTTGCGATTTTCTAAGCAACCAATAAGGATAGACATATTCAGCGGACGCTATATTAAACTTTTTTATATGATTTATGAGTTTCTTACTTCCAAATTTGTTTAAAATGCTTAGTCTTTTGGCAATAGACGAAGAAAGCGAAAATTTAGCGTTTTTTTATCTTCATTTGTTTATAACTATGTATATCATCAAAATCGGCTGCAGGAAACATATAGGTTATTATTATAGATGTCCACACTACTCAAAAAATTTGGTTTCGGCCTGGAGGGGGTTGTGTCACCAACATGATATTTTTTTCCTTATTTCTCTGAACTATAAATGTACTTATTTGAAAACTAATTAATTTAAAATTCATTCAAATTTTTTGCATATAAAGAATAATTTAGTCGGACATTAAACGTTGAAGGCACCACGGGTATTATAATAATAACGTTTTCGGTCTATACGCCATTGACCTCAAGCGTTATTATCCTTGTAATACCCTTGGTACCTTAATAACTATAATGTCCGACTAGTATATTATTTATTGACAAATAATGACATGATTTCGAAGTCAGTTAAGTATGATATAAATAAGGGTAGTAAATTTAAATAACTAGTTAAATACTGTCAAGTTGACAAATAACCATCTAAGTAAAACTAGGGTTACCACAATTACCTTACGACTAATGCTGGTAAATGTACTTATTTGAAAATTAATTAATTCAAAATTCATTCAAATTTTTGCATATAAAGAATAATTTAGTCGGACATTAAGGGCCGGTTGTTCGAACGCTAATCAACAATGATCACTATCAAATATTTAATTAATGTCTCCAACTGTCAATGTCAACTTTTATTGGGTTGCTGAAAACATAATTATTGATTACAATTATGAAATTAGTTAATCAATTATGTTAATAATTGTTATGTTAATTGATTAACTGATCTCAAAGTTGACATTGACAGTTGTGACAGTAATTAAATATTTGATAGTGATCATTGTTGATTAGCGTTTGAACAACCGGCCCTTAACGTTGAAGGCACCACGGATATTATAGATAACAACGCTTTAGGTCAGCGTATATCACTCGGGCCTAAGGCCCTCGGTCTATACACCATTGACCTCAAGCGTTATTATTCTTATAATACCCTTGGTACCTTAATAACTATAAATAAAATAATTGTGTAGATGATTTTGTCAGATATCTGCCTAGAAAAGGCGAAAACAGCGGGTTCGTTGGGAAAAATATTCCCATGAGATTTTTTTGCATAATTACATTCGTGAGACATCCCAGAATAAGGTTCAAGAAGTCGCCCACGTGAAAAGTGGACCAAATTTTTTTTAACAATTTTTTTTAATCAAATTGTAAAAAACAATATTTTTGGACCGGACAATTTTTTTGTAGGTTTTTTGGATCATTCTGGATAAAAAAGGTCTCTTATAATTTTTCTCTAGAGTTGATCGTTTTCGAGTTATTAGCAATTTAAAATTGAATGAAACGAAAAATAGCGATTTTCAAGGCTTAATAATTCGGTTAAAAGTTATTATTATGAAAGTCAGAAAGTGACTAAATCAAAGTTTAATGCTCCCCCTACAAGATCCCGAAGAAATTTTTGTCATTATTTTATTACTAAGCTGTTATTTTTAAGTAATAATATTGAGCGCCATGCATGTGGTAGGCGGCCGTAAATGTGAGTGCAAGTAAGATGCACAATTGGACTGCCGGAGTGGCATCTCTCTCGCACTCAGAATTTACGGCCGGCTACCACGTGCATGGCGCTCAATATTATTACTTAAAAATAACAGCTTAGTAATAAAATAATGACAAAAATTTCTTCGGAATCTTGTATACTTTGATTTAGTCACTTTCTGAGTTTCATAATTTTCTGAGTTTCATAATAATAACTTTTAACCGAGTTATTAAGCCTTGAAAATCGCCATTTTCCGTTTTTTTCAATTTTAAATTGCTTATAACTCGAAAACGATCAACTTTAGAGAAAAATTCTAAGAGACCTTTTTTATCCAGAATGGTCCAAAAAACCTACAAAAAAAATTGTTCGGGATAAAAATATTGATTTTTGAAATTTGATTAAAAAAAATTGTTAAAAAATTTTTCCCACTTTTCACGTGGGCGACTTCTTGAACCTTATTCTGGGATGTCTCACGAATGTAATTATGCAAAAAAATCTCATGTGAATATTTTTCCCAACGAAGCCGCCGTTTTCGTCTTGTCTAGCCGAAACTTGCGAGTTGACAATATATTTAAAAAAATACATAAATCTCGATTTAAGACTTTTATTATGAAATACGTAGTTTGTTAACACATTTAAAAAAGTGTTGTGAATTGATTGCAGTAAAATTTCTCTCGAGAATATCTCATAAAATGCATTCTGCAGACAATGCAACATTCTGGCTTAGTTTGTGGGAATAAATTGTTACAGCATCAGCCATTTTGTTGGTAAATCTTATAAGCCCTTGATAGCATTCAATAATATTTGTTTCATGAATGAACACTCACATCGTAAAATGCAAAATATTTAATCAAAGATAAGAATTTAACCCACTTAGGTATATATTACTCATATTTGTGCATGAAATCACTACCGTGTTGTTGACTATTCTCTCCGAGGATAAATTAACAATACAGTCATTTAGAGTAAATACAAAAATTAAAATATCATAGCCTTCCAATACCCGTAAATTACCTAGTATTACCTAGTTGGTACAGGTCCCGAACTATATAATTATATACAGATTGAGTCTTGAAATATTACGTCAAATTGAAATTAACAGTTTGTTTAGAACACAAAAATAATAAATTATTTAATTAAACAATCTGCTGTGCTGAGGAAGTTAATAACAAATTTTCCCAATTAGCGCAGTCGGGATAGCATTTGACCTTGCATTAGGAGCTGCCCCAAATTTTATTTTTCTAACCTTTAGGGAGGGTCAATATTAGTATAAATATCTCCGCCATTTTCAACTTTTCGACGAAAAGTGTAAGAACTGAAATTGTTGCAACTACGATTTACTACAATTTTTCGATAGAACCAGTGGCGGGTCTACAAGGGGGGGAAATGGGAAAATCCACCCCAACAGGGTCCAAAATTAAAAAAAAATTGTTGGAACATCACGATATATTAGCTGACATAAAACTTAAAATATCGACAGACAAATTCAACCAATAAAACCCGCTACCTAGTTAATAAAATTAAGTGGACTTAATGTATATAATGTCTTTTTATGTCTTTTATATACTTAGTTTGGTTGATGTTTCATTGGAAGTTTCAAAAATTGTATAAAATATAATTCTCTTTATTTTTGTTTATGTACAATTATGTCGTAAAGTTAATAATAAATGAGACAATTCAATAATTATGCTTCCCCTCCGCTTCGATTATTTTCCCCCTTAACTCGTAGAATATTTATCGTATAAAAAAATTGTGCCAAAGAAACTGTAGTAAATTGCATTTCCAACAATTTTCTTTCCCACCATTTATGTCGAAAAGTTGAAAATGGCGGAGATATTAAGCAACAACAGTTCTCATTTAAAATCAATAAGGCGGCTAATGCAACCGCGGAATTCAGTCGAGATTTTAAATTTACACTACTATTGATCTCTCCTAAAGGATATAATTATAAAATTTGGGGCAGCTCGGATACAAAATTCAATTCAATAATTATGCTCCCCCCACCACTTTTTACTATTTTCCCATGTAACTCGGAAAATATCAACCGCATGAAAAAAATTGTTAAAAAGAAATTGTAGGAAATTATATTTTGAACAATTTTAGTTGAAAATGGCGTAGATATTGAACAAAAACAATTGCTATAAAATCAATCCGCTCTTACGCTCGCGCCATTTCCGCATACGTACTACCTTAAATATTAATTTTAGCAAAAGAATGAAAGAGATCAAAATTGTGTAAAATTTAATTCTCTTCATGTTTGTACAGGTACATATTTGTTGTAAAACTAATAATAAACGAGATAATTCAATAATTCAATAATTATGTTCCAACTGTCGCTATTTTCCCCTCATAACTCGGAAAATATCGACCGCACGAAAAAAATTATAATAAATGAAGTTATAGAAAATCGTATTTTCAACAATTTCAGTTTTTACACTTTTTGTCAAAAAATTAAAAATGGCGGAGATATTGAGCAAAAACAGTTCTCGTTTAAAATCAAGATGGCGGCTAACGCAACGGTGGAATTCAGTCGAGATTTTAAATTTATAGTAATATTGACCCTCCCTAAAGATTAGAAAAATAAAATTTGGGGCAGCTCCTAATGCAAGGTTAGGCCTGTTATTCGTCTAACCCGACTGGACTAAATGTTTGAAGCACTGCGGAGAAAAAAGGTATATTCAGGGCAAGAAGCCGAATAGTAGAAAGAATGGGCTGGAACATGAAGGGAAGCCCTAATACAATTTGGAGGAAGATGGCCAGCATCATTAGAAATACTGCTATTTACATATTTGGAAAAACGTCAGGAATGAATTTGGGGGACTGTGAAAAGGGACTTTGGTCAAACGAAGTACAAGAAAAAATAAAGCAGCAGGGAAAATTATAAAAAAAGTGGTATGACAATAGATCGGACACAGATCTTCAAAACCATATGTAAAACTATTTCGGTCCCCAAAAAGTAAGCAAAAGTAGCAGTAGCAAAAATTAAACCAGAAGTGTATACAAATCTATACGATCAACCCGATAGAAGGGAAAGCGAAACAAAGATACAGTGGTACCTCGATATACGAGCGCCTTAATATACGAGTGTTTTGAGATGCGAGCCGCCGAGCGAGCGATGTTTTGCTTTGAGATGAGAGCATAATTTGAGATACGAGCACCGTTTTTTATTAAAATTCATGCCTCTTTTTGACTACCTACTTTTAACTTGAAGGAGGTGATAAAGGGTATAATGCCAGCTAAGGGCGTTACAATAATTTCCAAGCTCCGGACCTCTCTCCATAAAAAGATGAAGAAACTAATGATGGTGTGGGTGACAGAGAAACAGCTTCAAGGAGGAACCTTAACACAAAGCATCATATGTGAGAAGGCACGAGCGATTTATGAAAGGGAGGAAGAAACAAACCTCTTTGGACAGTTTTTTTTAAACGAGCTGCAGATGAAAATGGGCAAAGTGTGACGAAAAAAGCGAAGACCACTGACGAAAATTAAGTGCTTCCGTAAGCACCTCACTTTTTCTTATGTTTTTACAGAATATGCATGTATTTTTTGTTATTTATAAATAAATGTTTATTCTTGTAAAAACATTTTTCTTATTTAAAAACACTTAACAAAAAGCAACTAAAGTGATTTTTTTGGGACTGGAACGGATTAATGACATTTCAATTGATTTCAATGGGGAAAATTGCTTTGACTTACGAGCAATTTGACATACGAGCAAGGTTACGGAACGAATTACCCTCGTATATCGAGGTACCACTGTATATAAAATAGCCGAACAAAATGCACAGGAGGCAAAAGATTTTAATCAGATTTAGATGTATCCTAGATGAAAATAATACAATACTAATTCACGAAGATGATGTCAAATACAGTTGAGTCCGCGAATCTTTACCCGTGCGTCATCATTTAAAGCATAAGAAATAAGTCGATGATAAGTCGGAAATTGAAATTTACTAAACGCAACAGCAAGTGACAGTAAGTTTGCTGTTGCGTTTAGTAAATTTCAAGTTCCGACTTATCATCGACTTATTTCGTATGCTCTAAATGATGACGCACGGGTAGAGATTTACGGACTCAACTTGAAAGTTTATTAAAAATGAAGAATTTAGTAGAAAACCAGTTCAGTTAACGAAGGCACTAACAGAAATGGTCACCAAAATAATACACGAGGAACTGATTCGAGCACTTAAAAAAATAAAGAAAGGAGATTTTAGTTGGACCAGATGATATTAATGAGCAACTGTGGAGACCATTAGGAGCGATAAATTTCAGACGAATGGAGAACCAATATATTAGTACCTGATAAAAAAACAAGGGGGATATATAATAATGTACAAACTACAGGCCTATAAAACTGCTTAGTCATACCATGAAAATGTGGGAGCGGGTAATTGATAGACGGATACGTGAAGAAACTGAAATATCCGATAATGGCTTTATGCAGGGCAGATCAACAGACGCAATTTTCATTATAAGGCAGTTAATAAAGAAACAAACCATCATATGTTATTCATCGATTTTGAGAAAGCATACGATAGAGTTCCTCAAGAGATTCGTGGTGGGTACTCAAGAAGAAAGGAGTCCCCGGTGAATACGTAAAGATTGTGAGAGATATGTACGAGGAAGATACAACAACTGCACTGTTAGGACAGGTGTGGGAGAGACTGATAAATTTCTTGTAAAAGTTGGACTGCATCGTGGCTCGTCTTAGTCCTTATTTATTCTTATCAGTTTTAAATCAGATAACAGCGTAACTACAAGGAACATTCCCTGATGCTTAATGTATGCCGATGATGTAGTGTGAGTAGAAAATAGTGAAAGCGACGTAGAAAAAAACTGTAAGAGTGGCAGCAAGATTTTGAGGAAAACTTTTAAAACTTACTAATGTAAAAACAGAGTATTTGGAGTATACATTTAAAGATCGAGATGGAAAAATAGATGGAGATTCATACAGTAGAATTAGGTTTGTATGCAAAAACTGTATGGCTATAACACAGCCATAAGACTGGCTATGGTGTGCGGAACTGAATATTGGGCAGTTAAAAAGAAAGAGGAAAAATGCATGTGGTGGAAAAGAGAATGCTGAGATAGATGAGTGTAGTAACAGAAAAGTACAAAATTAAAAATGAGCATATAAGGGAAAAGTCTAGGGGTAGCACCAAGTGATACCAAAATGAGTGAGCATAGGTTAAGATGGTTTGGTCAAGTTCAACGTCGAGACTTGAATCACCCAATACGAAGAAGTGCTGAACTGAGAGTGCCTGGAAGGAGTAGGAGAGAAAGACTTAAGGGACAAATTCATGGGCCAAATGTATTGTACTGAAAAAATTGTCCGTGATTACATATCTGCTAGATCCTTTGTATAGATTCACCCTCCAGAACCATGTTTTCCCCAACGTTTCCATAACCTACGTCACCTGGTGGGTTTCCAGTATATGATTGTCCTTGTAATAGTATTTTGCGTGTCACATGTCCAAATAATCGTAATGCCACATTTTCCAGACTTCGAGGGAATGTATTGAGTGAATTTTTATACACCTCATCAAAAGTTATACATTCTGAGGGCTTCTACCTTTTTTTTACATTACTGTTTAGAATGGTTCAGATTGTCACGAATGAGAGCAGCTTTATTTGTTACATGTCGTTCAGACCGTGTTCTATATTCATGGATTTGAAATTTTTTCCTGTGACCTATTGTCAGGTTATGAAATTTTGCTGTCTGTTCAGCACTGTAGTGAGCTGTTATTTGTTGATCTTTTCTGTAGCTTTGTCTTAGAATAATATTACACATTTCAGGTATAATTAGGCTTTTGAAAATTTGTTTTATCGTAAATGTTTTGCTGAAGTTCGTTGCACCAGAGTTTTTACGTGAAATATTCCGTTGTACAGCTTGTTTTTTATGGAAAGAAGTATTTTGACACACAGTTCCGTCTTTACCAGTCCACGTCCAATTCTCTTCACCTATCGATGCTCTTATTATATAATCGTTTCTTTCATCTTCACTGTCCCTTCATATTCAATTGTGTCCTCTAATTCTGTTCTCAATTCTTCAGCTGCATTGTTGGCTAGTCCAAGGTCCTTTGTCTGTTATCTGTTACGGATGCGATGCAGTTAATCACAAAAACAATCTTTAGACGATTAAAACCATTTAAAGCATAGTTAACATTTAGAATTATATAGAAGTAATTTTTTACATTTTTGCTCCTTGTTATTTTTTATTACTTATGTAATAACTACACTGTAAGAATAGTGTCTACTCTACGATCTCACTGCAAGATACTGACGTCAAACAAAAATATTACATACTACATTAATATACTAATTGAGGTTTTAAATAATAACAGTAATGTAGAAGTGACGAACATAAAATGCGTCAAACGAATACATACATCGGGTGTTTAGAAAAAATATGCGAGTACACAGTCTTCTAAAATTCCTTCTCTGGGGAAAGGTGGTGCGATAAAAGATAATCGAAGAAAAGAATAATAATTGCGATTTATTGTTATTAACTAGTTTAATAACGAAACTCGTTATTATGTGGAACAACAATCAAGGTAATGCAAATATTTCTTCTTCTCATATCAACCAGCATTAATAGTCCAGTGTATCACGGTAAAAATAAGGTGTAACTTCCTATTTCCAACAACACACATCGATTTTGCTAAAATTTTGGAATTGACCTCTATTTTAACTTAACTCCAAAAATCTATCCTACACCGAAGTGTGTATTTACCTTGGGGGAGGAATCTACCCTAACTGAGGGGTTGGAAGCTTTATATTGAAATAAATCTGAAGACTCAATAGAATAATATATTTTAAACAAAAATGATTCTATAGAGTCTTTTCTCGAAATTAGTACTTGTAGATTATTTTGTTCGTGATTGAAAATTTCGATCTTTTTTAATTTTTACAATAACTCAAAAACTTTACATTTTATCTAAAAAATTGTCAATGGACAAAATGTAGCTCATAAAAAATGAAATATATTGATTTGCATTATTTATGGTGTAAGCCTAAAACAAACCGTAGATTTTAAAAAGACAACATAAAAAGAGAAAAACGGTCAGTTTTACTAAAAAAATTCTTTACATTTTTTATATAATTAAAAAAAATCATTAAAAAGGAACTTTGTAGAACCCTCTGCTATATAAAATAAGGAAGTTAAGATTAAAATAATATCGATTCTTATTGATTTTATAAGAAAAATCATTAATACTAGCCTTGCCATTTCTATCTTAACTTCAATTATTAAGCTATATCAATATTCAGGCATAAACGATACACAAGTATAAACAATTTAATGTGAATACTTTGAAAAAGTGTAGTTAGAATGATAAAAATAATTTTAACATTTTTAAAAATACCATGTTTTTTTTTCAAAATAAGTACATAGTTACAAAACTACCAAAAATAAAAAAATTCGCTATATAATACAAGTTTTGCTTTATTACAAAAATACTGTTATACAGCAAAGAGGTATCTTCAATAATTTTATAATTAAAAAAAGGATAATATTTTTGAAAATGTGAACAATATTTGTTTCAATAATTGATGGATTCGGCCGTTACTCGATGGAAGTTCATTTTATCTAACAATAAAACACTGAAAACGTTTGTTTTCTATACTTCCACAAAATGTATTACAACTATGTGACTACAGCTGTTTCGGCAGAGTGCCTTTCTCAAGAAAAGGCACTCTGCCGAAACAGCTGTAGTTACATAGTTGTAATAAATTTTGTGAAAGTATAGAAAACAAACGTTTTCAGTGTTTTATTGTTAGAATATTTGTTTCATTGCAACCATAATGTTTTTCAAAATTTCAAATGTCAACAATATTTGCTGCATTGCAACCATATTTTTTTAAATTCTCGTTTCAATTTATTCAAACATTTAGATCTTATTACTTATGCTTAAATAAAGTGAATTCCAAATGGATAATACTTAATTAAAATTACGGTAGCTATAGCAAGGTTCACATGACTGCTTCTTTTCACGAAAAAAATGGGAATCGACCTTATTTTCATTATAACTCCCGTAGTTTATTGGCAAGAGAGGCGAAAGCGTCTCATCTTAAAGCTTCTTTTAGTAGTTTAAAATATATATGATACAATAATTTTTCACAAAAATTACCTTATTCCTATGTTGAATTTTTAAACTTTTTCGTTAAATTCGCAATTGTCATCTTCAATAAGCTATAACTCCATTTGTAAGACGCTTAAAACAAAAATAAAGAAAACAACCTGCTTGACTTTTTACAAACTTCATTTTTTTATTGGTAGACAATTTTGCTTATTTAAAATATGCCTCAGAGTGTTCAAAAAACGCACTTTAAGAAACGCGCCTATTTTAAAGTTACCATAGCAACATCAACAGATTTAATTATTGATCTGATCTAACAGGAGTACTTACCATGTAACCTCAAATAAATAAAATATTACTAACAAAGGTTTCAAAACCTTTATTCAAATATTTGAAAATCTTAATCTTTTAAATAAATGTGAAAAGTACCTACAGTTGGTACCATTTAAAAAATATTTGTACTTTAATTGTGCTTTACTATTTAAGTAATCAATGTTACAAAATATTTTTATACAATATGCAACCAGTAATAAAAATTAATCTTATGTGACAAATTGCAAATTAATTTTTTTTGCTCATTTTTATAACAACGGAAAGTATGCTAATGTACATACATTACAAATTCAACCATTTATAATATTAGCTTTTATTTCAATTTTTTGTAGTAATAATACATGATTTCAAAGTGTACCATTAAAAAAATAGCATAAAGTATTCATGGATAAATGGTCTCTAAAACACTTACTATATTTCAAGCACACCGACTGCGTCGAAAAATCGCGCGTGTTTTAAAGACCTCAGTATCCACTGACACTTTAATATACAATTTTTATCGATTAACAGCTTCTTCTAATAAAAAGTTTTTACATAAGAAAAAATTAAACTTTCTATCAGTAACCACTTTGCAGGTATTGACTTTGGAAGAAACATTTTTAGCTTTAAATAAAATTTTCTATTAGTTCTTGAGGTTATTTCAATATAAAGATCCCAAATAAGGTGGATTCCATCTCCAAGGTAAAAGCACACGTCAACGTTGGATAGCTTTCGATTGTTAAAATATTCCCTGTTTACTTTTAAAATTTGAAGGAAATCAATGCATGTTGATGGAATTAGAAGTTAAAAAGCTTAGTATACCTACTGAACTATAAAAATAAACAGGCATTGCTAAAAGAAAAATATTGATAAATCCTTATACACCACACCTTATTCATCGTTATGTAGTTTTCAAAGTGTAAAAACAATTCCACTAAGAGTTGTCGCAGATTTGTCTAATAATAATATACTGGAATAATAAACCCAACAAGTGAGGTCAGTCAAGGTCTCACGCACCACAGTCACAGTACTATTTTAGACTAAGAGCCGGTATAGGTGAAATTTGATAATCATTTTAGGCACGATAAGTAACTTAAATAGTAAAACCTGAAAGAAAACGTATGAACACTGTATCATCACTTAGTGGCACATACGGCGACAGTGGCGCATCAAACTTTCCACTTATGGACGGGATAAATAAATTAAAAGGTGCAGTTGAGTCCGGGAATCTTTAACCATGCGTCGTCATTTAAAGCATATGAAATAAGTCGATGATAAGTCGGAAATTGAAATTTACTAAACGTAACAGCAAGTCACTTAAGCGTTGGTTTCCTCGAAAGCGGCACCGACAAACTGCGGCCGTAGCATTGCGATGAATTAGGTCAGATTACGGTGAAAAATTCAAGGTTCTTCACTGCGGCAATGGAATGTGCAAACTCAGCAAGCGGTGGCTTCCAACGCATCCTTGTCAACCACCGCTATTATTTTGCATGGTACAATTTTTTATGACGTCATTCATCGCAGTGTTACGGTCGCAGTTTGTCGGCACCGCTTTCGAGGAAACCAGCGCTTTACTGTCACTTGCTGTTGCGTTTAGTAAATTTCATTTTCCGACTTATCATCGACTTATTTCGTATGCTTTAAAGGATGACGCACGGGTAAAGATTCTCGGACTCAACTGTACCCTCCCTCACTCCCAGAATTCAAAAATAAGACTCAGCGTAATTTCAACCCACCACCCCCTTCTCCCTTCCCCCCGTCAAATACTTCATTTTTCGTTTTTTTTAGGTGGGATGCAATTGCAATCTATTTTAAAATTTTAAAAAATTCACACACATAGTTGAGGTTTTACACAATATATCTATTTTTTTTATAGACGCGTAGGTTAAGTGTACATAAACTAAAAAAAATTGTTTTTGGGATGGTTGCTGGTGTAATTTTTTTAATCTTGTACATTTTGTCAAACACTATATTTCTAATTTTTTCAGTTTTTTCCGTAAGGTTCGCCACCTTAATCCAAAAAACTGTTTTTGGACAGGGGGTTTTTGAGGGTTAGAACATGCTTCTCCCATTTTTAAATGCTATAAAGGACTCGGTTACTTCAATTTACATATAGCTTATAAAAATCATTGGTTTGATC
Organism: Diabrotica virgifera virgifera; assembly: GCF_917563875.1. Classification (NCBI taxonomy): domain Eukaryota; kingdom Metazoa; phylum Arthropoda; class Insecta; order Coleoptera; family Chrysomelidae; genus Diabrotica; species Diabrotica virgifera. The sequence goes on from NC_065449.1 coordinate 51,020,620, forward strand.
TATTTTGATGTCTATATAATAGAGAAAATCCCCAAAATACCACTAAAACAGTTTTTCGGATTTTTGAAGATGGCGAATCTTACAGAAAAATCTGAAAAACAAATTAGAATTATAGTGTTGGATATAATACACAAGATTAAAAAATATTATTTTTGTTTTTGTAAGCTATGCGTGTTAATTTTTTTAAATTTTAAAGTTGATTACATCACAACAACAAAGATAGAATTCTGGGAGTGAAGGACGGTACCTACCTTTTTTAATTTATTTATCCCGTCCATGAGTGGAAAGTTTGATGCGCCACTGTCGACGGATGTGCCACTAAAATGTGACGGCATAGTGCTCATACGTTTTCTTTTGAGTTCTACTATTTAAGTTATAGGCTCTTATCGTGCATAAAATGATTAGCAAATTTCACTTGTATCGGCTCTTAGTCTATACTTCATGGAACAATTTCAATTTGCATTATCTACTTGTATTAAAAACGTAACAAAGTTTTTCGTACAATCGTAAAACGGTAACTGGGAATTACCGTCCACAGGTAATTAATGCAAATGCATAAATATTAAAATCTTCCGTAAACTATGATACAGCGAATGTTGTCGATTAAGGCTAACGACTAATTTAATTTTCAAACAAACTAGACAAGAATAGTATTCCAGGCATTATTTTTTACATACCAGCTCTACTAGATAAATGCAAAAATTATTCAAAAACATTATTACTAAAATATGTATCACTAGAATATGGAATCACTGGGTATGCACTAATTGCGTAAAAGATTGTAAATCTGTAAAGACTGTACAAGTAAAATTCTGCTTTTTTGTGGCATGTTTAACTCGACGATATTTGACATGTAGCTATGTAAATAAACGAGGCAATGAAGCACTAAAAAACAGTAAAATACCAATTTTCCGCAGTAACATGTATCTCTGTGCAACTATCTTATTCAACTAGGAAGAGTGTCAGGAAATGTCTCAGATATGTGCCTATGACAGCGTAGACAGAAACGCACTATACAAAGCCATGGTATATTTTAATATCCCTATACACTTGTTACAAAACGACTCTTCTCTGATATTTTAGGCAATAATGTTTAATTTTAGTTGACTTCATTTATTTTTAATAACTTACAACTAAACAAATGAAAAACACTCAATTTATATCTTTTATTTTACAAACTACGATATCTAATTTATTTATTACACCAAATCTACTAATTTATCTAATTAAAAATTCAAAAATAGTCCGCGCCCGTTACATATCAAAGTACACCGACGATTTCAAATTCACAACTAACTGCTAATTTCAAAATCCCTCTTATTTATACAATGCTTAATCATCTCGAATACAAAAGAATTATCCAGAATAAACGAGTATTTACATAATAACTTAAAGCACGTAAAATCCAATTTACTAGTACAATAACAAAAGAACTATTATTAGAAAAAGGTTTGTAAATAACGCGATCGAGATCTTTCTTTAAATTAGGATCCCTCATAAATCATTGCATAAAAAAAGGTTACTTGATAAACATCTTCGGCGTCTGTTAGGCCGGGAGCTGAAAACAGTCGGGTGACATAATCATGTCACACACTTAATAGTGAGGTTGGTGAAAGCAACCCTCTCAACAGTCAAGGCTCAGAACAGTCGAGGCTCAGAACAGTCGAGGCTCATTGAATAGGCTCAGACCGTTAGGCTCGGCTAAGAACAATCGGAAGATTTTGCTACACATGGAAATAAATGAGCCACCGCTTACCGCTTAAGAACGTTCGACTCAGACCGGTCAGATCGTCTCAGCATCGGCGGAGAATGACAGCAGGGGTAAAAACTGCCGAACGGTCCGATGACGTTGTGTAATTTACTAGTATTTTATGCACAGAAAGGTAGACTTTGAATTTTAATAAACGCACTATATTCGACGAACTTCTAATATTTATCAATTCTAATTTAATTAAAAAAGTAAATTACCCCCTCCGTGGCTCAGTGGTAAGAGCGCCTGCCTTTGGATCGAAAAAATCCGAAAGGTTGTGGGTTCGAATCTCACCAGGGTCAGAACTTTTTTATTTATTATAAATTAATAAATGAATATAGTTTCTGTCCTTGTGGGATCGGTCTCTTTGCAAAGACAATGACGTCGACTTTGCAAAGTAACAAGACACTTACTCAACACAAACACTACACATTACACTAGGTACCTAACTGTTCAAAATTACCGTACCTACCATGCCAATGGCCATTAGTTGTCGAGGCATTAGCTAAATAAATAAAAAAAAAGTAAATTGTTGTTTTTTTCTATAAAGTATTTATTAACTATTTGTCTTAGTTGAGAATTAGGATACTTAGAGTAATAGATAGCATTTCTTCAGAAGATATTGATTTTCGAATGTTTGTGTCCTGCTTTCTGAAAAGGGGTAATAGCTCAACGAGTAACTACATAAAACTTACCATTAGACATTCGAAAATATTTGCAGAACTTTTCGTCATCTTCGAGTAGGTCGGGAAACAAATGATAAAACTCCCCATAAGTTTCTCGTTTTAAATTAATGTTATGAATCCAATATCTTGGTTTTTGTTTTTGTATTTCATTGCATGCTAAGGCAATCATAACATCTTCAGACTCTGATGAACTATAACTCATTTTTAAAATAATTTAAGTCTGTATCAAACGTTTGTTGAACTGATACGAAACTGCCGATAGTACCGATGCAGTGCGCGGTACACTTTGCCGATCTAATGGTACCGTTCTGAGCCGACCGGTCTGAGCCGATTCAATGTGCGTCCTCCTTTTAGATTGCGAACGAAATATCAAGAATTTTCCAGACACAAACAGGAGTTCGACAGGGAGATAGTTTATTGTGCCTTCTATTCAACATATACCTAGGCTCACAAATCAACCAAAGTAATACAGTCTTCTTCTTCTTCTTCTTCTTCTTCTTCTTCTTTTTGTATAGACATGACTCTGTCTGTTTTTTCAATGTGCCTCTAGTAAGTTGTCGTTCCATGGTTTTCGTGGTCTTTCCACTGATCGTCTTCCTATTGGGGAACCGTCTCTCGCTGTCCTGACTATCCTATTTGTTGTCATTCGACTTATGTGGTCATTCCATTATATTCTTCTGTTTCCTACCCAGTTATTATTGTTACACACCTTGCATCTCCGTCGTATATCTGTACTTCTAGCTCTGTCCCATAGAGTCTTACCATCGATTTTTCTAAGGGTTTGCATCTCCGCTGTTTCGAGCAATCTTTTTGTCCCCTCTGTGTCGGGTCGTGTTTCTGCCGCGTATGTCATTATTGGTCTGATGACTGTTTTGTAAATGCTGCCTTTCATTTCTTTTCCGATATTTTTATTTTTCCATATTGTGTCATTCAGGCAACCTGCGCTGCGGCTCTGTTTGCTCGATTCACTTGATCTTCCACTTTTGTTTCGAGCCTTCCGTAGCTAGATAATGTGATGGCTAGGTATTTAAACTCCATCACTTGTTCTATTATCTGATCTTCCAGCTCCAATTTACATCTTATTGGATCTACTGTTATAACCATTAATTTTGTCTTTTGAGAAGAAATTAACATGTTAAATTTTCTGGCGATTATGTTGAATTGGTGCAGCATATGTTGTAAATCATCTTCACTTTGAGATATTAGTATTGCATCGTCCGCATAGCAGATTATTTTAAGTTGTTTTTCTCGCATTTGGTATCCTTTTTTAGTTCTTACTTTTTTTTATTATTTCATTCATGATCAGGTTGAACAATAAAGGACTCAAGGAATCCCCCTGTCTTATCCCATTACCGGCTTCAATTGGGTCAGTTAATTCATCGTCCACTTTTACTTTTATTGTGTTGTTCTGGTAGATGTTTTCGATCGTTTTAATTATTACTAGAGGTACCTCTCTCGAGTATAACAAATGGATAACGTCCTTTAATGTGACCCTGTCAAATGCTTTCTTAAGGTCCACGAAACATAAAAATATGCCGGTTTGTTGTATTCCAACGGTTTCTCTTGAACTTGCCTCATTATAAATATAGCATCAGTGCATGACCTTCCCGACCTAAAACCTTGTTGATCTTCTGCTAATGTTATAATCTCATTCAATTTGTTTGTTATCACTTTGATTGTTAATTTTAATGGTATTTTTAATAAGTTAATTCCTCTGTAATTTTCTAGGTCAGATTTGTCTCCTATTTTGAAGAGAGGTATTAGGATGCTTGATCTCCATTCTTGTGGTATTCTGTTTTGTTCTATTATTTTTTGTGTTAGTTGTAATAGTTGTTTAGTTAGATCTTGTCCTCCGTACTTTAGGAGTTTGTTCGATATTCTGTCCTCTCCTGGAGATTTTCTATTTTTTAATTTTCTTAATGCTTCTTTTACCTCTCCCTCCTCGATGTTTATTTCTTCGTTTGTTGTAACTTCAGGTGTTGGTGGTTCATTATCGTTGCCTTAAGCAAATAGAAATCGGAAGTAGTCTGCCCAATTAATACAGTAACTACAGAAATTAACAGACGTATATATCCTTCAAATAGCACGTACTATGGATTAAAGAAGAAACAATAAAATCCTTTATAAAAGGTATTTATTTAAAATCCATAAAAAGGGCTACATCACAGAACTAGTTTTCGATTGGTTGATAAATCTTCATCAGTGCTTACGTGATCTAACATGCTAACCACCAAGATAATATAATATTACAAAAATATGTAGGTACAAAAAAATAAACCCTTTAAAAGTAATCCGTCAAGGAAACATCGATTAAAAATGCTAACTTAAGCATGGATGTTTAAAATATTCCATTTAATACGCCCTAGGTAACATCTAAGCTATGATTTGACTTGTACACATGATGACAGTATGGCAGCAAGTGACCTTGGATTAATAAAACTTTTAACATCAAACATAGTCACAAAAAGAACAAAAATATTGACATACGGAACCCTAATCAAGCTCGTCCTCAGTTACGTGTCAGAAACGTGGACGATAACAAAAAATGATGAAAAACGGTTAGGAAGTTTTGAACGTAAAATCCTTAGATATATTTACAAAGGCGTACAGAAAAATCGGTGGCGCCCAAAATCCCGACAGCCAAAATTCCGATGGCCAAAACACCGACACGCCAGAATCCCGACAGGCCAGAATCCCGACACGCCAGAATCCCGACAGGCCAAAATCCCGACATGCAACAATCCTCGCATAAGCAAAAATCCCTACCACTACATTTTGAATATTTATTGTTTCCTTTTCAAATGCAATACCAAATCATATTATAGAGTATTGAAATTGAAAAATTAATTACTTACTAAGGAAATGACTAGAGATTACGAAGCAGAGGAGCAAGCTGGCTTTAGAGCTGAGCGGTCCACAGTCGACCAACTGTACTCTATTACGTAAGTTATTGAGAAAAAAACAGCTGTCAATAAAGAAGTTCACCTGGTATACGTAGACTTACAAAAAGCATATGACAGCGTGCCGCTCAGTAAACTATGGTCAACCCTACATGAAACCAACATTACACATGGTCCTATCGAAGCAGTCCAAAGTCTGTATAATAAAACGACTGCAAAAATTAAAACTGGATTAAGGATATCTAAGGGATTTAAGGTCACAAAAGGATTGAATCAGGGTTGTTGTATTTCGCCGACCCTTTTTAAAATTTATCTGAAACAAACACTCAAGCTGTGGAAAAGAAAATGTAAGGGCATGGGAATCTCTCTCAATGACGACACAACACTATACACTTTATGTTTCGCTGATGACCAAATTCTGATTGCTCAGGATCATGACGACTTGAGTTACATGACGCGGAAGCTAATAGAAGAATATAACAAATGGGGTCTCAAGGTCAACATTAAGAAAAGTGAAGCCATGTGTATTGGAGGAACAAAGCAGTCCATTACATTAGACGATAAGGTAGAAATTAAACACTGCGATGAATACAAGTACCTGGGCATGAAGATAACTCAAGATGGAACACTCGATGCTGCTATATAAGACAGAAACATACAGGGTAGAAAAGCCATATCCATGATGAACGGCATTCTGTGGGACCAGACAATATCTAAAGCGAACAAACAGCTCATATACAATAGCATACTTAAAAGTATAATCACATATGGCAGTGAAGTTTGACCACTGAAACAAAGAATGGAGAAAATGTTACTAGTAACAGAAATGGTCTTCTGCAGAAGAGCAGCAGGCAAATCAAGAAGAGATCGGATACCAAATGAGAGAATACCAGAAATGATGGGAGTCACACATACAATAATTGATGACATAAAATCAAAACAACTAGTACGGTACGGCCATGTACAGAGAATGCCACATGAGAAGACCCCTAAGCAGATTTTGGCATGGATACCACAAGAAAAAAGAAACAGAGGAAGGCCAAGAAGAAGCTGGAGGGAGGGAATTGAAAAAGAACTAAAGAAAAGAGAAATCCCTCCAGGTCTATGGAAGGCGTCGGAGAACGCTGTAAACCGATAGTAGTAGTAATTACTTACTAATAAGTACGGGTACTAATTATTATGTATTTTAAAAGAAAAAATCATTAAACACTTCATTTTATACTAAAAAAGCTATATTTACTGAAATGGAAGGTTGTAAGTGACATGATAATATCTATTATATGAAAGTAAACTTGAATTCAGGATTTGATTATACATATATTATTGGACTATATATTGGCAAAAAAAAATAATTTAATTCATATACTCATGTTGGAAATTTCATTTACAAAATTAGTTTATATTAAATGGTAAATACTTTTGCTTAGTAACAAAAAATAAAAAACACATGGCCATAAACCAAAATCCAGAAATAAATGTAATTATATGTTAAAAAGGAACGTATCAAACCTGTCGGGATTCTGACGTGTCGGGATTTTGGCTGTCGGGATTTCGGCTGTCGGGATTTTGGGGTAGACCCCAGGAAAACGTATTGTGGCGAAGACTCTATATTTTGAGCTTTACCGGCTTTATAGTGAGCCTAGTATTGGTAGATCTATCAAAATTAACAGGCTGCGGTGGCTAGGTCACTTAGGGAGAATTAATGAGGTGGAGCCGTCGAAACACATTTATAACCAAAGACCGGATGGAGTGAGGAGAAGATGCAGGCTCAGAGCATGATTGGGGACCAGGTGGAAGACTTACTTTGTTCTGATCTAAAATTTTTTTTCTATTCTCGTACTTTAATAATTACATGCATTATTATGATTTCAACACCTGTATCATAATGGGCTTCATTATTATTATGAGTGATTTTCGTTACGATACAGATTTTTAACCAACAGACCGCGAGATGACATTCTGTCTGAAATGTGGGACATGCACAATAAGAAATGTCAAGCTAAATGCATAGGAATATTGAAAATTTAACCTCTAAGTCGTTTTAATAATTGTAAATATTAGTCATTCAATTGTTGTTGTTCCCAAATTCAGTTGTTCCCTCTCAAAATAAATAAAAAAAACCTAGTTTGAGAAATCTAAAATAATTAATTATTACAGTGAATTCACCAAATGTAGTGATACTCCTTACCAAAAAATTTTATCCATTGATTTTTTCTATGTAGTTGTGATAAATCCTGTTTGTTTTGTGTCTTGTGTTATGTTAATTTATTTATTATTTTAAATTTCTCAATGTAAGTGCCTACACCCTGTAATTATTAATTCATTATTTCTGACTATACATCATCATACAATAGATTAAACAAACCCCAAACCTCCAACCCCCTTTCTCAGAGCAACTTTAATAATCACCGGTTTTTAACCAATATTTTAACTTGACCATTCTGTATCAAATTAATCAAATTTCCTATATTTCTCTACATTTAAAGTTTCTAGTGTTAGGCACCTACATTGATATAAACGAACTGACACCCCTCAGTCCTTTGACTGAGAAGAATACAATCTTGCAACTGATTCCTATTTGTCAATCTCCTTACTTCGACCTTTGCCCATAGCTCAAAAACATCTAAGAGCAAAGACCTTTACAATCGTACAAGTGCGTACACACAGTCAATCTGCACTTTAGCTGCATCTACGAACTTTCCATCCAAGCGTTGTCTTTCTCATAGCTAATACATATATCTCTGTTTCATTTAACACATCTGCCTTCAGGATCCATTCCAATTTCACTGTGTTTTGACCTACGAAGCATGTCCGCCTACCCAGTCCTTCACCTAGCTAACCTACTGGCATAATCTGGACGTTTAAATATGTTACTGATGAACTTACAACTCATCCCTTGTAACGGCATCATTCAATCACTTGTAACGCCGACCTGAAGATGATCTGTATATTGTAGAGATCGAAACCGGTCGTCGAAGTAATTAAAAGATTGTGAGTACGTCTGTGTTTCTTTACTTCATTACTTCTTTATTTCATTCATTAGTCATTCATTTTATTAAGTGTGGCTTTGATGCCGTCATAGAGATATTGAAAATTTAACCTCCAAGTCATTTTAATAATTATTGTATGTAACATTCAAAATGTAAATGTATCAACAAAATAATTAATTTAATCATATAACTGCCTAATTTGTTTTGGTATAAAATAAATAAATTTGAATATACATTTTTGTTGTGAATAATCTTAGCAAAAATCATGTATACAACTTGCATTTAATTATCAATATGATGCTCGTATTCGATGACAAACTTCGCCGCTTCGCGGCTCGTTTCGTATCCGTGACACACATTGTAATGGCCATCATTAAATGCTCGTTGTACAGTATATCAATATAGTTCTCAAATATTACCTTCGCCATCAACAATCTTTCAGGTTTTTTCTTTGATTTTCATATTAAAAACCAATTTCTTTAAGTAATTCCTGTAATGTATTTCGGCTAAAGCGAGAAAAATTATTGCTTGTTACTTCCTTTAATATTGTATCCAATGTAGCAATCTTCTTGTTTAACCCGGGAGCCGTCGCGCTCACTTCTGTAATGTAAGTAGTCGCGCGTAGAGAAAAATCTCACAATATAGATTTAAATACGAATTTAAATCAAATTTCTATTTTATAATATTTTTGTTTAATTATTGTGTTAAAAATATCTATTTATAACAATTTTAAAGCTAATTAGTTCTCTCCAAAAGCCATAAACTCCACAAAAAAATAATAAAAAATAAAAAATAAATAATAAATTTAAAAAAATTCCTACGATCTTCCTACTTACGAGTGAAGAGCAATATTAAAACATTTTTGTTTTCACGAAAAAGGATAAAATGTGAGATTTTTTCTCAAGGCGCGACTTCTCCCGGGTCAAACAGAACGAATGAACTTTTCTCTAAATGACGTTTCCTTGAAAGCCATCAATTTTCATTGGTTTTTTTCTTTCATGTCTTTTTGGTTTAGTAATGTCTTTTTAGTAATGACTTAAAAATCTGTAAATAAATCTTTCACTAACACCTGTCATACCGGAGTACATAGTAACTACATTATTAACCGTTGTTTGGTTGTTGAAAATTAAAAGAGACTCAGGAACATTTAACACATTAGTTTTTTCTTTCAAACTGAACTGCTAACTGATGGTGCGGACGGTATCAAATTCGTCACAGCCTTTCCTTACTCGGTCGGCAGATAACGAGGTACCCCAAAGATGATTTCTCAAGTTAATCACAAAGACACATAAAATAATGCGATAAAATAACCGCTGACCTACCCACATCGGACGCATCTGACCGGTACTAGAAATTCACAATTGATAAAATTCATTTGTCTGTGGAATAAACGTACCAGTTTTCGTTTTTCTAAGTTGATTTTTTTTTAATTCAAAAAGCGAAAACTTTTCAAATCGATTTTTCTAGAAAACGTTGTATCCTACCGTCGTAAGGCAAGATTACTTTTAGTAGGCACTACAACCCCTCATCATCATCATCATCATCATCTTGGTGCTACAGCCCTTAGAGGGTCTCGACCTTCTTAAGCTTTCTACGCCATTCTGTTCTGTCCCTTGCTTGCATTTTCCAGTAGCCGACTCCGATCTTCTAGGCTACCAAAAAGAGCACTGAATGGTAGAATGCTGGAAAAGAGACCGGTTGGAAAGCCAAGAAAGCGCTGGGAAGACACAGTAAACAGCGACGCACAAGCCCTTTTAGGAGTCCATGTATGGAGAAGAGCAGCCACAGACAAGCAAGGGTGGAGGCAAAAAATAAAGAAGGCCAAGGTTCAATTGGGGCTGTAGTGCCATAGAAGAAGAAGAAGAAGACTCCGATCTTTTCGGCATCTTGTGTTACCCCGTCCATCCACCTCAGCTTTGGTCTACCCCCTCTTCTCATTCCCACGAGCTGCGCTTTTAGAATCTTTTTTTATCATGTTCGATTCAGGGATCCGGTCTACATGTCTTGCCCACTGGAGGCGGTATCGTTTAATTATAGCGGTAATATCTTTTCCACCAAACGTATGCTTGTAGATATTCTGCAGTTCAAAGTTATATCTACGCCTATCCGTTTTCATAGACCGCTCCGAATATCTTGCGTAGCACCTTTCTTTCAAAAATCGATAGAGCGGATTCATGTGTTTTATTTAGCGTCCATGCCTCTGATCCATATGTGAGAACGGGGATTATCAGTGTTCTATACAGCTTTACACGAGTTTTTTGAGACAGACGTTTGTTAGCTAAGTACTTTGATAGACCATGATAACACCTGTTTGCAATTATCATTCGCCTTTTTATTTCCCCTGATGGGTTATTATTGGGGTTAACCGATGTCCCTAAATATTATATATGGACTCTGACCGCTTCGTTTGAAGTTTTCGTCATTGATGATTAGATCTGCGTCAACATTTCCAGCTCTTGTGTTTATGTTAGTCGCCATGAATTCGGTTTTATTTTGATTTATATGTAACCCCATTCGTTCTGCTGCTGCTACTAGCTCGGTTAGGATTTCCGCAGTTCACGCCCTGGTTCTTGTTATAATGTCCACGTCGTCTGCATATTATGCAAGGTTTTGGACTGTTATATTATCACATTAAATATCTATTAAATATTTTCCCCTGCTATCTAATTAGCGTCTCGTACGACTTTTTCTAAGAATAGATTAAAAAGCTGACATGCCAGCGCATCTCCTTGCCTTAACCCCCTATGTATTTCAAATGGGGTTGACGAGTCGTTTTGAATTTTTGTTGGCATCTTCACCATTGTCACTTTTATCATACATATGAGTTTTTTTTTTGAAATTTCTACCTCATTCATAGCATTGTAAAGACTTAGTCTTATGACACTGTCATGTGCCGCTTTAAAATCGACATAAATATGGTACACATATATGTTAAACACTTGCGCTTTTTCGAGGATTTGTCGTAGTGTAAAGTTCTGGTTAACTTTTCAACGTCCACACCTGAATGCTGCCTTATATTCTCCTAGAAACGTTTCAGTATATTATGGCGTCAATCTCTCGTGCAACATGTTTGACAATATCTTGTATGCTATATTTAGGAGAGTTATTCCGCGGTAATTATTTCATTCCAGTTGGTTTCCCTTTTTGTCTAACGGGCATATTAATCCTTAGCTCCATTCTTCAGGCATTTGCTCCTCAGACCAAATTTTACAAACAATTTCTCGCATCACCTTGGTGATCCGCTCTCCATCGTGTTTAAATAATTCTGCTGGGATGCCATCGCCGCCTGGGGATTTGTGATTCCTTAGTTTTTCTACAGATATTTTCACTTCTTCTACCGAGCGGGGTTCCACGAGTTCCTCATTTCGGTATTCCAGCTATATGTTGTTAGTAGGTTCCTCTTCCAGCAACTCCCGAAAGTGTCATACCCATTGTAACTTTATATCCTTTTTGTTGTTAAGTAAGTTACCTTCCTTATCATTACAATAGCTAATTCTCGGTTTGAATCCTTTCCTAATAATATTTATTTGATGATAAAATTTTCTTGTTTCTCTGTGACTCATATGGCTTTCAAGCCGTTATAATATGTCATTTTCCGAGTCTGGTTTCTCTTTTCGGTGTATGCGTTTTTCTTCTCTCCTTAAGTTTTGTATCTATTTTTTTTGTAAAAAAGTTTGACTTGATTTCGATATTTTTAGGTTTGACTTGAAAGCAAATTTCTTCAAACCGTTTGAAGTTTGAATATCATATTGCGCAACGTGTTTATTTCCAATTCTAATTGCGAGCATACCGCCTTTGACAGGTCTGAAACTTTAAAATACTCTGCTACTCCGCAAATTAGTAATTATAATTGTTTAACTGTTCGATCACCCCCGTAGTACAAATATTTAAGATGCATACAAATATTTAAGATGCAACGGTAAATCATCTCTTCACCCCTCGCGGCCGTACCGCTCGTACCTGGTACCGACATCTGCCAACCCCGACTACCCCGGAAGGACACAGAACCCGAGGACATTCTTCATTCAACATTCAGATACATAACATGTACAATTTGTAAACTTTATTTATATTTAAATTCATTAAAAGTTTCTTATTCTAAAAACATTTCTTATGTATAAAATTCGTACATAATTAAATTGGTCCTTCAAGCCATCATTAATCAGTGCAATTATAATTATTAGTTAGTTATTGTGCAAAATTCCGAAAAATCGCTGTGACAATCCAGGCCGCATTTTTCGACGATAAGCAGACGAGAAGCAGATCATCCGGAACGAGAATCAAAAGGTCAGTGTAAGCGTTCTATATTCTATTCTACCAATTCCTTTACGATTTTATCCTCGTTTCGACTTGATTTATTCACTTTATTCTTTCTCAAACGTTTCATTACTTTTATAAAATATAACATTATTTCTTTCTGAATTTACATACATTTTTCACATTATTTTAAACTCATACTTACATTATATTGCGTCACTTCTTATATTTAGCCTTTTTTTAATTCTATCGATTATAATAAGCATTTTAAACCATTTTTAAACCTTACGTTGTCTACTTACGGGCTTATTCTTGGCATTTTACATCACATTCTATATTTTGTTATTTTACATTTACACATATTAAGGTAGGTTTACATTTAACAGTACATAGCACTTTTATTAACACTATTATTATTCAAAATGTCGCAGGAACAAAATGTTCCATCCCAAAAAAACGATGAGCTTGCTTCTGAGCTCAAAAGGCTCCACATTACGCGTGGAAATTGTAAATCTCAAATAACAAAATTCAAAACCTATCTAGATAAAGAAAAATCAAAAAATAATCCTGATTTTGCTCAGCTTGAAATTAGACTATCAAAAGTTGAACCTCTTTTTCAAGCTTTCGATGACATTCAGATTCAAATATAATGTTTAGAGACTAGCAATGATGTAGCAAATCAAAACGAGCGTCTAGAATTTGAAGATAGCTATTTTAGTGTCGTTTCTGAGGGTCAAGCAATCTTAAATAAGTCTACTGATCAACAGGTAGCAAATGCATCAATCTCTAGCAATCCTAATAGTTCTAATGCACCAACACACCACGTTAAGCTGCCTTCCATAAGTTTACCGTATTTCGATGGGAGTTTCGATCAATTCTTGTTCTATAAAGATACTGTAACAAAATAATTATTGACCTACCCTCGTATACCAGCTCCCGTCTTAGCACAGACAGAACACTATCGATGTTTCGAGATACGCCGATGCAGCGCCGATGACGTGCAAGCGGTCACATGGACATAGCTGGAGATATATAGATATTTCTGGAATATCTGTATCGCATATATAAATAGGACATATTTGTAAATAGAGTTAGTCTTAAGCTAAAGTTTGTAAAGTAAACTTGTATAAATAAAAAATAAAGTCGTATATAAATTACGAACCGCTAGTTTTATTGTAATTAGAAGTAATTACACTAATCACGCTACAGTGGTGTTAACGGTGTGGAGTGTAAATAAATGAAAAGTGAAAAAAAAAGACTTTTGAACTTTATTCGTCGAGAATAATCGGAGTGCGTTAATTGTTCGGTATTCGGAAAGACTTTTAAAAGACTTTTGAACTTTATTCGTCGTTAATAATTGAAGTGCGTTGATTGTTCGGTATTCGGAAAGACTTAGACATTTTGAAAAGTACGTGTGTGCCGACCAAAGATGTTGCTACAAGAACTGACCATAAAACAGCTCCGTGAACAATTAGAAGAGTACGAATTAGACAGCAGTGGGTGCAAGATAGTCCTACAAGCACGACTCAAGGATGTCCTCACGAAGAACGGAGATGACCCAGAGACGTTCCACTTCCAGTCAGCAGGGCAAGTAATCTTATCGAAATTAAAAACTGTTTCTGAAACGATCGATGAAACTTCTAAAAAAAACAACGAAAAACTTGAAGAAGTTAGTAGAAAAAGCGACGATAAATTCGAAAATGTTGCTAAAAGATTCGACGAGACTTCTCAAAAGATCGATGAAACTTCTAGACAGAACAACGAGAAATTTGAAAGTGTTTCTCAAAAGATCGATGAGAAATTTGAAAGTGTTTCTCAAGTAATAAAAGACGTTTGTAGACAGACCGACGAGAAATTTGAAGAAGTTTCCAGAACATTCGATAAGATACAGAAAAGTGTAGACGACAATAAAGAAATGCTAGAAGAGAAGATCAAACAACTAGAGAGCATGATAACTGATACAAAAGTACAACCATCAGTTAATGCAGTAGCTTTAGATCTTGTAGTGAAGGATGAAACACCGAGAGACGAAACATCGCATCATATGAGATTTAAATTACCACCATTCGATGGGAAGTCCTCTTGGTCCATATACCTTAGACAATTCGAAGCTATTGCGACCGCCAACCATTGGACCGAACAAGAAAAGGCTGTTTCCTTGACTGCTGCTTTGCGAGGTGATGCTGCAGATATATTAAGATCAATTCCTAAGGGTCAAGAAAAATGTTACCAGACCTTGTTCACTCGTCTAGAAAAACGCTATGGAGATGCCCATCTACAACAAGTATACAAAGCACAACTGCGAAGTAGAAGTCAACGAGCAAGTGAGAATCTGCAAGAATTTGAAGCAGATGTGGCTCGTGTGGTGCGGTTGGCTTATCCAGAGGTGCCAGACAGCGTTTTAGAAGAAATTGCAGTAGATACCTTCGTCAATGGGCTGAAAGATAATGAACTACAGAAAGCTTTACGACTAGCAAGACCGAAAGTTTTAGATGAAGCACTTGCTATTGCATTGGAACACGAAACGGCTAGTCAAACTTCACGAGGCCATAGAGTAAGAACCATTGAAGAAAGTGACGAACACAACGATGAACGTCTGGAGGAAATGATACGGAGAGTATTAAGTAATCAGATGCCAAAGAGACGCGAGCCTAGATGTTGGAATTGTGGAGACGTAGGCCACATTCGTCGTAATTGTAAGAAGATCGTACAGCCGTCGGAAAACTAGAGCGGGTCGACACCAAGGGGCAACTGCCGACCTCGAGAACTAGAGCCCCCATAGTAACTGTCAACCTTACGTCCTCCGGTGGAATCCACAACTTATACATCGAAGGTCGTATCAGTAATAGATGTAGATCATTTTTGGTGGATACAGGTGCAACGAGAACTATCGCACGTCCAGATGTAGTACGAGACCATAATAAATTATCACCTGCAACAGTAAAGCTTAGAACAGCGACTGGTGAGCTAATTAATACATATGGCGAGGCTAATATGTCAGTATCCATTGGCCAGACCACAGTTGAACATCAAGTATTAATTGCCGAGATCTCCGACGAGTTCATATTGGGGATGGACGTACTACGAAAAGTGGGGGCAATATTGGATGTTCAAAATGGAGTTCTCAGGATCAACGGTGAAGAGTTGCCCTTTCACGACGACAAAGAAGATGTCATCCGCTTACTAACTACATGCGACGTAACCATACCCGGTAATAGTGAGAAAATTCTGATGACCATGCTTGATGGACACTGCCGAGAGGGAAGTTTAAGGATGGTCGAAGATGTAGAAAATGTCGAGTTCCTAACGGCGAAAACTTTGGTAAAAGTTCGAGATGTCATCCCTGTAAGAGTTATGAATTTAAGGGAAACTGCTATTAAGTTAAGTAGAGGAGCTTTGATCGGACAGTGTGTTCCCGTGGCTTCAATTTGCTCTATGAATACCAATGAGAAATCATCAAAGTCAAAGTATCCAAAAGACCTTGTCGAGATGATCATTGAAAGATGCCAAGACCTTGACTATGAACGAACGGAAAAAGTAAGGTCTATGCTGATAGAGTATCAAGATGTTTTTGCTATTAATAAGAAGGATAAGGGCAAAACAAGCATAGTAACGCATAAAATAAATACCGGAGACGCTCAGCCAATCAGACAACGGCCTAGACGACTTCCATTTGCGAAAAGAGATGAAGCCGAAGAGATTATCAAGGATATGGACAAACAAGGGGTAATTGAACCATCGAACAGTCCATGGACATCACCAGTAGTTCTGGTAAAGAAGAAAGATGGTTCAACGCGTTTTTGTATCGACTACCGCCAGCTCAATGCGGTAACAAAAAAAGATAGTTATCCTTTGCCCAGAATAGACGATACATTGGATACTCTCTCCGGTTCTCGTTGGTTTTCCACACTCGATTTAAAAAGTGGATATTGGCAAGTAGACATGGAGCCAGCCGATCGGGAGAAAACCGCATTTTCGATAGGATCAGGGCTTTGGCAGTTTACGGCTATGCCGTTTGGTTTATGTAATGCCCCTGCCACATTTGAAAGATTAATGGAGGCAGTTTTAAGAGGTCTAACATGGAAAACATGCCTGGTTTACTTGGATGATGTAATTGTGGTTGGAAGGTCCTTTGATGAACATGCCAAGAATCTAATAGAAGTCTTTCAACGATTGAGGGCAGCGAACTTGAAGTTAAGTCCGAAGAAATGTCACATGTTTCGACGAGAAGTTAAGTATTTGGGACATATTGTATCGAGTAATGGTGTAACAGCTGATCCCGAAAAGATTGAAGCAATTAAAGATTGGCCAGTACCAAAAGATAAACATGAAATTAGAAGTTTCCTTGGCCTATGTACATATTACCGACGATTTGTCAAAGGATTTGCCAATATCTCCAAGCCCCTAACAAAGTTGACGGAGGAGGGCAAAGAATATACATGGAGTGAAGAGTGCCAAAAAGCTTTCGAACAACTACAAATGGCTCTGATCAGTGCACCGATATTAAGCTACCCGGGACAGGCAGGAAAATTTGTTTTGGATACCGATGCTAGCAACAGTGCTATAGGAGCTGTTCTCTCCCAAATCCAGGACGGACAGGAAAAAGTCATCGCTTATTTCAGCAAAGTCCTGTCGAAACCGGAAAGAAACTATTGCGTTACCAGAAGAGAACTGCTGGGTGTAGTGAAGGCTTGCGAACATTTCCATAAATACTTGTATGGCAGAAAGTTCCTTCTTCGCACCGATCACGCTGCTCTAAAATGGCTCATACAATTCCGTAATCCAGAGGGCCAGATGGCAAGATGGTTAGAACGATTACAAGAATATGATTACGAGATAGAACACAGGGCCGGAAGAGTTCACTCAAATGCTGATGCCCTTTCGAGATGACCATGCAGTGCGAATTGTAATCACTGTGCCAAATTAGAGGAACGATTTTGCCCCGTGAGACGAACCACCGTAATTAATGAGCAATGGCAGCCCCAACAGTTACAAGACGCCCAAGAAGATGATCCATGTATAAAAAGAGTATTGGATTGGATGCGGCAAGGTGAGAGACCTAGTTGGCAGAACATTAGTGCATGTAGTCCAGAAGTCAAGGCCTACTGGAGCCAATGGAATTGCCTGGTACTAAAAGATGATCTTCTGTACAGAACCTTTGAGAACGATGATGGTACAGAATCTAAGCTTCAGTTAATTGTACCTAAAAGTAAAGTGTCAGAAGTATTGCGTCAGTTGCATGACGGTACATCAGGTGGACACTTTGGTATTACGAAGACTCTGCAAAAGGTTCGAGAACGGTTCTATTGGGTGAACTGTAAAGATGATGTAAGAAGATGGTGCCGAAAATGTGAACCGTGTGCATCCGGTAATGGTCCGGTTGGTAAAAAGAGAGCACCCATGAGACAGTACAATGTTGGAAGTCCTATGGAAAGAGTAGCTATCGACATTGCAGGTCCATTTCCAGAAACCGATGCTGGAAATAGATACATTCTGGTAGCCATGGACTATTTTACGAAATGGACCGAGGCCTATGCATTACCGAATCAAGAAGCTGCTACCGTTGCAGAGGTACTTGTTAAAGAATTCTTCAGCCGATTTGGTGTTCCCTTGGAGATCCACTCCGACCAAGGGCGAAACTTTGAGTCAGCTCTTTTCCAAAACGTTTGTAAATTGATTGGTGCCAATAAGACCAGAACAACACCCCTGCATCCTCAATCAGATGGAATGGTCGAGAGGATGAACCGAACGATGGGTAAACACTTGTCCAAAGTTGTATCTGAACATCAGCGAGATTGGGACCAACACATTCATTTATTCCTGATGGCCTACCGCTCGGCCGTGAATGAAACTACAGGTCAAACACCAACCTGCCTGATGTTGGGTCGTGAAGTTCGTTTGCCCTGCGACCTAGAGTTTGGCTGCAGACCTTCCGAGGAATATGTTGCAGGCGAAGAATACGTAGACCGCCTGAAGTTACGAATGAACAACATTCATGAACTTGCCCGACAACACATCCAGATAGCCAGTGACAGAATGAAAGATCAATATGATTCTCGCTGCAAGAATGAAAGCTTCGAAGTAGGTGATCTTGTCTGGCTTTATAATCCACAACGTCGTCGAGGCCTGTGTCCTAAACTGCAAAGACAATGGGAAGGTCCGTATGAAGTTAAGAAGAAAATAAATGACGTAATATACAGAATTAAGAAGTTACCAAACGGTAAACCAAAAGTTATTCACATAAATCGTCTTGCACCATATGCTGGCTCAAATGAAACAGAGGAAGCCCGAGTCCTCCAACAGGAGATGAAAGATGCACCACAGCCAAGTTTTAAGGAATTTATGTCAAATTACGCAGAAAGAAAGAGTGCTAGATTCGGCGTGACCACAGAAGTTCAGCAAGATCTGTTTGGTGTTCCAGAAAACGTCTCTCTAGCCCACTGTGTTGCACAAGACCTCGAGATGACTAAAGGAATCTCGTCCGTATTCAATAGAAAGTTCGGCCGCCTGGACGAGTTAAGGAATCAACAACCTAAAATTGGAAGAGTATTGCGATTGGAAGATGGTCCTCGATCTTTGCTGTATATAGTGACCAGGAAGTCTTATACGGACACGCCAAGCTACGAGAACATATGGCGTGCTCTAACTAATTTGAAGAAAATGGTCTGTAATTATGACATCAAAGATTTGGCTTTACCAAAAATTGGCCATGCAGTAGAAAATCTGGATTGGAAGATTGTGAGAAGCATGCTGGAAGTGATCTTCAGAGAAACTGGCGTACGGATTACTGTGTGTTGCATGAACCCGAAGATGTCATACCCTTCAAAGACAGTAGACTGTTACTTCTTTTCTAGGGGTGTATGCAGAGCTGGAGAATCCTGTAGATTCCGCCATCCTGGGCCATCTAGAGTTGCTGATCGGGACGCTCAGATCTTAAGAGGGGAGCAGTGTAACAAAATAATTATTGACCTACCCTCGTATACCAGCTCCCGTCTTAGCACAGACAGAACACTATCGATGTTTCGAGATACGCCGATGCAGCGCCGATGACGTGCAAGCGGTCACATGGACATAGCTGGAGATATATAGATATTTCTGGAATATCTGTATCGCATATATAAATAGGACATATTTGTAAATAGAGTTAGTCTTAAGCTAAAGTTTGTAAAGTAAACTTGTATAAATAAAAAATAAAGTCGTATATAAATTACGAACCGCTAGTTTTATTGTAATTAGAAGTAATTACACTAATCACGCTACAATACCTTTCAAGCATTAATTCATAATGACAAATCCATACCTGATATCAATAAATTCCATTACTTGCGCTTATCGTTAAAAGGTCAAGCAGCGGATTTATTGAAATCGCTTGAAATATCAGCAAATAATTACAGTGTCGCATGGAATCTACTAGTTCAACGCTATGAAAATAAACCTCTATTAAAAAAGAACCATATAAAAGCCTTATTCTAGACAAAACCTGCTACAAAAGAATGCCATGTAGAATAAAGAAACATTCTAGATGGCATGAATCGGCATTTAAGAGCCTTAAAAGTCCTAGGAGAACCTGTAGATTCCTGGGACGCATTGATAATTCATTTATTCTCCATAAAGCTGGACTCAACAACTCGTCGTGAATGGGAGAGTGAATACGCCAAACATGACAAGGTAACTAGAGAAATATTTTGCAATTTTCTATCTGAAAAATGCAGAATTTTGGAAACTTTAAATATTCAAGGTAATAAAGTCAAACAAAATGTAAAAAGCCTTTTTTCAAGTAATTCTCCAACTTGTTATTTTTGCAATAAAGAGCATACAATTTATAACTGTAAATCATTTATCGAGTTAAGTCCAAGGTCTAGACTAGCTGAGGTCAAAAAATTGAAACTTTGTGCCAATTGTCTGCGAAATAATCATTCAACTAACCAGTGTCGGTCTATGCATTGTCGAAAATGTGATAGTAATCACAACACCCTGTTACACTTTGGTGTCAATAATCAAGATAACAATCAAAATTTCAACTCGAATAATCCTGATACATCTAGAAGAAATACCTCGCAAAATAATCATAACTCCAATTTTAATGCTAACCATTCCACTGAAACTTCTGATTCTCCTGAAATTAGCTCAAATTGTTTAATTGCAGGTAATAATTCCCCAAGGATTGTTTTATTGTCAACTGCCCTGGTAGACATTTTTGATAATCATGGTAATGTATTTTCTTGTCGTATACTTCTTGATAGCGGCAGTGAGTCAAGTTTTATCTCTGAGGAAATGTGTAACAAGTTAAACGTAAATACAACTCCAATACAATGTTCTATTACAGGGGTTGGGCAAGAAACCACAAATATTCTAAAACAAACTGTTGTGTCGGTTCAAGCACGTCAAGTTCCGTTTAAAACAAGTTTCAAATGTTTAGTTATTCCTAAAATCACAAGCAGAATACCCTCAAACTTTATTAATACGTCAAGCCTAAAAATTCCTCATAATCTGATACTAGCAGACCCAACATTTAATGAACCCAGTCCAATCGACATTTTGATTGGTGCTAATAACTTCTGGGATCTGCTCATGGTAGGTCAGGTAAAACTTGGCAAGCATTTGCCTACATTGCAAAAAACTCAGTTTGGTTGGATCGTCTCGGGTACTATACATTCACCCCAGTTCATACAACCTTCTAACATTTCTATCTCATGCAATCTAAGCACTTCTGATCAGGCTATTCATTCACAAATAGCTAAATTCTGGGATTGAAGAAATCAATGTTCCTAAATCCTCATCTTCAGATGACATTCTCTGTGAAGAACTCTTCAAAACTACTACAATTAGAAACTCGTTGGGTCAATTTATCGTCCAACTACCGTTTCAGAAACCGGCTTGCTCTCTTGGCGATTCAAAAGAAGTAGCAACCAAATTCTTATTCAATTTAGAGAAACGATTACAAAGAAATCCTGAACTAAAGTCTAACTATACAGATTTCTTAAGCGAATACGAAGCCCTTGGTTACATGACCAAGATAAATGACTCTGAATTATCAGATAAACCTTGCTATTATTTACCCCACCACGGCGTGGTAAAGGAGTCAAGTACTACTACTAAGTTAAGAGTGGTGTTCAATGGATCAGCTACAACAACTAGTGGCTTATCACTTAATGACATTTTAGTAGCCGGTCCAACTATTCAAGATGATCTATTTTCTATAGTTTTACGGGCAAGAAAACATAATATTATGCTGACCGGAGACATAACTAAAATGTACCGGCAAGTATTGGTAGATTCATCACAACGCTCGCTCCATCTTATTCTTTGGAGGTCTAATCCTGAATCAGAAATACACACGTATCAATTAAATACACTTACATACGGCACAGCACCTGCAGCCTTTCTGTCTACGAGATGCTTAAAGGAACTGTCAATACAATGTAAAGATACACATCCAGACATTAGCAGAATAATCGCAAAGGACTTTTACGTTGATGATCTTTGCACAGGGTGTTCATCAGTTGATGAAGCAATATATCTTAAACAAAGGCTTTCTGAAATTCTCATTTCTGGTGGCTTTCCACTCCGTAAATTCATGTGCAATGCACCAGAAGTACTTTGTGAACAATCTGAAGGAGATAATATCATATTAAATTTCGGTGAGGATTGCAATAACAAAACTTTAGATCTTCTCTGGAACTCTCAATCTGACACACTACAATTTTCAATAAAATCTCCTTACAATTCATGTCCAACAAAACGAAAAATACTATCTTGTGTCTCTCAAATATTCGACCCATTAGGATTAGTTCAACCTGCAATAATCATAGCAAAATGCATTATTCAAAAATTGTGGCAACACAAACTTGATTGGGATGAATCAATCCCACAAGACCTTTATACCAGCTGGATTAAATTCCATAATCAACTTCAAGATTTAAATACATTAAAAATACCTAGGCATGTTCTACCTAGCAATCCACTTCTATTAGAAATCCATGGCTTCTCTGACGCCAGTGAAATGGCATACGGTGCTTGTATATACATTCGATCCTTAGATTCAGAGGGTACTTATCATTGCCACTTACTTTGCTCTAAAACAAGAGTGGCTCCCCTCAAAACAATTACGATTCCTAGGCTCGAATTGTGCGCAGCCTTGTTGCTGGCAGAGTTGACTCAAAAGGTCATAATCTCTTTAGATCTTTCTATTACTCAAATCTTCTACTGGTGTGACTCAACTATAGTCTTATCATGGATCAAATCTCCTTCTACTCAATGGAAAATTTTTGTCGCTAATAGAGTGACACAAATACAATCATTAACAAATTCGGATTCTTGGAGATACGTCAATACTCACGAAAATCCAGCAGACTTGCTCTCTCGGGGTCTTAGCCCTACGTCTTTAATTGATCATTCTCTATGGTGGAATGGCCCTAAGTGGTTACTGTATCCTGAAGAACAATGGCCCACTGGTGTTTCAAACACTATAAGTAATTCTGATCTACCTGAGAGGCGCAAAGAAAAATTAATTTCCTTTCAGTCTACAGTTACTGAAGGACTAGATCTTATCAACAGATTCTCTAGTCTTAACAAGCTTCAACGAGTCACTGCTTATTGTTATCGATTCTTTGATAATTGCCGTGTACCTAAGGCAAATAGAAAATCCGGAGCACTTGATGCTCAAGAACTTAATCATGCTCTAAATACTCTTATTAGAATTGTTCAAAGGCAAGAATTTCCGAATGAATATCTTGACTTATCAAAATCTAAACCTACTAACTCTAAAAGTAAGATTTTACGATTAGCCCCATTTTTAGATGACAAGGGCATAATTAGAGTTGGTGGCAGACTTAAACACTCCAAATTTGATTTTCAAAAGAAACATCCTGCAATAATCCCCGGTAAACATGTACTTTCTAAATTAATTGTAAATCAAGAACATTTGCGCCTTCTTCATGCAGGGCCACAACTATTACTAGCCTCAATACGAGAACGGTTTTGGCCTACTTCTGGCAGAAACTTAATCAAACAAGTTGTGAGGCAATGCTTACCTTGTTTTCGCTTTAGTGCTTCTCCCACTCCATATTTGATGGGAGATTTACCAGAGCATCGAGTAACGCCTCAACGGCCTTTCTATAATACAGGTACAGATTTTTGCGGACCCTTTTTATTAAAGGATCGACAAACTAGAAATTACAAAACAATTAAAGCTTACTTGTGTGTTTTTGTGTGTCTCTCAACGAGAGCGATGCATTTGGAACTTGTAAGCAGTCTTACTACAGACGCTCTTATTGCTACACTTCGTAGATTTTTCGCTAGAAGAGGTTTAAGCGCAAATATATATTCCGATCATGGCACCAACTTTGTTGGCGCTAAAAATGAGATTTATAAATTTCTACGCACGAGTGAAAATGAAGTCAAATCTATTTTAAATTCTGAAAACGTCAAATGGCATTTTATACCTCCTCATGCTCCTCATTTTGGTGGTATCTGGGAAGCGGGAGTCAAATCCACTAAATTTCATTTAAAGAGGGTACTCGGTCAAATCCCACTTTCTTACGAAGACTTCGTAACTGTTCTTCATCAAGTCGAAGCGTGTTTAAATTCCCGACCTTTATCCCAGATTTCCAAAGATCCCAATGATCCACAGTCTTTGACACCTGCACATTTCCTAATTGGAGAACGCATTACTGCTTTACCTGACCATGACTATTCTACATTCAAAGAAAATTCGCTCAGCAAGTTTCAACGTCTTCAAAGAATCATCCAAGGTTTCTGGAAGCGACGGTCAAAGGAATATATTTCCGAACTCCAGCAACGGTCTAAATGGAAAAAGACCTACCCCACAATTTTGAAACCTGGACTCATCGTCTTGGTTAAAGAAGATGGAATCCCGCCAATGAAATGGAAAATTGGCATAATTGAACTCATTCATCCTGGTGTTGATGGTATAGTCAGAGCTGTTACCATTAGAACTGGCTCCGCCGTATACAAACGACCCGCCATGAAGATCTGTGTACTTCCAGAGGATCTTCCCAATCATTAGTTGCTTGTTGAAGCCTACCAGCTGTCAAGGGGGCCGGTATGTTTAACTGTTCGATCACCCCCGTAGTACAAATATTTAAGATGCATACAAATATTTAAGATGCAACGGTAAATCATCTCTTCACCCCTCGCGGCCGTACCGCTCGTACCTGGTACCGACATCTGCCAACCCCGACTACCCCGGAAGGACACAGAACCCGAGGACATTCTTCATTCAACATTCAGATACATAACATGTACAATTTGTAAACTTTATTTATATTTAAATTCATTAAAAGTTTCTTATTCTAAAAACATTTCTTATGTATAAAATTCGTACAATAATTCATATTGTATGCATATGCTTGGATTGTTTGTTACGCTCGTATTGAAGTGTGTGCTTTGTGCGATAATGTCTGAACCTGAACCTTTTTCGGCTCAGAATACGTACCAGAACAAATTTAGTCTAAATTTGAAGGTATTCCCAGTGCAAAAATTAACAGAAAGACATCTGTAGACGAAGCAGAATTGATTAAGGAAAAGAAATATACAGATTTATTGATATTACGGCAGGTGATTGCAAACCAATGAAAATGGCAAAGTGCATAATATGTAAAAATAAAGAACAGCGTTATAAAATGACAAACAATAGTGTAACTTGTTCTTTAAAACGACATCTGATGCTGACAAAAAATTCATTGAACCCACTCTGTCTAAAATATACAGGGTGTCCAGAAACTCTACCGACAAACGAAGACAGGAGATTCCTCAGATAATTTTAAGACAATTTAACCCAATTAATCTAGCCCGAAAATGCTTTCTAAAGGAGCTAGAGCTATTTAAAGATGGCGTCTGGTAATTAGTCTGGATAAATTATTTAAACGAAACGCCGGAATAGTGAGTAACTAAGTTTAGATGACTAGAAGTGAAAATTGTTTAACTCAGTAAATAAAAGCCTCCTCATATCAATGTTGTTTTTAATTTTCTCCCAGCTCGCGTTTATATCTTTGATGTCTATTTGTTTCAGTTGTATCTGTAAGAAGCAGCAACAGAAGTTCTAGGAAAACGCAAAGTCATATTGAACAAAGAAACAACAAAAATACACCATGTTTCGGAAAAGAAATAAAAGAGAAATCGTGTAAAACATCCATTTTTTTGTAAAAAAATAAAATCTTTGATTATTAATAACTCAAAAAGTATCGATTTAAATTAATAACTTTATAGAGGGTATCCAGAAACTCTACCGACAAGCGAAGACAGAAGATTCCTCAGCTAATTTTAAGACAATTTACTCCAGTTCACCTAGTCCTAGTCCTAAGGGAGCTAGAGCTCTTTGAAGATGGCGCCATGTAATTAGTTTTTCTTAAATACCTCCAGAACGTTTCTAGTAAGAAAAACGAAAATTGGTACACTTATTTATCTTCCACAGGTAAATCGATTCCATAAGCTTCCATTTTGGGTGGGGCAACGGTTATTTTATCGCATAACTTTTTGTTATTAATTTTTAATTTTGTTATTAATTTTTGAGTCTGCATTATTAAAATGTAAGGTATTATAGTACTAAAAGGTACTATTACTTTAAGTCGATAGGATACACCGTTTTCTAGAAAAATCGATTTAAAAATTTTTCGTTTTTTGAATATCAAAAAAAAAATTCAAAAAAAAACTATTTAGATAAACGAAAACTGGATCGTTTATTTATATTCCAGAGGTGCATCGATTTCATTAATTTCGAATTTCTAGTACCGGTCATATGCGTCCGTTTTGGGTAGGTCAACGGCTATTGTATCGCATAACTTTTTGTCTTTAATTTTGAAGAATTTTTGACACTAAATTATTAAATTATGAGGTATTCTAGTACTAAAAGTTACTCTTGCTGTAAGTTGGTAAAACACACCTTTTTTTTTGAAAATTTTTTTCAATTTTTTTTCAAATCCAGGAAACGAAAAATTATCAAATCGATTTTTCTAGAAAACGGTGTGTCCTACCGACTTACAGCAAGAGTACCTTTTAGTACTAGAATACCTCACAATTTAATAATCCAGTATAAAAAATGCTTAAAAGTTAAAGACTAAAAAGTTATGCGATAAAATATCCGTTGCCCCACCCAAAACGGACGCCTATGACCGGTACTAGAAATTCGCAATGGACGGAATCGATTCAATTCTGGAAAGTAAATACGCATACCAATTTCCGCTTTTATAAATAGAAGCTTTCTGGAGGTATTTAAGAAAAACTAATTACATGACGCCATTTTCAAAGAGCTCTAGCTCCCTTAGGAAGCGTTTTCGGACTAGGTGAATTTGGCTAAATTGTCTTAAAATTATCTGAGGAATCTCCTGTCTTCGTTTGTCGGTAGAGTTTCTAGACACCCTGTATTGGATTTATTTTTTTTTTTCGTTCATAAATTTTTGTTGAAGTAGATTAAAATACACTTGGTATGATAAAAAAAATCCAACGGATTTTTTGTTTTAATCTAGTAATAAAATGCCTAAAATTATTACCAATTACCGATAAATTGAAACTTGCCAGCAAGCAAATTTACGCGTAAATGGGTAATTTTCTTGAATTTACGACTCTATTTTGTCTTGAATCGCTTTCTGTATAAGTTATTTTTATATGGGACTCATTGTATTTTAAATTTTCTTATAATTGGCAACTAACTTTTCTATCTCGACAAAAAAGTATATCTACTAAATAAATTATTTTTCAAACTCTTTCTAACTAGTTCGACAAACAGTTTGAATTTTCAAACCTGCAACCATTGAGCAGTTTGACTTGACTTGAGTTTGACTCGAAATTAAGTCAAACTCAAGTCAATTTCAAACATTCAAGTTAAACTTCTGCAACGCTAACTACTTGCCTATTTGAAACCTATAAATATAAACTTAACCAACAAATTTTCAACTTTCTGCATGAACTGTTCTATAACTAGAATTAGAGGTGCTAAACTATTTGTTATTGAATCTATTATTATAATATATTTAAATGTATTAATTATCGAGTCACTTAGAAATAACATTTTTTTATATTCAACCATATACTAAATAATTGATTAACATTATACCATAAACCGCAAGTAAACATTTATGTAAATCGTATGTTTCACGGAATCAGCATGTTATCCTTTCTCCCGACAGAGGTGTAGAATGTGCCTACGTTCACTACGTTGCCTGCAACGGCCTATTTATGGATTAATCACCTCTTGCAGTCAATTTTAAATTAATCGTTATAATATTATTAAATCTATATTTCGTGGTGTGAATCAAATACGCAGTGGCTTAGGAATTACAATTTTTAAGTGAATAACGACAATAATTGACAAACTATTTTGTATGAAACTAAAAGATAATAGTTATTTACAAAGTAAAAAGAGGAGTTCCTTCGTGCTCTAATATATCAACCACGATACACTAAACACCGGTATGTGAAGGCGCATCGCAGTTAAAGAGTGTGACGTCACTTGCGAAGCAGAATTTGAAACTGACTGTAACGTAGATGTTAATTATTGCAAATACAAATTAATAATACGAGTTTAAACTCGTGTAGATTTTAAAGTTGTATTTATATTTACCGAAAGTAATGAATTTGTTAAATATTTCCTGTATGTTATGAATTTCCAAAAAAAAAATAAAATATAATGCATAAAACACCTAAAGCTAAATATGACATTAAATAAAAATACTAATAGGTCTGGATCCCGCGTGTGAAAAAAAAGTTTATTAATAGCAAGCTGAAAATTTGTTAATAGCTTAAGGGTGTCTAGTCGGACAAACTTTGATATATGGGAACACTGGAACAGGGGAAGTTTTAATTGTGGAACAGGTTAAAAATTTGGAACGGTCAGACCACGAAAACGGCACATGTATTTTGTCCGACAGAACAGACTTACACTCTCCGAACAGATATTAAACTCTCTTGCAAAAATCAGACTGCTATTTATCACCAAATGGGCGTTTTAATGAGTGGAACATGTAGAATATGTCAAATGACAGGAATTATGACAGGTGATAAATACCAGTTTGATTTTTGCATGAGAGTTTAATCTCTGTTCGGAGAGTTTAAGTCTGTTCTGTCGGACAAAATAAATGTGCCGTTTTCGTGGTCTGACCGTTCCAAATTTGTAACCTGTTCCACAATTAAAACTGCCCCTGTTCCAGTGTTCCCATATATCAAAGTTTATCCGACTAGACACCCTTAAGCTATTAACAAATTTTCAGCTTGCTATTAATCAACTTTTTTTTATACGCGGGATCCAGGCCTATAACGAATTAACACAAATATCACATCACAATCTATGTAAACAGAACGTAAATAAAAGAGAATTGCTTCGCACGTGACGGCATGCGCAAAACTGACCAGCTTTTGATGGGCTATCGAGCATACCGGTGTTAGTGTATCGTGATATCAACTAAAGGCTTTCGCGTCTTTGTAAAATCTAATTATTGTAGTCGTACGAAAAAAACTTGGAATAAAAAAAATTACTCTAAAAATTAATTTTGTGCTGACTTATGTAAACCCAGATTGAAAATATTTGAATCGTGCTGCTTCTAGTCAATTCTGTGATTAAGGAAAAAATTCAACAACAACAATAATTTGATAAACTGAATTTATTCCATACAGAAAAATTCCCTTAACGAAAAAGAATAAGTAAGTATTAAGAATCTAGATTATTCTAGATATAATGTGTATAAACTTGATGGGTAAATGGGTATAAACACAAAGTGTCTTGACAGTTAAAGTTGAGTTTTTATCAACGAACTGTCAATAGTGAATGAATCGCCATGAAGCGAAGTTAATGCGGCCAGGATGAGATAGAAGATGGTCAGGCGAAGGAGGGAAGATAATCGCCATCTTTCGTAAACAAACAAATTGATAGTGCTAGTCAGGTACGTCAGAGTTGCCAGATTGGGATATTTTCCCACAATTCTGGGGTAATTTGGAAGCGTCTGGGGGAATTTCCCTAAGCAGAAATGGTTGGGGGATTTTTTGGGGGCCAAATTATGGAGGATTTACGGAAACATAGACTTTCAGTATATTTCTAAAAGGTTTTTACCTTCTTGTAACACTGATGATGCTCTTGTTACAGAGCAAAAACGTTTTGTTTCTATGTTTGTAGCCCTATAGGAGCTTTTTAAACTAACATACCTTTTACTAGGACAAAAAATGTTCATTAAATTTTTTTATTAAATTTTACTTGTAATTAATGGTATACAGCCAGCCACAGGAAATTCTTCCTTGTGGATAAGTTTATTTTTATTTGCATTTTTTTATTTGGTTTTATAGATCAATAAAGTTTTATTTATTTATCAATAAAGTTTATTTTGTTTAATATTTATAAAAAATAAAGGTATTATTTCAGTTAACTAAAGGAAAAGTTGAAATTCTGACTTTTGGGTCCCCAGACAAAGACAAGTATTATTAATATCGTAGTGTTGATAACTCAATTCGTAATAGTGTTTATGGCTGTAATAATTTTTAGCAAAATCGAATTTTTAGCAAAATCTCTTCCAAACTTTACTTTTGTAAGCATTAGTACACTTTAGAAGACCAAAAATAAGCATTTTTTCAAGATTTTTTTTCTCAGTACCTTTATTAGAAATGAACATAAAACTTTTTACATATTAGTAACTAACTCTTAGAGAATACAAAAAATATATCTTTTTTCATTTATGCACGTACACTAATATTGTAGAGGGCGCCAAAGTCGAGGCCTCGAAAAAAAGTAGTTCCGATGGCGGACAGTTAATCTCAGGATTGGGATCTCTGAAACAAAAAAATCGTATGTCATTTGAAAAAGGAAGGTTTCTTACGTGACAATTTACCGCAGTTAGTGAAAAATTCCGCAAAAAAAAAATTTACGGAAATTTGAAAAATTTTATATATATAAAATTTGTGTCATTAATTTATTACTAAGCTGTTATTTGTAATTATTAATAATTAGCGCTAAGATCGTATTGACGCGACTTTAAATGTGAGTGCGAGTGAGATGCGCGATTGGACTGCCTGAATGGCATCTTTTTGGCACTCATCATGGTGTAACAAAATGAACTTCTGTTGGAGTGATATACTCCAACAGAAGTAATGAAAAAGAAAAGAAAAGACTAGGTAACTAAATAGTTGGGATGAAAAGAGAAAGGTGAGATGGCTTCTACGTTGAGAAGCCGCAATAGGAAAAAATAAAAAAAAATACTACTTTGCAGTTGTACTGAAGAAAGGGGGATTAGAAGGGATAGAAGTAAAGTGGGAAGAGACAGAGGCAAACTGAATAGAGTTGGCTAGCTATAGATGCAAGAGAGCAACTTGACACTCAAGGATGGATACGGCTCGTTTGCATGCCTGTCGAAGAACAGTAGCTCTATATAGATAGTAATGATGACTAAAAGATGAAATAATAAAATAAGAATAATGTACTGAAAATGAATGGAGATGAATAATGACTAAAAACGAACAAAATAAATAAAACTAACTAATCATGGGCGCCATGAAAATGATCTTCGATCATTTTCCCAGGTATCTTACACTGCTGTCAAATACTAAATATATTAAACCTGTAATAATGAACATAAAGGAGTAATAAAAATAAATGATATACAAAATAAATAAACATTTATTAAAATGAACTACCAGATTTTTAACAATCTCTGAGTTAAACAAGTTCATATTATGTGACTCTAACATGACAAAAGTTTGCAAAAGTTATGTTCAACCTAAGATAACAACAATGTTACCTGTTACAAAATTACAGGTATAAGTACCTTTCACTAACATATAGGGTACACAATTACATAAGTCTTCTACCAAATGGTTATAGTACGCCTGCTACGTACAACTGAATTGAAACCGACAAAGATGAAAATAATACAAATAAATAGGCCCAAGCCTCACTAAGGGAAAATACAATAATGAATAAATAAAGTTAAATATACAATTGACTAAAGTAGAAATGAAGTTGAGATAAATACCGACGATGACCTAAATTAACCGAACAAATGGAATAAAGCAAATAACAGTAAAATATTTGGGAAACAAGCTAGTAATATTAAAAAATAAATTTACCCGAATTACATAAACCAATATCAAAGCAATAATAAAGCATTAAAAACCTAATTTTCTCTAGGCTTATTCCTGTGCACAAGAAGTTACCGTAGATACAAAGTTTGGGAACCAAATAATCTAATATACAAATATGTCAAAAAAAACCAGAGGTAACCTAAATCTGGAAAAAAAAACATAGTGTATTTAACAGATAGTCTGAAATATAAAAAAAAAAACAATAGTTACTAAAACACCTCACTAAATGTTCCCAAACGAGGTTGCGGTTGCATCCTAGAAAATGATGCACCAGGATGGTGCGACCCCATGACTCCTGTAGGCCCAGGTGTCAAGACGAAAACTGAGCTGGAATGCTCCCATAGCTTGCTCCCAATTAGACATACTCCCATGATGACTTGACTGTGGCTGTAGTGGTTTCCCAAGGTGGTCAAATAAGGTCTAGGACTTCATGGTAGGGTTTCTCCCAAATGGCTAAAAACATTCCCAGTTTTATTTCCCATTTTAAACATTAGCAAAAAGTAAAGGGAAGAAGAAATAATTGAGGAAACTTTTTAGAAGCATTAACATAGAAAAACCGATCATTAAGATGGAACAAAAACTAATCTCAGGTAACCTTGAACTATTTTGAGTGTGAACACATGAACAAATAATGATAAATGTGAAATTTGAATATGATTTATCTGAGGGAATATCTGTAAAAATATATAGAATTTATAAAAATATTGGAGGTTCAATAAATTTAAAACCTACAGAGAAATGATAATTATTTCTAATATTAATTGAGAATTGCATATGTTTGGTTATGTCTAACCAAAAAATATATTAATATATAATTTTCCTTGAATGAATATTCAATAATCGAAATAATCTACATAAAATCCAAATA
Organism: Diabrotica virgifera virgifera; assembly: GCF_917563875.1. Classification (NCBI taxonomy): domain Eukaryota; kingdom Metazoa; phylum Arthropoda; class Insecta; order Coleoptera; family Chrysomelidae; genus Diabrotica; species Diabrotica virgifera. The sequence goes on from NC_065449.1 coordinate 51,053,151, forward strand.
ATGAGTTGACTAAGAAATTTAACAATGAACCTAATATCTCAAAGGTTCCATCACAAAAACCAAGACTATACATAAAAAATTACTATGAAAAAGTAGATCTCACCGAATGATTCCTATTTATACTCCAACAGGAGTTGTCACCCACATGTCTCCTCACTCCAGACAATCCCTGGTGGTAACTTTTTACTTTACGTTAAATTTCTTATGTGATAAAATAAGTTGGAGGAAATCATCCGCCATTCTATATGGTATATCTATTCGACACCACAGCTCACAGTCAAGTAAAGAACGAGAGGCGTTTCTCCGCCAAGGTAAACGTCAAATTCTCTCAGAACCCGAATAATTCTCGATAGGTGGAGTACGTTCCATCACCGAGGTATGACGTCACCTCAGTGGTCCTATACGAGAATTTAAATGAGAGACCGAGGGAAAATAATAATAATAATTATTAAAGAGCTACTTTCGTAACGTGACCGTTACAATGGACGGCCGCCTAATACGTGCATGGCGTACATCAAATTTAAACGTTGATTTAGTTATTTTCTGACTTTCATTGTAATAATAATTTAACCCAGTTATTAAGCCTTGAAAATCGCCATGTTTCGTTTTTTTCAATTTTAAAATGCTTTTACCTCGAAAACAATCCACTTTATAGAAAAATTAGAAGAGAACTTTTTTATTCAGAATGGTCCAGAAAACCTAAAAAATGCTGATCTTTGCAATTTGATTAAAAAAAATTGTTAAAAAAAATTTGGACCACTTTTTGCGTGGGCGATTTCTTGAATCTTATTCTGGAATATCTCACGAATGTGATTATGCAAAAAAATCTCATGGGAATATTTTCTCCAAAGAACCCGCTGTTTTCGCCTTGTCTAATTGACTTATCGAAAAAACTCTATAGAACAAAACTTACTTAGAATTAGTCATTTTATCCAATTCCGGACTTATTTTTAATGTATATTTTTTACCCTCGAGAAGGGGATATTCCCCTCCATTTTTGTAAACTGGAGGGGATGTAGAATGGTAAACTTTTTCTTATATAATAATAGACAAGTTCAACTACCTATTCCCAAATTTTCATCCTTCCTTTAATTTTTTTGAGGTTTTTGAAAAGTTTTGTGTTCCTTGATCGGGCTATAATAATTAAAGACTGGATTATATGCAAAATGCATATGCATATATATGCTGCATATTTCTCATGTTTTTCATAAATGCATATGCCTTGCATATTTGGAGATTTAAGAGCATATAAATGCATATTTTGATGGGAATTTACTCTACCCCATTTAAAAATAAGGTATATATTAGTAACATCAACATCCATTAAAATAAAATGTGAAAGTAAATATTTTGCTGTTAAGCTCCTTTGTTGTTGTACCCATAAACATAATGGGCGTTATTTATAGCTGCAGGTATCATTATCCGGATATTTAAGATTTATAGACTTCTCAGAATTTACAAATTACCTAAGTAAATACCGATTATATTTTGAATAACATTACAAATATTACCTGTACTTTCTGCTGGTGTCGGCCAACTATGAATTATTCTGGGAAAACCAACCAAAACGAAATTTTAAGCATTTTAAGGGTAGGATAGATTATTTTATTTTATGAATGGTTAGTCTTAAATCAATCGCCGATTATTCAACTTTTGTGATTGCAAGTTATTGACTATACTGTGTAAAAAAATCATTTTATTATTATTGTGAAAATGCCTAAAGTAGCAAGGGAAAAATCAAGTCTTCTCAGAAGTTGGATTGGAAGTAACAATCATCTAAAAGTTATCGACAGTGAAAGTATGTTTTGCACCATTTGTGATAAAAAGGTAAGTTCTCCACTTCAATAGATTTTTAAACTTATCAAACTTCTTTGCACATCTATGTGTCTGTCTATTCTAAAATGACAAACCGTCCCATTTCTTCAAAAACTGTTTTTTAAAGTTCGCAACGGTTTGGCTTATACAGAGCGAGGTGTTGAGAGTGGCCCACCCTGTATACTACGGTACACTGACTGTACTTTATTGTTTGACGATTTCAATTTCACTTTGAGAAATAAAAAAAAATTGGGGGAGGTTTAAAAAGTTTGATCATTTTAATGTAGGTATCTATTTACGAAAACATCTAAAACATCATTATCATTATATTCCAGATTCCATGTCAAAAGAAATTCCAAGTAGTTCAACACATAAAAACTTCACTTCACCAAACTAAGCTATCAAAAAATGATAATAAACCTCGCCAGCAGATTCTACAGAACAGTTTGCAGATTCAGAATACGTCAGTTGGGCAAGAAACCTTTGCAAAGGATTTATGCCATTTTTTTTTGAACTGCAATATCCCTCTGCACAAGTTAGAACATAAATCGTGTCAAAACTTTTTAAAAACTTATTGCAAGATTAAAGATAAACCAGCTCAAATACCAAGTTCTTCAACTCTTCGGAAAAAATATGTCAGTGCATGTTACAAAGATGTGATGACGAGTATTAAAAATCAGTTAAAAGCCGAATATCTTTGGATTTCCGTCGACGAAACAACGGATACAAAGGGTCGACAAATTGCGAATCTAATTGTTGGAGTTCTTAACGACTCTGGCGATTTTAAAAACTCATACTTAATTAGTGTAAAATGTTTGGAAAAAACAAACTATGCTACAATAGCTAGATTTGTTAACGAATCCCTAACAAATTTTTTTTTACCTGATCAAGTACCATTTGAAAAAATATTATTAATGCTTAGTGATGCCGCCTCATATATGATGAAAGCTGCATCCAATCTTAAAATCTTTTTCCCTAATTTAATTCACTGTACATGTTTGGCGCACGGCCTAAACAGAGTTGCAGAGAAAGTTAGAATTGAATTTCCCAATGTAAACACCTTAATAAATAATGTAAAAAAAGTATTTCTGAAAGCACCACTACGTGTACAGGTATATAGGGAGATGCTTCCCGATATTCCTTTACCACCAGAACCAGTATTAACCAGATGGGGAACTTGGCTTAAAAGTGCTATATTTTTATCTGAACACTACGACGACATCAAAAGCGTTATTTCAAGTTTTGATCCGACTTGTACCGCTATTGATAACTGTCAAAATATTTTTAAAGAAAAGTCTATTAAAAATCAATTGTTGTATATAAAATCGAATTTCGATATCATTGAAAGTTCAATTACAAAATTAGAGGCTCAAAATTTATGTCTTCACAATAGTATGTCTATTGTTGATTCGGTTAAACAGAAAATAACAAATCTGAATGGGGAAATTGGAGTAAAAATTAAAGATAAACTTGATGACGTTTTAAACAAAAATGAGGGTTTCACTTTATTGCGTTCAATAAATAATATAATCAATTTTGGAAACTTCGATGAAAATATTAATATGGATCCGTCTCTAATAGCAAAGTTTAAATATGCCCCAATTACATCTTGTGACGTTGAGAGATCTTTTTCTGCCTATAAACAAATATTAACAGATAGAAGACATAATATTAGTTTAGAAAATATGAATCAATATATGATTATTTATTGTAACAATAAAAATATGTAAATTTGTTTTATTGTACTCTTTTTATAATATTAGTTTAGAAAATATGAATCAATATTGTAACAATAAAAATATGTACATTTATTTTATTGTACTCTTATTTATCTTGTGGTCAAAATAAAATATTTTGCCGTTTTATTTGTCACAAAACCTGAAGTTAAAAAAATATATTAAGAAATAATAATACAATTTGGTTTAAATTCAAACCTATTTATTTATTTTTATTATTTTTTATTTATTTATGTATTTAACGTAAACCATAAAATTATTCATATAAAAATAAGTGCATATATAAATGCATATTTGCATGTTAATTGTGCATATTCAGCTTGTTTTAAAATGCATATTGCATGCATATTTTAGACATTTTTTAGTGCATATTTTCCAGTCTCTAATAATAATATATCAAATTATAATATATATATGTAAAATATATTTTTTCCTTTTCTACAAATTGTCCACAAAAATCTTCGTAAATTTAGAGATTCTCATGTTGCATAATTTACACAATTCATACAGCTATAATAGTTGACTCACCAATTGAGTAATATTTTTTTCGTTGTAGTTGAGTGTTCATTTTGCGGAATTAGCCACTGAAATTTATACCAAGAAAATAAGTTTTGCAGGATATAAAACCTATAAGCACTAGATTCTTTGTATCATGAAGAGATAAGAGTAAGTGAATGAATATTCTTAGATACAGATTACCAACTATTATTTCTAAAAAACTGTCCTACTTTAAAAGCAATACTAAATAAGTTGTTTTGTTGACATTTACCTACGTTAAAATGAAAATATACGTTTATAATGGGATTATGTCTCATTTTTTTTTTCATTTAGCTTAATGCCTCGACAACTGTTGGCCATTGGTACAGTACAGTTGATTTTGAAATCAGATACCTAGTGTGTAGTGTGTCTGTTGAGTAAATGTCTTGTTACTTTGGAAAGTCGATTTCATTATCTTTATAAAGAGACGCTTAATGTATCCGAACGTCTGCAGTCCCTCCAGTGAGTACCGATAAGTGAGTAAAATTTCCTACCGAGCTGAAATTAGAAATATCAATATCACGACCCCTGAATCCAAAGGTAGTACTCGTATCTCTTACTACTGAACCACTGAGGGGGTTATCCCACAATTCATTGTAGTGAAAACTCCACAACTATTGTTTGATTTTTCGATTTTTTCACTCCGGAAATTGTTCTCAAAACAGATTATATCAAAAAATAGTGAGGTGTTGTTATAACCGAAAGTTGTTTGGCGGTTATCTTTTTCAAACTTAATGGGTGACTTACTTTAGTGTAGATTGTAGATGTTTTAGGCAGATAGCTATGCACTTAATTGAAATATTCTGAGCGTGATGTTTTTACTCTCAGCATTGTTAGTATGGTATAACTAGACCCAAACCCAGAGTGAATCCAAAGTGAATCCAAAGTGATATTGGAATCCTCCAATACCAAATTGTTCTATATGGTCCACATAATGTTCAGAAAAAGATGACACCATTTTGAGCGTCGCGTTTGGGAAGGGGAGAGGGGGAGAATCGGTAAATTGGTAGTTTTTTTACGTTTTTCGTCAATATTTCTAAGACTATGAGGTTCAGCATGAACAACCTTCTATATAAAAATGTTCTACATTAAATTTGAAATAAAAAAGTCCCTATGCATAATTCTTCTAAAACTAAAATGAACGGTTCCAAAGTTACGGAGGTAGTATAGTAGAATTGATCAAAAAAAGGCCTAACCCAGACCTCCAAAATAAAAGTTTTCCTCCAACACCAAATTATCCTATATGGTCCACATATTGTTCAGTAAAAAGTTACACCATTTTGAGCGTCCGGTTTGGGGGGGAGGAGATATGGGGGAAGTCGGTAAATTAGCAGATTTTGTTTTTTGTTACGTTTTTCGTCAATATTTCTAAAACTATGCTTTAGCGTAAACAATGTTCTATACAAAAATATTCTACATAAAATTTAAAACAAAGAAGGTCCGTCACATAATTGTTATAAAATCAAGGGTTCAAGAGTTACGGAGGGTGAAAAGTGGATGTTTTCGATACTTTTTATATTTTTTAGGCAATTTATAATATTACTACTGATTAAAGAAATTTTCTTTAACAGGATTACGTTTTGTAAATAAAATTTGCTATTGCCCAAAAAATATAAAAAGTACCCAAAACCTCCACTTTTCACCCGTAGTAACTATGGAACCGTTGATTTTATAACGAATATGTATCGGACCTTATTTGTTTTAAATTTTATGTAGAACATTTTTGTATCGAACATTGTTTATGATAAAGTATAGTTTTAGAAATATTGACGCAAAATTAAAAAAACTACTAATTTACCGACTTCTCCCCCATCCCCCGCCCCCCCCCCAAAACCGGACGCTCAAAATAGTGTAATTTTTTACTCAAGAATATGTGGACCATATAGAACAATTATTTGGTGCTGGAGGAAAACGTTTATTTTGGATGTCTTGGTTAGGCCTTTTTTTAGACCAATAATTATACAATACTACCTCCGTAACTTTGGAACGGTTCATTTTAGAAGGATTACGCATAGGACCTTTCTTATTTCAAATTTAATGTAGAATATTTTCGTATAGAAGGTTGTTCATGCTAAACCGCATAGTTTTAGAAATATTTACAAAAAACCTAATAAACCACGAATTTACCGATTTCTCCGCCTCTCCCCCTCAAACCCGACGCTCAAATGGTGTGACGTTTTTCTGAACATTGTGTGGACCATATATAGAACAATTTGGTGTTGGAGGATAACTTTCACTTTGGATGTCTGGGTTATGCCATCTTTTGGATCAATTGTATCATACTATGTTGGTATTTTCTTGTTGCTGACATTTTCTTTTAGTATTGGCAACCAAATCCTGTTAAATTTGTAGATGTGTTTGCTACACAGTTTTCTTTATTAAGTAGGATTCTTTCATGATTATTGATATATCTTTCCATTGTACTCTGTGTTCATTGTCCCAGGCATGTTTGTATATCTGTTATTGATCGTCTCTGTTTTTGATGTATGTGTCATGCTCACTTATCCTGATACTTATAGCCCAATAAATGACCGTTTTGGAGTGTAATTTCCAGGGGGCAACTCCGAATTGCATGAAAATTTGGAATTACGTTCTACTTACCCCCCACTTCAAAGTTGAATTTTACGCACCTTTTGTTCAATAAAGTTTTTTACGTAAGTCAATACAAGACTAAGGTCTCTTGACCTTACCATGATCAAATTTTTGTTATATGTAATGTAGTTTTTCGTGAAAGTCCTTTGTGCTTTGTGCTTGTAATATATATGTTTTTTCAACTTTTCCGACTAAGAACAGCAAGAATTGACCACCTTTTTTCAACAGACAGACAAGGTTTTTTTCTATATTTTTTCCATCATTAAAAAAACTGCACAAGTAATACAAGTATTTTTTGTATATGGTACATGGGATCCATCTCTCTTCATAGTGGTATTTTGAACCTTTTGACCATAGCTCCGAAGATGGCTTTATAAGCCGAAAGCGCTCAGCTAGGAATTAACTGATTTTATAATTTTTAAATAGGTTGTCCTGTACTTGGTGATATATTCAGTGACAGAGCCATTGGAAAGTAAATTTCTCGATGTAGAGTAGTGAACGCATATTCATGGCTGATATGCGGATACCGGATGCCTTTAGTAGTCCAGGGCCCAGGGTTTGCGATGTATTGGCTTAATTGTTATTAAGGGAAATACTTTCTTGAACATAAATACATAAAGGCATATTAAAAAAATCACTGAAAAGTGATAATTTTAAAATCACAGAAAAGTACACTTGTTTTACACACTTCAAAAGTACACTTTTCCCTGTTCACCTGAGGTTTGTTTCTTCCTGAAATGCATCTTCATTAGAGCAGATGTTTTGGGCTTTACCACATAATGATTTGGTAATTTCCTTTTTGATGTTAACGTTGTGGTTTAAGTGACAATTTAAGTATCTGTGGTGATTTGGATTTCTGTAAGCTTTGGTTGCATAACCTGTATCCTTTTTTGTTAGTCACACATTCGAAAAAGGAAGTGAATTTTTGATTGTTTTTCATGGTGAATTTAATTAACTCTGTTAAAAATGTAATTTTCCTTACAATAAACTGTGACTCCATCCCATATATACATAATAAATATTATATTTAACTTAGACATGCAATACGAAAACAGTTCCAGAACCTTTTTTAATAGGAAATACTTAAAAAGGCAAAAAAAGTCAAAAGGCTGTAACTCAAACACTTAAGAAATATTTCGATAAAGGGAAAAATGAAAAAAGATAAAAACAATTACAAAATGTTGTGCAATTATGAACAAAATCTATATACCTAGTCATAACAGAACAAAATAAAAAAAAGGTCATGAAGTTGAACGATATGCTATTAACATAATACCTGACAACTATAACTAGAGTTAAAAGAAGAAAAACATGCTTGAGACATTTGATGCGACGGTAATTTACATTTAAATAATATAAAAACAGGATAGAAACGATCAATGGGAAGATACGTCAAAGATCATAAAAAGAACGTTTTAATGTTAAATATAAAAAACAATAATCAACTTAAAACTTCCAATACAAAGATTTTTAAAATAGACATAGATATATTGACAGCAACGAAGAAAATGACGCTAGACACAAACATGAAACTACAGAAAACATAAAACGAAGGAAGAATAATTTTTTCAATGGAATCAACACAGAATAATGGAAGTTGATTAATTTTGTCTAACACAATGTCCTAGAAGGTTGTTAAAAAGAAACAGTTATTTTTCTTATCCAGAGAGATTATTTAACCTTAATTACTTATGTTTCTTTTAAGGGACGGGGTCGAGTTCGCTCCCAATGGTAAGAATTTTACCTGAACTAAAAAAGGTAGAGTCCGAATTGGCTCCCATAGACAAAATTTGTTTTACCTAAACATGTCGAAAATATCACCCAGCGTTGTCACTTCTTTCAAATTTTCTCTTTTTGTTAGAAACAGGTACCTTCCTAGAAATATTTATGGGAAAGGAGGAAGACCTAACCCTTCGGTCCTAACTTAACTTTCGGGTATTAGAGTGTAGAGCGCAAACCGGCCGATTTCAGGTAAGAGCGCAAAACGGTCGAGCGCATACCGGCCGACACCGATAATTTGTGTTAAAATTGCCACATATGCGAATGTTGAACTAAAACAAACTCTAAAAGTATTTGTCTAAAAGTATAATTTTCATATAAAAAGTCTATATCACTATGTAAATTTCCTAAGCAGTATAAATATTACACGATTTGGCAACAATGTCTAATGTTTCCGCGATTATATGAGAGCCTACCCGCATTCATGCGGGAGCCAATTCGTACCCTTCTAAAATATACCTGAACGAAGCGGAGCGAACTGACTTCACCCCTTTTAAGTGCCTTGTCCCGTTTTGCTGATGTTGACAAATACTCTATAATACAGACCGGTATATTGACCGGTGTGCAGGAAAGTGACGTCACTTTTCTGCACACTAATGTCATAAATCTTATACTGTGAGAAAATATCAACTTTGTTAACATAAAACTGTGCAGAAAAGTGGACTTTGAAATCTTTGAATAGTGGTTGTAGAAAAAGGCTATTTTTGATTTAAATACACACTTTTTGAAAATATTTTATGGGAACATTTCAAACATTTCAAAACATTTAAAAGAAAATATTAACTATAAATTTTTCAATAACTAAAATAAAATAAATTATTTAGTGATACGCTACTGACTCTACCTGCGTAGTCATTGTTGTGGCCATCAAATTTTAAATTGAATTTAAGATTTGTCACCTACACTACTGACACTTCAAAAAATATTCAAACTGCATTGATTTCATTTCTGATGATGCATGGGTATCTTTTGCCAATGTTGTCAAAATTCTCGGCACGTGGATCAACTACACAAATTTAATTTTCTTTGCTGTCATGAATTCTTCTCTAAATGACCTATCTAACAATAGACTTCTTGACAATCTTTAAATAAACTCCGGATGGGTTAAGTTAAAATGAGTTTTGTTTGTTGTAAAACGCATTTTTGCAAAATATTAGTGGAATACAAACAATACACTATTTATGTAGCTTTTATTATATCTTGCAAAATTGTTATGATTGTGACAAACTACTTTTTGGAGGTCGCAGCTAAGAATTTGTATTAAATAAAGCACCATAGCAAATTATTCGAGTAAAAGTCTTCGCAAAAACAAACGTGAAGTACTGTTTCAATTTTTGGATTTAAAACGCCAAGAGGTCCTTTCATTAGGGATGGCGATTTTTTGACAAATCACCGGTTTTCGGTTATACCGGTTTTTCTTACTTACCAAAAACCGGTTTCCGGTTTTTTCTAAAATCAATAGCCAATAACCATTAGGTTACAATGTTACATTTACATTGCACTTTAGCAGAGGCAGTGCCGGCGCTAGGGTATAAGGTGCCCGCCTGCAAAACTAGCACAGGCGCCCCCCCCCCCACACAGATACTCGTACAACCCGAGCCTCGGGAACATTATGTGTGTTCGTGTTCAAATGGAACAGATCAAACCGGTTACACTGCGTAACCTACCCCGTATCTATCTGACCCCCAAGCTGTACCACCCCCCCCCCTAACGCAGTACATAACGAATAAGGAGGCTTTGTACTGAACGATACCTTAGATGCCCTGAGTAATGGAACATCCTCTGTATTACTTTATGTGGTTACACCACCTGATTTTAGGGGTAGCTATGAGATAAGCTTTTCTCCCTATTGATGATTTGATTTTGGACTTGTGTCCTAAAAATGTGTGTTCCGGTCAACGACTTAAGTCAGTGTACCGCAATCCGCAAATGTCCCCGGTAAATAAAGTTCGGTTACAGTTTTATTGGACCCATCACCTGACAAAACTACTTCACTTTAACTTTTTTAAGAAATTGGCTAAGAGAACTAAGATTGTTCTTTTGTGTAATTTTTTCTTTTTCGAATTGTGCCCCAGATAATTTTTTTTTTGAATCCATTTTTATTTAACTAAATAAAAATAATAACTTAACTGTATATTAATAATAGTACATACTGAGTACTTAACAAATATAATTTTATATTAATTGAATGCTAGAGTCTTTAACTGCAGAGTACAACTTACAGACTATTCTGTATTATAAATCACATGAAATAATACTAAATCTAAAGAGCTCTAGACTAAATTTTTAAGTAAAATGTTTATTTTAAATATATTATGTTTTTATGGGATTAATACTTAACTTGATACCTATTAATAGGTACGTATGAATACATAATAGGGGAGAGTTGGATAAAACGTGATAGTCGGATAAAACGGGATACCTAGCCTAGAGACCCAACTAGTGCTGCTATCAATCGGACAACGACGAAAACTTGTTCTCAGTAGTCATTTTAACATTCTTAGTTCGTTTTACCTCGGTGCCATTATTTGATAAAAAGTTGTTGTGCTTAGAATTGTTTGGCTCTATTTTTTTGGTACTTTTTACTTTTAAGTGCGTTGTTTTCTACATTATATTGCCTACATATCTAAACATATAATTCCGGTGACTATTACATTTAATTAAGCACTCATTAACGAATATTCTCATGTGTAGTCTATCTAATTTTACTTTCACGTTTAGGCAGGAGCCATTTTTGTTTTGAAAAATGTCTGAGTTGGACAAAACGGAACACTTATAAGTTGGATAAAATGGGATACAGTTTTTTATGTCCCGTTTTATCCACCTATTTATTTGTTGGCCTATTAATTTTTTAAATAGCGATAAAACGTGTTCTTATACTGCAGAAAAGAACAACATATTTTTATGTGACTTTTATTCTGATATACGTACCTAGTCCTAAATAAAAGGTCTTATTTCCCATTTTGCAATAAAACATAAAAAAGGCCTATTTTTAAGTTTCTGACTACTGAAGATATTGTTTTTCCAAAGGTAAATTTTGCTTTGCAGTCTTATATTTACTTAAATATACTTTTTAGATAATTTTATGCAAAAATTTAAATATTGTGAACCTATCCCATTTTATCCAACCGTGGTATGCTAAAACGGGATGTGCAGAACTTTAGTAAATATTTTTTTGCTATTTTCCGGTCATTAAAAATAACTAAAAATATGTTTTTTGTGTGCTTCAATAATCGTTATACCTATAAAAAATAATAATATGATAATTTCTGTAATATTTTTTCCGTAATAAAAATAAACAAGAATGGTATCCCGTTTTGTCTAACTTTCCTCTACATTAGACAGGCTCGGGCGGCAAAAAAACAGTATCACAAAACTAACAACTTGCAAGAAATTTGAGGAGCATAAACAAAGCATTCTCATTAAGAGCAAAGTTGTTTGGTTGAAATATGATATTTTGGACCAATAAATTATATTACTACATGGTAAGAATTCTATGCGGCATTGCATATTTTTGTATATTATGTGATACGCAAAACTAACAAACACAGATTAGAGTATTATGACGAGTTTAAACTACATTTAAAAAAAATGAATTTTTTATTATAGTAGTTTACTTAATAACAGCAAAAAAACTCATTCTGGCGCCCCCCAAACAGGGGCGCCCGCCTGCAATGCATCCCTTGCAGGCCCATTATCGCCGGCCCTGAGCAGAGGCGTAACAGAGGTCCCCGCAGCATGAAGCTTGCGGGGGGCCCCAATATGTCAGGGGCCCCATCTTGTCGTCTAATATATGCAAAAATATGATATTGTTATATTATTTTAATATACATAAGGTTTGTTCCAACACAACGAGAAACCGTCCATGTAACCATCACCGTCCTGCGCAGTAAACAAAATAACCCATGCAATGCACGGTATACAGACACAGAACGCATGGAACGTATTATTTCACAGTAACGTGATCGTTACATGACGGTTCTCGTTGTGTTGGAACAAACCTACTATTATAGTAACGTTTTTTAACTATACTCCAGGGAAATAAGGCAAAAATATACCATGTTCGGGACACTTGAGCAGCCAGGTTGCAAATGGGTTTTTTGGGTACTATATACCTAATACATTATACATATAAAAATGCCCGTCACAGTTCGGACGAGAAATTTAGTTATTAACAAATAAGTGTCAAAAATGGCAGTTTTTTCGTTTAAATCGCTACGGGTAAAAATAGGGTAATTAAATATCTTATTTATACTGATATTCTTTTAGTAGATGAGCCAAGGTTTAAAATGGCAGTTTTTGATGTTCGGTTTGATCATTTGTTGCTTCAGAAATTGCAAAATAAGACTAAAATTTCGAAAATAAAAAAATTGCTATAACTTTTGTGAAAATGACGTTAAGACTTTCATATTGCACGAAAAGTTAAGACAAATAGTCCATATAATTCAAAAAAATTTTTAAGATGATTCGTCAATTAGTTTAAATTTTATTCAATTTGTTTATCCCAATGAGCTTTTCTTCGCAATATTATTGTTCAGAAGATAGTAATGTAATAGAAATTCTGTGAAAACCACATGAAAGAAGAGAACTCATGATTTCAAAGTATTTTAAGAAAATCGTTAAAAAGTCATTTTTATCATTCCGAAAACATTTTACTAAAGTGGGGTCATTTTTAGTTCATAAACAATTTGAATAACTTTGTTAGTATTGACTGCAGATTAAAACTACTTTAGGATTTAAAAAGCTGGTATTTTTATACGAATTTTCAAAAAACCCTTTTTGCCTAGGGTAATTACAGTCAAACTTAGCAACTTTTTTTATTTAATTGACAGCTACTTTGTTTATAACAATTAAGCAACCCAACTAGCGCCATTTCGAAGCTGAAGGTACATACTTTACGTGCAAAAGTTTGGGTAAACTTTAAACTTCAACAGAGTTGTTAATAAAGCTTTAAAATAACGTTCTAACGAAATCGATTTGTGGTCGGTGGAAATGAATTATTAAAATCCGTGCACTCAAAAAATGAAACTGATTCTTCAAACATATGCTGCGATTAATATCTCCAGAGTTTGTTGATGGATTTTGATCATAATTTTTTTAAATTGTATGTACTCGTAGACTTGTAGAGTACGTTATGTACGTAAATCCCCACCTAACATTTCAAAATCTTAGGGGGAGTTCCCCTTATCACTCAGGGATATGAAAAATAGATTACGACCGATTCTAAGACCTACCGAATATACATATATAATTTCATAAAAATCGGTCAAGCGGTCTCGGAGGAGTATGACAACTAACACTGTGACAGGAGAATTTTATAGATGTAAATATATAGATGGGTATTAACAAATAGGGTGGTGATGGAAAAGTTTAAATTAAGGGTTGTATGTATTGTTTAATCCTAAATCATATAAAATTAAAATAGACAATTTTGTCCAAAAAAATTTAAAAAAATGTCAGGGGGGCAACCCCCCTTATAACTTATGGGGTATGAAACATATATTTAAACCTATTCTCAGTCCCATAGGATACACTTGTAAAATTTTATAAAAATCGGCCAAGCCGTTTCGGAGTAGTATGGTAACTAACACTGTTACAGGAGAATTTTATGTATATTGAAGTAACTGTGAATTAAATAATAAAAGTGGCTAACTTTGACCGTAATTAACATAGGCGAAAAGCTTTTCTGAAAATTTGTGTAAAAATACCAGCTTTTTAAATTTCAAGGTAAATTTACTCTACAGTCAATATTAACAAAGCTATTCAAATTGTTTTCAAGCCAAAAATGACTGTACTTTAGTAAAATGTTTTCGTAGTGACAAAAATTACTTTTTAATGATTTTCTTTAATAATTTGAAAACAAGACTATTGTTCTTTAATGTGGTTTTCAGAGAATTTCTATATAATTATTATTTTCTGAACAATAACATTACAAAAAAAAAGCTCTTTGGGATAAACAAATTGAATAAAATTTAAACTAATTGACGAATCGTCTTATAATTTTTTGTGCAGTATACGGACTCTTTGACTCAACTTTTTGTGAAATATAAAAGTCGTAAGGTCACTTTCGCGAAAGTTATAGCAAATTTTTTATTTTTGAAATTTTAGTTTTATTTTGCAATTTTCGAAGCAACAAATGATCAGACAAAAATTAAAAAACTGCCTTTTTAAACATTGGCTCATCTACTAAAAGAAGAATACTATAAATAAGATATTTAATTATCCTATTTTTACCTGTAGCGATTTAAACGAAAAGACTGCCATTTTTGACCCTTATTTGTTAATAACTAAAATTTTCGTCCGAACTGTGACGGGCATTTTTGTATGTATAATGTATTAGGTATATAGTACCCAAAAAACCCATTTGCAACCTGGTTGCTCAAGTGTCCCGACAAAAACCTTATTTCCCTGGAGTACTAGTGTAGTATTGAAAATGAAGTTGTTCATCAGATAGACATATGTTAATAAAATTGTAGATATATTCGCTGATAGTAGTGCACGAAGAAATTTGTTCATCTCATAGAGTGATACTATGTAATAATGTAATCATTTATTATTTTTGTTCTAATTTATTCTATACCAATAAAGATGAATAATGTAAGTTGTCATAAACCATGCATGAATATACTAATAGCTCAGTAAATTACTGTTTTGGAGTTTAATTATCAGCGTCACGACAGATTTGCTTGACAATTTTGATTTAGGTTCTACTTAGGCCCGCCGAGTGAGAGGGGGTACAGCCGGTATATTTTACCGGGGCCCGGCGATGTTAGGGGCCCGGCGTCGACCAGACCAAAGACGTAATTTTTCCAGTTTTTTTGCTCCTCACTCTATGTTCATAATGCGTTTACTTAATACTCAGCTATATTTAATATGACCTTTATCTCTATTTTGAAATATAGGGCCTAGTATTGAGGCCACTGATAATTTTGAGCCCGACGCAATATTTCGCTGTGAAATATTTAATATTGTCATAGATTGTATAATAAGCAACTTAACCAGAATATTTAAAGCGGTAATTGAAATTCATTCGCTATTTTTCATTTATAGACATTCTGAGATGAAGATAACGCCAATATTAAGAAAAAAATTGATAAATTGCGCGATTTTTATAAAGAAGACGATAGAGCGATGTACAAGGAGAATATTTGTGAATCTTAACTTTCTCCAATAGATCTACTTAATAAAATTAGACATCCCAGATTGGAGTCATTACTTCCTAACGTCGTTATATAGTCGCAAAAGGGAAAATATCCTTTAAGCTGGGCATTCACGGTCAATCTATTTGGAGCTACGCCAAATGGCTTCAGCCCATTCATGACCACTCCAAATTGGTTATCATTTCATGTCAGATTCCGAAAAAGAACTCGGCGTAGAACGAACGAAAAATGGACGTGGGTTTGGACATTAAAAATGAAAAATGGTTAACAAAAATACATTGGTTTTTATTAGAGATTAAACAAAATTATAAACAAAAAAAGAAATCTTAACTAAAACATAATTCAGAATAAACGAGAATAGAATAGAGAAGACAATAAATTCTGGAAAGCATCAAAGATAGAGATATAGCGAAAAATTAAATAAAAAATAATATATGTTCAATAAAATGAATCCCACTATATAAACCACGTTACTTATCAACGCAACAATTAACACTAGTTTTTTATTTTCGGCTTTTTTCATTTAAAGAAATAAATAATTAAAATAAATTATTAACGAAGTGTTTAGCACATGTTTTATTATGCAATAAACGAAGCTCCAAGTAGTAATAATATAATCTCATAGATGCAGCCAACAAAACTATAGAGATGCTTCCAAATGGTGCCCTTCAAGTCGAAGTTGTCAATATAATCAATGTTTTTATTGTATATTGTTATTATTATTTGTTGTTATTATTTTTTATTATTTATCAAGTGTTATTTCCAGACTTGCGTCTACATTTGGGGAGACCGGAAATGTTGCTGAACAACAAAGAAAAGGTCGGCCTAGAATTGCCACGGCTGGATATGACCGATATTTATTTCACTAGGTATCTGTGCGAAGAGAGCCTTTTTACTACACGAACACTATCACAGCGCCTTCAAAATGCCGCTGGTGCCCTTGCTTTTACTCTAAAAGACGTTTAAAAACATTTGGTTTGGTATCTAAGGGCCGGTATTTCCAACCTCACTTAAGCCAAAGCTTACTTTAAGCCTTTGCTTAAGCTTAGATGCCTGTATTTCCACTTCAATTTGAGGCTTAAGCCTAGGCTTAAACCAAATAATTTTAAGCTCGTGCGGGAGTTGGTTTAAGCCTTTGCTTAAAATTTGTTTTCTGTTTTTGATGTTATTTCTATAGAATTATAGAGTTGTTTTGAAAACCAACTTTTAAGTAATAACGTTATTATTGGATTATTAAATAATAATCTATTAATTTATTAATCGTAATAACGATTATTAAAATTCTTACTACTTTTGGAAGGTGTAGGCACATGAAAATTGGTTATTTCTACAATGCTTGGTAGGTATATTTATTTTACAAAAATAAACTTACATTCCAATTTGACATTTTAAGGAATATATATATAATAAACCAAATTACAAAGACGGATCTATTGCTTATGCAAAATAACAATAAAAATATAACCAGAGAAAATATAGACAATAAACTAAAAACACATGTACCATGTTTACACAAAATTAAGTGAAGTAAATATAACATTGATACAGATGACAAGATAAAATTAAATGTCAACAGTAGTGGTTTTTACCTCAGAACAGTTAGCTCTGGCACTTTGACGTATTCAAAGGTACCAAACCAATTAACTTTACAGCTGAGCATCAGTTTAGTTAAGATAATGATGGAAATACGGCACTCAGCTTAAGCTTCTCCTTAACTTTTGACACAGGCTTAGCTAAGCAAAAGCTTAAGTAGCTATTGAAATACCGGCCCTTAGTGTCCTTTGAGATTAGTACCATTGATATATCGGCATTACGGATTACATTGCGCTACTGTTCACAGACCTGTCCAAGTTTTCTCGATTTTCAAGTAGACGTCGAGTACGCGTATGGACAAGACCAAGGGTACCAAGAAACAAATAAAGAAAGAAAGACCGTGTCACATCTTTCGTTCATTTGGAGGTGGTGGTGTTGTGGTTTGGGTTGGACGCTGTTTCGGTGGAAGAACATAGCATCTCCACCTTTTGGTAGGGGAGCCCAAGCAGGGATTTTTGCAGTTACTAGAGCGCGTCAGATTAGCATATGAGGAGAAACCTCGTACCCTGCAGATGTAACTCTACCATATAGTGGCTCTTAACATAGGGGAGTTCGTTAAGGGGGGCCCGAAAAAAAATCTATCTTTAAAAAAACTAGAAATTGTCAGATTAAGATAGGGTAAGTTAAGTACATGCAAAAGAGTGTATATTTCATAAATCTGACGATTTGAGCCGGGCGTAAGGAAATTACTGAGTCCCAAAGTTTCACATTAAAAAAGCGATTATTTCGCGAAATGAATGACAGATCGAAAAACTAAAAAATATGTGCTCAATATTTTTTAAAAATCTATCGAATGATACCATACACGACTTCCCACGGAGAGGGGTGGGGAGTAAATTTAATATTTTAAATACGATTCCCGCGATATATCGCGAAATGAACATCAGATCGAAAAATTGTAAAATACACTTATTCAATATTTTTGAAAAATCTATCGAATGGCACCAAACACGACCCCCCACGGAGGTGGGGGGGGGGTTACTTTAAAATCTTAAAAGGGAGCCCCATTTTTTATTGCATATTTGGATTCCTTACGTTGAAATAAGTAACTTTTATTCGAAACATTTTTTCGAATTATGGATAGATGGCGTTATAATCGGAAAAAACGATTGTTGGAAATGGAAAATTAAATTAAAAAATGGCAAGCGCCCACTAAAATGAAATACTTTACTTACCTTTTTTTGGTTTTACGACCTACTCTTCACAACCCAATAGGTCCCCATAACGCTCGATTGACTGCACATTTATCATACTTTGCTCCCCTACTATTTGCTACGACACTATGAATGGTCAGATGTTTTGATTGAGGGCGATTATTGAGCACAATATTGTTAATTTTCATGCAGCCATTGGAGTCCAGTTCTTTTCTCGACTATACCTAATGCTCGACATCATAGATATGCAGTTGTCGAAGAAATAACAGATTCGCATGAAATTCGTCATTTGGCATTTCCCTCCCGCTCTCCAGACCTCAATACCATTGAAGTCAAGCAATAATTCATGCCAATGGTGGATATATTGGGGCACAATTGCTTTTAATCCATGTCTATAAATACAAAATTTAATTTTTATTTTTTATAAATAATTATTCTTTAATTTTTCTTCTCTTCTTCTTTTTCTTCTTTTACATAGGCAGTACTGCCTGTTTTTCTTCAACGGTGCCTTTCATTCTGCCCCTAAGTTGTCTGCCTGTACTTCTCCTGCCTAACGGTGACTTGTCCCTGGCTATTCTTACTATCCTTGATTCAGACATCCTGCTTATGTGCTCATTCCACTCTTCTTTTCTGTTCGTTACCCAGGTATTTATATTGTCTACCCCACATATGCGTCTGATTTCCTCACTTCTTACCCTATCCTGTAGTCCTTTTTCAGCAATCCTTCTTAAGATCGTCATTTCGTTGGTTTCCAGATGTCTTCGTGTTTTGCTTGTATCTGGTCTTGTTTCGGCCGTGTAAGTCATAACTGGCCTAATAACTGACTTATATATTCGGGCTTTTATTTCCAATCTTAGGTGTTTGTTTTTCCAAATTGTGTCGTTTAGGCATCCAGCCGTTCTACTTTCTACTGGCTTTAATTATTTGGTCTTTTACCTCTTCTTCGATATTGTTGTATAATTTGTCTAACTCCAATTTGCATCTTATTGGTTCTTTGGCAATTACTAAACTTTTGTTTTTTGGGCTGATATTTTCATATTCATTTCTTTTGCGTTAATGTTGAACTCGTGCAATAATCTTTGTAGGTCGTCTTCGCACTCTGCTACTAACACAGTGTCATCAGCGCAACAGAGTATTTTTATCTCTCTATTGCCCATTTTGTACCCTCTGTTTTCTTCACTTGTTTTATTATTGCATCCAGGATTATGTCAAACAGTAGAGGGCTTAGTGAATCTCCTTGACTGATTCCTGTGTTTGTTTCTATGGGTTCTGTTATTATTCCATTGACTTTCATTTCTATTTTATTTCTTACATATATGTTTTCTATCAGTTTTATGTTATCCAGTGGTAAATTTTTGTCATATATTAGGTCTATGACATCTTTTAATTGGATTCTATCAAACGCTTTCTCTAGGTCTATGAAACAGAAAAAGGCTGGTTTGTTATATTCTAATGATTTCTCCGCTATTTGCCTTATCACAAAAACTGCATCGTTACATGATCTTCCACTTCTAAATCCTTGTTGTTCATCCGATACATTTATGCACGCCATTATTTTCTCCATAAGTATTTTTGTTGTGAGTTTTAGTATAGTGCTCAGTAAATTTATCCCTTTATAGTTACTGGGGTCTGCCCTATCACCTTTCTTAAATAACGCTATCATTTGAGTGGTTCTCCATTCTTCTGGAATTCTTCCTGTATTTATTATTTTACTTATAAGGATATTCAGTTCTTTGTGAAGTCTATCTTCTCCGTATTTTAAAAGTTCATTAGCTATTCCATCTTTCCCAGGAGCTTTTCGATTTTTCATCTTTTTTAAGGCGTTTCATTATATCTTCCACTTTAATTTCTGTTTTCTCATCCGATTCTAATCCTGGTGTTTCGAGATCTTTGTGATTAGCTGTTTGATAGAGGTTTTTTAGGTAAGTTGTCGATGTATTTTTTATCAATATGTTTTACTTCTATCAATTCCTTCATCTCGGCTCTTTGACCTCTTATCATTTTCCACATTTCCTTTTGCATCCCATAAAAGTCGTGCTCCATCTCTTTTGAAAATGCTTCCCAATGTTCTGTTTTCTTCCTTTTTACTATTGAGTTTAATTCATTTCGTACTCTTTTATATTCTTCATATATTTGTCTCGTTCTTTTGGACTTGTATTCTATTAGGTAAATTTTCTTTATTTTTTGTAGGTAATTATTTTTGGAAAAAATAATATTTTTTGTAAATAACCGTAAAATATGTTTAATTAAAAAAATACTAAGTTGTTTAAAATTTATTGAGAATCTCTTTACCTTGGCGGTGCAGTTATAGTAGCTTATACAAAAAGAAATAATTCTTGCATATGCGCCCATACACACGGGCAGGGGGGGGCGTGCCCCCCTAGCTTTTCAGACAAGAACAAAAATTAAATTTATATTACATAAACGTACCTTTGTCAAAAAATTATTGGATAATTTTGAGAGATAAACCTGAAACAACATATTTATTAATAAAAAAAATTCACATATTGGGTACCTAATTAATAGTTTAACAGAAAATCTGTGTCTGCGACAGCGGTCTATATGGAATGTGCATAATACACATTTCGCACAGTCACGGTATGCTATTAACGAAAACATTGAAAGAGATTAGAAACGTGGGAACATGATATATACTGTAATCGACACCCAAAATTACAAATTAAATGAATTATTTATAATACTGCAAAGAAAATCATATCAGCAAGAAATCCGATCTCTGGCCGATAATCACTATGTATGAGCCATTTGTCTTTGAGAACTGGCACTATAAGTGTAAAATCTGTGAAGTGATTATATTAAGTTTTGTGTACACCGAATAGAACCATCTTCATAAGGTATTTAAGTAATTATATTTTATGATTTAAAATACGTAAATTCATATTGAAAAATAATTTTTAAAATTTATTGAACATAGTCAAATTTTAGTTTGTAAAAGTATTTTTTAGTAAGTAGATTATTTTTAAAGTGTACATTATGATGAACAGAACAATTTTATTTAAATGAAAACGGGTGATCTTGCATGATGAATGAGTGTTATATACAGGGTGTCCCAAAAGTAGCGGAAAGGTCGAATAATTCGCGAAATGAACATCGGACCCAAAAACTGAAAAAATGTGTTAATTATTTCTCAAAAATCTATGCAATGACACTAAACAAGTCCCCCACTCCAACCCCTGGGTGTGGAGTAACTTTAAAATCTTAAATGGAACCCCTAATTTGGATTTTCCTTGTAAAAATAAGCAAATTTTATTCGAGCCATTTTGCGAATTGTGGATAGATAGCGTTATAATCGGAAAAAACGATATATCGTGATACCATAGCAAAATTATGGAAACGGTCTAATATCTCGAGAAATATACTTCCAAATGAAAAACTAAAAAACACATGTTTAATATTTTTCAAAAATCTATAGAATGACACCAAACACGATTTTTCATTCCACACTCTGGAGATGGGGTGGGAGTTAACTTTAAAATCTTAAATAGGAACCCCCGTTTTTTATTGCAGATTGAGTTTCCTCCTCAAAAAATAAGTAACATTTATTCTAAACTTTTTTTAGAATTGTTGACGGATGGCGCTATAATCGGAAAATGCGATTTATTTGCGCCATCTATCACCGATTCTAAAAATGTTTGGAATATATTTGACTTATTTTTCATAAGGATCTGCAAAAATAAAGGGGGCTCCTTTATAAGATTTTAAAGTAAAAACTTGGTTCGACACATACTCATGGTTAGTCTACTCGCCAAAGTTGAAGGCAGGGCTTTGCAAGCATTATATTCTTTTCAAATCGGTTTTAAAGAGAGGCGCATTTGGTTCTGTTAAGCTCATAAAGACTACAAACATTTTTACGAAGATGCCCGATCACATGAAAAGAGTATTTGGCATCTAGAATCTACAAGCAAGGCCAACAGTTTTTGTGATTCGATCAAAATGAAAAAGAAAAACATTATTGAGCAATTGGATAGTGGGATTAAGAACTTGTGAATATCAATAGGAAAAAACTTAAATCGCGTCTTTAATTTTTTGTGGTACTCATGACATTTCCATTTAAAAACTTGGTCTAGTATTTAAATGTATGAATAATTTCTCACAATAGGGTTCAAACTAGGTTGTTAGGTGGTTTAAACTACAGTAGACTCCCTCTATAACGAGAACTGAAATGGTGAACTAATTATCTCGTTATAAGCGGATCTAGTTACAGCCGGAAAAATGAAAGAATACCCATGAACGAACATATAAAACACCCTGTATTTTCCTGTCACCGTGTCACAAAGAAAATTTTCCAGTGCAAGTACATGTAACAATAATTATTACATGTTTTACACGCTGGCCAATTTTTTGTGTGACACGATGACAGGAAAATACAGCGTGTTTTATATGTTTGTTCATGGATATTCTTTCGTTTTTCCGACTGTATATCAACAATAATATTGAAATGTTTTGATGCCTCTTACGTAGTTTATTAGGTGTCGATGGTCAACGCACGAATCAGAACTGGCAGCACCACGTCTGAGGAATTCCTCGTTGACACCGGGCTTAGACAAGGAGATCCTCTCGCCCCCCTGCTGTTTAACTTCGCACTGGAACATGCAGTAAGAAAAGCTCAGCCACAACTGACAAACGGATTTGCCGCCCAAGGACCATAAATACTATTGGCCTTTGCGGATGACGTGGACACAATTACACAATCCACCAGAGATGCAAAAGAAGTTTTCACCCTATTCGAGAACGAAGCCTAGGAAGTTGGTCTTAAGGTCAACGAGAACAAGACCAAGTACATGGTGGTTACGAAGAGCCCAAGACCAAGGGTTAGACAAAACGTAACAATTAATGAATACAACTTTGAAGTCGTCAAAGAATTTAAGTACCTGGGAGCGATCATAACATCTGAAAATAAATATGAAAAAGACGTGGCAGCCAGGATCATTGCAGGAAACAGTGCATATTACTCATTAATGACCCTTCTTAAATTAAAAATACTCTCAATACCAGCAAAAATAAGAGTATATAAGACAATAATTCGTCCCACAATAACGTATGGAACCGAAACATGGACTCTGAACCAGCGGGAAAGGACAAAATTACTGGTACTAGAAAGAAAGATACTGCGGACTATCTATGGGCCTTGCAGAGAAGAGACTACAGGAGAATGGAGAAGAAGACACAGTGATGAACTCCAGACAATATATGGAGATGAAAACGTAGTACGCTACATTAAAACAAGCCGAATACGATGGGCGGGTCACGTGCTAAGATCGAGTGACGAAAGACTTCTGAACGCCACATTCTGGGAAAGGGCCGATGGCAAAATGTTAGTTGGTCGACCAAGAAAGAGATGGAAACAGTAGCCAGTGACCTACGCAAAATGGGAGTACAGCAATGGGAAATAGGTGGTCAGGACCGACAACAATGGAGGGAAATAGTAAACGCGGCCAAGACTCACATAGAGTTGTAGAGCCAAATGATGATGATGATGATGATGATGATGATGATGATAATGGTCAACCTGAACAGTGAACAATGAGACTTCGCCGTCATAAATTGTAAATTTCCTATAATATTCAGTATCGGTCGATAAACAGGCAGAAGTTTATTACAGCACTAGCCTCGATAATAAGACAGATGTTGGGCATTTCTATGTACAGGCAGTTGGGGCATTTATTTATTTATGACCATTACAACGCTAAAAACAGGTAAAGACACGTATTTTTCGATTTCAATTTTCCTCGTTATAACCAAATATGCCTCGTTATAGAGCGTTATATTTAAATAGGAATTTCATGGGACACCTAATGTACCTCGTTATAAGCGAAACCTCGTTATATCCGTGTTCGTTATAGAGAGAGTCTACTGTATATATTGTCATCCAAAATATACAAAATGTAATGTGCAACATCTTCACGTTTGGCCCCCCCCTAAAAATTTTTATATGGGCGCCCTTGAATTCTGGTCTATCTAAAAGGTAATGAATGAAACCTTAATCATCAACCAGTCTCCTCATTGAAGTTTATTATTATTTTTTGTTACATGTAGGAATTCAAAACTATCTCGCAACTATGAAAATGTGGTAAACGTTGTTTACAATGTTGGATGCTGATTAAAAACAAAAAAGAACATTATTTAGCAAATTAAGTAACATACTCTTTCAGAGATAAAAACAATCTTAATTGTTTAATATTTCAAAATAAGTTTATTTATACCTTGCAGGTTATTAACATTGTTTCAGATAGAAAATTACTTATGTAAGCAGTTTATAAAATAATGTCAGTTCATTCCGTTCATTCAATTAAATTTTTACAAGTAAAAATCCGCCACCATCATTTTTCGCCATCTATACGTAAACTTGAGAAGTATTACGCTCAGCCATCTATCTCAGACGCTATGTACTAAATGAGCTCACGGTTTTAGTAAAGAAATCAAAATGGAAGGAATACTTTGGCTTGTAGTCTATGGGAATAATACTAGAGGCCGCCATAAAATAGTATTTCATAGTGATTTTAAAAAATTTTGCAGTAAGTACATTTTGATTTATATTTTTATAATGTGTTGCTTTAGATAAAAAAGAATCCTTATTACATAATATCTATAAAAACAAAAGTAAGAGATAAAGTAAAAACAAAAGAGTCTTGCTTTTACTAAAACGAGAGAAACTGTTTGAGAAGAAGGATGGATTTTTAAATTTAGATGTAGGTATATTTTAAAAATTATGTATGGATCATTATACTCCAATACACTCTTTGATTTAAATTCATTCTTTGATGTTCCGATATCTACCGGCAGATGGCACAACCAGTCTTTCTAAGGTTTCCATATTTATTTTTTATATTTTGTATTTCACCGAAAATCACAAATTGCGCACTGTCAATAAATAATTTTTATGCTAAAATAATCCGATTTGAAATTTAAAAATTTCCACTGGTGTCATTATGCACTTGCTAAATACCTATTTGTAATCTACTTTATAGCCCTACATCCCTTGGTGAGTCTTGGTTTCCCCTAAAAGATCCAATCACAGTGGCGACGCGTGACTTTTTCTAAAGTGTTACCAAAACCAGATGCAAAAAATCTTATTTAAAAAAATGAAGATATGGCTAAATGTATATACATAATACATATAGCTTCAATAATATCATTTTGTATATCACTTAAAAGTGGATGTTTCTAGATGTTGGCAAAATTTTTGATCTTTTTTGACAATTAATGTTAACAATTCCCTGTAATTGCCTCGAATGTCAGAGCCGTCGCCGTCGCGTCGCCCTCAAAATGACCACGAAACGCTAATTCTTGTTTGGCCAAAAAACATACGGTTCCTATCTATTATAAGTGAGCTAAGGATATACCTATCTACTTTTTTAACAAACTGATTATGTTTAGTAATATTTGATTTAAATGCTTGGTTAAGAGAACTTTCGATTCTTGTTTTGCCAAACTGAATCAAATTGGGTATAAGTACATCTTATATGTAGGTAACGGAGAAATTTCATGTCCCTTTTTTAAAACTCTAAAACTATTTAAAGTGTGAACCTGGTCCACCCATTTTTCTGTAAAAACCAGAAGACATGGCCAACAACACAGTTATTTTTCTTGCAACCACATAACCAAGGATTTTCACTGTACCAACTAAATTTAAAATATCGAACTACTTTTTATGATTCCTTTTTTAAATTGTTTAAAATAGGTCTTTCATTTTCAATAATCTCATTTTTTTTCAATCAGAATTACTTTTCAAGTAGTTGATCGATTACGCAACGACACTCATCCATGGTGAACTGCACGCACACTTTTTATAGGTACTGTTAGCAAATTTAAATCTGGTAATAGCCCTACTGATATACACAGCGCGCTTACGCCCGTCGCGCGTCCCTCCTTCAAAATTTTCAGACACTAGCCGGTCCCGAGCCGCCCGAGCGACAGCGAGAAAACCATTCATTGTCACCACAAATGAGACTGGTAACAAAATATAATAAAGTGCAACTGAGTCACATAAACTCGCCAATATTTTCGTGTGTCTGGCTATTTACTGAATTAGGTACTATTAACACATAATATAATAATATATTTCTATTGGTAAAAATATAGATAATTGGAATTATTCATCGTCATAAAATACATATTTATTTGCAAGATTTTTAACTGTTACCAATGGTAACAGTGGTTACATGGACGCTTCGCCAGTGTCCAATCAGCGTTCCGTACTCACAGCCAGGCTTCTCCATGTTCATATTCTTAGTACCTACCTTTAGATCCAGTTCAACATCGTCCAGGAACTGATTCTTTTTTGGTCCTAAATTTATGATTGTAAGATTGTAGGTAGGTTAGGGTGACCAAATCACAAATTTGAAAAAACGGGACACATCCAAGGAGTAGTAGCGCACCTAGAATTTTTCTCTAGGGGGGGGGGCTGGCTTAAGTACCGAAATTTTTTTGTATTACTTGTAAAAGACAAGTTACATTTTCCTACTATTTTTTATATATTTTTCATATGCCCTGGGAGAAAAAGGGGGTTTAACCCCTAAAACCCCCTAGGGACGCCTACCAAGGAGGGTTTGGGGCGATACTGAAACACGTAGGGGCGATTGCAACATGGTCTTTTAGCTAATTTGACACCTATAAATCCTTTTCAATTTACCTTTTGAATATGTAATGTATTTACGATCAAGACTGCAACAGAGACAGAACACTTAAAAACTCCGCCAGAATGATATGGATCAACAACTCATCAGAACAAAAAAACACGTGAAACAAGGTGACTCTATCTTCCCTTCTTGTATGTAGGCTTTAAAGCCTGTTTCTTCTTCAATATTAGCCTCCTAAATTGTTTAAGTTATCCCACCATCTTTTTCTTTGTTCGGCAATACTCTTCGTCCATTTGGTGACTTATCTCGTGCTATTCGTACTATCCTATCCTCTGCCATTCTACTAATGTGTTCGTTCCACTCCTGTTTCCGTTTTGTCACCCATCCATTTATGTCTTCTACATTGCATGATCTTCTTATATTTTCGCTTCTCTCCCTATCCAACAGACTTTTCCCTGATATTCGTCGGAGTATTTTCTTTCCGACCCTATTAAATCTGATATTGAAAGTACTCATAAGGAGGAAAAACATTATTGCAGATCAACTGCAACTAGTAGCATATACAGATGACCTAGTCATCATAGCGAACACGAAGACATTTATAAAAGCAATTGGAAAATTAGATAAGGAAGCGAAGATATTAGGACTAGAGATAAACCAGCACAAAACAAAATACATGACGATAGGGAAGGATGACACAACAATGAAATATCTAATAACACAGAACCATAGAAACTGTATCCACCTTTAGCTACTTGGGAGTAACAATAGGGAAAATCGGAAAAGAGAGAACAGAGGAAAGAATTCTGAAATGCAGAAAACATATGGAATGAATAGAAATCTGCTGAGAATCAAGAATCTATAATATGAACCTATATAAGACCTGTTGTCACATATGGGATGGATACAACGCAGATTAACAAGAAAGAGGAAGATAAGCTTCTGAAATATGAAAGAAAAATAATGAGAAAAATACTGGGCCACAATGTAACAAGAGAGAGAGAGAGAGAGAGAGAGAGAGAGAAATAAGAATGAGAACAAATGCCTAAATTGAAGAAAAATGAAAGAGAGAAAATATAGTCAGATACATAAAATCAACCCAACGCAAATACGGGACATTTAGGCGTCCCGAGAGACTTTTTCTGGACTCCGGGACAAATCGTCTAAAAACGGGACATTCCAGTTTTTACGGGGCGTTTGGTCACCCTAAGGTAGGTATGTATAATATGTCCCACATGTTTTTTTAACACATTACCTGTCACTATTAGTAGGTAGTACCTACCTACCCACATTTATGGACCGAGTTGGTCCCAAGGTACCAACACATTTTTAAATTCTTGTTGGGCTGCTGGTCCATTTTTTTGTGCAATATCTCGCATTAAAGGACCAACGTGGCCTAGAAGGCATGTAGATATTGTAAAAATAGTTTAGGTATTTATTATTTGCAAATTGTAGGTAACTTATTTTATTTTTAATTCACTTATTTTGTAGCAGATGATAAAATTAAAAAATTCAAATTTTTGTGTATTCAGAATTCTTTTATAGATGTTTCTATACATTTTCCTTTTGCTGTATTTAGTGGCAAACTTGTGTGTTCCTACATTATCAATAATGAGTGTAAGTGACATAAAAAACCGGAAGTATAATATATTTATTCTTGTCTTGCTAAGGCGCGTCGAGTAATAAATGGCTTTAAGTATTTCGGAGACTTTAAAAAGTACTTCCGGTTGCAGCTCTGGAACAGGAATTCTGATGTCAAATTTCTTACCTCTAATACCATTCTTGAGTTTTAGGCTCTTATTCGTCGCCTCATTTGTCATTCTATCAGCTGTAATAACGTAGTAGTTATATTCGCGTAGAGACAGGCTGATGGACAGACGGGCATGAAATCGAAAGTATAAATTTGTTTTCGTCTTGCTAAGGCGTGTCAAATAGTATATCGCTTGTACTCTTTCGGCTTCTAAAACAATATTTTCGGTTGCAACTCTAAAACCAGAAGTTCAAGGTGAAATCTCTTACCTCTAGTACCATTTCTCGGTTATAAGCTTTCATTAGACACCTGACACCTCATTTGTCATTATATTGATAACAGAGGAGGTATATTCGCGGAAAGACAGACGGACTGACAGGTAGACATGAAACCAGAAGAATATATTTGTTCTCGACTTACTAAAAAGCTGGGCATTCACGGTTAATCCATTTGGAGCTAAGCCAGAGGGCTTCAGTCAAATGGATTGACGCCAAAATCATAGCCCCCTCACGATAACTCCAAATTGGTTATCGTTTCGTATTTGACGTGGTTAGTGAAGAGGCACAATGTCGGATTCCGAAGAAGAACTTTTACTTTGTGCGGCTGCTGTTTGTATAATATATAATTATAAAAAAAGGAAAGAGGAAATGGTGCAAAGAGTGATTGAGAAAAATGAGTAGGTTCACGCATGTGAACTTATTAAACGAATTGTATTTGGACCCAATTGATTGAAGAAATTACCTGAAGATGAACGAGCCAGCATACTTAAAATGACTGGAGTTTGTTGCTCAAATAATAAAGAAACTGCTACTACTGTCGGTTTATGTACAGCGTTCTCCGACGCCTTACGACTCCTAACCGCCATTCTTCTCTGTTTAACCATAGACCTGGAGGGATTTCCCTTTCCTCTAGTTCTTTTTCAATTCCCTCCCTCCAGCTTCTTTTCGGCCTTCCTTTTTTCTTCTCCCTTGTGGTGTCCATGCCAAAATCTGCTTAGGGATCCTGTCATCTGGCATTCTCTGTACATGGCCGTACCATATTAGTTGTTTTGTTTTTATGTCCTCAATTATTGTATGTGTGACTCCCATCATTTCTCGTAATCTCTCATTTGGTATCCTATCTCTTCTTGATTTGCCTGCTGCTTTTCTCCAGAAGTCCATTTCTGCTACTAGTAACATTTTCTCCGTTCTTTGTTTCAGTGGCCAAACTTCACTGCCATATGTGATTATACTTTTAAGTATGCTATTGTATGTGAGCTGTTTGTTCGTTTTAGATATTGTCTGGTCCTACAGAATGCCGTTCATCATGGATATGGCTTTTCTAAGAAAAGCCATAATAAAGAAACAAGACACCAATATGGGAAAAGCCGTAAATCCTCATGAGAGGCTTTGGCTTGGCTTTGTGCATCGCTTCCTTTCTTAGTGTCGGGTATGACTTACAAAGAACTAAAGTTTCCAACCGTAATCTTCGCAACTTTTGGGAGTCATAATATCAGAGGCATGCAAAACAATTCTTAGCATATTGCAGGATGATAAGAAGGTTTTGTTTATTTCTATAGTTCTTATCAGACACCTATCACAAGCATTCCAGTTCCTTGTACTAATTGATAAATTGATGATAAATGATTGACTGATAAATGATATTACACGTGTAGAGAGATACAACTTGCTCCAACTCATTATGCACAGAAAGATTCAAGGAAAAAGAAGCATAGGGAGACGCAGAATATCGTGGCTGCGCAACCTGAGAGAATGGTACTGATTTACATCAAACGAACTTTTCAGAACAGCCGTCTCCAAAGTCCGAATAGCAATGATGATTGCCGACCTCCATCGCGGAGATAACACTAAAGAAGAAGATTTATAAATTCAATTAATGATTCAGGTCTGGATGCCAAAGTGGTCAGTAATTCTACTCTGTGTAAGTATGTCTTGATTCACTATTCACTACTAGTGTTGCCCAAATGCAAGACCAAGACGAGACTTGGACAGTCTTGGTCTTGGTCTTGCACCAATACACCTGGTCTTGGTCTTGGTCTTGGTATTGCACTCCCAGTCTTGGTCTTGGTCTTGGTGTTGCAGCAAGAGTCTTGCAAGTCTCGCAGTTACCCACTAGCATATTGCTATTTATTAAATATTATTTTAGATTTTAGAACAACGTAAACGTATAGGTACATTTTCAGCTTGACTTAATATAGACATAGTAAAAACTAACCAAATTAATAAATATTTATGCATTATGTCTGGTTGCACCAACAGATCTTAAGCTCCAGCTTAGCCCAGCTCAACTTATAGATAGAGCCGCCTTGAGTATCACTTACGTTACACCGTAATTTTCGATTCTTACCTTATTATTAATTATTTATCATTATATTTAATAATCTTATTATGTTATATTACCATTATATTATATTAATTCTTATCTTACTCTTGTCTTAAGCTTAAGATTTGTTGGTGCAACCAAGCATTGCACAACTCACATTGGGTGGGTTTGAACCCACGATCTAAACTACACCTGCTTTAGTCTAACTGGGCTATCTACCATGTCCCACGGGAGTCAGTCTGTTTCTTAATAAACGTTTGCATAACATTTTAATCAACTTCATTCATGCATATGGTGTATATATTATAGTAGGGGAGGAACGTATGCTAAATTTATCGAGCGTTACGGGGACCTATTGAGTTGTGAAGAGTAGGTAATAAAACCAAAAATAGTTAAGTAAAGATTTCCATAAAGTGGAAGACTCTCCACTTTTTTAAATTAATTTTCCATTTCCAATTTTTGCGTTCCAACTTATTTTTACGTAAGGAATCCACAACTGCAATAAAAAATGGGGGATAATATTTAAAATTTTAAAGTACCCCCCATCCCACCACCGCAGTGTTTGGTGTCATTCGATAAATTTTTCAAAAATATTGAATACGTGTAATTTTCAGTTTTTCGATCTGATGCCAATATATGGTAGAGGTACATTTACAGGGTACAAGGTTTCTCCCCATGTGATGCGCTCCAGTAACTGCAAAAATCCCCGCTTGGGCTCCCCTACCATTTTATTTCAATTTTTTATAAGATATATTTTTGCTTAGACTAGTTTTTTCGATAGAATACTTACTTTTTGAGTCATTTGCGCAAAACCGTCGAAAAACGTGTTTTTTTTGTTGAAAAATGAACATACTCAGTCGCAGAAAGCTCGAAAAGTATTGACTTTATTTGTAGATGAATAAAATAGAACAAAATTTGATTAGAATTAGTCAGTTTATTCAACCTTGACTGATTTAAAACCTTTGTTTTTTATCCTCCCAAGAAGGGGTGAAACTTATCCCCAGGGCAAAATCACACATCAGATAATATCCCTTTTTTTTAAGTGTTTGCTATGTGTACGCAAACATGTCAATCCAAAATCCAAGCGGTTCTTTATTGTTTGAAGGTATTGTAACATTTTACCGTGAGTGAATGGACTATACATACAGGGTAGCCAGGCATTATCTTATCTAGTGCTTTTTCAGCAAAAATTTTGTTTGACCGATTCATCTAATATCTAATTGCACACCCTGCAAACAGTTTATAAGTAGGACGTTTAGTCTTTACGATATGGTATTTAGATTCCTACTAACTGATAAGGAAAAAACAATTGAGTGGTTGTCCGTAACAGTGGATATGCTATTCGTATTATATTATTATCACCTTAGGCGACATATTATATCTTTAAAAGTTTCAATGCGATATTATTATACTCTCGGCGTCACACAACACAAGAAGGTTATTTTATGAAAGGGTAACTATTCTCAAAATCTAGACAATTACAATTCATTTCGGGGCTAAGGCGTCGTCTGATATTAGGAAAGAATGAAATATTTTTTTTACATTCTAATAATTTATTATGATCTCTGAGTACGTATCCAATAAATAAGTGTTCTTATATGAATATTTTAATTCGCTATGTATGTTTATCATATTGTTCATAATGCGGATAAATCCAATTTTCCAAATTTTTGTCACATATTTTTTTGTATCTCATAGTCTCTAAGCATATACCCGATCTAATATATTCCATAAAACGACACTCAATCCTAACTGCAAGACGCAAGAGTCTCGCAGGCTTAGTCTTGTTCTTGCTCAAGTCTTGCACGGTCAGTCTTGGTCTTGGTCTTGCTAAAATAAGGCGGTCTTGGTCTTGGTCTTGGTCTTGGTCTTGCTAAAACACAAGAACAAGACCAAGACTGCAAGACCAAGACCGATTTTGGGCAACACTATTCACTACAAAGCAGTGCGGAGCGCTTAACGTCTCAGCGTGGAATCAACGAAAAATGGACGTGGGTTTGGACATTTACGGGAGCGTGGCACAATGGCATGACGCGGTGTATCGTCACTCACGATCAGATGCCATTATAGCTTGGTGTCAAGAAATGGCGTGGCAAGATGGATTACGAAACGAATGGAATTCCAGATTTTGGCATCACACCAAAAATGCAACCGTGTTTCAACACTGACGATCACAAATTAGCTGAACTCGTATATCACGCCATTTGACGCGATGGCATGAACGTGAATGTCCAGAGGCTATCCGGTCAAATGACGGAGGAGTTGTTATTGGATAACACATGATTTTCACCATTTTTTCAAATTAAAACAATAATTCCACCGTTTAATATCACAATGTTGCACACTGAAATCAACATTGGATATTTATATATTGCGAACCCGACGCCAATGACTGTTGCTACATGACTTTCCAGTAACTAGAACTAATGGAATGACGCTAATTGCCTATTGTAAAGTAAAGACAGGTAAATGTGTGCAAATTGCGATTACTAACATTGAAACAAATTATTTACTAACAAAGTCAACATTGCTACACAAAGATCTACACTATTTTTACTATTTAACAGTTTTAAAATCCAATTTATACAGTTTAGGTAAGGAAATATGTTATCCAACAACGGGTGATGAAAAAAAGTTTATTGCTTCTTATATTTTCTATAACAACATAAAATTGTTGTTGCTATGCTGGAAAGAGCACTAGAAGGAAATATTCTATTCGTCAAACTTTTTTGATTTGCCCGCCTTCGAAGATGTCTGGCTTGCCCGACTGGATCATAAACCTGAAAATGTTCTTTCCATCCAATATTCACAAATATAGGACTGGTCAGAAATGGAAAGGGTCATAAAGATATTTCAGTTGCTTAGTAAAAAATTCTTCTAATAATTTAATTTAATCTGACTCATTTATATCAGTAATTCATATATATTATACTTTTTTAAAGTTGAAGTTCCTGGGACGACTTTACTCAAAGATAGTTCATTTGATTACATGAAATCAACCCCAACTTAAGAATATCCGTCACAAAAAAATCAAAGCATGTGGTTGTCTTTTTAAAGACAGATCACATGCTATGATTTTTTTTTGACGGATATTCTTGAGTTGAGGTTGATTTCATGTAATCGGATGAACTATCTTTCAGTAAAGTCGTCCCAGGAACGCAACTCATAAATATTGGCAATATCATTTTAAAGTGTTCTACTTTAAAATATATAATATAATATGTCTGAATTGCCGGTATAAGTGAGTCATGTTAAATTAAATTATTAGAAGAATTTTTTACTAAACAATAACATTTTTGTTTAATTTATTATTTGTATTTATTATTTGTATTTGTATTTGTACAATATTTTCTATTTTGGCAACGACATCCGATGTGGGCGTTGAAACGTTAATAAAATTATTTTTTTAGTTAAATGTGGCTTATTTCCCATTTAGAATAGTTGATTGATTTTGGAAATGAAAATATTTTTTTAATTCGGTCTTGTACATTGTCTATTTAACATAATAAGTATAACATAGGGTATTTCAATTACAACTTTTACTTTAACAGAGAGAAATAAATCATTAACATAAGATCAATAAAAGTTGCAGTACACTGAAAAAGAATTAAGGTTCACAAAGGTTAATTGATTATGTAATCTGTATGTCCATTTGATCAGGTTTGCCTAAAACTTCCTGGTTCATTGCGTGCATTTTCTCTGAGGTTAGAGATCAAATAATACCAATTAATCTCTTAGCGGTTAATTAACACCAGTAATTATGTATCAATTCTTATATAAATTCAAAAATAAAAAAGTATCTACAATATATAAATATTCTGAATTCACACTTAAATCTATAGGTGTGACTTCCCTGTTATTCAAAACTAATAAAAATCAACCCTGTTTTACTACGATAATTGCATGTTATATTCACGCAATGGTTTTGTTTAAAAATTAAATAACTAGTATACCAGGTAGACAGATAAATAATATAAACGTGATAACAGTGCAGAAATGTGAAACATCCTAGCTGCACGAATAGCAAAATGATGTTTAACTACTACAGTTTGTCAAACTTGTTCCTAGGTTTGACAAATAATTCAATAAAATTGTGTTTTTACTAGGAAAGTTTTGGGGTAGTTCTGATTTCTTTAATTATGTATTTTGGGCTGCTGAATCCGAATATGAGGTTTGCGGACAAAATTTCGTGAGGGAACATTGAAAAAATCGCGAAAAAAGCGAAACATGTCTGTTCTTTTCCGCTTTTTTGCTTAAATCTCGAAAACTATTAACTTTTGGTAAATGGTTTGTTAACAGAAATTAAAGTACTTAAAAATCTCTACAAACATCACTATATACTTTTTTTCAGACGAACCGTTCGGTCTAAAGTGCAAGTTGAAAATTTCAAAAACCCACGTTGTACATTCTAAAACTTAACTTTTTATTAGAATGCTGTCATTTGATGAATTTCTCCTAATGTCTAATAGTGGAACTATTTTGTTACGTCTTCTTCTTCATGTACCATATCCTTTCAGAACGTTGGTTACCATCATAGCAATCTTAATTTTATTCACTGTCGCCCTAAATAGCATGCTTATATCAACACAATACCCATCGCGCAAGTTCCTTAACCATGAGGTGCTTCTTCGTCCTGGCCTAGTTTGCCTGCTATTTTTTCTTGCATAATATTTTGCAGTAACCTATATTTGGGACCTCTCATGGCATGTCCGAAATACTCCAGCTTTTTTTTTGTTACACTTTACGCTTTATGGGGTGTAAAGCTAGTTCGCGTCCGTAGTAGAACACTACACGTGCACCCTGGGTAATGCTAAATGAACTAGCACAATAGGCAGCCAGACAATCTAGAATCTCTAGATCTCCTGGCAAGGAACACATTAAAATAATTAAAATAATAAGATATGCCTCCAACCAACAACTTAAAGGGACCTTCTCGGGACCAAGCAACAAAACGACTCGGACCAAGCGTCCGAATATGCCATTTAAATATAGAAGGTATTAGTAGAAGTAAATGTGAGTACCTTCAAAAGGTACTCATTGAAAATAATATCGACGTAGTCGCAATTCAGGAAACCCATGTAGAAAACGAGGAACAAATTCTCGCTAGAGGAAGAATTCATGGTTACGATTTACTGGGTGCAACTTACCATCCAGCTTATGGAGTAGCAACCTATGTACGAAACAAAATAGAAAATGCACACATATGTTCTACATCAGACATAAATAACATTCATACGGTTACCATACAAATTGGCGAAATTACTGTCAGCAATATTTATAAACCACCGGCAGTCCTGTGGCCTCCGCATGTTATTCACGCCCACCCACACCCCTCAGTGTATGTTGGAGATTTTAACAGCCATCACGAACTCTGGAAGTATAGACAAAGTGATCAAAACGGCGAGGCTTTGATAAATTGGAGCGAAGGGGCTGGCACGTATTTAGTCTTTGACGCTAAAGATAGGGGAACTTTTCGATCTGCAGCCTGGAGGCGAGAATACAACCCAGACCTATCCTTTGTCTCCACAAACGAAAACAATCAACCCCTGACAGCTTCACGTACAGTGCTCCCAGATTTTCCACATAGCCAACATAGACCAGTTGTAATAGAAGTTGGCATCAAAATACCAATAATAACATCTTTCCCTCGACCTAGGTGGAACTTTAAAAAAGCAGACTGGGCGACTTTTACTGCGAGATTGGACAAATGTCTCGGATGGATAACCCCAACACGTACAAACTATATGAGGTTTGTTGGCGCAGTTATATCTACAGCGAAGAAAACTATACCCAGAGGATATCGTAGAGATTATGTCCCAGGATGGGATGAAAAATGCGAAAAATTGTATCAAGAATACAACGAAAGCCAAGACCGAGAAATTGCGGACGAACTGCTGCACAGTTTGGATGCAGCCAGACGGCAAAAATGGATGGAAACTGTGGAAAAACTAGACTTTAGTAAATCAAGCAGAAAAGCGTGGTCCTTACTTAGAAAACTTGGTAGTAGCAGACACTCAACTAGAGACAAAGTACCAATAGTTCCCAACAGAGTGGCCTCCCACATTGTAGCAAACTCAAGGGCACCTAGAGATCGTGACCACACCACCAAAGTAAAACAAGACCTAAAAATATTAAAGTCTGCATGCCCGCCTACATCTGAATACTCTGACGAGTTTACTCCAGAAGAAATTACCTCAGCAATATCAGAAATTAAATCTGGAAAGGCACCCGGCTCCGATAAAATACATCCAGAATTTTTACTCCATTGTGGCAAATATGCTAGGAAATGGCTGGCTGATTTCTACACAGATATATTAAAATCAGGAGAAATCCCCCATTTCCTTAAAAAGGCCTCCATTATAGCCATATTGAAACCAGGAAAAGCAAATGATCAACCCCAAAACTACCGACCGATTGCACTGCTGAGCTGTGTCTATAAACTGTTGGAACGCTTAATCCACAACAGAATTAGTAACACCATATTGGGGGTGATACCTATTGAGCAAGCAGGGTTCAGACCTAACCGCAGCTGCACAGATCAGATCCTATCCCTAACAACACATATCGAAGCAGGTTTTCAAAGAAAGCAAAAAACATCCGTTGCTTTCATTGACCTATCAGCTGCATACGACACCGTCTGGAGACAAGGACTAATCTGCAAACTGATCCGTGCCATCCCGTGCCAAAAGGTAACCAAACTCATTGATAGCATGCTCACCGACAGACCTTTTCACGTCACAATGGGCAACTTAAGAAGTGTCCAAATGAAGCTCAGCAATGGACTGCCACAGGGATCTGTTTTGGCACCCTTACTCTTTAATTTATACATCGCGGACCTACCTAGGACAACTTCGCAGAAATTTGGGTACGCTGACGATTGGGCCATTGCAGCAAGACATAATAACATGAATGTTACAGAGACAATACTGACGGATGACCTTGCTGTTATGGGTGAATATTTTCGCAAATGGAGGCTACGGCCCAATGCAACGAAAACTGAAGTGTGCTGTTTCCATCTTAATAATGCCCAAGCCAACAAAAAACTCTCCGTTCACTTTGAAAACAGACTACTCGCTCATAACTCAACACCAAAATATCTTGGAGTGACTCTTGACAGAACCTTAAGTTTTAAGGAACACCTACAAAGAACGGCAGAAAAACTGAAGACGCGAAATAATATAATCCAAAAGCTATGTGGCACCACATGGGGGTCCTCAGCCTCCGTACTCAGATCATCCGCTCTCGGACTCGTATACTCGGCGGCTGAATATGCTTCGCCGGTATGGCTCAATAGCAAACACACGAAGATCATTGACACCCAATTAAACCAGACAATGCGAATGATCTCAGGTACAATTCGACCAACACCGAACTATTGGCTTCCCATTCTGAGTCACATTCCACCGCCTAAACTAAGAAGAAGTCATTCTCTTCTCAGAGAATATCGAAAAATCGAGGCTAACCATCAACTACCCATCCACCATGATAAGCTTGATATCGAAATGAAAAGACTGCGCTCCAGATATCCCCCACTGTTAAGGGCCACCTCCCTACATCAGGAACATTTCGACCTCACCAACGCTTGGAGAAGACAATGGGAGAGCGACTCACCACAGGAATCACACCAAATGGCCTGTATCGATCAGAAACCGCCAGGCTTTGAACTGCCCCGCAATACATGGACGGCGCTGAACAGAATAAGGACAGGGACCGGTAGATGTGCTGACAGCTTGCATAGATGGGGAAAGGCCCTTACTCCTGAGTGTGATTGTGGTGCGCAACGGCAGACCATCCGCCACATTATTGAGGAATGCCCCCGAAGGCGATACCCTGGAGTTTTCGATGAGTTCCTGAATGCGACCGAAAATGTTTTACAGTATATTAATACATTAGATGTTCGTTTGTGATACTTCATGTAGTGTTTTATATACTTTTTTTTAAAATTATGTGTTCTTGTTGTATCTATGCCATACGATAAATAAATAAATAAAATAAAGAGTATTTTATTTGCATAGAAAGTATTGGAGAATCTAAAAATTATGCTGAAATGGCAATTCCATCAGTGGTGTAGGATTTGGGAAGGTTCAATCATTCATTTTCCGCTGTACGCCTCTGGTAATAGCCAGAAACGTTTATTTAACATAAATTACTAAGGTATGCAGTACCTACACTTTTGGCAAATATGATACGGCAATTTTAAATACTTAATAATACTTAAATAATTTTTAAATCAAACATCCCTATTACATAAATATTAACTATTTGTATCCAGTATTTTAAAAGTATTTGACATATCCTTATCATTCTTAGCAGATAGTGTAGTGTAGATACTGTACAACCTACTAAAATATGTTAAATAAAACTTTCTGGCTAGTACCAGAGGCGTACGACAGGGGAAAGTGGATGGTTGACACTTCCCACATTCTACGCCACTGGCGGAATTACTATTTTATTGCAATTTTTCGATTCTCCAATACTTTCTATGCAAATAATACACTCTTGATCCGTACCGATAAAATCATTAGTTTTTGAGATATTTAAAGTTAGAAGTGAAGGAACACAATACATTAATCAAAATAGCTATGCCGTGTCATTTTCAACTTCAAATATCTCGAAAACTAATGACTTTAGCGTTACGAATGAAGAGTATATTACTTACATATAAAGTATTGGAAAATCGAAATATTGTACTAAAATAGCAATTTTGCCAGTGGCGTAGAATTTCGGAAGGGTCAACCATTCACTTTCCCCTGTCGTACACCTCTGGTAGTAGCCATAAAAGTTTATTTATCATAATTTTTTAGGATATAGAGTACCTATATTTCCTGCAAAGTATGACAAGGATATATCAAATAGTTTTAAAGCCCTGGGTAAAACTAGTTATTAAATTTTTTAATAAAACACCCTGTAACTCAGTAACGAGAAACATTTTATTTAAATGATTTGGGTTCAATCTTAATATTTTTGGGTCTAGAATCTACATCTCAGAGATTGGACATTCTTAATGAATCACCCTGTATGTTAATGAAGAAACTTCATGATGCAAAAATTAATTCAAAGCAAGTTCTGGAGGATGCTGATATCCTAATTATCACAACAGCCCTTGAGATGGCACCGTCAAATGAACATGTGACAGAGGTGGAGGAAGATATCGATTTTCTGTTCATTTTGATTGGCCTGTGTAGTCCTAACACAAAAAAAGTATTTTTTCTGAAACCAGGAAAAGGAAAGGTTTCGCAAAGCTTCTACAACCCTCATCTGGCTGTTGAAAAATCCGAATTTGACGTCCAATCTCTTGACCAATCTGTGCTAAGAAAGCAGACGTTTTCGCGAACACTAGAAGATCAAAGAAATTTTCATTGCAAATTTAGTGGTTGGTTACATCGATTCGTGTAACCAACCGTTACATGGTGAGATTCGTGAGCTTACAATAGAATGCGGAAAAATCCGTTTTGAAGGAGAAGCAATGTAGTATGGTATAGTTAGATCCAAACCCAGACATCCAAAGTGAAAGTTATCTTCCACACCAAATTGTTCTATATGGTCCACATAATGTTCAGAAAAAAGTCACACCATTTTGAGCGTCGGGTTTGGTGGGGAGAGGGGGTAGAAATCTGCAAATTCGTAGCTTTTACGTTTTTCGTTAATATTTCTAAAACTAAGCGGTTTAGCATGAACAACCTTCTACACAAAATTGTTCTACAGTAAATTTGAAATAAAAAAGGCCCTATGCATAACCCTTCTAAAATGAACGGTTCCAAAGTTACGGAGGTAGTATAGTATAATTGGTCCAAAAAAAGGCCTAACCCAGACATCCAAAGTAAAAGTTTTCCTTCAACACCAAATTGTTCTATATGGTCCATATATTGTTCAGTAAAAGGTTACACTATTTTGAGCGTCCGGTTTGGGGGGGAGATGGGGGAGAAGTCGGTAAATTAGTAGTTTTTTAAGTTTTTCGTCAATATTTCTAAAACTATGCTTTAGCGTAAGGAATGTTCTACATAAAATTTAAAACAAAAAATGTTCTATACATAATTGTTATAAAATTAACGGTTCCAGAGTTACAAAGGGTGAAAGTGGAGGTTTTCGATACTTTTTATATTCACCGATTTCTCCCCCTCTCCCCCCCAAACCCGAGGCTCAAAATGGTGTGACTTTTTTCTGAACATTACGTGGACCATATAGAACAATTTGGTGTTGGAGGATAACTTTCACTTTGGATGTCTGGGTTTTTGGTATAGTTATATCATAATTATTGCCCAAAAAATATAAAAAGTATCGAAAACCTCGACCTTTCACCCTCCGTAACTCTGGAACCGTTGATTTTATAACAATTATCTATAGAACATTTTTTATTTTAAATTTCATGTAGAACACTTTTGTATATAACATTGTTTACGATAAAGCACAGTTTTAGAAATATTGACGAAAAACTTAAAAAACTACTAAGTTACCGGCTTCTCTCCCATCTCCCTCCCAAACCGGACGCTCAAAATGGTGTAAATTTTTACTGATCAGTATGTGGACCATATAGAACATTTTGGTGTTGGAGGAAAAGTTTTACTTTGGATGTTTGGGTTAGACCTTTTTTTGGACCAGTTATACTATACTACCTCCGTAACTTTGGAACCATTCATTTTAGAAAGATTATGCATAGGGCCTTTTTTATTTAAAACTTATTGTAGAACAATTTTGTATAGAAGGTTGTTCATGCTAAACCGCATAGTTTTAGAAATATTGGCGAAAAACTTAAAAAAACTACGAATTTGCAGATTTCTC
This sequence comes from Diabrotica virgifera virgifera, assembly GCF_917563875.1. Classification (NCBI taxonomy): domain Eukaryota; kingdom Metazoa; phylum Arthropoda; class Insecta; order Coleoptera; family Chrysomelidae; genus Diabrotica; species Diabrotica virgifera. Next base: position 51,094,968 of record NC_065449.1, read on the forward strand.
CCCCCTCTCCCCCCCAAACCCGACGCTCAAAATGGTGTGACTTTTTTCTGGACATTATGTGGACCATATAGAACAATTTGGTGTTGAAGGATAACTTTCACTTTGGACGTCTGGGTTATGCCATCTTTTGGATCAACTATACTATACTAATGGTGGACTTTTGCTATAAAGTAGAGATCATAATGGTAGGGGAGACCAAGCGGAGATTTTGGCAGTTACTCGAGCGAGTCAGATTATCATATGAGGAGAAACCTGGTACTCTGCAGATGTACCTCTACCATATACTGGCACAGGGAAGTTCGTTAAGGGGGGCCTGAAATAAAAAATCTGTCCTTAAAAATGCTCGAAATTGTCAGATTAAGATAAGGTAAGTTAAGTACATGCAAATGAGTGTATATTTTAAAAATCTGACGATTTGAGCAAGGCGTAAGGAAATGGGTGAATCAAAAAGTTTCACAAAAAAAAACGAATATTTCGCGAAATGTACATCAGATCGAAAAACTAAAAAATACGTCTTCAATATTTTGTAAAAATCTATCGAATGGTACTAAACATGACCCCCACGGATAGGGATGGGGGAAGTTTAAAATTTTAAATACAAACCCCGCGGTATTTCGCAAAATGAACATCAGATCGAAAAACTGCGAAATACACTTTCAAAATAGAAAAAAGGATTGTTGGAAATGGAAAATTAAATTAAAAATGGAAAGTCCCCACTAAAATTGAAAATTTTACTTAACTTTTTTTGGTTCTAGGACCTAATAATTACAACCCAATAGGTCCCGATAACGCTCGAGTGACTTCAAATTTAGCATACTTTGCTCTCTACCATAAATACAGAACAATACATATAACCGGACTATTCAGAATATCAGCAAGCAAAGTTAGGATAGACATGCTGATCGTCAACATCCGGAACGGATAGACACCATCAGATAAATACAGAAAATAATCAAAACCTTTCTCAATTTATAGTGTTGCCAACTTATAACGTTATAAACATAAGAAACCGCATAGGGTTTCAGTTCACTATAATTTATAACCAACAAAATGCCTAGATAAATTATTCTGATATCTTCAAAGATTAGTGCCATAAAAAGTTCATTCCTAAAGTTCACTCTTAAAAAAATTTGCAGAAATAAATTTTGCCGCTTGCTTCTTCATCTTCATATTTTTTTTAAGCTATGGATAATAAATAATATGGAGATAATAAATGATTGATGAAACTGATCTGATAAAGTTTTAGAAATCGCTCACCATTAAACATACAATCTTTAGTAGCAAATACAAGGAGTGGGGTGAAGGAGACGACTTTTAAAAAATAAAAAGGAAAAGATTTCTCTCATTGACTTTTAAAAAAGGTTTTTACAAAATAAAAACTCAAGAGGAAGATGAAAGCATCATGGAATATTATGACAAAAAACGGCCATAGCTGAAATAACTGAAGTAGTACGCTGATGACGATACAGAAATTGATGAAACGGAGGTTAAGATGTGGTCACAGTATGATAAAGATGAACAATGTTATCAGATCGTTAACAACAACAATATTATCTAACTAGTTTTGAATCATCTCGGTACATCTCAAATTGATTCATCCAAAAACGAGAGCCTTCTTTCTTTCAGACAACGTCTCCAGTCCTTTCTATCATGTCATTCTTTACATATAAGATCTTGTAATTTTATATCCTCGTTAACTTCATTCCTCCATCACCTTCGGGGTCTGCTTCGTTCTTTTCCTATTGGGATCCAATGCTAAATTTTGATCTTCACACGTGTCCATACAAAATTCAAAGTTTTTCTTTAATGTAACTTAGTATATCCCATTCTGCGACCATTCTTCTTTTTATCTACTAAAAAAAGGTAGTCCCCTAGGTTGGCTGTATACCATATAGTTAAAGAACTCTAACATGAAGTAAAAACCACTTCTATGTAATAGGTATATTTATTAAAAATAAAAAAAAAATCCCAACGGATTGACTAAAATATGTCCAATTCAGAACGTTTTCGGACCTATCAGTCCATCATCAGTGAATCTAAAATAGAATAAGTAATCCCACTATTAAAATTGAAAAGATGGTTGAAATTTTGAAAGTTATAAAATGTGGTTATGGTTACTTACTCAAATGCTTGCTAAATAGCCCCAGAACCAAACAGTGATTGAAATTATAATTCAATCTACATTATGTTGAAGTAATATTGATCAGGCTAAACGCCGATGTTAAAAAATATAACCTCCGGGAACATGGTGAAACTCTATCAAGTATCTGAACCCTGATATTCGTCGAAGTATTTTCATCTTTGTTGTTTCTAGTAGTCGTCTCGTTTTAGATGTGTCAGGTCTTTTCTCTGCCGTGTATGCCAATATAGGTCTAATTGCTGCTTTATAGATTTTTGCTTTTGTGTCTTGTCTTAGGTGGTTGTTCTTCCATATGGTGTCATTAAGAGATCCCCCGCTTTACTTGCCTTTAAGGTTTGTTGTCGCTCTTCCTCTTCAACATCTCCGTAATTGGTTATATCCATTCCCAGATATCTAAACTTGGCTTTCTGCTTTATTATTGTCCCATCAATTTCGATTTTACATCGTAGTGGGTATTTAGGTGTTGTCATACATTTGGTTTTTCTGCTAATATTATCAATTATCATATTGTATTTCTTGGCTGTTGTATTGAAGAATCTTTGAATATCGTCTTCTGTCTCGGAGATTAATGCGGCGTCGTCTGCATAACATAATATTTGTATTTCTTTGTTCCCCATACCCGTGTGGGATGCGGGCCGCTAAAAAGAATACACCCACAGTATCTCCTACTGGTCGTAAGAGGCGAACGCAGGAGCAGCTGACCGCTGTCCTTACCCAACATTCCATCTCGTCCCATACCCATTTATTTACCAAGAACCTATCTCAGCCACACCCCGAGTGTCGGATGAGTCCTCTTGACCGTGTTTGAGTGGAAGAGGTCCTTTTTGCGCGGGGGGTGTGTGGCATATACATGTCGCGCACCCTACACACAAACTGCGTAACTTGCGCCTCTCCCCATTCACACACTCCTAATTTCCTCAGGGTAGGGGGTAGAGACTCGTCTATAAACCCAATAGGTGATAGTCCTATTTCAGGTATGCGACCCTGCAAACGCGAGCCTTGGTATATCTACTAAGTCCAAACAGTAGATACCATTGTCCTTTCCTACTAACCCTGTTTAAACAAATTTCCTTATTAGCACTCCCAACCAAAGGGGAAGGCAACGGGAAACCACCCCTTTATTTCACCCACGAAAGTTCATGATATGAGCAATAGCTGCGAGGCCTTGGATGATGAGCTTCGCGATCCGGATGGCACCCGGCGCATCTTCTCGTCCGGGGAGGAATGTGTGAAATCAGTTACCGGGCATGTAGACGTGACTCATCAGGCTTTACATGCGAAATGTGCTACTGGTGAAAAACAAAAACTTAATAACCGCAAACCATACAACATAGCTACATGGAATGTCCGTGCCTTTTACAACCGGGCAAACAAGCTATTCTGGAGAAGGAACTGGAACGAACCAATATCTCTGTGGCCGGGCTCTCTGAACTTCACTTCCGTAACGAGGGGCACTACATAACTAATTTGGGACATTTCATGTGCTTTTCAGGCAACACTAACAAAAGTATCAATGGTGTTGGCTTTTGGGTTTCAAAATCTCTTTCTCCTTATATTCTGGGATATCAAGCTATCAGTGATCGTATAATTTCCTTAAAACTAAATGGATCTCCCTCTATCGTCCATTTGATTCAGGTATATGCGCCTACCTCAACTGCTGATGATGATACAACTGAATCTTTTTTTAACGAACTGGAATCATATCTGCAAAATATCCCAAATAAAGAAATCGCTATCATCATGGGTGATTTAAACTCAAAAATCGGTGTTACTATGGATGACGAACATATACGAAATATTGTGGGTAGATATGGAATAGGTGAACGTAATTCAAGGGGAGACCGCCTTATCCAGTTCTGCGTGGACAATGACTTGACAATAATGAACTCTATGTATAAGCACCACCCCAGAAGATTGTACACTTGGATCTCACCTGGCGGACGACACCGAAACCAAATCGATTACATAATGATTAAACATCGCTGGAAAACATCTATTAGCCAATGTAAAACACGACCTAGCGCTGACTGCGGCTCTGACCACCAACTTCTTTTTGCAACGCTAAAGCAAAAATTCAAGGCATGTGCTAGGATCCGAAACAAGAGGATATCAAAAATAAAAGATACACAACAATTTAAAAGCCAATGTAATGAAAGTTTCGAAAATATTTTACCAACTATCGCCACTCATGATTCCGAAAAGATTTAGTTATCTTTTAAAAATACCTTGATACAGACCTTGGCTGACTGCGAGGCACAGTCTAATGCCGTCTCAACCGGACCAAAAAAAGTGTGGATGTCTGCAGATACTTTTGACCTCGTTGAAGAACGTAGAAAACTTAAAATTGCTGGAATCGAGAACCCTCTCAGGAATTCCCAGTACCGACAGCTATCTAGAGCTATTCAGGCTGCTTGTAGACGAGACAAAAACAAGCATATAGAGAAAATCTGTAGAGAAATTCAACTACATGCCGACACACCAAAGAACTCTTTGATAAAGTCAGACTACTCACACGTAAATTCAAACAGAAATCTTGGTCTATCAAAGATGATGAAGGTAATGTACAGACGGATTTGGACAAGGTTATTGATGTTTGGAGGGCGTATTGTAAGTCTTTATACGCCAATACGGACCAGATGCCAGCGGACACCCCGTTTGTACCTGACTGCCAGACCTCCACTTTCCATTCTCCTTCAACAGAGACACACCACACTAGTTTTGAATTTGAACCTGACATACTTTTTTCCGAGGTGGAATTCGCTTTAAAAAGACTTAAGTTAAACAAAGCAGCAGGATATGATCTCATTACTGCAGACGTCTTGAAGCATATTCCGGAATGTGGAGTGAAAATATTACATCGATTGTGTAATGAAATATGGCACACAGGCGTTTGTCCTGAGGATTGGAGAAAGACCATAATCATACCTCTTCATAAGAAAGGTTCAACAAATAATTGTAACAACTACAGGCTATTAGCTCTAATATCACACGCCAGTAAGGTGATCCTCTACATACTGCAACGGCGTCTAGAAAACTTCATAAGTTGGCAAATAGCACCTGAGCAGGCTGGATTTGTAAAGGGCAGAGGTACTAGAGAACAAATCCTTAATGTAAGAAACATCATAGAAAAAGCCAGAGAATACCAGATCCCGATATTTATATGTTTCGTCGATTATACAAAGGCCTTTGATAATGTTAGATGGGACAAACTATGGAACATATTGACGACAATGGGTGTACCTAAACACTTGACTCACCTTATTAGCAAACTGTACCAAGATAACCTGGCATATATTCGAATGGACGGTTACCTGTCTGACAAATGCACTTTGGAGAAGGGAGTACGCCAAGGATGCGTTTTATCTCCCTTATTATTTAACATCTATTCGGAGTTCATAATGCGCAGAGTCTTGGATGGTTGGGAGGGAGGAGTAAACCTAGGTGGTGTTAAGATATCTAACTTGCGTTTCGCAGACGACACTACACTTCTAGCCTCTACTCCAGAAGAAATTATTGAATTATTAAAAAAACTCGAGGAAGGAAGTGCTAAATTTGGACTCATGGTTAACTACAACAAAACCAAAATCATGGTTATTGATCGCCAACAACAGTTTCCTGAAACCCAAACTATTGCGGGATGCGAGGTAGTCTCATCTATGATATATCTTGGAGCTCTAGTTAACAACACAGGCAGTTGTGAACCCGAAATTAGAAGACGCATTCAACTAGCAAGAGCAGCAATGAGTGAACTACACGGGGTCTGGCGTGATCGTCACATTACTATGACAAACAAAAAGAGACTCGTTTCAACTCTGGTCTTTTCCATATTTTACTATGCATGCGAGACATGGACAGTCAAAGAATCAGATAGACGACGTATAGACGCCTTTGAAATGTGGACATGGAGACGCCTGCTTCGAATTCCATGGACGGCTCGCCGTACAAATGTCTCGGTTCTGGATGAAATTAAACCGGATCAGCGTCTCTCCAGTACCGTTTACTCTAGAATTTTAAAGTTCTTTGGTCATATCCATCGGAGTGATCACAAAATGGAGCGGTTGGTGGTCCAAGGAAGGCCTCAGACTCAACGCCAACGCGGAAGATCTCCACAGCGATGGGCGGACATTACTAAAAAGCTTCTCAACAAACAGTATACTGAGGCAATACATGTAACTGATGACCGCGACCAGTGGAGAAATATTATCAATCAAACTGTCCGAGCTGCTGAAGCCCAATTATGAACCACAACACATCTACTAAGATGTTAATGACTATGATGATGATGATATTATTTCGTCCATTATTATATTAAAGAGAAGTCGGCTTAACGACTCACCTTGTCTGACTCCGCTTGGTACTGGTATAAACTGTGTTAGATTTCCATTTATCTTTGCCTGTATTATATTATTGAATTAGATGTTTTCGATGGTCTGTATAATATTGATTGGTATGTTTTTTCTATAGAGTAAGTGTAAGACGTCTTCGACTTGGATGCGATCGAAAGCCTTTGTCAGGTCTATAAAACATAGATATGCTGGTTTATTGTACTGGATGGCCATTTCTGTGATTTGTCTCAGTACAAATACGTCGTCTACGCAGGATTTTCCGGATATAAATCCTTGTTGTTTATCTGATAAAGTTGTTAGTTTATTGATTTTGTTGGTTAGGACTTTTGTGGTTAGTTTCGGTGTTCAGTAGATTTAAACCTCTATAATTGTTGGGGTCTTCTTTGTCTCCTTTATTGAACATTGGTATCATTATGCTGTTTCTCCATGCGTCTGATATCTTGCAGTGCAATATTAACTTTTGTATAAGCTTTGTCATCTCTAGGGTTATACTTTCTCCTCCGTATTTTAAAAGCTCGTTGGTTACTCTGTCTGGTCCTGGCGACTTTCTATTTTTGAGTGAATTTATGGCTATATCTACTTCCTGAAAACTGATTTCTATTTCGTGTCTTAATTCAGGTACGTTACTTTGTTGATTATTATTTTCCTTTCCTTTAAACAGTTCCATCAAGTATCTTTCCCATCCGTTTACTGGTATATTATTGTATGCCTTCAATTCTGCCCTTTCTTTCCGTTGGTTTCTTATGAATCTCCATATTTGTTTTTGTGTACCGTAGAAGTCGCTTTCCATCCCTTTTTTAAACTTTTCCCAGTGTTCATTTTTTGTTGTTCTTACCAATATTTGCTTTGTTTCATTTCGTATTCTTCTATTCTATAGGATAGGTGTCTCTGGATTCTGGAGTATTTAATGATAATTTATACTTCGTGTAGGCCTCTCGTTTCCCTTTACATTTCTCCTTTATTTCTTTTCCGAACCATGGTGTATTGTTGTTGTTTCTTTTGTTCAATATGACTTTGCGTTTTCCTAGAGCTTCTGTTGCTGCCTCTTACAGATACAGCTGAAACAAATAGGCGACATCGAAGATATAAACGCGAGCTGGGAGAAAATTAAAAACATTGAGGAGACTTTTATTTACTGAGTTAAACAATTTTCACTTCTAGTCACCTAAACTCAGTTACTCACTATTCCGGCGTTTCGTTTAAATAATTTATTGAGATGTTGATTTGCATAATTACAAGTCGTACTAATAAATATTTTATCAAAATCGAGAAACGCCGTTCATACGGAAATCGCTTATATAACTGGTCACTTAAGAAACATCTACAGACTCAATTTTGCAAGAAATTAATGCGATAAATTGCTTTACTGGAGAACATCACCACGAACATAACAGGCCGGTATTTATTTTTTTGATTTATTGACAACGAACACACTTTCGGATTTCCAAAACGAAGTTGAAATATGGACGGAATATTTTTTCAGCGTAAATAGTAACGAACATGGATTATCCTAAATGTGTAATTAATAATCCGAGACAACTTGCGCCTAAAAAGTTCTATCAATATCCGCGGTTGGTCGTTTTTACCGAATCCTGTTAATTCATCTGCTTATACGTTTTAACTAATTTTGTTGATAATATGTAAAACATTAAAAACATTAGTTTACAAAGAATAACTATTGTTAATGATACAATCCAAAAATACAATATTAAAAAAAATCTCTTGTTTGTTGACAAGTTGTATTTTTCTGTTTTTCTTTGAGGTACAATATTCACACCTTCTTACGATACTAGATACTCTAGGGATGGTTGGTTACCAGAATTGTTTATAATAATATTTTTTGAAAACGATGTCAGGAGTGGAAATCTAAACGTCAAACATTGGTTAAGAATATTATTTTTCTATGGATGCTCTACAAGGTGCAACTTCTCTCACTACTTACATATATTCAAAACGAAAAATTTTTCACGCAGTGAGTAAAGTCGGCCATTGCAGTGAGAAGTTAATTTTTCTCACTGTTTCTGCTCAGGTTTTCCATACATGATCGCTGTTTCCGTAGTAATATTCACAATACAAACACAATTATTTTTGTCAAACAAAATGTGTTGAAGCAAAACTTACCATAGTACATCCTTTCACGGTTTTTGCTGTAAATTTTAAAGAACCGCTTGGATTGACATGAAGTTTGGCACATGCATAGCTAACATGTCAAAGAAAAAAAGTGATATGGTGCCGATGTGTGCTTTTGCCTTGGGGTGACTTTCACCCCATCTCGGGGGTGAAAAAATATATGTCCAATATAAGTCCCGAAATGGATAAACTGACTAATTTTAAGCAACTTTTGTTCTATAGAGTATTTTCACCAAATCAATACTTTTTGAGGTATTTGCAATTGAATATGTTCATTTTTTAACAAAACCACGTTTTTAGAAGGTTTTTCGCAAATAACTCAAAACGTAAGCATTTTGTCGAAAATATATCTTAGAAAAATTATAGCCTATAAAAAAGTGAAAAAACGGTGTATATATTCGGTCTTTATACCTAGCAAAATCAGAGTTATAGCTAATGAAATATAGGTTCATATTCGAAAAATTCCAAATAGAATAATTCAATGTGAAATATCCAAATAATGAAGCATTTTTGGGGAAAGCACATTAAAACTTTTTTTAAGTTTTTCAAAAAAGCTTCATTTCTGTTTTTATAAAAAAAATTCTAGCATCAAATGTAGGCAAGTTACGCTCACAATTAAGTTGGTCCCTTTTGTTTTGGCAAAAAAAAATCAGAAAGATCACCCCCCAATTAGCATCTTAAATGAAATTAATCGTTACCATGAAGTTTCATCGATTTAAAGTACTTATTTTTGAAAAAATTTGGTTTTAAAGTAAAATTTTTAAAAATTTTAATTTTGAAAATTTTTTTAACTATTTATAATAGGAAATAAGCCACAATATTATTAAAAAATGATTTTTATTAACGTTTCGACGCCCAAATCGGGTGCCGTTGTCAAAATACAAAATACTACTAACATAAACAAAAATGTTGTTGCTTAGTAAAAAAATTCTTCTAATAATTTATTTAATTTGACTCATTTATATTGGCAATTCAGATACATATGATACATTTCAAAGTAGAAGACTTTAAAATGATATTGCTAATATTTATGAGTTGCGTTCCTGGGACGACTTTACTGAAAGATAGTTCATTCGATTATATGAAATCAACCCCAACTCAAGAATATCCGTCACAAAAAAATCATAGCATGTGATCTGTCTTTAAAAAGACAACCACATGCAACGGTGACATTAAATTTTTTTAATAATATTGTGGCTTATTTCCCATTATTAATAGTTAAAATTGTAAAAATGCCACAAGAAAATAGCTTCAGAACAACATTTGAAAAAAATGCTTTTTTTTTCAAAATAACTTAAAAATGATTAGAGATACCAAAAATCTTAAACAACAAAAAAAGTTGGCTTTACTTTTCTGAATATTTTGTATTTTTTGTTTTTCTGTAAGACAAAAATTGGTTAAGATTCGGTGTTTTTAAATTTGCATACACTTGTCATAAAAATTGGTTTAAGATATGTCTATTCAAAATTGGTACACTCGTGACTACTGACTCTTTCAAGCTCTTTCAAAAATAAGGACTATGAACCGATGAAACTTACAGATCATATGATCAATACATACGTGAGTAAAAAACTTGTGAAGTGGTAACAATTAAGTTCATTTGAAATGCTAATTAGGGGGTGACTTTCCCGATTTCTTACCAAAAAAGGGACCAACATGATTTTGAGCGTAACTTGTTTACTTTTGATGCTAAAAAATTTTTTTAAAAAAACAAAAATAAGCATTTCTTAAACACTTTAAAAAAGTTAAAATGAGTTTTCCCCAAAAAAGTGCTTCGTTTTTTGGTTATGGCACGTTAAATATTCGATTTGGAATTTGACGAATATGAACCTACTTTCATTAGCTATAACTCTGCTTCTACTAGGTATAGTCACCTAATATATTGTTATGATCTGCTTCTTATTAATTTTATATTAATTATTATTTATTTGATTAATTATTTAATTTTCGCAAATCATACATAAAAAAAATGAATAAAAATCTCAGGGTGCCTTTTTATAATATTAAAAAATGTCTAAATTATCTTACGTTATACTTATCTTCTCTCGTGGTTTCAGTATCTCTTAGTTGATCCTAATCGGGATAAAATAGGAAAAAGAAATAAAGCAAAAATATAAAATAAACATACAGAATTGTCTTTTATTTATCAAAATCAATACTCTAAAAATCTATCAAATCTAAAACCTGTGGACACAGATGTCCGAATGAAATTTGACCACTTAAATTTATTCTAGTTAAAAAAAAAACAATTTATCGGTTTGTTCCCTATGACTTTGGTACAACAAAATAAACAAAACCAAATTATGTATTCGCAAGATTAGCTATACTTCCTATTTACTTTTTGAAATATTGGAATTTTCATTCCTACGCTTTTTACTCAAAATTTTAGTTTCCGAACATAAAAATATCTTTCACATAAGTTGACTGACCTTTTGCTTCACCCACTCTGATGTCTTCTCGTGACCCAAAACAGCTCTCTCTCGTTGACTATGTTAAAAGCTACTCATCAAAGCCCTCTCCGTTCTCCAGCTTCAAAACTATCAGCATACCAGCACCAATTCTCCAACAAGCCAGGCCTCTTTTGACCAGTACTCGATTCAAACAAAACTCCAAAAATTCTCTGCTCTCCTTCTCACAATAATACAGAATCAAAGAGGTATTTCGTCTCAATTTGATCTGTCTCTCGTTCCACTTTTCAGCACTATTCTTCACTATCAAACAACCACTGGTACTTGCTAACTATCTATCCACGAAAACGTCGAACTGCTCCTCAGCGATGCCAATAACATAATGCCTTCTTTTTCAAATTCATTCAACATTCAAACCACTTTTCCCCTTCCAAATTGCCAAGAGTCAGAAACATTTCTCTTTTCCATTCGACAAACAAACAGTCATTTTCAAAATTATTCCGACCATCCTAATTACTTTCGGGGAACCCTACAACATTTACTCGGGGTGAAACAAAGATATTAAAATTCCAAACTTTCTTTTAAACCATTTTTCTAGAAAATGATAATTACCTCTACCTGTAGATTCTATAGTTCCCGTAATAAACAATCTTTTTCCATTTTAAAACTAAATACATCGTCCTTTTCACTTTAATTATTCACAAAAGTCTTTAATGGTTCATCGGAAAGCTCATTAAAAAAGAAATCTACTTACATCCAAACTAAATTCTAATAAATATTTACAGATCAATATACAGGGTGTATCAAATTTATGTGCCCGCGTTATTTAAAAAAATTTAATTTAATATTTATTTTGCCTTTGATTGATAAAATTGAAAACACAATAATATATACACCATGTTTTTGACCTTTTTACGTGCTATATTTTTGATAAGAATTTTTTTTTCGACCAAATACTTACTTTTTAAGTTTATTTTCGAAAAACCGTCTGAAAACGTGGTTATTTTGTAGAAAAATTAACATATTCACTCGCAAATAACTCGAAAAGTATTAACTTGGTGAAAAAACTTTATAGAACAAAAGTTGCTTAGAATTAGTCATTTTATCCATTTCGGACTAATTTCGAACATATATTTTTCACCCACAAAAGGGGGTGAAACTCACCCCTAGGGCAAAAGCGCACATCGGCACGACATCACTTTTTTTCTATGACTTCTTAGCTATGTGTATTTTGTGTATGCCAAATTTCATGTCAATCCAAACGGTTCTTTAAGATTTAGAGGTTTTGCAATATTTTACCTTTAAAGAACGTACTACCAGGAATTACCTTTCAAACCGGTTCAAATATAATTGTTTATTATAATTTTAAATAAATAAAGTATATAAGTATTAAGAATATTTAATCTACATATTTGTAAATGTATTTTATTTCAATTTAGGCATATAATATACAAATATACTCAAAAGCACCTAAATTAATTAAGTTTGAAGTTTGAACTCCTGAAAAAAACGCATCCATAGAGAAAGTACAGTGTATAAACGTGAGAAAATGACTCTTGATTTGCAACAAACTTCTGCGCTCGTGAGAAATATGTCTTTTTCCTCACTTGTCATACAATATACTATTTCATTACAATGAATTGTGGCTTAATCTCATATTAACATTCTTCTTTGCTTCCTTTATATATCAGATTAGTTAGCCTGATTTTTAAATACAGCCCCTAGAGACTTTCAACATTTTGCATTGTGTTGAGGATGCGGTCAGGAAAAAAGTCTACTATAGAAAAATGGGTGGAAATTCATAATTGCATCCAAAAGTGCATAAACGTGTGAAAATAAGCATATTAAGGGCCGGATTGTGTTACTCGGGACGTTTTTGGTATCTCTGAACATGACTACGCCATCAGAACCGACCTTCGTAGCACATGGTGCCCATGGTCACTACTAAGGTACGCCATCTGGAGTTTAGAGGGTTTTCGGCACTAAATTGATGCAAACAGATTACTTGTAGGTTTTTGGAGTCGCTGAACACGAATACGCTATCAGAACCGACTCCCTTAGCAATTGATGTCCATTGTTGCTACTAAGGCACGTCATCTTCTGGAGTTTCAAAAGTTTTCGGCATTAAATTAATGCAAATAGATTACTCGGGCGGTTTTTGGAGTAGCTAAAAACGAATACGCCATCAGAACCTACACCCGGAGCACCTGGTGTCTAGGGTCACGTCATCTTATGGAGTTTCGTGGGATTATTTCGGCACTAAATTGATGCAAACAGGTTAAAAGAGGGATTTTTAGAGTTACTAAACACGAATACGCCATCAGAATTGACACCCGGTACACCTGGTGTTCACGGTCACTGCTAAGGCATGGCGTCTTCTAGAGATTTGATGATTTTCGGCCTTGATAGCATGCAAATAGGTTACTAGGCGGATTTTGGGGTCGTTGAAGATTCACACGCTATCAGAACCCACTCCTGGACTACCTGGTGCCTAAGTTCACTGCCAAGTCTTGTTATCTTCTGGAGTTTTTGGCACCAGGTGCACCTGTAGTCTGTTCTGATGGAGTATTCTTGTTTAGCGACCCCAAAACGCCCCGAGTAATGAATTTGTATAAATTTAGTGCCGAAAACCCTCGAAACTTTACAGATGACGTGCCTTAGCAGTGAACCTGGGCACCAGGTGCTCCGGTGGTTGGTATTGATGGTCTATTCGTCTTTAGTGACTCCAAAAACCCATCGAGTAACAAAATTTGGCTCTTAGTACATTTATCTTGATATGTTTATGCACTTTTGGATGCATTTTATGCACTTTTAAGTGCATTTTATGCACTTTAAAATGCAACTATGCATTTTTATTCATTTTTCTATTGTAGATTTTCTTCCTGACATGATCCTGAACACAATTCAAAAATCTAGGTGTTGTATTTAAAAATAGATTTTTTTTGTGCTAAATGCCCTGGTCTATTATCTTTTTACGAATGGCCTGTATTATAAAAAGTCAGATTATATTTATAGTACAGGGCGCATCTCTTTTGAGACGGACGTTGAGAGGTGACTCATATTTTTTGCAAAAATTGCTTGGAATTAACTCATATAATAATAATTGAGTTATCCTCCCACTTAGTCCAGAAAGCCACTGCGCATCCGCTAGGAAAAATATTCTAATTCGGATTTTTTGCACAATCTTACTCAAAAACGACTCCTTTTAACAAATTTGCATGTTGCCAGGACCAAAAGGTGGTCAAAAATTTTTTAAACGTTTTTTTTTGTTTTTTTCCTAAAATTATTTTTTTGCATGGAAAAAAGTTTTTTTAGGTTTTTTGGATCATTCCAAACAGAAAAGTTCTTTAGTGACTTTTCTCTAAAAATGATAGTTTTTGACATATAAGCGATTAAAAATTGAAAAATTGCGAAATCGGCCATTTTTAACCCTCAAAAACTAGGTGAAAAACTGAAAATTTGAATGTTGCCAAGATAGGTAGATATTCTTTAAACATCGATTGATGAAATCCCGAAGAATTTTTTGCAATACAATACTCAAAACTCCTTTGTTTTTTAATTGCAAATCAAGCGTGCGGACACTATTTTCCACCGACAGTATGGTGCAAATGAAAGAAATAAATTCGTTATTTCGTAAACCGGCGACTTTAATGAAAAATCCCGAAACAGGTCGATTTTATTTTTAAATTATGATATTGTGGCATAAATGTTATACCAGTGACATCATCCGTCTGGGCGTGATGACGTAATCGATGATTTTTTTAAATAAGAATAGGGATCGTGTGGTAGCTCATTTGAAAGGTTCTTCAATTCTCTATTCAATAATGTAAACAATTACATAATTATTTATACACTCTGTCCTTCTACTTCTTTTTTTGTCAAATAATTTAATTTAATAAAAAATTTTTGGACACCCTGTATAAATAATTATATAAGTGTTTATATTACTGAATAGAGAATTGAAGAACCTTTCAAATGAGCTAGCACACGACCCCTATTCTTATTTAAAAAAATCATCGATTACGTCATCACTTCCAGATGGATGACGTCACTAGTATACCATATATGCCACAATACCATAACTTAAAAATAGAAATCGACCGGTTTCGGGATTTTTCCTTAAAGTCGCCGGTTTACGAAGTAACGAATTTATTCCTTTCATTTGCACCATACTGTCGGTGGAAAATAGTGTCGCGCACGCTTGATTAGCAATTAAAAAACAAAGGAGTTTTGAATATTGTATTGCAAAAAACTCTTCGGGATTTCATTAATCGATGTTTAACGAATATCTGCCTACCTTGGCAATATTCAAATTTTTAGTTTTTCACCTAGTTTTTGAGGGTTAAAAATGGCCAATTTCGCAATTTTTCAATTTTTAATCGCTTATACGTCAAAAACTATCATTTTTAGAGAAAAGTCACTAAAGAGCTTTTCTGTTTGGAATGATCCAAAAAACCTAAAAAAACTATTTTCCACGCAAAAAAAATAATTTTAGGAAAAAAACAAAAAAAAAACGTTTAAAAAATTTTTTACCACATTTTGGTCTTGGCAACATGCAAATTTGTTAAAAGGAGTCCTTTTTGAGTAGGATTGTGCAAAAAATCCGAATTAGAATATTTTTTCTAGCGGATGCGAAGTGGCTTTTTGGACTAACTCAAAAATGTCCGGAACATTATTTAAATAATCACAATGTCAAAAAATGAGGGAAAAATTCGATTTTTTTCTTCGTTTTTTGATTATAACTATAAAAATATTCACTTACGAGAAAAGTTACACTAACATTAAAGTTGCGTAATTAATTTTCGTACAATATAGGATTGGAAATTTTTTTTAAAAATTGTCACCATTGTTGCAAAATAGCAATAATTGCGAAAAAACAATAACAAAACAAGTATTCGCATTTTACGTTTTTCAGCCATTTATGCTACACCTAGGACCTTCATATTTTAAACAGAAAAATTTTATAATATAGTAAAACGATACTGTTAATTTCAGTAAGATCGGTTAAATAGATTTTGCAAAATAAATTTTGCAATCCAGCTTTCGCAAAAAAATTCATTTTTTCAAAATGTTGCAGGGGTGAAAATAAAACAGATAGCAAATTGAACTTTTTTTTTACATGTAGTACCTTTTATTTGCAATTTGTAAAATTAAAATCGGTTATAGTAGGAAAAATGAAATAGTACCCATGAACGAATATGGCCAAAGAAAAAACAAAAATTGTCCAGAGCAAGTATGGTTCTTTTCATGAGCATTTTTCAGTGCGTCACAGTTTTTCGATTTCCCTCTAACGCATTAAATTGTATGTGACAGAAAAAACGCACGTCGCTGATTACATTTCGTCGGTGACATTTATACCATTTAATCTAATTGTCAATAGATGGCGCTCCTCCTGCTCAGTAGTTTCCGCAATGCTAAGTGTCGTGATTCCCTATAATACTAACAACTATCTCTTTCCATCGGCTTCTGTCCTGAGCTTCCCTCATGGATTCAGAGAATGTTTTTCCACTGGCTTTCTGTACTTGATCCGTCCATCGAGTTGGTGAGCGACCTCTACTTCTCCGCCCTTCAACGTTTCCCGAAATTATAAGACTCTTAAGATTATCATCACTTCTTCTTGTAATACCGAAAGAATGGTCATAAATTATACCACACATTCTGGGGTCAAAAATAGTTCGATTGAACCTAACTTACCTTAGTACAAATGTGCTCACAAAAAAAGTTACAGCCCTTTGAAGTTACAAAATGAAAATCGATTTTTTTCAATATATCGAAAACTATTAGAGATTTTTTATTGAAAATGGACATGCATAATTCTTATGTCAGGAATATCTTAAAACAAAATTATAGTGAAATTTGTCCACCCCATAAAAAATTTATGGGGATTTTGTTCCCTTAAACCGCCCCAAACTTTTGTGTACGTTCCAATTAATTCATTATTGTGGTACCATTAGTTAAACACAACGTTTTTAAAACTTTTTTGCCTCTTAGTATTTTTTCGATAAGCCAGTTTTATTGGGATGCGGCTTCTTTTTCAATATATTTACGTAAAAATTTTATGGGGGTTTTGTTCCTTTAAACCCCCCTAATGTTTGTGTACGTTCCAATTAAACTATTATTGTGGTACCATTAGTTAAACACAGTGTTTTTAAACCTTTTGTCTCTTTGTCTTTTGTTCATAAGTCACCTTTTATCGAGATGTAGCTTCTTTTTCAAAATATACCTAAAAATGTAAATTATAAATAAATTTTCAGATTATTAACAGGTCTCTATAACCGTACTTAACCATATACAAATATGTGGTGGATTCGACAAATATTCAAAATATCTCGATAAACACTGGCTTATCGAAAAAGTAGGAAGAGGCAAAAAAGTTTTAAAAATAATGTGTTTAACTAATAGTGCCACAATAATAATTTAATTGGAACGTACACAAAAGTTTGGGGGGGTTTAAGGGAACAAAACCCCCATAAAATTTGTATGGGGTGCACAAATTTTACTTAATTTTTTTTTAAGATATTGCTGTCGTAAAAATGCTACATTTCAATTTTCAATAAAAAATCTCTGAGAGTTTTCGATATATGAAAAAAAATCGATTTTCATTTTGTAACTTCAAAGGGCTGTAACTTTTTTTGTGTGCACTATTGTATATAGGTAAGTGAGGTTCAGTCAACCTACTTTTGACTCCAGAATCTGTGGTATAATTTATGACCAATCTTTTCGGGACACCCTGTATAGCCGAAAAAATTTTAAGACGGTGGAGAGGCAAATAGAGGAAAGTCGAGTCTGAATATTAAGCTCTTGTAGGATTGAGTGATTTGTTCTGTGTTCCGTCCATGAGATCCGAAGCATTCTTCTCCAGCACCACATTTCAAAGGCGTCAATCCTTTTTCTGTCGTCCGATTTCATTGTCCATGTTTCGGATCCGTAATTAAATATGGGAAAAATTAAGGCACGTGCTAATCTTATTTTGGTGTTCTTCGACAAGGAGCGACCTTTTCAGATTTTCGATAATCGACAAATAGCGTTTTTGGCCATGCCTATTCTCCTACGTATTTCTGTTTCACAAGATCCTGTATTACTGATGTAGGATCCTAGATAATTGAACTCGTTAACCACTTCAAACTGGTCTAAGGCTCCTGTTGTCTGAAGTAAATTTGAATAATCGAATATAATAATTTTTCATAATTTTTGTTTTTTGTTTATTGATGGCGCTTATATGGCGCTATTGATGTTTATTAGATGGCGTTAATAATATAATATTAAATAATATTATATTATTCTATATAAAAAAAATTTAATCTGTACAATTTATAAGACTATACAAATCAAAGAAAATACCATTTTATAAATGCAATACACAAAATTGATTTGTTTTTATACCAAATTGCAAATAAAATGTGACAACTGTCAGATTTAACTAAAATGTCATGTTAGAATAAGGGCCGGTTGTTCGAACGCTAATCAACAATGATCATTATCAAATAATTAATTACTGTCAATGTCAATTGTTAAAACATAATTAATTACAATTCTGAGACTATAATCAATTAATATAACAATAATTATTAACATAATTAATAATAAATCTCATAATTGTAATTAATTATGTTTTCAGCAACCCAAACAAAGTTGACATTGACAGTTTTGGTGACAGTAATTAAATATTTAATAATGATCATTGTTGATTAGCGTTCGAACAACCGGCCCTAAATGTCATAAATGTGTATTTATCACGGACGAACCTTTTTTTCTATCATTTGTGACGAACTGAAAAATGCTCATGAAAAGAACCATACATGTAATAATTATTTTTACATGTACTTGCACTGGACAATTTACTTTGTGACACGGTGACATGAAAATACAGCGTGTTTTATATGTTCGTTCATGGGTGTTCTTTCATTTTTCTGACTGTATCTACCATGGCAATTTTTTTAAATTAACATTAATTTTTGGTGCTACTCGCAGGACAGCGGTGTTCGAGTCACACAAGCTGATTTCCACCAAAATTTCTTACAATCTTTAGGTAATATCGTCATATCCCGGCGAAAAATCACTAACTGACATTTTGTGAAAAAACTCATTAACTTCGCAGATCGAATGAAATTAATTATATCTTTCTATTATAAAAGTCACTCCTCGCTGAATGTGTTCCTAAATGACTATTTCTGTGTGTTGAAAAATCACTAACCCGTTAATATAGAAAATATTATGCAGCCAAAAATACCTAAGTAACTTAGTAACTTTTTACACACGAATAAATTGTAGAGATATGCGTTAAAACTCATTAATGGCAGTTGGTGACTTTAAACCACTGCTGTGTTTGATTTTATTGTTCTATTTCTCAGTTATGTTAGTGAGTGAACACGTATTATTTCGCTAAAAAAATATTCCTTGGTGACGTTACTTGTTAGATATTGTTTTAACAACTGATTGTTGAAGTTTAATAGTTAAAAATATGAGTTCCCGATCCCTAAAACTGGTACAACTTGCCTTGAATGATGTAAGTACAATACTATTAAACAATAAAAAGGTATACCATTTTTATTCAGTTGCAGTGTGGAGGCAAAACTGTCTTAATTTTTACTTAGTTCAGAGAGCGCAACTATCACTCTTATTGACGATTTCGCACTTTTTAGTGGCTCCTCAGAGAATGCATAGGTTGTTACCTTGCCCTAAATTTAAATTTTCTACTCTATTAGTCCCCGCATTACAACTGACGTGATAGTAGTATGTGCCTAGCGGCATCTGCTTAATTAAAATCAAAGTCAAAATTTTTAACCTAACAAAAATATTTAAAAATATTTAAAATATCAAATTGAAAACTTATTGGACCATTTTACTGGTAACACCTCCACGGCTTCTAAAAATTGCAAGCCAGATGGATGCTAAAGCCAAGAAGACAAGAGGGAATTCTAAAATTTGCAATTCACATCCCCGTCTGTTCACCGTGGCATATTCCAAGTGAAAATGGAGCTATGTTACTCAAAGGGGCAATACTAATAAGCAATAAAAATGTATGTCGCCTTTATTCAGTTGCAATGCGAAGCCAAAACTGTCTTAATTTTTACTTAGTTCAGAGAGCGCAACCAGGACTCTTATCGACGATTTCGCCACTTTTTAGTGTTGCTATCTCTGTCCTAATTTAAATTTTCGACTCTATTAGTCCCCGCATTCCAACTGACGTGATGGTAGTAGGTGCCTACCTAACCTAACAAAAATATTTAAAATATCAAATTGAAAACATATTGGACCATTTTGCTGGTAACACCTCTACGGCTTCTAAAAATTGCATATTTTTTCATGGAAGTTGACAGCATGCATAGTGTCATTGAAAAGGAAAAAAGGCATGTGTCTGTTAGTTCTGTTATGGAGTGGATGAACATAATGAAAAGAGCCAGATCAAACAGAAACAGCAAAGCTCAGCCAATCCCTACCATGTCAAACAGCTGCATTTTTCTGATATATTGGATTTTAAAGATCTCACAAAAGGCACAATTAAAAATCGTCTGAAAGATGAGAATGGTAACATAGTCAGATGGCTTGAAATCAAGTCTTTGAGATATGAAAAAGCCAATCTAGACATAATAAAATTTCGCTACAGTCACACAGAGTCCTTCATTGTACTTAATGTAACCAAAAAAAGGGAACTTGATGAAGTTATGTAAAAAGAATTATACCATTGGAACTGCATGGATGGTATGCTTCTCTACCAACAGCCAATAATATACTAGATACAATAACTGAGCCAACTGTTAAAGATGATGAAGAAGGGGAACTTTTTAATTTTTTTTTTTGTTATAACTTATTACGAGATATTATGTAATAAATATAATAATATGTAATAATTATATTATTATGTAGTAAATAGTTATTACAAAAACCCATTATTGTTGTTTATGCAAAAAATCACTAACTGATAGTATTGCACAAAGTACATAGCAGAGTAGCTTCAAAGTATTAGTAACTTCAGATTAATAAATATAAAAGCAGTAAATACACCCTAAACCAGTTTGTAATAGAAAATTTTAAAAACCTGATTTATATTGAAGATTTTATATTTAACTTCAAATATCTCCATAACAATAAAATGTTAGTTAGTGACTTCTCGCTGGGATATGACGATATATTTATTATTTGCTTGCACTATATTTTGTTTTGTTTTAATATTTTAATTCCACAAAAATCAAACTAATTTTATTATTGTTTGTGAAGTATTGTTTAAACAATTGCATAATATGTTTAAAAATAATAAACTTTTATTCTCCAAGTTAAGATATACGAACAAAAAATTTTTGGTAAAAAAAAGTGTTATTTCAAAGGAAAGAGTATGTGTTTTTATTTTGAAATAAACAAATTTATGTATTTATCTCGAAATGTAATAAAAATTAAAATTTATCAATCATTATCAAAGGTCATTGGAATGACAAATCAGAGCAAACGTATCCGCTGTCCTGCACGTAGCACCAAAAATTAATGTTTATTTAAAAAAATTATTGACGTCGTGGTAGTTAACCGATTTTAATTTTGCAAATTGCAAATGAAAGGTACAGTAATCTTCTATACGCAAAAATTATTCAACTTGCTGTATGCTTTATTTTCAGTTCTGAAACCTTTTGAAAAAATGAAGTTTATTTTGCGAAAGCTGGATTGCAAAATTTATTTTGCAAAATCTATTAAACCAATCTTGAACTAGAAACTAGAACATGAAAGTTACAGACTTATTTTATTACATCATAAACTTTTTCTGGGTGGAACATGAAAGTCCTAAGTGTAGCATAAATGGTTGAAAAACGTAAAATGTTAATACTTGTTTTTTTTTATGGTTTTTTTCCCAATTATTGCTATTTTGCCACAATGATGATAATTTTTAAAATTTTTAACCAATTCTGTATTGTAGGAAATTTAATTACGCAACTTTTATGTCAGTGTAACTTTTCTCGAAAATGAATATGTACTTTTAAAGGTATAATCAAAAACAACGAAAAAAATTGAACTTTTCCTTCATTTTTTGACATTTTGATTATTAACACAATGTTTCGGACATATTTGAGCAGGAAGATAACTCAAATATTATTTTATGACTTATTTACAAACAAGTTATGCAAAAAAATATAAGTCACCTCTCAACATCCAAATGTACCAATATTTTTAGAGATGGGCCCTGGTCTATTACCTACGTAATATTATGTAATACATGGAGTTTGTGTTTTTAAGAGACTAAGGGCCGGTTGTTCGAACGCTAATCAACATTGATTACTATCAAATACTTAATTATTGTCACAACTGTCAATGTTAACTTTGGTTGGGTTGCCGAAAACATAATTATTGATGACAATTATGAATTTAGTTAATCACTTATGTTAATAATTGTTATGTTAATTGACTAACTAATCTCATAATTATAATGAACTATGTTTTCAGCAATCCAACCAAAGTTGACATTGACAGTTGTGACAGTAATTAAATATTTGATAGTGATCAATGTTGATTAGCGTTCGAACAACCGGCCCGAGTCAAAAGTTTTTAGTACAAAGTATCTCCGTTAGTGAATAATATTTACTATAGTTTAAGATAAAAGCTAATACCCTCAAATCAGCTTTTTTACAATTAAGTAGTTATAATTTCACACGAGTCGTTAATTTTGGAATAATTTAATGGAAGTTTAAATTATTTTGTTATTAAAAATATTTCGCAATAATTTGTATTATTTATAAAACGCCGATCTCTTTTTTATGGTAACAATAATTCATGACGACTACGAAATCATCAATTTCTCGCCACAAAATAGTACATAAAAAAATATTTGTAATAGATGTTAAAATGAGTTCCATTTCGGTTAACTCAACAGTGCTAAATTGTTATCATTGACTAATTCTAATTTATCAGACAATTTTTTTTTATAATTGACGAATTACAGATGCTGAAATCAACGCAGCGGAGAGAAATTAAACAAAAATTGATTTCTAAAAAGTTTTGTTTGTTTGATCGATCCAAGGTTAATTATTTTATATTCTAATATTTATGCACTGATAAACTCAGCAGTTGATATAATTAACACGGTGTTTGCAATATACAGCCAAGTAATAATGATAACATAGGAAAATGTGCAAATGTCGGAGCCACAGAAAACGTATCAACACAAGTTTTGATTAGACCGAACTATAACTGTTGTAGATATTGACGGCACCCGTTTTGAAAAAGCAATAAAGTTCATTCACGTGAACTTTAATACTGGTGGTTCGTCATACTGGTGGTTCATATTTATTCAAAAAAGATAACAGATCGATGAAGATGATATAATTTGAAAGTGATAGCGAGTGGTATGATAAGCGAAAGAAATTAATAAATACGAAATATATGTAAAATTGGTGATACACGTACATTTTTTTGTAAGCATTTTTTAACAATCAGAATTACATATTCTATGAGTTAATTTGATAACAAGTACAATAACTTATATCAACTATTATAGTATTGTACACTAATATGGCGTTATGAGGTACATCACCCAGCAGTTTCACCTCAGTTTCAGCGAAGATTCCAATTTCTCGTGGTGTCTGTTGGCTCTTTCTTGAATTACTGTGCTGACTAACGGGATGTTTAGGTCTCTATGAAGGGTTTGGTTGGAAATCATGGGGCATTTGCGATGGTGCGTAGAATTTTTGATTGAGTTCTTTGGATAATTTTTGTATTTAATTTGCTGGCACAACTCCATAGTTCTATACCGTACGTCCATATAGGTTTGATGACTGTTTTATAAATGAGCAGTTTGTTCTCAATTTATTGAGAGTCGGGATTTTCGACCTATAAGCCAATTAATTTCTCTCACGCACGAAATTAGTATACTTACATGAGAAATGCAACAAAGTCATTTTTGATACGATAGAAACCAATAATCATCAAAAAATCTAAAAGGTAGACGGACAGCTGGAAGAAAGCAAGACCGAGAGGAAGAGGGAGATGAAACTTTTGTCACAGGAAACTATGATATTCTTTAATAAGTTGTGCCGCAAATGCTCGTTTGTGAATCCTTCATTTCTTAAAATGTGCTTAAAAATGACTAAGCAAAGCCCTTTACTCTTTTACTTATCTTTCTGTAAGTACAAGTATCTACATTATGTAAACATCCCAAATTGTCCATTGTTGAACGTAGGCCTCCCTATATTTGCTCTATCTTGTGTCGTTTTTATCTAGTTTCCATCAATTATCTTTATAGTTACTCCATCTGCTGGGTGCTCTGCCGTTATTCTGGTACGCATTGTATACCGAAGGGAATTCCACTGTCTTTATTGCCTACTGCTCATTTATTATTCCCAATTCCATTTTAGAAGCAAAATAACCAAAATTCCCCGAATAATGGTTATTTACTGATTTTGAATGATTATTACATAAAACTCCAGGCGACAAGTTCCACCCTGGTCACCAGGTACCTTAGACACCATCGCCGACATGAGATTCGTGTTCAGTTAACCCCAAAACTCCCAAGTATAAAAATTGAACTCATTTCCGTCAATATCTCCCAAGTTCTAAATTTTTCGTTGTCTATCTCTTTAAGATGCACATTGAAAATGCATTTTATCTTATGTCCAAAATGCCGTCTTCATCTCCCGGAGATCAATTTAGTTTACAAAATTTGCTGACACTCTCCCTAATCTAATGTAAAAAATTGCAGGACGATTCATCTTACTGCACACAGTTCCTAGGTAGAATGCTTCGTTACCCGTGTTGAGCTGCCCCCCCCCCCCACTTGCAAAAATTAAAAAACAAAAAGCGCTGTTTTATGAGCTATTTATGAACATTCATATTCCGCAAATCAATTAATTAATTTTGAGCTCGTTACACTGAGCAGGAATTTTATTGACAGCTTATTACATGAAGAATTTGACAGACAGCCTGTAGAGTCAACGGAGACAGTAGCAGCAATGGTCACCAAAATAACCAACGAGGAAGTGGCTCAAGCCCTTCAAAAAATAAAGAAAGGAAAAGCGGTAGCACCAGATGATATTCCTGGGGAAGTATGGAGAGCATTGGGAGAGACAGGAACAAGGTGGCTAGTAGGTCTATTTAATAGAATTATGGTAGTTGGACAAATGCCAGACGAATGGAGAAGCAGTATACTGGTACCTGTTTACAAAAACAAGGGAGATATACAACAATGTACAAACTACAGGGCTATAAAACTGCTTAGCCACACCATGAAAATATGGGAAAGAGTAATTGATAGACGGATACGTGAAGAGACCGAAATATCCGAGAATCAATTTGGCTTTATGCAGGGTAGATCAAAAACAGATGCAATTTTCATTATAAGGCAGTTGATGGAAAAATACAGGAGTAAAGAAACAAACGCTCATATGGTATTAATTGATCTTGAGAAAGCATATGATAGAGTTCCTCGAGAGATTCTGTGGTGGGCAATCAATAAGAAAGGAGTCCCTGGTGAATATGTAAAGATTGTGAGGGATATGTATGAGGGAGTAACGACTAGTGTTAGGACAGGTGTGGGAGAGACTGATAAATTTCATGTGAAAGTAGGATTGCATCAAGGTTCTGTGCTTAGTCCGTATTTATTCTCATTAGTTTTGGACCAGATAACAGCGAAAATACAAGGTAACATTCCATGGTGCTTAATGTATGCTGATGATGTGTTAGTAGGAAATAGTGAAAGAGACTTAGAACAAAAACTGGAACAGTGGAGACAAGCTCTCTTGGAAAAAGGTTTAAAACTTAGTAGGACAAAAACAGAGTATTTGGAATGTTCATTTAAAGATGGAGCTACTACAAATAAAATGGTATCTTTGGATGGTGAAATGATTGCAAAAAGCAATAGTTTTAAGTACCTAGGATCGGTATTACAGAGTAATGGAGAAATAGATGAAAATGCATGCAGTAGAATTCTATTAAACAGCCATAAGACCAGCTGTGATGTACGGAACTGAATGTTGGGAAGTGAAAAAGAAAGAGGAACAGCGAATGCATGTGGCGGAAATGAGAATGCTTAGATGGATGAGTGGAGTGACAAAGAAGGATAAAATTAGAAATGAGTATATTAGGGGAAGTCTAGGTGTGGCACCAATTGATGCCAAAATGAGAGAGCATAGGTTAAGATGGTTTGGTCATGTTCAACGTCGAGACGTTAACCACCCAATACGAAGAATAGCTGAAGTGCAGATTCCTGGAAGGAGTAGGAGAGGAAAACCAAAGAAGACCTGGGGGGAGACGATAAGGAAGGACATGTTGATAAAGGGGATTAACATTGATATGGCCCAAGATAGAATTGTGTGGAGAAATGCAATTAGGGAAGCCGACCCCGCATAGGGATAAGGCAAAGAGAATAATGATGACACTGAGCAGGAATTTAATATTTTAGTGGGGGGGGGGCGGCTGAGCCACCCCCACCTACTTAAAAATAGGGATATTGAATCGATCTTTGCCGCAGAATTACAAGCTATTTATGAGCTCTTGAAGTGATATAGTTTCGATTTTTGAGCTCATCCCCTTCAGCCCCAAACAACCCTTTAATTGATTTAACTAAAAGAAAAATGCTGAGAAAATTAATAATATATCGTATTGCGGATATAATTCGTATAGCTTATATACTCTACGAATAAACTCTTAAATCACGTGCATTTCAATTATTAAGCTACAAGACCTTCGCAAGAAAACCACCCCATCTTCCCGGCTTAAGAGAGAGTTGCTTTTAAAATGAATTAAATTAACTATTTGCCGACTACATATCGTTTGATAATTTATGAGCTCCCAAAATACGCGCATTTAGATCATTAAATTGCAATTACTTTTGTATAGTACAGTCACTGAAGGTAAAAATCAATTATTACCTTAAATTTCGATGTACCTTTCGAATTTTTTAGGAAAAAGTGAAAAATAAAACGTAGGCCACCTCCAAAAAAATTAACATCTTTAGTAATCCCTATAAGACTTTCTTTACTTTAGCATAAGTAATGACCTTAAACATTTTGACCGATTTAGAATGCATATCTTAAAAAAATATATTTATATGGAAATTAAAAATTTTTCAAATTTTCGTAAATTATTTTCTTTTGATAATAACTCCAACAATACTAGATACACGTAAAAAAATGCTAGATAACGAAATTTGAGTTTTTTTTATTAGCAAAGATTTTACTTGTCTTTTTATTTCTGTATGAATCAAAATAACCAAGATAGAAACGTTTAAACATTTTACTGCGAGAACAATGTAACTGAAGCCCTTTAACCTATTACCCTAAAAATAAAGTAGGTATTTGGAAGATTAAATGTAATATAGTTTCATAGCTCTTGAAATTACCTATCAAATAATTGGATGTGCCTGATATAAAAATTAACAGAGTTATTAAAAAAAAAACACAATAACATTTTTTTGGAAACATTTTTGGAGTATAAATTTTGATGATATCAATTTTTTCTGGAGCTCATTTGATAGGTATTTCTAAGTATTTAGTAAATATAGGTATGTTATAAAAACATACAATTTTTAGAGTTATTTATGAAAAATCGCTTTAAAGCATGCATTTTTTTCACGAAAATTAAAATATTTGCTCTTTAATAACTCAAAAAGTATTGATTTATTTTAACAACTTTATATAACAAATTTTGCTTATAATTTGTGTTTCTATGGATTTGTGGATTTATATTTAATAAAATAATTTTCACTCCCGAGAAGGGGTGGTATCCACCCTCAGGGTAAAGGCGCAAGGTGCCACCATGTCATCTTTGTTTCTTGAAGTATTCTCTAACCACTCACCAATTTTCGTGAAAATCGATGAAGGTTCACCGAAATTTAAGGTAATAGTTGATTTTTACCTTCAGTATTTAGTCTCCAAATAATTAATTTAATTCATTTTAAAAACAACTCTCTCTTCAGCCGGGAAGATGGGGTGGTTTCCTTGCGAAGGGGTTTTAGCTCAATAATCGAAATGCGCGTGATTTAAGAGTTTATTCTTAGAGTATATAAGTTATACATATTATATCCGCGATACGATATATTTTTAATTTTCTCAACATTTTTCTCTTAGTTAAATCAATTAAAGGGTTGTTTTGGGGTGAAGGGGATGAGCTCAAAAATCGAAACTATATCACTTCGAGAGCTCATAAATAGCTAGGGGCTGACTCAGTCCTCCACTAAAATATTAAATTCCTTCTCAGTGTAACGAGCTCAAAAATTTTAATTTGCGGAATATGAAAGCTCATAAATGGCTCATAAATCAGCGCTATTTGTTTTTTAATTTTTGCAAGTGGGGGGAGGTAGCTCAACAGGGTTGCTTCGTTGCCTCGCCTAATATTTGGCTGAGCAATGTAAGAGTTTTTGTTGACTTACCGAGTCAAATAATCTCATATAAACATAATATTATAACTTATAATACTTGTTACTTTGAGATAAATTTCGCATTTTTATTTGTATGTTTTTATTATCAGCAATATTTTTATGCATAATTACTATTACTCTAAGTTAGATAAATTTCAACAATTTGCATATTTTTTTATTTCTCTAAACAAAAAATATGCATACATGTTTGCCATTTGTTTCATTTCTTATAGACGCAGTAATGTCAAAATAGATACTTTCCATTTATTTCATGACATTTTTTCACGTAGTAATGAAGATATAAAAATGCAGATGATATGGTGCTTACTGCTTTTCCGCGATTACACATTTGGATGTTGATTGCGACACTATATTACAGATCATAAGAGCTCCTCACATCCTTTCTAATAGGTGTCGTATATTTTATTGGATGCGGTAGGGGTAATGTGAAACAATATATGGGGGTCAATCCATGCCAAGTGGTCCAATATAAATTGTTGGTTGCTTGACTATTTTTAATATTTTTTATTTTTCTGCCTTCTAAACTTCAGTCTATAGAGACTACAGAATTCCATTTATTTCATTTAAAAAAAAATAGTTTGCCGATGACAGCCATTTTTGTTAAATCGTATCGATGATTTTTACGGAAAACATGGCTTCGCTCTTTAGCCAATATTTTCACTGAGGTTTGCCCTAGAACAATAAATCAAAAACCAAACTTTTTAAAAAACTATGCTCTAAAAAAAGGCCTATAGCATTATTTAATTTCAAACTACCCTTAAGGCCTCAAATGAACCTCAAAATTTGAAAAGGTAAACTGATAAAATTCCATTTTTAGCATTTTTGTAACAGCATAAGGCAAGCCGATAATGGTTTGTAATTTTTTTTCTGCAAAAGATATACGTACATACTTTAAGTAAAACAAGTTTGAGCTTTGAGACTTAAGTAAATTTTTTCAAAAAAAAATCTCAAAAATGTAATTTTTTGGAAAATCTCAAAATTTTACCCCTTATATCTCCGATGGGCACGGATGAAAAAATTTGAAATTTGGCTGAATCTTAGCCCCTAGCAAGTAAAATAAGGAGTAAAAATTTGGAGTTGCAGGCTTACCTCATATAGGATTTATCTGAGTTACCTCAGATTTCACAATAAATACAAATTTATACAGGGTGGGTCAAAGGAAAGAGTTCACTTTGATATTTGGAAGTTATTATATTTTAAGGGAATGCCGAAACAGCTCGATTTTTATTTTTAAATTACAATTTTTTATATATATTTCATACGTCTCTATGACGTGTCATCGTCAGTGACGTCATCCATCTGGGCGTGATGATGTAATCGATGATTTTTTAATGGGAATAGGGGTCGTATGTTATCTCATTTGAAAGAGTGTTCAATTCTCTGTTTAGTAGTATAAACAATAATATAATTATTTATACAGGGTGGCCAAGAATAATGTTTGAATTAAATTAATTAACACAACAAGAAGAGTGTAATTTATTTAACTCAAAATACATTTTATTGCTGTCATAAAATAGAAAAAAATATTTGGCAAAATATTATTTAGCAAATAAACATTGCTTTTCGCTTAAATTAAATGTTCAAACTGTCAAGAGTTAGGTGGGAGGCTGTTTGTGATTTAATTTAATCGAAAAGAAATGTTTATTTGTGAAATAAACATTTTTTGTATTTTCTGATAGCAGTACAATATATTTTTAGTGGCCACAAGACACCTATTCAAATTTAAAAAAATCATCGATTACGTCATTACGCTCTGATGGATGACGTCACATAGTATGAAATATGTCCCAAAAAGTTACAATATAATAAAAATAAAAATGGACCTACTTCAGCATTTCCTTAAAATCTAATAGGTAACTATTGCCAAATACCGAGGTGGACCCTTTTCTTTGGCCCACCCTGTATAAATTTGAATTTATTGTGAAATCTGGTGAAAATATATTAATTTTTATTTCATTAGACAGTTTATTTGAATTTTAATTACCCTGCCTGCAAACGCTAAAATTTTGACCATTTTGATTTTTGACCATTTTTTCTGGCCTGTAACTCCTATATGACGTAAATCTGCAACTCCAAATTTTTACTTCTTATTCTACTTGCTAGAGGCTAACATTCAGCCAAATTAGAGGTCAAATTTTGAGATTTTTCAAAAAATTACATTTTTGAGATTTTTTTTTTGAAAATATTTACTGAAGTCTCAAAGCTCAAACTTTTTTTATTTAAAGTATGTACGTCTTTTCCAGAAAAAAAATTACAAACCATTATCGGCTTGTCTTATGATGTTAAAAAAATGCTGAAAATGGAATTTTATCAGTTTACCTTTTCAAATTTTGAGGTTTATTTAAGCCCTTAAGGGTAGTTTGAAATTAAATAATGTTACAGGCAATTTTTTTAGAGGATACTTGCCTAAAAAGTTTGGTTTTTGATTTATTGTTCTAAGACAAACCTCAGTAAAAATATTGGCTAAAGAGCGAAGCCATGTTTTCCGTGAAAATGATCGACACGCTTTAACAAAAATGGCCGTCATCGGCAAACTAAATTTCTTAAAACTAAAATGGATGCAATTATGTAATCTCTATACACTGAAGTTTAAAAGGTAGAAAAATAAAAAATATTGAAAATAGTCAAGCAACCACCTTTGGACCACTTGGCTTGGATTTACCCATGGGTCAGTGGCTTAGCCAGGGAAGGGGCCCAAGGGGGCCGGCCCCCCCTAAATTTATAAAATTTTAAACATTGTATAAATGAGAAAAGAAGGCGACAAAGAGTTCTTACAACTGTATAGAAGAGCTGAAGATATGGGAGAGAAACTTGGTATCAAACCAAAAATCCCGAGAGTCGTAGGCACAAAAGATTTAGATCGAACGTAGAAGCCAACAACCCAGAGGAGTATTACAGGAGATCTATATTTTACCCGTATATTGACAAAATATCATCTTCACTGACCGAAAGATTCACCAGCCACAAAGATGTGTTAATTGGCCTAGACAGTGTACTTCCTTGCAATATCCAACAAAGGCAGTTCACTGATCTGGAGCCTGCCTTGGATTTTTACCAATCCGATTTGGTCCACACAAACCGGGACATCTTGAATGCGGAGTGGGAGTTATGGAAAAGCCACTGGAAGATTGCCCAGGTTACGCCTAAAACTGCTACTTCAGTGCTAAAGGCTTTGAAGGACGAAGGTGATGCTTTTCCTAACATGAAGTTTCTGCTTGGTATATTGGCAGTCCTCCCTGTCACAACAGCATCAGTTGAAAGGTAAATTATTATACAATATTTCCTATAAACTTTGTTGAGTTTACTTTGAACTATAAATAGTTAATATCGTTCTTTTTAGTTGTTCTAGTAATATGTTTTCTTCATTGTAATTTATTGAAGTTGTAACAATTTTTAATAATACTAGATAGCTTGTCAGTAATATTACTCATTACCTCACTTTAAAGTTCAAAAGATTCCAGCTTTTTTTAAATTTCCAGATCATTTTCAACACTGAAAAGACCGAAGACCTATTTAAGAAATTCAATAGGTGAAGAAAGGTCACTTCCCTTGCACTCTTATCCATACATACATCGAGATTTGCAAGTGAAGACAGAAGAAATCATCTGCCAATACACAAGAACTCCAAGAAGGTTGCAGTTCCATTAGTAGGGCACATCTTCATATGTATTACCAATTCAGGATTGTATTGAAAGTAAACTTGCTAATTTTGTGCACATAATAAATGTTATGAACGGATAAAAGATTGTATTGAGTTTTGAAACCTTTCTATGAACATTACTTGTAATATTTATGGGTTTTGTTCTGTTAAAATATGAGTATTTTTCAATAAGAAAGTGGTAGAGTATACAGTATGACAGAGCATCAATCAAATTATGACTCAAGGATCATTAACATACAACTTTACATCTTTCCTAAAGTTTTAATCAACAAAATCAAATGTCGTTGATTTTTCCTTTTCGAGAGGAATTGAAAACTATAATAAAGTTATTTGTAACCTAAGATTTTGATGCTTAAATGAGTCCCAAACGCCTATTTCAAGGTCTAATTTTCAAACATTTTCCGGGGGTGGACCCCCGGTGCCCCCCCCCAAAGCCAATTCCTGGCTACGCCACTGCCATGGGTTATAACAAAAAGGAAGGTCATAAATTACATCACATATCCTGGGACCAAAAATAGTTCGATGTAACCTAAAATACCTTAGTTTAAAAATCTGCACATAAGAAAAGTTACAGCTCTGTAAAATTACATACATACATACACTCTTTTCTGTCTCTGGCTAGTTCCTTCGCCTCATTCCATGTCTTCCCCCTTTCTTTGAGAATCTCGTTTATGCTATTGTTCCATTTTTTTCTTGGTCGTCCACTACGGTTTTTTCCTATTTTTCTCGCTTCCCATATCTTCTTCACCTGTCTAGTTTTGTTCATTCTGATCATATGTCCCCACAATTTCAGTTTCTTTTCTTCTGCTTTAACATTTAGTGATTTCGTTTGTAGTTCTTGTAAATGTAAAAATGTTCCCTCGTAAAATGTAAAAATATAAAAACCATCAATTATACTTCAAAGTATAATACATATTCTTCTTCTTGACTGGCTTTACAACTAAGGCTCTTCTATTATAGACCTCTATCTTCAACGACCTTGCGCTTCCATGTTGCACTGTTGTATTCTAATTCTAGATAAATCGACTTTAACATAATACTTCTATCTTTTTCTGACCTTACCACATGACCTACCCACATTATCCATTTAGCTTTTATATATCTGATAATATTTTTAGTACCATATATTCACCAATTCAGCATTAAGGCGCTTTCTCCACTATTCTGTCACTTCTTTTCTTTGAGGGCCAAATATCATTCCGAGAACCTTCCTTTCAAGAACCAGCAGCTTATTCATTTCCCGCTGACGCAAAGTCCATGTTTCGCTTCCAAAGTTTGTTTAGCAGTAAATGGTTGACTTCAATTAAAACATCCTGGTTTAACCGATAATAGTATAAAAAGCCCGGTATCAGGTAAAATTTAAATATGTTTCATTTACATATTTCAGGTAAAAATTTTGTGGATCCTTTGCTTTATTATAGGAGTACCGTCTAGTCAGTATTAATTGTCAAAAGACCAACTCTGTCTACCTCGTTCGCTTATCGCTCCGGACCGGTCTTAGCAATGGGCCAAGTCAGATAAATTTAATATTTACGACCGCACTAATTGAAGTCAACCATTTTCTGCTAAACAAACTTTAACAACTGGGCGAATAATTTACATGTACAGTCTTAATTTATATTTGCTTTTCAGCATCTTATATGCTATAATAAAATAAGAAGTAAAATGGTCTATTATCAGCAACTATCCATACTAGGGTCCCTTTTCTACGTGGTTGTCCTCTGTAATAACCCCCCAGGTATTTAAACACATTTTTTTTACTACTTCGAAGTTCTGGTCATTAATAGTTATATTCTGCCTAACTCTTGGTCTTCGATTTAGAGAGGAAAACACCTCTCTTACATCTCTTTTAGAAAGAATACAAATTACTATATTTTAATCATATTTGCAAAATTTTTTTTACAAAACATTCTGTTTTTACAAAACACCTATTTCCCCGTTACTTAGACTATTTTAATTACTGGGTTGATTATTACCAACTACAATATCCTGTAGTTTCTAAAGTTATATATTTCAATTAACGATTAACACTTAGATTTCTTTTTACTTTAGAAATACGTAAATTTTTAATGTAACCACATAATTGTATGTCCAGCAATGCATAAAGGATTTTTACTTTCAGTAATATTGTAGTCAAGGTTGAAATTTTTGTTAAATAATATTTCTATCTTTTGAGATCTAGGAAAGAAATATTAAATAATGAATTACTTCTTAAGATTCACGCTTACTGATTATGTAGGTATACCATTAATTTAGCTTAGGTGTCGAAGACTCTCATAATATTGGACATATTTAAACGCAGGGGTAATTTCAAAAATTAATAAAAATAAAAATCCACAAGGAAAAAGTTTTCATGTAGTTGGCTGTATACCATATATTATAAAGAACGACTAAAATCCTTTTAAAGGGCTACACCACAAAACTAGTTTTCGATTGGATGACCAATCATCATCAGTGCTTACGTGATCTAACATGCTAACGACCAAAAAACAATATTACAAAAACATATGGGTAAAAATCCTTCAAAATTGATCCGTCATGAAAACATATATAAAATATGTGAACTTAAACATGGATGTTCAAAATATTCCACGTAATATCCTCTAGGTACCATCTGAGCTCTAGATTGACTTGTTCACATGTTGACTGTATGGTGGCAAGTGCCACTGGCACTTACCGAATGGTAATTTTTTATAAACAAATTAAATATCTCATAAACTGCTCAATATTTATCAACTATTTTTTTTTCAATTTATACTGGTACCATAGCGCAAATTTTCTGCAAAACAAAATGTTTTATAGTGCTTATTTATAATACAAATAATATTTTTTTTGGAAATTTGTTTATTCAATTTTGATTTATAATTATTTAAATAAATTAAGGGTCAAATTTAATTTAGTAAGTCTTATATAAAATATTGTTTCTTCAGCTTTGCAAAAAAAATGTAAATAACTTAATAAAAACATGGATTACCGCAGAAGTTAAAAAAGTAAATTTTGAGCAAAAAATAACCATTTTTAATTATTGAAACAATGATCCCCTCATATGAATCATATACTTTCTTGAAAATATATTTTGTTTTGACCTAAACTTTGATAAAAAATTTATTACAACCTGTACGGAATTACATTTTGATTTACATGTATTCTAATTTTACTTGATCGCTCTATTAAGTCAGTTAGTGATCAGCCTGGTAAATAGCTGTACACGTGTGACAATTTTTTTATACCATCTAAATAATACGATTTTGACAATATTGCAAAATAGGTGATTGTTTCGTCAATTATTATCGTTGGAGAATCATTTATTTATAAACCATAACTTCAAATTTTGGGGTACATAAAAATAGAAAGGGGCCAAATCAGAAGAATAAGTTGGATGAGACTTTTTTCCTATGCTTTTGGAACCGTTCTTCACTGAGTTTTTGTTTCAGTTTTACCGCTTTCAAGATATTCAATTCAAAGTATGCCTTTGCAGTTCCAAGATATATTAGGCATGAGCTTATCGAGCCATTTATCGAGTCTTGTCCGCTCAGAAGTAATTTTGCCGGCTTCAGTCGACTACGTTGCGTTCATTTTGTTCTCTGATGTGTAGTGGATCTAAGTTATAATATAACTTAGATCCACTACATTATCAACTGTTATCAACTAATATCAAAAATACGACACATTGCGCTTCATAAGGTTCAATCACTGCTGTGAAGTTGTCAAACGATTATGTTTTTGATCAATGGACATCTATAATTGGGCCTTGTTATGCAAAAAGCAACCAACCCACATTTTTGAGGAAAACAAGATAATGTCACATATCGATTTAAAAATGTGTATTCTACATTGTGTAAAAAGCAACCAAGCCATTCTAAATATTAAACCATGAAAAATACTATTCCAAATTATTTCTGTTTAATAATAGTTCACTGATTTCGCATAAGACAACCAACCCACTTGGATTGTTTGTGTGTATCACTGGACTGAACATATTATTACATTGCACTGTCGAAAAGTACCAGCCAAGTGGGTTGATATTGTTATGCCGATTACGGTTCCTGGAATGTTGCATCTTTTTGTTTTTGCGTATAGGTACTGACTACTACTGACCAATATTAGTTCGTGCTTAAATATTAAAATATTTGTTGTGTTATATCTATTATATTATGAAGAAATCTTTGAATCTTTAATGCGAAAAATATGTTTAAATCAAGAACTGTTAAAATAATTAAAGCGGCTCGCGAAATTGCAGAAAATGGTAAGTTTTAGGATTAAGGCTATGTTTATCTTACTTTTTAAATATTATGGTTTGTTGTTTTGACTGATTATCGCATATTTTTTATTTGTATTGATATTATGTTTAATAGTAGAAATTCTACTGTATAGTATTACTGAGTTGACTGAAATTATTCGGTTTTATTCATGGATTTTGTGGGTTGGTTGGATTTTGCAGATTGCATTTTATTAGATATATTTCCAAGAGCAAAAAAAAACCAACTCTCAATATGGCTATTTTTTTTTTGTAAAAATTTATTAGGATAATTTTGATACTAATATGATAAAATTGCTCTAAAATTAAACTATTGATTAGTGAAGTTATCGTTTAAAAAAATACGACGGAAAATTAAATATTTAGAAAAACATAAAAAGGTAATTTTCTCTTAATTTACAAATTGAGGGTTGGTTGCTTTTTGTTTAACATGGCCCAATTGTTTTTATCCATACGTGTTTTTCCAAACACGTCAAGTTTAGCTAAGGAATTGAAGGATATTATCTATCAAACTACCAATAGTATGATAAGATTGATCCAAAAGATGGCATAACCCAGACATCCAAAGTGAAAGTTCTCCTCCAACACCAAATTGTTATATATATGGTCCACATAATGTTCAGAAAAAAGTCACACCATTTTAAGCGTCGGGTTTGGGGAGGGGGGGGGGGGAAATCGGTAAATTCGTAGTTTTTGCGTTTTTCGTCAATATTTCTAAAACTATGCGGCTTAGCATGATCAACCTTCTATACAAAAATGTTCTACATTAAATTTTAAATAAAAAAGGTCCAATGCATATTCCTTCTAAAATGAACGGTTCCAAAGTTACAGAGGTAGTATTTTATAATTGGTCCAAAAAAGGCCTAACCCAGACATCAAAAATAAAAGTTTTCCTCTGACACCAAATTGTTCTAGATGGTCCACATATGGTTCAGTAAAAAGTTACACCATTTTGAGCGTCCGGTTTGGGGGGAGATGGGGGAGAAGTCGGTAAATTAGTAGTTTTTTTTACGTTTTTCGTCAATATTTCCAAAACTATGATTTACCGTAAACAATATTCTATACAACAATGTTCTACATAAAATTTAAAACAAAAAAGGTTCTATACATAATTGTTATAAAGTCAACGGTTCCAGAGTTACGGAGGGTGAAAATGTAGGTTTTCGATACTTTTTATATTTTTTTGGGAAATTGATGATGATTTTGGGTGGTGAGGTTGACGTTTCTTCAAGGGCTTATCATTAACACACCATCGGCCACTGAAGTGGCAAATCTGGTTTATGAAACCCAATCTTGTTAAAGAAAATCAGTTGGAAATTGCCCAAAAAATATAAAAAGTATCGAAAACCTCCAATTTTACCCTCCGTAACTCTGGAATCGTTGACTTTATAATAATTATGTATAGGGCCTTT
Organism: Diabrotica virgifera virgifera; assembly: GCF_917563875.1. Classification (NCBI taxonomy): domain Eukaryota; kingdom Metazoa; phylum Arthropoda; class Insecta; order Coleoptera; family Chrysomelidae; genus Diabrotica; species Diabrotica virgifera. The sequence continues at coordinate 51,132,676 of NC_065449.1, forward strand.
TTTTTTTAAATTTTATGTAGAACATTTTTGTATAGAAAATTGTTTACGGTGAAGCACAGTTTTAAAAATATTGACGAAAAACTTAAAAAAACTACTAATTTACCGACTTCTCCCCCATCTCCCCTCCAAACCGGACGCTCAAAATGGTTTAACTTTTTACTGAACCATATGTGGACCATATAGAACAATTTGGTGTGGGAGGAAAACTTTTATTTTTGATGTCTGGGTTAGGCCTTTTTTTGGACCAATTATACAATACTACCTCTGTAACTTTGGAACCGTTCATTTTAAAAGGATTATGCATTTGACCTTTTTTATTTCTAATTTAATGTAGAACATTTTTGTATAGAAGGTTGTCCATGCTAAACCGCATAGTTTTAGAAATATTGACGAAGAACCCAAAAAACTACGAATTTACCGATTTCTCCCCCTCTCCCCCCCAACCCGACGCTCAAAATGGTGTGACTTTTTTCTGAACATTGTATGGACCATATAGAACAATTTGGTGTTGGAGGGTAACTTTCACTTTGGATGTCTTTGTTTGGGTCTAGTTATACCATACTACAAATCTCCCGTGAAAAGGAAAAACCTAGTAAAGTGACTTACTAGGTTTATGCTTAGTATCAATTGTGTGAAACCCCATGAAGCTCTTTATCGACTGGTACTTAAAACTTGTAAATACTTGCATTTTTAAGAAAGTTATTTCAGATGGAAAATCCTAGCAAAATGGTAATTTCAATAAATTTGGTTGGAAAAACCTAGCATCTTGTTATTTTTTTAGAATAAACATAGCAACTTATACAGTGAACGATACATTTCTACTTATTTCAGAAGGAAAAATATAACAAAGGCTTTTACTAAATATTTCCTTTGAAAAGTGTATATATAAATATTTTTTTTAAATTGGAAGTTCCTAATAACATACCTTACCATTTTTAAGCCGAAAGACAAAAACGTCATATTTCTAAACAAAAAACTAGCAAAGTCATTTACTAGATATATCCATATTTTTTCCGGTCATTTAAACTCGGCGAATTATTTTAAAGTGTGTATGCTAGGTATTTCCAATTTAATTCCGCTTTGGCGCGAAAACGAAGGATCTTTTACTATGTTCTTCCAATGCACTTCGTTAAATTATTCAGTCTGTCGAGCCAGTCTCAACTGTGTATACCTACATATACTCGTCTGGTGGTGAATTTGTTTTAATCTAATTATATAAAGTTTTGAAAACTATGTCTAAAAGAAAAAACATTATAATGGCTTTGGCTAAGGAAAATAAAGTAGTTTGTGTTCAGGAAGTGGGTGATCTTGAAAAGCGGTGAGTATTAGTTTTTACATTACAAACAAAGTACAATTTTGTTTGTTTGATTTTCAAAAAACAAACAATCAGTAAAATGGTAGATAATTCAAAAGAAATGCTGTAACGAATGCATTCTTTTTGTTATAGGTATAGTGAACTTGCGTCCTTTGGTCAAGATTGTTTGAAATCGATACAAGATACTGTGAAAGACGATTATTTGGTTGATAACCTGATGATGGACGGCTTACAAAATCAAAAGTAGGTTTCTAGATTTATTTATACGGACTTCTGATTATAAAATTAACATATTCTGAATAAATCAACATTTCTTGAAACAAAAAATAATATGAACCGACTTATTTATTACTGTAAAAGGTGATAGGTTACAACAAATTAATTTAGTTGATATTTAGAAAATTCGCATGTCAGCTGATTGTTAATAAATATTTAGGTTACCATTACTTATGTAACAAAAATCGTTATATTTGTGTGCAGTGGATATTCAATTACCAAAACATTTTTCTATTGACTATGTTTCGTGGAAATTATTTTAATTATCTTGCTCATATTCGTATACTAAAAAGTATTTCTTAAACACATTGTGTATTTATAGCAAATGTAGCAATTTTTAATTCTAAACTTCAGAAGTTAAAATATGTGTATAATCATTATTTTTAGAGTAATTTATAAACAAAAATCAAATAAACTAAGCATAACAGTTTATTCAGAAGAGCCTTCGAACTCAAAAGCTTTTGGTTTGGAGTATTATTACAATGATAATAATAATATGGACGTTTGTCGCTAGCATTTTTGATTTTTATTTTTTTATTTTTAGTGATAATGATAACCCCTCTACTAATGAAAACCATTTTTATGATATTCAACCAATATGTTTAGTAAGAGATATTAGGAAGGAAGAAAACACAAAAGTTTATACCGAATTAAAACCGCTACCATTAATTGATGGAACAAAGGATGGTAGTCAAAATGATACGGATGTTAATAATGAATGTCACAAAGAAAAATCGGTTGATGTTATAGACGTTTGTCAGCATAATAAAGGTTACTAAATAAAATATTAATTATTATAAACAATTAGACCAAACTTATACTTTTTAGATGACACAGTTGACGATGACTCAGATTTAGACCCTAGTTATGACCCACAAGAATCTGAAGAAATAAGTTATGAGACAAAGAAAAAAAGGAGAATAGCAAAATTTTTTCAAACTGAAAATGAAAAAAGTGTAGTTGGCACTGTTATGGAAAATGAAGGTTTAGTAGATAAACAATTGAAAGATATAAACCAGGAAACTCTGCCAGGTAAAAATGCTTTGTATTTTGTGTTTCACATGAATTAACTAATATCTACGTTTTTTATAGAAGCACAAATCAGTGATAAAACCGATGAAGGATACGAGAAAAACAGAAAAAAAAGAGCAAGAACAGCGAAAGAGCAAATTGAGAGGCATCTAGAAAAATATCAGTTATTAGAACCATGTAATTGTAAAAAAAAATGTAGAGAATTTTTATCAGAAGAAAGAAGACAAAATATTTGCCAGTCATTTTGGAAAATGAGTTTTGGCGAGAGAAGTCAATATTTTAATGCCAGTATAAAGATTGGGGGTATTAAGAGAAGAAAAGTAGATAGTGAAAATAAACGTCAACACGTCCTTACATACTCGTTGCTCAAGGATGATGGTATTGAAATGAATGTGTGTAAGCAAATGTATTTACATACACATGGAATGAAAACTGATGGTATGATAACGGACTTCAAAAACAGATATAAACAATCTATGGGGTTAGAACTGGTTAAGGATAAACGAGGCTCGTCTGTTCCATCTAACAAGAAGGATCCCATTCTAATAAGAAACCATATTGAATCTTATAATCCGCAAATATCACACTATAAATTGCAACATGCTCCCAATAGAAGATATTTATCTCAAGAGCTATCTATTACTGATATGTGGAAACATTTTTGTGAAACTCATGAAAAAATATCTTATGACAGATATAGAACTGAATTTAATTCACTTAACATTGGATTTGATCAACCAAATCAAGATGAGTGTGACATTTGCGTACATCAAAAAGAGCACAAAAAAATATGTACAATTCCAGAGACTTGTGATCAATGTAATACGTTTAATGATCACCATATGGCATATATTGCTGCCAGAAAAGCGTATGATAATGACAGACAGCACGACTATCCAGACTCATTTAAAGTTTATTGCGCGGATATGCAAAAAGTGTTACTACTTCCAAAGTTATCTTTAAAAAAATCTGTCTTTGTTAGTAAATTAGTTGTGTTCAATGAAACTTTTGCTTCGTTAACAAAAGATGAAGAAAATATTTGCGTTTTGTGGCATGAAGCTATAAGTGGTCGCTCGGCGGAAGATGTGGCATCAGCATATTGCGGGCTTATTCAAAGATCCTCAGTTAACGTAGAGCACTACGAATTTTGGTGTGACAACTGCAGTGCCCAAAATAAAAACTGGAAATTATTTACGTCATTTGTGGTAATTGTCAATTCTAACTGGGGTCCAAACAGTATTACTTTAAAATACTTTGAAGCTGGGCACTCTTTTATGAGAGCCGACAGTGTCCACGGAAACATTGGCAAGCTATGGAAAAAGAGATCCAACATTTATGAAATGAACGACTTAAATGAGCTAATATTAAAAGCCTCTAGAAAAAATAAAACCTTACTAATGAAACATGATGATTTTTATCGCTTTAAAGACGGTGTAAAACAAAGAACAAAAAAAGATGAAAATTTCCCAAAACTTAACGTGATTAAAGTAGTACAATTTAGAAAAGGGTCAAGACAAATGTTTTATAAGAAAAGTCATACTGAAAACGAATTTATTAATTTTGACTTTTTAAAACCTAAATTTAATCTGGAAATGCCTGAGAGCAAAACTGAAGATAGGGGTGTAAATGTTCAAAAAAAACAAAAAATAATTACAGAGCTTCTTCCTGCAATGCTAAGCCAAAAAAGATTCTTTTGGGAGAAACTACCTGTTTCTGAAACATCAAATGATTTACTAAATAATCGAGTTTAGTTTTTATTATTTTTGTTTGTTTTATGTAATTAAATGTTGAATTCAAAAACTTTTTGTAATTTTTCTAATAAAATATATGTAAAAATTATAACTTTACCTACTTTTTATTTTTAAAAACCAAAATGTACCTAACTACTTGATTTTACATAGTTTTAAAGCAATCATAAAGTATCATATTAGCAAGTGTAATATAGTACCTACTAGTTTTTTCCTTGGCAAAAATAGTATGAATTAGGAACTAAGTAAGCATACTAGCTTTTTCCGCAGCAAAATCAATATTTCTTTGCATTTCAAAAATAGTAAGTGACATAGAATTAAAAAAACTGCAAATATTTGGAAAAAACTAAGTTACAGTTACAGGGACATACACTTGAAATCCACTGAACGAAAAAAAAAACAAAAAATAATATAATTCTATTAAACGGCGATATACTTTTCTTTCTTTTCGTTTCCTGAAAAGTTATCAAAACTCAGTTACTAGGTTTTTCCTTTTCACGGGAGAAATATCTTGGCTTCTATTCCTTATTTTCTGTTCAATAAATTAAAGTTTGTCTAAAACGTATAAAAATATACTTTATTTGTTGTTCTGTATATTCGTGGTTTAGTGCATTTAAACATTTAGTGGATTTATCAAATTTAATAAATTTATTAGTTCTTTTCCACTTGGTTTCATCTACGTAGCGAAACAAATACTTTTATCAAAGATTATCACTTCATCTTTGGCGCGATCGGCCAAAACTTCTTTTAGTTTTGGTGACTTATCTCTAGCTACTTTACTAATCTGGTCTCCTACATTCTACTTATCAGATTACTTCATTATTTTTTTCTGTTTAGTATCCACTTATTTATTAATGCTGTGTATTACAATTTTCTTATCTTATCAGATCTAATCAATGTTGTGTTAATAGCCCTGAGAAAAACATTTACAATATTTCAAGAGGAAATTCTAGTAAATTAATTTCTGTGTTCATGAGTGTTTGAAAAAGTAATAATTCCTCTAAAATATTTATTACCTCAGGTAACCAACACTGAAAGTTATGAAGCCTTCAACTTATATATAGGGTGAGGCAGATAAGTGGCCTATTAGAAATATCTTGAGAGCTAAAGGCAACAGAATCATGAAAATTGGAATAAAGGGGTTTTGATGGATGATCTATTAAATGAAAATATTTTGGAAGTTGCTTATAACTTAGTTTTTTTTTAAATGGGACACCCTCTATATTTTTACATTTCTGGATTCTCCTCAATATATTCTTTCTTAAAATATGAGATTTTTTAATATTATACAGGGTATTTTAAAAGATATTTACGTTTTTATATAAACGAGGTAGCAATATTCACACCCTGTAGAATTGTAATAGTTTGACATTAAAAACTGTGCTTACGTTCAAGTGATTTTTAATATAGTCTATTATTGTTAAGAATCATTAGTATAGCTAATTTTGAAATTTTAGTATACAGGGTTGGTCGAAACTCAAAATGAATAATTTATGAGTTTTCTTAAATAGAACACCCTGTATTTTAGTATTGTAATGAAATGATATTTCTTAGTACTTTTTTATTTTATAAGTATTCCCTATACCTAACTGCTTTAATTTGTGAGTTATTGGTGATTCAAGCTAAACAATAATTGCAACAAAAAATACGTAAAATTTTATTAGGTTGGCCGTGAAAATATTTAATCACAAATAATTTTTCAGAAATAAATACATATTAATCCATACTGATCCTTAAAATTACCAATAATGGTAATCAAAAGCTATCAAAATACCTACGTAGTTAAGATTGTTGGTGCGACTAACAATTAAGCACAAATTAAAGCAGTTAGATATAGGGAATGCTTAAGAAATAAAAAAGTATCATAAAATATTATTTTATTACAATACTAAAATACAGGGTGTTCCATTTAAGAAAACTCAGAAAATACTCATTCCGAGTTTGGACCAACCCTGTATACTAAAATTAAAAATTTAGCTATACTAATGGTTCTTAACAATAGTAGACTATATTAAAAATCATTTGAACGTAAGTAGAGTTTTAGTTGTCAAACTACTACAATTCTACAGGGTGTGAATATTGCTACGAAATTAATAAAAAAACGTAATTATCTTTTAAAATACCCTGTATAACATTATAAATCCTCATATTTTAGAAAAGAAAACATCGAAGAGAATCCAAAAATGTAAAAATATACAGGGTGTCCCATTAAAAAAACGAAGTTATAAGCAACTTCCGATATAACCGGAAGTTGCAAAGAGATGAAAATATTTTCATTTAATAGATCATCCTTCAAAACCCCTGTATTCCAATTTTCATAATTCTGTTGCCTTTAGTTCTCGAGATATTTCTAATAGGCCAGTTATCTGCGTCACCCTGTATAAATTGATAACAGCATATTAAAAAAATTGTATCGCACAATAAAGTAATTTTATATCTTGGAGGAGGTGTTGGGGTGCCAGTACATAAAAGGTTTGTTGGTAATGAGGCTGTTGATAGTCTTGCTAAAGAAGGAGTAAATACTCTTTTTATCAAACCATACTCATTCTGAGGTGGAGGTGGAGATGTCTGAAAATGGAAAAAAACTTATATGAGCCTACCCAAAATAAATTGCAGGCCAAGGGCAACCAAAAAGGTTATTACTTGCTTCGAATCTCTCCGCATAAATACGCAAAGACCAATTTCAGAGTACTCACGGCTATTCTTACCAGACATTGCTAACTCAGGTATTATCTCTGTAAAATGGGCAACGTGGACAGACAAAATGTATATTCTTCTATTGTTCACCAACGCGGCAAGTACCTAATCCAGGTCTTTTTAGAGCTTGACTGGATAAAAAATAACTCTTATATATTATGGATCATAGGCTTTCTTAGACACATGGATCTCTTGTACTGAATATACATAGATATAGGGAATATACAAAAGATCTTAGAAGTTGCAATGTGGAAAGATTTGAAAGGCCGATCGATACTTTTGAAATCTGCAAAATTGGATTAAAAACAAAGTGGCATCTAATACATTTTTTGTTTAAATTTTTTCTATTAATATTGTCTTAGATTTTTCATCCACGCATCATAGTCTACTGGAATCCGTAACATATAAATTTTTTGTCCGCGTCCAATCTTGCTCAAAAACTGAGTCCCATTTTTTAAACCATCCCGTTCTTAGTTCCAGTTTTTTATCATCTCCGCGAGAAAAATAATTTTCCAATATTAGGTACATGAGCATTTACCATGTTTATATATTGGTAAAAAATTGGCTACTTTTTCTTTAAAGGTCCTTTTAAAAATTAATTTTAGATTATTAAACAACATATACAAACCTTTTTGTTTCAAAAAACCATACCATATAAACTAATTAGTAAAAGAAAACAATACAGTTTATTTATTTCTAAGTGTTACTAAGTGAACGGTAAATGTAGGATGTGTTCAAAATGAAAGCAGAAAATTACATAGTAAAAATTCATTTTTACTATCCGTTACTAATTAGCTCATTAACATAAAAAACAAATGCAAGAATATCGCTACAATTGAAACTGATTTGTCAATTGGTAAGTGTCATTTTAATACTAAACAGGACTTTTAAATAAACATAACTTTACTTAGTCCGAATCTTGTACCCATCTGCTTGATGGATGAAAATTTTTTTTATTAAATTTCATACATGGACAAATATTTCTAGCATGGGTTGCCTATCAAAATCGTGTCATAGCTATCCTTTCGTGGTTGAAGCAAAGGGGTTGAAATCAATATTTCAAAAACATTTTTTTTTAAGTATGATAGAATTATTTTATTTTTAAATTAAATATGAATATTCACTACAATTTATAAATCAAGAAAAAATCAAAGGAAAAATACTGAAAAATAAGCCAACGGTGGCAAATTTTTAAAAGAAACTTCGAAATATAATGAATTTTGCGGTGGGCATCAGTTTTATTTGATTTTGACTTTTTGATATCACTCAGAAGTCAAAACAAAGAATTTTTTTTTCAAAAAGGGTGAAAATCAACATATTTATTATTGTTAAACAAAAATATCTCGACAGCGTTACCTCAAGGAATGTCTAAAGAATATATACAAAGTTCCAGGTGAGCTGGTCAAGTAGTTTTTGAGTTACAATGTCTATAGCTTTTGAAAAAAGCAGTTTTGGGAAAAGCGCGTTTAAAGTATTGTCTGTCAACTTTTATTTTCAATTTCTTTTTTGTCTGTCAAATCGTAACGTGATGCACACCGGAGTATGTTTTTGAATCGCGAAGTAATTTACAAAACAAAATAAGAACAGCTGTTGACCATTTCTCACTACGCTCAAGCGCGATCTGCAAAGCGAGTCGAAGGTAGGGAGGTAGTGAGATAGTGTTGATTTGCCCTATCTTCGACTCGCTTTGCAGCAGGTTCGCGCCAGCACGCTTGAACGTACTGAACAACGGTCATCAGCTGTTCTCATTTTCTCTTGTAAATTACTCCGCTATTCAAAAAATATTCCGGTTTGCATTATTTTACGATTTGAAAGACAAAAAAGAAATTGAAAATAAAAGTTGACAATACTTTAAACGCGTTTTCCTCAAAACTTCTTTTTTTAAAGGCTGTAGACATTGTAACTCAAAAACTACTTGACCAACCCTTCTGGAATTTTGTATATATTTTCTTTGGACATTCATTGAGTTAACTCTGTGGAGATATTTTTTGTTGTAGGCTTATTTTTGTTTAACAATAAAAATATGTTATTTTTCACCCATTTTTGCAAAAAAAATCGTTGTTTTGATTTCTGAGTGATATCAAAAAAAGTCGATAAAACTAAAAAGCTCGACAACTTTACCTCGAAAAACTCATGAGCTAATAAAATCTGTTTGAATTTTTTGTTTACCATAATCCAATGATGAGTGTTCTAATTTCCGCCGCAAAATTCATTATATTTTGAGGTGTCTTTTAAAAATTTGCCATCGTTGGCTTATTTTTCAGTATTTTTCCTTGAATTTTTTCTTGAGTAATCTATGAATTGTACTGAATATGCCTTTTTAATTTAAAAATAAAATAATTTAACCATACTGTAAAAAATGTATTTGAAATTTTGATTTCAACTCTTTCGGCACCCCTTTTTTTTTCGCATGCTAGAAATATTGTTGTCTATGTATGAAATTTAATAAATAAAATATTTCATCCGGCAAGCAGATTATTATCACAAATCTCAGCTTGCTATTAATCAACAAAAAAAAGTTGATTAATAGCAAGCTGAAAATTTGTTAATAGCTTAACGGTTTCTAGTCGGACAAACTTTGATGTATAGGAACACTGGAACAGGGAAACTTTTAATTGTGGAACGTGATTTTAATTGTGTAACATGTCGTCCTGACAAGTTTATGATTGTACAAAATAACAGGTTGTTTTGAAGTTTATTCAATAGCAAACTTTATAAACGACAAAATGTTTGCCCGACAAGTATGTTGGGCATTTTAATAAGTCTGACACATAGAAAATCTCAAATGGCAGGCATTATATTGGTGGTAAGTAGCAGTCTGACTTTTCCATGAGAGTTTAAGGAAAGGGTAATAAATCAATTGGAAGTTCTGTCCGAAAAAATACATGGGACGTTTTCGTAATCTGACGTTAGAAACCCATATGCTGTCCTAGAATTAAAACTTCTCCTGTTCCAGTGTTCCGGTAGATCAAAGTTTTTCCGACTAGACACTGGTAAGCTATTAACAAATTTTCAGCTTGCTTAGTTAACTTTTTTGGTACGCGGGATCCAGGCCTACTATATTATTATCATTTTCTCCTTCATAAATTAAAAACCAATATTTATATTATAAATAAAACTATAATAATTCTAAGTTGGTTCATAGGTTTCCGCGCGATATATAGGGTGCGCCAAACGTCTGGTTTTCTTTGATTTCAAAGATATTAAATTATTTAAAAATGTCACTACATTAGAATAACTACATCATGTCATTTACATGTTTAACTATTTAGATGGGAAATAAGCCACAATTAAATTAAAAAAACAATTTTATTAACGTTTCGACGCCCAAATCGGGTGCCGTTGTCATAATACAAAATACTACTAAATTAAACAAAAATGTTGTTCCTAAGTAAAAAAATTCTTCTAATAATTTATATAATCTGACTCATTTATATTGGCAATTCAGACGTATATTATACATTTTAAAGTAGAAGACTTTAAAATAATATCGCCAATATTTATATGTTGCGTTCCTGGGACGACTTTACTAAAAGATAGTTCATTCGATTACATGAAATCAATCCCAACTCAAGAATATCCGTCACAAAAAAATCATAGCATGTGATCTGACTTTAAAAAGTCAACCAAATGCAACGATGACAGTAAAATTCTCGCGTTAGAGATTCCATAGTAAATCACGAGGGAAAACCAGGAAGAAACCTCGTGATACTATCCCGACATCGTAAGTATTTGGTCTTACATTTAAGTTACCTTCAAAAACTAATTAATAACACATTCTGACTTTAATATGTTTAAATTATAAATAATATTAATAATACATAGATATACAATAAGTAATACTAAAATATAAAATATGTACTAACTCGATGTGTCATTGACTTACTAATCGTGGTATTTTCTTTCTATTGACTTCCTCTTTCAGTATGGGTAACCATAACTATAACAGTATAACTGTCATCGTTGCATTTGGTTGTCTTTTTAAAGACAGATCACATGCTATGACTTTTTGTGACGGATATTCTTGAGTTGGGATTCATTTCATTTAATCGAATGAACTATCTTTTAGTAAAGTCGTCCCAGGAACGCAACTCATAAATATTGGCGATATCATTTTAAAGTCTTCTACTTTAAAATGTATAATATACGTCTGAATTGCCAATATAAATGGGTCAGATTAAATAAATTAGAAGAATTTTTTTACTTAGCAACAACATTTTTGTTTAGTTTAGCAGTATTTTTTATTTTGACAACGACGCCCGATTTGGGCGTCGAAACGTTAATAAAATTATTATTTCAATTTAATTGTGGCTTATTTCCCATCTAAATAAAGTTAATCATAAAAATGCCACAAGGAAATAGCTTCAGAACAACATTTACATGTTTGTTACTTTGAAAACCTAATCCGCAGCCCGTTGAATATTACCATTTTTCTCAGCAAAAGTGTGAATATTTCGAACATTAGTAACTTTAAACTCTTCATAATTTTAACAAATATATTCAAAAATAATTAAATATTAGGGTGTTCCATTAAAAAAACAAAAGTTTGGTTCATTCCGTTTTTCCGAAAGACCCTGTTTAATCGACTATAATTTTAAATTATAGACGCCTTTGACATACATTAGTTTTGTTAAAAACTTTTTGAAGATTTTCTTCTTTAGCGGCGAATCGATTGAGGGTAAATTTGTACATGAACCACGCGCCTGCGCACACTGACAGTATGTAGTTTTGACAGTATGTAGTTCATTGCTAATCTTTCAAGATATGTATGTATGTATGTATCTGTAACCGTGCAAATACGTCATTAAAGAATATATTAGTGGTTTTAGGAAATGTATTATTTATTATAATTCTTGTGTTTTTGGATTTGTGTTTCCCTGTAGTAAAATAATAAAATATGTAGGCATAACATTTTTACAGTTTGTCGCCGTGTTGTGTAATTATATCCGAAAACAATTCAAGTGGCTCGATGGCGTAGTTGGCAGAGCGGTGGGACAGAGAACGGAAGCACACGGAGGGTCGCGGGTTCTAATCCTGGACGATTCATACTTTTTTTTATTTTTCGTTATTTTAATAAAAACATTTTGAAAGTGGTAGATAAGGAAGTTAGTTTAATTTTTAAATAAAATACAAATAACCTGTTAAGTATATTTACTTCGTTTAAATTACCTATATAATAGAAGAATATCTTCTTACGTGCGTACAAAGTACACACACATTCTTTTTTTTTGTATACCCATAGTTTAGGCGTAATCAAAGAAAACCAGAGGTTTGGCGCACTCTGTATATTATCTTCATTATCATCATTATTCTCTTTGCCTGTATTCCTATGCGGGGAAGGCCGGCTTCCCAAATTCCATGAATTCATGTTTCTATCTTGTGTGATATCAATATTATTCACCTTTAGCGATATGCTCTTCCTGAGGGTTTCTCCAGGTCTTCCTTGGTCTACCTCTCCTACTCCTTCCAGGAACCTGCTGTTCAAAAATTCTTCTTATTGGGTGACTGAGGTCTCGAGAGTAAACATGACCAAACCATCTTAACCTATGCTTTCGGATTTTGGCAACCATTGGTGCTACCCTTATACTTCATTCGACCCCTACATACTCATTCATGATCTTATCCTTCTTTGTCACTCCACTAATCCATCTAAGCATTCTAATTTCCGGCACATGGATTCTTTGCTCTTCTTTTTTGAACTGCCCAAAATTCACCTTCGTGAAATTTTTGTCACATAACACACCACTCGCTTCCTTTCACTTCATCCATCCAATCCTAATTCTACTGCATGCATGTCCATCTATTTCACCCTTCATCCGCAAATACCATTTTATTTGTAGTAACTCCATATTTAAATAAACTTTCCAAATAATCTGTTCTTTCCTACTAACTTTTAAACTTCATTCTCCAGAGCTTGTCTTCACTGTTCCAGTTTTTGTTCTAAGTGGCAGCCTGTATATATACATATAATGTAAAAAAATATTCTGATTGATTTTCTTAATTGTTTTTTTTTTCAGCCCATAAGACACAAATAAAAATGATTCTTTGAAAGATGATCCACCGAATTAAACGACTCAAGCCTGGTATGACCATTAAATTAACTTACACGTTTTATAGCTAATTTATTATTTTATGGACCTGTAAGGAGAATTGGTCAACCGCAGTTTGACACAAGATGAAAAGTTTTAAATTAAAAAACCATAAATAATTGCAGACGGTTTGGTTTTACCGAAAGGTTAATGCTTTAAAAATATTCACAAAGGAAAAAGTGAAGATGCTACGTAAAATAAAATAAGATTTATATTTTAAGATTTTAATCAGTTGATGGGTAAAAATAAGTTTTTTGTAAATTTAAAAACAGTCGACATGTCAAAACCATAAAATATTATATGTCATATTTTTAAAATGAAAGCATTATCCCCAAACAATCTTTTTTCAGTATAATTCCTGCTGGTCAATCAACTATTGTTTTCACCCAATTTTGAAAAAATGTGAAAACGTTGAATTATCGACGTCCGTCTGTCCGTCCGTCCGTCCGTCCGTATGTCCATCCGTAAACACAACTCCTCGATCATTATACCAGGTAGAATGACAAATGAGGTGTTGAATGAAAGCTTATATAATCCAAGGATGGTACTAAAGGTGAGAAATTTGACCTAGGACTTCCGGTTTTAGAAATGCAACCGGAAGTATTGTTTTAAAGTCACGGAAACAGTATAGGGGATATATTATTAGACGTGCCTTAACAAGATGAGAACAAACGTATACTTGTGCCATATTATAATCGCAGAAATAGTACATATTATATGACATTATCAAATAGTACATATGTGACATAGTATCAATTAATTGTATTGAAAAGTCGAGCTTGAATCTTTAGTTCCAGTTTGGAACTCATTTCCGTTTAAGCATTTTATATGACCGAAAGTTTATTAAAAATAACTAAAAATTAGTGAAATCGGTCACACATACAGTGTGGCCAAAAAGCTATTGATTTTTTTATTTTATGTATGTAATTTGTTTAAACAAACTACATCTTATTACTGATATAAAACACAAACATTTTTAGTTGACTAATTAAATTTTTTTGGCCTAAACAAAATGGTTAATATGCCTCCCTCCTGCCCTTAGTAGTAACTAAACCAAGAATGACAATCTTCTTACACGTTTTGGATCATTTCTGAAGTTTTGTAACGAATATCCGATCTAATTATGTTTTTAAATCTTATTAATTTTGTGATTGATCGAAGTAAACTTTAATTAATTAACTTCATAGGAAAAAAATCAAGTGGTGTTTGGGGAAACACCACTTGATTCTGGGAAAAGATCCAATATTTGCAGTTTTGGCGAAAAAGGGATTTGGTTAATGAAGAGTAGATTTTGATGACATAAATATTGCATTCTCTCGCAATATTTACAAGCTTTAAATAATATAATTAGATTGTATATTCGTAGTGTAATTCTAGAAATGATCCACAATATTTAACAATATTGTTGTCATTGTTTTAATTACTGCTCAGAGGCAGGCGGATGGAAGTTTGGATATTTTTTGAAGTTATATTTCTTTAGGCACGAGGGTGAATTTTTACATTCCCTGGCGCATGCGCACACCGACAGTATCCTAATAAAATTACATAGGTACCTAACTATATTTGGAAAATTAATGTAATGCTTTGATTTACATAATTTGATTACCATCAAAATTTCTGTCAATATTCACCTAATATATTGTTTTCTTACTCTATGTTTTCTTGTATTTTAATATTTCAATATTCTACAAAAATCAAAATAATTTGGTTAAATTTAGATCTGTCAAAAGTTTAAACCGTTTAGTTCGTCGATCTTCCCACATGATGCAGGTGTCTCCGTGGGTAGAAGTGTAAGATGAATGAATTCCAATACTAACTGCGCAAACATAAGCGGGTTCGAACCCCAATAGAAACTCTTATTTTTTTTGTTTTTTTTTATACATTTTATGATTGTAAGTATATTTATTATATAATTTGTTTTCAGAAAATACGTATTTAGTTAAAAATTTGTGGCATTTTTCAATGTGTTTGTGTGTGTTTTATTCTTTTACTTTTTTAATTTTTGGTACAGTTTTAATAAAAATTTTTGAAAAGTAGTAAGTATTAAAATTAGTTTAATATTTAAATAAAATAAAATATTAATAAACTGTTTAAAGTATATTAATTTCGTTGAAATCATATAATAGAAGTATAACTTCTTACGTGCGTACAAAGTACACACCCATTATTTTCAATTTAAGCGAAAGACAACGTGCATTTATCAAATAAACATTGCTTTTCACTAATACATACACACATGAATCAAATGTTGATCAAGAGTAGATATTCTTGAAATATTAACAAATCGTTGAACGTGATAGAGGCCGGGCCGAAAAAGGTCAAAAAATTTTTTGGGAAATTTTAAACGGACTAATAAAAAAAGTTGTATATGGTAGTCCTAATACTGTGAACCAAATATAGGCCGAATTAAATTATTTTTGACCGGGCCCCAGGGGCCTAAAAGAAATTTATTTTTTTTTGCTTTATTTTGGAGGCGGGCTAGTGTCTAAAATATTAATATTATTGCTACTATCTAGTTAAAAAATTTTCTTCACGATCTAAAAAAAATTAACCGGCCCCCGGGACTAAAAATATAAAAGGTGGGTAAACAATGCATATTTATTTACGATTTATGTGCTGCGACTTGTGCAGCTCTTTGCTTGAATCAATATTGGGTACGAAAGATTCTTTACATTGAAATATTATGCATTACTTCGTATATTCATTTAACCCACAACCACAACTCACCACGATAAGGTAGCTGCACGGTGAGTTCCATCCGCCCACCCTCCTTTCCTCGACATTTTTACTTACTCACTACTTGAACCAGAACTACTGCAGTATTAACGTTTAATTTCAAATATCAGCAAATTCTTTGTGGCATCAAATTTAGCTCGTATGTAACCATCTCTAGATTCTTCACACACTTTTATTGATGACTCACTTTTATTGAACTTTGGAACTTGTTTCACCATATCCCACAATAGACCATTCCAGGGTGACGTCATTTGACAGCGACTGATGGGCAAAATATTGTAAACAAACTAGGTTAAGTGTAGAAAACCATTGTTTAATTTAAGAATATGATTAAATTACCAGCGTTTTGTTCAGTTTGAAAGTGTTCCAGTAAAGGTAAAAGAGATAAAGTAAGTTTTTTTAATAATAGCAGCCGCATTAAAGACTGAAATGTTTTAAATCATTATAATCACAATACACTGTAAACAGAACGACGATATGGGCCAAGAAAACTGATTTTCTGATTATACCGGGTTTTTGCATCCCCTACGAGGGTGTTCTATACCCAATATTTGAAATTTTTGTAGTTAAAGCCACAGATTTTTTATAATAAAGCGAGAAAATAGCAAAAATAACACCAAAAACACAATTTTTGCCCCTCAACAACGGTGTCGAAAGTCACGTGACCTGGAATGGTCAATTCCTCGTCGGCCAAATGCTGTGTTACAGGAGGATCTGTTACAGTACTATTCCTCTAGTCTATGAGATCTATGTAATCTTCTGCATCGAAACTGATTTAGAGATTTGGGATACTATGAAAATGCAATTTTTATGCCAGCTTTCCTACATTTTAAAATTTTTCTGACAGCAAATCTCTAATACGATGAATCTGTTAACATACAACTTAAATGATTTTCGGGTTTGTAAAATAAGCATTGTCTTAAATAACTTTATTGGTAAGTGATGAGACATTCTTCGGAAAATCTCTCGAGACCTGTAATAATTTCCATAGATGCCTGGCACCTTATTCCAATCTTGGCTGTGTTTTTATCTCAAACCTCATACGAGAATATACTTTTATTACAAACTCAGCTAAAATCTTTAAGTTTTCACAAGAATCAGTTGTAGCTAAATAAACCTTAAGAATGCGGTTAGCTGCCGTGAACCATCGTGTTTGTGTCATCTTAACTGGACTCTGGACTTCTCTCTTCCAAACTTTGAGAACATATTCCATCTAATTGCTTTAGATAGTTTGAACAAATACTGTTGATCTGAACTTACATAATTTTCATTCACAAGAGGCAGGACAGCTTCTATAGGTTTAAATTTAATAACATAGCTTCACTGAGGAGGCATGAGAATGCTGAAATAGCTATATGGAGATAGTGGTCCACCTCTGAATCGAATATAAACAAAAACTGCCTTTATCTTTTAATAACAGGCATCTTTTCTCAATTCGGAAGAAAATATCCAATCGGCTCAGAATATAAGTAGGGACCTTTTGTGTGGTCATCTAGTTTTGCTGCAAATATCGCAAGGGAAGTTCATTAGCGTGCAACGAGCATACACCCCTCCGTAATGGTTTATTTACTCGCGTTTCTATTATCCGAATGATTACACCTTCCGAAACGATTGACATTTGTACCATCACATCCCATAACACTCAATTTGTTTAGATCTATATCATGGCTTTTTAAGTAGTCTAATATTCCTTCGGCAATATCTATGACACGGGTCTGGCTAAGAGCTAAGTACCCAAAATATAAACTACCGGGTCCTTCAATCATTAAAGCTATATTTATGATATGCAGTTTTCATGATTCGCCTCGCATTTTCGAAGACCATGGTTTGATATTTTCTTTCATTGAAGTGTAGCCCTTCAATTGACTTGTTTATATTTTTATTCTCATGTTGGAGTTGCCGTCTGCTTTCTTAACTCATCTCCGGATTTTATTTTGTCGATAATCAGCGCTATATTATCTTTGAAAATTAAGTTTATATCTTCTAAAATGGCATTTGCAATTTTTGCAGCGGTTCTATTGGATAAACTTTTCAAATCAGTAGATTTAGAAGTCTAAGGAAGCTTAAGTATTTTTTCCTGTCGTTGACACTAAAGGTTTTTTTAATAACCACAAGGATTTTTTTGACAAAATAAAAATTCTCTAAGGACCGGGGGGCCGAGGGGCTTTTTAAACCGGGCCAAATTTGGTATAGGATTTATATAAATAATAATAGTTCCAACTTTAAGCAACTAGCCTTGTTGAAAAATTAAAAGAAAAATTCGCAAAAAAACATTTTTTAAGGGCCAGGGGGCCCGGTTAATTATTTTTTAAACCGGCCTAAATTTGGTATAGGATTATATAAATACTAGTTCCAACTTTTGGCAACTAGCCATGTAGAAAAATTTAAAAAAAATTTTCGGCCCGGCCTAGGCCTGAGTATATGTTTCCCTTTGGAAAGTGAAATTGTTAAGGCAGTCCAAGGCTCATGAAGGGCTGTAGCGCCAACTGATGAAGATGACCTACCTTGACATTTTTGGTGGTTGATTTTGTCTTTTCGTTATCTGGTCGCAGTACTTAATGATATTCTTTTATATAGATTTGCCCATGAATATAAATATAAGCATTAAGGATTTCCCACACTTCGTTGTCTACGTAATTTCAATTTCTCTTAGTAATTTATATCGATTGTTTAACAGTCGTGAACAAATACGATGCACATTAATTAAAGTGCTGTTAGTGATGTCGATGCAGATAATTCAAACGCAAATGGTTTATTATTAGAACTGTCTATTTGTTGCAAATGCGTATTGTAGGTAGATGAACTCGCACAATCTAAACAATTAGCAAGGAACATGTTACTTAAGTTTTACGAGGAACGTTAAAGAACTGTGAGTTTGAATGGTGAATAATCGTCATTGAACGCAATGACAAAAAAGTAAATAAAAACTTGTTTAGAGTAGATGACTGAACTTCTGTGTGTGATTTTGTTCTAAAGCTACTTTCCTT
This sequence comes from Diabrotica virgifera virgifera, assembly GCF_917563875.1. NCBI lineage: Eukaryota > Metazoa > Arthropoda > Insecta > Coleoptera > Chrysomelidae > Diabrotica > Diabrotica virgifera. The sequence goes on from NC_065449.1 coordinate 51,151,556, forward strand.
GGGTATTTTCATGTTATTTACTATCAGAAATAACAGAAATTGTTCCTGGCAGTAAAATGAAAAGGAAAACAAAGAAAATACCGCTGAAATCTGGTCACAGTGGTAGACTAATTGTCAATTCTTCTTTGAATTAAATTACTAAAAGATACTTAAATTGTAATATCTTAAACTTATGGTGTCCTCTAATTTCATCTAACAACTATGCACTGTAGCTAAAATCCAACTCAGAACAGAACCCTGCTCTGCTTTTACACTAGGTAACACTTCACACTCCAACGGTGGAATGGTTTTCTTATTTTGAATTTTCTGTCTAACCCAGTATTATCGAGGAGCTGGATGATCTTTCATGTTCTTGATATCTTTATTTACATCTATTTAAAGGTCCTTGTCGAGTACTGATGTACCAAGGGGCAGTCATAGTTTGGCAACTACATGTCCATACTGTTCTCAATATGTGTTTGTACAACAGTTGTTTGTTATGTATGAACAATACTATAAGTTTTTTCCATCAGCCTATACATTTTCTTGTAGCAAATACCTAGTTCCTCCCTTTTCTTATTAATATAATATGGACTTCAAGCGAAGTGCTGCATGAAGTGTGATATCTGAGTGTAAAGTATTTTGCGGAACAGGCATATGGTATTATTTATTCTAATTGGAATGTTTATGATTTTTTATTTGTAAAAATAACGTGAATTTACTTAGATTATTTAGCTGCTTCTTCTCTGCTATAACTTACTGCTAGGAGAGCAAAGGTAGCTAGAATAACATTTTCTGGTTTTATTATATGGTATGTATAGGTCCCTATAACAAAGGTAGAAGAAATGTAAGGTAGAGAATTGGATCTAATATGCTTCCTTGCGGGACTCCTGCTTTGATCTCTTTTAGGTTTGAGTACACGACTTCTTGCTTAATTCTGAAAAAATCTTTCAAAAAAGCATAAGCAACTTAAAAATTTCTGAATTTTTTTTAGACATAACAGCATAAGAATACTATAAATTGTGATTTTTGACTTAGAATCCTTACTTACGTCTAAAAATATTGTACATATTCTGACCAATAGAAAGATACAGAAATAAAAATTTAAGTGATTATTTTTTAAATATTTTAACTTCCAACCGTATAGTAAGATATTTGATCACGTGTTTATTTCTGTCCAATCAGATTAAAATTATACTGAGAATTATCTACTGTAGAAAATTACCCATCGAATTTTTTAAGTAGATTGTTTCTGTTTAATGGAAACCAGTTTCCTAGTTTTGACAACTGTCACATTTAAGAAAATATCCATAATATAGGTATTAAACAAATAATCTTACGAATATCACACGACAATAAGAATAAATAAGAAAATAATGCTTCATTTTTACTCAAATTTGTTGTCATTGGGCAATAGCCACTCGAGCCCTGCGGGCTCTCGTGTCTATTGCCAGACAACCAATTTTCGAAAACTGTCGCATTATTTTCAATTTATTCTCACTCTCTTGTGATTATTATACCCGATAATTTTTGATAATATCCGTCGTCAAGTATATTACGTCAGATGCCCTTCGTTGCTACGAAAAAATACATTCAGTGACATTAATCACAGTTAATGTTTTAAAAGTTATAAAAGTGATGACTTTCAACCGTCAAATATTTATAACAACTGTGTGTTTAATTGTTCTAATTTGTACGTACATAAATAAATTACAATAAAATTTTGGTTTTGAACAGTTTTATTCATGAAATAATCGCAGTAATTTGCACTCGATCTCTAAAATTATTATCGAATTGTTTCCCTCGTGCCACTTTGACATAATTTCACTCCCCTTCGGGTCGTGCAATTAAAACTGTAAAAATTCGATAATTTTAGAGCTCTTGTGCAATTACTACTGATAATTATGTTTACCTGAATAATGTTAGGATGTTTATTTCTGAAGCAAAATTGGTGTTTTGGAATCACTTGGTTCTCTTCTATTGTTGGTTTCAGTCATTTTAGCAGGAGTTTCTCAAACAGGTTCCACATCACTGGTAAAAGTTATATTGTCTAATATGAGGAGACTTATTTTGGTGATTTCCTTGGTTTTGATATTATAACCACGGCAATTTTCCATAAATTGGGGACATATATCTCAACAGAAATGCAGTATTAAGCACAGATTGATCAATTTTACTACGGCTTTACGAGGCAAGTTTTTTGGTAATTTCCTAGTGATTAAGTCATATCCTAATGTTTTCTTTGGATTTATGTTGTCTTTTCCTATTTCTTTCGGAGATGTTGGTCTGATTCTCATTTTTGTATGATTAGGTTCTAACGATATTTGATCATTAATTTAGTCTTCATACAGTTTCAACGTATTGTCTTAATATGTGGCCAATCTCTCTGACTTTTCTTATTGTTTCTAGCCCAGCCTTCAGTCTAATGGATCGAGAACTTGGTGCCGCTATCATCCGTCAACTCTTAGATAAGATCTGATTGACCCGTTTTTACGTTTTGAATGTCTCTTTTAAGTTTTTGACTAGAATTGTTTAAATTTGTTTTACAATAAAGAGATCTGGTGTATTACCATCTCCTAATTAGTTTTCGTTTCTCTTTCCTTGCTTTTTTCTCGTTTTCTTTTACTTTTGATCTTAGAGTAGGAGCGCTTTCTCATGCTGATTTTTGTATTTTTTGATAAAACAGCTCTTTTTACTTATCTAATTGTTCAGGTTTTTGTAACGGTATTCAATTCTATCCCAGTCTTTTATGTAATTAATTTTTTAGTGTTGGATTAATCTCACAGTAAGTATTATGGGTGAATAATCTTAATTCATATCCCAAATATTACATGTTTAGTCATAACAAAAGAGAAATATCCCACATTTCTCTTCTTTTATGACTGAGAGTATCAGTTTTCCTTTAGTTATCAATCTTGATCTCCATTGAGTCTGCTTTGAAATAAAGTCACCTCCAATGATATATCTTGTCCGAAACTGTTCATATTCTACACGTTGTTTTTTTAATAGAATACTTAATTTATTTTCGAAATGAATTCTGAGTTTGAAACATACTGTAGTTGCTTGTATGTGTTCTGTTTCATATTTTAGTTCCTCATAATGCTGAATGTTATCTTTTATTTTTATTCTGCTGCTTAATTTTGCTGCATTGTTAGGATGTATGATATTGTGGTATACCCTGTATCCTCTAAATTCGTTAAAGTACCTAATTAACTGTATACTCTAAACTTTATAAAAGATTGTTTAGTGAAATGTGTTTCAGATATCAGACGCAAATCTAATTGAGCAGACTATAGTTGATATTATAAAAGTATTAAGTATGGATGTGTATACAGAATCAACACAGACTTTATTCGTGTTAACACCATGTTGTTAGAAGTAATATTTTAACTAAAAGGTTAAAAGAAGAACGCAATCTATCTCGTCTACTATTTAACCTTTAAAATGCAATTTTGCCTCAGTGGAGACATAGCCGTGAGGTTATGGAGAAATCGGTAGGCAATGGATACTTAACCAGCAACAATTTTGCTGGTAATCGATGTAATACCAAGGCTATAAAGCTATTTGAAAGGCAGCTTAAAGGTACAAAGAAGGCTTGAATGACAGAACACATATTCGGCTTGATGGAACAAGGGCGACTAGCAAAAATCAATAAAAAGCTTTATAAAAGTATACAAACAGTAATTCGATGTAAAATACGAGAAGCAAGAGTCTTTGGATAAAGGTTTTAACATATTCCTTCAAATATTTTAAAAACTCATTAGGGATGCTTAGCTAAACCCTGTATTGTTGAATTTGCCTCTAAAAAACGTATTTATTTCTTTAATTAAATCGTATAATGTATCTTCTTAAACCGGGATCAGTCGCGCCGTTAGAAAAAATCTAACATTTTACCCTTTTTCGTGATAACTCGATGAAAAATTTTGCAACATAATTTTCCACTCGTAAGTGCCTCGAGGAAGGGTGTAGTAATGCGTAGGTTTATTTTTTTTAATTTTTTTTTCTTCTTCTTTTTGTGGAATTTATGGCTTTGGTGAGAACCAATAATTAGCATTAATAATTGTTAGAAATAATACTTCTAACATAACAAGTAAACAAAAATACTATAAAATAAAAATTTGTTGTAAATTCGAATTTATATTCGTACTGTTAGATGCAATCTAACGCGACTGCTAACGTGACAGAAGTGAGCGCGACTGTTCCCGGGTTAAAAAAACAGTCATACCTTCTCAGTGCTTTCTTCATTCAGGTTGCCAATCAATATGGCAAATTTCTCTCTGTTCTGGGCTTGATGAATTAAGTCATTCCCTGTTGTGTGGGTCCAATCTCTGATGTTTCGGAGCCAGGATTTCTTCTTTCTTCCTATAACCCTTTTACCTTCCATTTTGCCTTCTAATATTACCTGAAGCTGCTCAAATTCCCTATGGCGCATTATGTGTCCTAGATATGACGTCTTTCTAATTTTGATTGTATTGACCAGATGAGGACGTGTGTTTATTATTTCAGTACTTCTTCATTTGTAGTTTTGCTGGTCCAGCTTATTCTTAGCATTCGGCGGAACATCCACATTTCGAATGAATTCAGTTTGTTGACGTCATACTGTTTTAATGTACAGGTCTCACAGCCATATAGTAATGAGACCACACATAACACTTGAGTGTTCTCAATCTTATTGTGACTGACAGTTTGGGGTTACAGAGCATTTTATGCATGTTCATGAAGCCAGATCTTGCTATTTCAATGCGTCTTCTAATTTCTTTTGAGTGGTCTAGCTGACTGTTTAGCTCTCTGCCCAGGTATACCTGGTCATACCTTTCACAAAGATAAAAAATTATAGATGATGAAGCTTACAATAATTTAAAAATAAAAATCGACATTTGTAATTTTTCCAAACTGTACCAGAAACAGAATTAGGAATTTTAGAAGTTATTTCGGGACGTACTCTATAAATTAATAGTTTCTTTTCCACTGAAACCAATATAAGTAAAAAACCATTAAAACGTTAAAGTGATTACAATTTTTTTATGGTAGGGGAACCTAAGCGGGGATTTTTGCAGTTACTCGAGCGTGTCAGATTATTACATGGGGAGAAACTTTGTACCCTGAAAATGTACTTCTACCATATATTGCCTCTTAATGCAGGGGAGTTCGTTAGGAGGAAGCCAAAAAAAATCCATCCTTAGAAAAACTCGAAATCGTCAGATTAAGATAAGGTAAGTTAAGGAGATGCAAAAGTTTCACAAGAAAAAAGCGAATATTTCACGAAGTGAATGACAAATCTAAAAACTAAAAAATACGTACCCAATATTTTTCAAAAATCTGTCGAATGATACCAAACACGACCCCCCCCCCAAAGAAGTGGGTTGGGGTTACTTTAAAATCTTAAATGGGAGCCCCATTTTTTATTGCAGATTTCGATTCCTTACGTAAAAATATGTAACTTTTATTCGAGACATTTTTTCGAATTATGGATAGATAGCGCTATAATATACAAAAACGATTGTTGGAAAAGGAAAATTAAATTAAAAATGGACAAGTCCCCACTAAAATGAAAAATTTTACTTAACTTTTTTTGGTTTCAGGACCTACTCTTCACAACCCAATAGGTCCCCAAAGCGCTCGAGTGACTGCACATTTCCCCTACCATTATAATTATAAAAATATTTTTGTAAAGTGAATCTATTTTATAACTATAGAAAAACAGTTAAGTTTAAAACATAAAATTTTCAATAACTGTTGTGTATACAGTGCTAGTCAAAAGTCCGTACCCCCCCTCGTATCTTTTGAACGGTTATACCTATAATAGTGAAATTTGGAGATAGGAAATAAACGGACGTAAGTTTCTTAACTAGTCATGACAGGTGACGTAATAGTGACAGATGACTTTACAGCGCCACTGTGACAGATAATTTTAAATGGGACCTTATGGCAAGTGACACCTCGTTTGAAAGGTATTGAAAATACCTATTCAGTCATACTAATATTGTTTAAGTTTAAGCTAATTTTGACGAATTAATGAAATAAATATAAAATTGTAGTTTCATTTAATTAATTCAAAATTCAAAATTCCGCCTATGATTACTTGTCAAAAAGGTTGACGTTGACGTAAAAACTACTAGAGAATCGAAAAACGTCAACTTTCTTGACAAAAAAACCATAGGTGTACATTTGAATTTTTATTAATTAAATGCGAAGCTACAATATTATATTTATTTAATTTATTCACCAAAATCAAAATCAACTTAAACACAAAAAAATTAGTATGGCTGAGTAGGTATTTTGAATACCTTTCAAACGAGGTATCACTTGCCATAAGGTCCCATTTAAAATTATCGGTCACAGTGGCTCTGTAACGTCATCTGTCACTATTACGTCACCTGTCATAACTAGTTAAGAAGCTTACGTCAGTTAATTTCCTCCATCCAAATTTCACTATTATAGGTAAAACCGTTCAAAAGATAAGAGGGGGGGTACGGACTTTTGACTAGCACTGAATAAATATTATACAACCAATTGAAGTATTAAATAATGGGTAGAAAATATAATACTTGTATAATTAATTTTAAGATGGGATTAGCCTCATCTTTTTCAATTAGATAATTCTTGGCCATTGCCGATATGTAAATAAGGTAAAAAGAGGAAAGTAACAAATTAGAAGAAATATTTGCCACAAATACACGTCATTTGAATTTATGAATAATAAATCATTGCTAATAGGAACAAACCTTATAAGGAAATAATCTTATATAAATCAATATTATACTTATGACAGTTTTTAAATACAGAGTATATGACACAAATCAGTTCCCTGTGTACGATAATTAATTTACGGTTTTTTATTGCAAACGTTAAATTTTTTTTTCTACAACCGTGTTAAAAATGCAATTTTTAGCACTCCATACGAGCGTTAAAAATGCTACTTTAAGGCACTAGTGCTTTAAAATATTTTTAAGGCACTGCAGTTCGTATTGACCGTATATGCAATTTTGATGTAATGTCAAAAAAATATAAAATTGGAATGTCAAGTTCAAGTAAAAGTTTTTGTAGATATTGTCCTGTAATTACGTTTGTAGAAAAAATATTGTATGATATGCGTGTTAAAAAGTACATTTTTAAGGCACTCATGTGAATTGCAGAACTCGCTTTCGCTCATTCTGCAAACTTTCACATGCGTGCCTTAAACGTGTACTTTAACACTTATATCATAAATAACTATTATTAGACACGATAAATTATATTTGTATACAGTAACGAATTACTTTGTATAGTATTTTATATTGAATAAACCGAAAAGAAAAACGGTGTCAGAAGAAGAGTTACAGCGGAGAAGAATAAATATGGGATGAACACACGTCCACATAGAAGCACGGATATTTATGAAGTCATCAACAACAGAAAGAAATGGAACAACCACAGAAAGAAATGGAACAACCACAGAAAGACACTAGATAACACATTATTACAAACAACTTGGGCCAGATAATATAATCAGTGGTGCAGTTTAAATATCTAGGCATTACACATCATCAGTAAACAGATCCGCAGGTTGCCTGAATGAAACAATATACAGAGTGGCCCAAAAGTCTAGAAACGGCCAATTCTCTTGTAAATTGCTAGTCATAATTAATTGTACAAAATTTGAGATGCACCTATTTTGGGATACGGAGATTCCATATTTAATATTTGCAATGTTGCCAGATTTGCCGTTTCTCTTATATTATTAGGAACTTTGGTTTTTCAAATTCATCACCCTCTATATTCAGTAATTATTGGAATCTCTATTCAATTCGAGTTCAACCATATGTAACACTTATGATTTTATGTAGTCTGGAAGGTCTTAAATACAGAAAACAGTGGAAAATATTTAGATTTTGATATATTTAAATATTTCAATGTAGAATGCTGTGATTTTGACATTTGTTCACCATTTACATTATTAACTAAAACTGACAGTAGTTGTGTTTTGAATAGTTCTGCAAGATAAATTGGATCTCTAAAATGGCTAACGAAAAAGAACGAATTATTATTCTAATGATGAGAGGGTACGGTGACAGAAAAATATCTTAGTGTGAAGTAGCCAAATTGTTCAATGATATTTTCCCAAACCATTCTCCTATTCATAAGACGACGCCGACGGTACAAAAAACTGTAAAGCGATTTGAGGAATCTGGAGAAGTAAAAGATAGATACCGATCAGGTAGACCGAAGATAGTTATGAATGACAACAAAACTTTAGATATAATGCAAAGTTTTGTTGAAGATCCACATACATCCTCATGCAGGGTTGCACAAATACATGATGTAGGTCGTTCTTCAGGCTTACGTGTATTACGTAAGAATACATTTAAACCATACAAAATTAACTAATTACAAGAATTAAGTGAAGATGACTTCGATCGTAGATTACAGTTTACTGAGGTAATGATGGATACGATTGAAAATGATGAAAATTACGTTAACAGAATTTATTTTTCCAATAAAGCAACCTTAACAATGTGTGGAAGTAAAAATCGACACAATTTAAGGTACACTGGATGCGTGAAAACCATACTCAAAGACCACAAAAATTAAATTTATCGTCAGGTATAATAGGTACTCAGTCAATTAGGCCATTTTTATCGAAGGAAATATAACATCAGATAGTTACGAAATGTTAGTTAGAATTGAAATTGTACCTACAATGAGAAACTTGTTTGGGGCCAATTTTAATCAGATATCGTTTCAGCAAGATGGAGCTCCAGCTGATTTTGGTGTAAATGTTCAGCGTTATTTAGATGACATATTTTCCGGAAGATGGATTGGTAGACCAGGTAGCATTAAATGGCCTCCAAGTTCACCTGATTTCAATCCTAAAGATTATTTTTATTGAGGATACTTGAAAAATTCAGTTTACAAAACTAAACCAGCAGCTTTTGCAGAGCTAAGGCAACGACTTATCCATGAATCTCGAATAATTTCTAGACAATCATGGATAAATGTGGTAGACGCATTCTACCATCGATTAGGGTACTGTCAACTCACAAATGGAGCACATTTTGAACACTTGATAAAGTAACCATTATGCTAAAAATGTTGTAATCTATCAATTGTTACGTTTTAATGTAGTTGAAAATGATTAGTGTCAAAAAATTTCTTGAGAAAATTAGGCGTTGCCAGACTTCGGCGTTGTTTTATGTTTTTAAGAACTTCCAGACTACATAAAATAGTAGTGTTACATATATATGGTTGAACTCGCATTGAATAGGAGATTCTAATATTGACTGACTATACAGGATGATGAATTTGAAAAAATAAAGTTACTAATAATATAAGACAAAGTGAAAATCTGGCAACATTGCAAATATCAAATATGGATTCTCCGTATCCTAAAATAGGTGTACCTCAAATTTTGTACAATTATGACTAGCAATTTACGAGATAATTGACCATCTCCAGACTTTTGGGACACTCTGTATAGAAAAATAACATATCGGGAAAGAAATAAAGGACAACATTTACAAAAGAGTCATCATACCGATAATGACATATGCGACAGAAACACTACCTGATACGGAGAGGACAAAAAGAATGCTAGAAATAGGAAAAGTCTATGAAAACCCTTAGAAAAATTGATGGTAAGACACTATGTCACAGAGCTGGAAGTACAGATATACGACTGGTATGTAAAGTAAAGAACATCAAGGATTGGGTAAGAAACAAAGGAGTAGAAGAAAGGGTTTTGGGGGTCGCTGAGCACGAATTTCATGACGGCGATGGTCTCCAGGGCACCATGTTCCTCGAAGACCATCGCCGTCATGAAATTCGTGCTTAGCAACTCCCAAAACCCCCCGAGTAATGGATATTAACTGATTTTGAATGATTATGACATAAAACTCCAGACGAGTTCCATTCTGGGCACCATGTACCTTGGGGACCATCGCCGACATGAAATTCGTGCTCAGCGGCCCCTAAAACCTTCAGAGTAATAGTTATTGACTGATTTTGAATGATTATAACATAAAACTCAAGATGATAAGTTCCACCCTGGGCTCCAGGTACCTTGAAGACCATCGCCAATATGAAATTGGTGCTCAGCGACCCCCAAAACTCCCCGAATAATGGTCTTAAATGATTTGTAATAATTATAACATAAAACTCCAGACGACGAGATCCACTCTGGGCTCCAGGTACCTTGAAGACCATCGCCAACATAAAATTGGTGCTCAGCGAACCCTAAACCCTTCATAGTGATGGTTATTGACTGAGTTTGTATGACCATATCGTAAAACTCCAGGCTACGAGTTCCACCCTGGGTACCAGGTATCTTGGAGACCATCACCGTCATGAAATTCATTCTGTGACCCCCAAAACTCCCCGAGTAATGGTTTAAATGATTTGTAACAATTATAACATAAAACTCCAGACGACGAGTTCCACTCTGGGCATCAGGTACCTTGGAGACCATCGAACACATGAAATTCTTGTTCAGCGACCCCAAAATCCTCAGAGTGATGGTTATTGACTGATTTTGAATGATTCTAAAACAAAACTCCAGGCGACGAGTTCCACTCTGGTCACCTGGTACCCAGGAGACTATCGCCGTCATGAAATCCGTGCTCAGCGACCCCCAAAACCCCCGCTTAATGGTTTTAAATGATTTGGAATAATTATAACGTAATACTCCAGACGACGAGCTCCACCCTGGCACCAGGTACCTTGGAAACCATCGACCACATGAAATTCTTGATCAGCGACCCCCGAAACCCTCAGAGGAATGGTTATTGACCGATTTTGAATGATTATAACATAAAACTCCAGGCGACGAGTTCCACCCTGGGCACCAGGTATCTTGGAGACCATCGCCAACATTAAATTCGTGGCCGGAGACCCCAAAAACCCCCCGAGTAATGGATATTGACTGATTTTTAATGATTATAACATAAAACTCTAGGCGCCGAGTTCCAACGTGGGCAGCAGGTACCTTGGAGACCATCGCCGATATGAAATTCGTGCTCAGCGATCCCCAAAACGTGCACTTTTAAAATGCATTTTCTTATGCACAAAAATTTTTGTCCTAGATGAATTTAGTTCACAAAATTGCCTGACACTCTCTCTAATCGAATGCAAAAAGTTGCATGACGATTCATCTTACTGCACAAAATTCCTAGGTTTAATGCTTCGTTGCTTCGTCTAACCGGTTATAACCTAAAACCGGTTTCTTTACTTCGCAATAATCGGTTTTTCCAGTTGTTTTTTTTTGTCCCGGTTATGACCGGTTTTTTCTTTTTGAAGTAATAAATGGTGAAAAATCTGATAAGTTACCTCTGGAAAAAATAATTAATTTAGAGAAAAAAAGGGAAAGTTTTTTTTTATATATTATGAGGTTCATATACATTAATCCACCTTTATATATTTAAAGACAAATGTCTATAAGCTGATATAAAAGCATCCTATCACTTAGACAACTAGAACATAATAATATGTATATTATTCTTCAAGCCTAGTATTGCCTGGACGATAAGCACAGATTTGACTAGTATAGGTCGACAATATTTTCATCAGTGTGCCAAAATTGGAGATTATTGTAAATCTAGAGCACACAGCTTAGGAGAATTATCAAGAAAAAGTATCAGAAGGTCCAATCTACGTCAATCAAATTACAGAAGACAGAGTGATAAAATACAGCTATCTCGGCACCATAACGAATGAATAACAACCAGGATATAAGAGCGCTATCAGGAAAGCTAGATCCACATTCAACCGGATGAGGACCTCCTTCAAGAATGAAAATTACAATGCGGCGATGCTACGTTTTTCTGTAATCTTTTACGGTGTTTAATCGTGGATCTTGAATATGTACAGAAAATTATAAGCATTTGAGGTGTTGCTATATCTCAAAATATTTCTTTTTGCTACTCTCGCAAAACGTGGACTTATGTTACGTGGACAAGTCGTTAATGAGTAAGTCCTCAGAAGAATGTAGAATAACCGGAACCACCTTCAAATCTCGAAAACTACAATATTTCGAACACATTATGAGAAATGAATTCAGATTATGTCCTGCTAATGGCCATTGCGAACCGTCTATAAATGTATCGGTTTATTATCTTGGTATTCATGTATTTTTTCAATAGTATCATTAACGATAATATTGCTAGTTACCGATTGTAATGGAGTATAGCAACTTAAAGGGGTCTAGGACGTTTCATCGCCGCCGTTTCGATGCCGCCAGTTCGATGCCGATACCGGCCGATTCATCGCCAGTCAATTAATCGCTATCTGATATATTTCCGAATTTTCGACAGTTACAATTATTAGTTATTTTTAGTATTAATTAGGAATTCTAGGAAATGCGAGATATGACGGCGATGAAATGGACTGGCGATGAACCGGCGGCATCGAAACGGCCGGCGATGAACCGGCGGCATCGAAACGTCCCATTCCGACTTAAAGTGCATATAAATGTAATATTGTAAAATAATGGGCACTGGCTTTTGATTAAAAAAACCGAACACCAGTTTTTGAAATAACCGGTTTTTTGACCGGATATAACCGTCAGGGTAAACCGTGAGTAAAAAAACCGGTATAACCAAAAACCGGTGTTTTGTCAACAACCGCCATCCCTAGTAGATTAGTAAAGACGGCGAGAGACGGTTCCCCAATACGAACACGATCAGTGGGAAGACCACGAAAACGATGGAACGACAACTTCGGGAGGCACATTGAAAAACAGACAGAGTCATGTCTACATAAAAATAAAGAAAAATAAGTTTAGTCTTCTTCTTTTTTCTGAAGAAAGAGAAGAATCTAAGATTACACTCGAAGAACAGATCTACATACACAGCGAAGAAGTGGGCATGACCGAAAATATTCAAAGAAATACCGTAATGTCATCAAAAGATAACAAAACAAGTGGTCTTGAGGCAAAACAGTTTGATCACAATTATTTATAATTTGTGTATAAAGAGATATCTCGTTATCAGTCAATAGAAAATGGGATACACATGTCCTCAATGTACAAAAAAGTTTCTAAGAAAGTCACAAGCATGTCAGTAGCTAGTACACTTACTAGCTTATATAAGAGCATTAGTCCAGGACGCATCTATTTTGAGATGGACGTTGAGAGAAGACTCATATTTTTTTGCAGAAATGTCTTGGAATTAACTCCTATAATAATAATTGAGTTATCCTCCCACTCAAAAATGTCCGGAACATTGTTTAAATAATCAAAATGTCAAAAAATTAAGGAAAAACTCGATAATTTTCTTCGTTTTTTGATTATAACTTTTAAAGTATTCACTTCCAAAAAAAGTTGTACCAACATAAAAGTTGGGTAATTAAATTTTCTACAACATAGGATTGGCTACAAATGTTAAAAATTGTCACTTTTGTTGCAAAATAGCAATAATTGTGAAAGAACCATAAAAAAACAAGTATTTGCATTTTACGTTTTTCAACCATTTGTGCTATACTTAGGACCTTCATATTTTACCCAGAAAAACTTTATGATATAACAAAACAACACTGTAAATTTAATTAAGATCGGTTTAATAGATTTTGCAAAATAAATTTTGAAATCCAGCTTTCGCAAAAAAAATTCATTTTTTCAAAATATTGCATGACTGAAAATAAAGCACCTAGCAAGATGAAATTTTTTTACGTTAGAAGAATACTTAGTCCTGTCGCCAGGGGGGGTACAACGGCCTCGTTAATTCAGATGGACTTACCCAAGTTTTTTTTATGTATTTTGACCCGTAGAACACGAATTTTTTGGGTAACAGTTGATCCGGATGTCGATAAGATTGTTATAGACCAAGAACTTGAGGAATCAAATAACAGCGATTTTTGGCAAAACAAAACAATATTTTGTATTTTTTGGGTCATTTTAAGCAAAAAATATTTCTACAAGTTTTTTAGTAGGATGCACAGTTTTCGAGATAAACGCGGTTGAACTTTCAAAAAATCGAAAAACTGCAATTTTTAAACCCGAATAACTTTTGATTAAAAAGTAAAACAGCAATTCTGCTTAGCGCCTTTGAAAGTTCAAGTCAAATTATGTCGGTTTTGATTATTTGCATTGCTAAAAATTTATTGTGTTACTGTTAAACAAAGCTACAAACAACTAGTGCGTGAGTGATGTTTCTATGATTTCTCATTTAAAATCGAACGAGTAGGTAGAATAGGTACTAGTGCAATCAAGACTATTTCTACGTTACATGCGTTAAAACGCATGTAAAAGCACGGGAAACCCTACGTGTTTATAGCTTTGTTAAACAATAAAAAAATAAATTTTTACCAATGCAAATAATCAAAACCGATATAATTTGACTTAAACTTTCAAATGCGGTAAGCAGACTTGCTATTTTATTTTTTAATCAAAAGTTATTCGGGTTCAAAAATTGCAATTTTTCGATTTTTTTAAAGTTCAACCGCGTTTATCTCGAAAACTGTGCATCCTACGAAAAAACTTGTAGAAATATTTTTTACTTAAAATGGCCCAAAAAATACAAAATATTGTTTTGTTTTGCCAAAAATCGCTGTTATTTGATTTCTCAAGTTCTTGGTCTATAACAATCTTATCGACATCCGGATCAACTGTTACCCAAAAAATTCGTGTTCTACGGGTCAAAATACATAAAAAAAACTTGAGTAAGTCCATCTGAATTAACGAGGCCGTTGTACCCCCCCTGGCGACAGGACTAACTGTACCTTTCATTTAAAATTTTTAAAATTAAAATCCATTAACTACCACGGCGTCAGGATTTTTTTTAAATAAACATTAATTTTTGGTGCTACGCGCAGGACAGCGGTGTTCGATTCACACAAGTTGATTACCACCAAAATTTCTTCCAATCATTATTTAATATATTATTTTCTTACTTTATATTTTGTTGTATTTTAATATTTTAATTCCACAAAAATCAAACTAATTTGATTATTGTTTGTGAAATATTGTTTAAACAATTGCATATGTTTAAAAATAATAAACTTTTATTCTCTAACTTAAAATATATGAACAAAGAAAGTTTTTGCAAAAAAAAGTTTATTTCAAAGAGCAGAGTATGCGTTTTTATTTTGCAATAAACAAATTTATTCATTTATATCGAAATATACTAAAAATTAAAATTTATCAATAATTATCAAAGGTCATTGGAATGCCCAATCAGAGCAAACTATCCTGTCCTGCGCGTAGCACCAAAAAATAATGTTTATTTAAAAAAATTCCTGACGCCGTAGTAATTAACCGATTTTAATTTTGCAAATTGCAAATAAAAGGTACAGTGTTCTTCTATATGCAAAAAAAATTCAACTTGCTGTCTGCTTTATTTTCAGTCCTGCAACATTTTGAAAAAATGATTTTTTTTGCGAAAGCTGGATTGCAAAATTGATTTTGCAAAATCTATTGAACCGATCTTAATGAAATTCACAGTATTGTGTTCTTATATCATAGAGTTTTTCTGGGTAAAATATGAAGGTCCTATGTGTAGCATTAATGGTTGAAACACGTAAAATGCGAATACTTGTTTTTTATCGTCTTTTCGCAATTATTGCTATTTTGCAACAATAGTGACAATTTTTTAAATTTTTGACGAATCCTATATTGTAGGAAATTTAATTACGCAACTATTACAATAGTACAACTTTGCTCTAAAATGAATACTTTTAAAGTTATAATCAAAAAACGAAGAAAAAAATCGAATTTTTCCTTCATTTTTTTAACATTTTGATTATTTAAACGATGTATCGGACCTTTGTGAGTGGGAGGATAACTTAAATATTATTATATGAGTTACTTTCAAGCAATTTCTGTAAAAAAATATGAGTCACCTCTTAACGTCCAAATGTACTAATATTTTTACTGATGCGCCCTGGTCTTCATATTAAGGGACTTTACAGAAGAATAATACTTTAATTACCAGGAGGAACAGCAAAGTGGATTCAGTAATGGCAGTTCCTGTACTGATAATGTGTTTTATTTGATCACTTCATCAGATCATAGACAGGAAGAGCCAAAAATCAAGAAGTATACATAAATTTTATTGATCAGCAAAAAGCCTACGATACAGCGCCAATAAACAACCTTTGAAAAGTACTTTGAGATACCAATATAAATCACCTGCTTATAAAGCCGCTGCAAAACTGATATATTGGGTCGACATCTCAAAATAAAATAGACAGCCTCTTATCACCTGGATTTGCTCTTTAGTATTGCTACATTTCTTCAACATTATTTAAAATGTAATATAGCAAAGGATTATATTTGAAAAGTACCATAAAGTGAGGCTACTTTGTGACACATATGGTTACTTTGTGACAGTGGCCTCTAAAGTTTAACTTATTAACTTGGCCGAGCCATTAGAAATGCTGGAATAATTAAAATGTTTTATTTTAATAGTAGACTATGTGCACTATCTAGGGAACAAGAACCAAAATTCTTAGTGCAACTTCCCTCGTCATGCCACAGCTGATTTGATCATCGTCAAAACAGGTGATTTTAGGTTGGAGTGAAAACTTTGACTTTTAAAGAAGAATTTTTAGAAGATATTTCAACCAAAGTAAATTTATATTTTAACACAATCTGTTACCTCCATTTAACATTAAAATATGTCTGTAAAAAATGTACGGATGTTTCTTTGTGTCACAGTTAGAATTCCATATAAATACCGCAGAAAAACTTACGTGTCACAAAGAAACCCCCACCCATGGGGCTACATTGTGACAACTTTTGTTGACATTTTCTTGATTTCTATAACATATAGCGCATTCTAGTTGTCACTGAACATATGTAGAGGAAAGATTGAGCTTTCTGAAGGTATTTTTAAAATTATAATAAACCGAAAATGTATGTACTATAGCATCACAAAACCTAAAAAAGTGCCACAAAGTAGCCTCACTTTACGGTACCATTGTATGATAGACCTCCCTATATACATTACAATTTTCTGACGATCAGATCGTTATAGCCAACGATAATGAAGTTACAACATGGTAAAGTTAATCGAATAATATCAGAAAAGTGAAATAATATTTAACAACAAAAAATAACATAGGGATATTGGAACAGCAAATCTTGTACTAGATAACAACAACGGAATAGAGTCTGTTAATGAATACAAATATCTATTAACCATATTCAATTGAGAAAAAATAAATTACCAAGAAATTAACATTAGAATAATACAGGCCAGTAGACGAAAAAGATGAATTCTACGACACCTTATACAAAGAATATGATCAAAGTTCACCTCCTGACATGAAAATAAGTCCTGGGGACCCTAGTGTAAAAACTGGCAAAGAAAAATTTGTCCAGCCTACTATAGAACGTGAGAGCATACACGAATAGTCCAGAGAAATAAGGTTTTTGTCGGGACACTTGAGCAGCCAGGTTGCAAATGGATTTTGTGGGTACTATATACTTAATACATTATAAATACAAAAATGCCCGTCAGAGTTCGGACGAGAAACTTAGTTATTAACAAATAAGGGTCAAAAATGGCAGTTTTTTCCTTTAAATCGCTACAGGTAATAATAGGGTAATTAAATATGTTATTTATAATATTCTTCTTTTAGTAGATGAGCCAAGGTTTAAAATGGCATTTTTGAATTTTTAGTCCGATCATTTCTTGCTTCCGAAATTGCAAAATAAAACTAAAATTTCAAAAACAAAAAATGGGCTATAACTTTTGCGAAAATGGCCTTAAAACTTTCATATTGCATGAAAAGTTGAGTCAAATATTCCATATAATGCACAAAAAATTTTAAGACTATTCGTCAATTAGTTTAAATTTTATTCAATTTGTTTATCCCAAAGAGCTTTTTTTCGCAATGTTACTGTTCAGAAAAGAATAATGATATAGCAATTCTGTTGAAACCACATGCCAGAATAATAGTTATTGTTCAAAGTATTAAAAAAAATCATTAAAAATTGGTTTTAATCACTTCGAAAACAGTTTAGTAAAATAAAGTCATTATTGGCTTATAATTAATTTTAATAGATTTGTTAATATTGACCATAGAGTAAATCTACTTTATGATTTCAAAAGCTGGTATTTTTACAAGAATTTTCAGAAAAAACTTTTTGCTTAGGTTAATTATGGTCAAAGTTAGCCACTTTTATTATTTAATTCACAGTTACTTCTATATAGTCCGTCCTCTATAACTTTTCCCATGCGCTACGATTCATTTTCAATCAAATTAAGTCAAAACATAAATTGAAACGAACGTCGATGTGTATATACATTTTGTATACTGTATACTATATACTACACACATCGGCGTACGTTTCACTTTCTGTTTTGACTTAATTTGATTGAAAATGAATCGTACCGCATGGGAAAAGTTATAGCGGACGGACTATATACATCAAATTCTCCTGTAACAGTGTTAGTTACCATACTAGTCCGAAACTGCTTGGCCGATTTTTATGAAATTTTACACGTATATCCTATGGGACGAAGAATAGGTTTTAATCAATTTTTTATGCCAATACGTTATAAGGGGGACTGCCCCTGATATTTTTTTTATTTTTTTTTTTGGCAAAATTGTCTACCTTAAGTTTATATGATATAGAATTAAAAAATACATACAACTCTTAATTTTCAGTCTTCTATCACCAACCCCTATTTGTTAATAGCCATATACATATTTACATCTATAAATTTCTCCTGTCACAGTGTTAGATTCCATACTCCTCCGAGACCGCTTGACCGATTCTTATGAAATGATATATGTATATTCGGTAGGTCTTAGAATCGGTCGTAATCTATTTTTCATATCCCTGAGTGACAAGCGGTGTTCCCCCTAACATTTTGTAATGTTAGGTGGGGATGTGTGTACATACGGTACTCTATAAAACTACGAGACCATACAAATTAAAAAAATTATGATCAAAATCCATTAACAAGCTCCGGCGATATTAATTGCACCATATGTTTAAAGAATCAGTTTCATTTTTGAGTGCACGGATTTTAATAATTCCCCTCCACCGACCACGAAACCATTCCGTTAGGACGCCAATTTTAAAACTTTATTAACCTCTCTATTTAGGTTCAAAGTTTTCTCAAACTTTTACACATAAACTATATACCTTCAACTTCAAAATAGCTCTAGCTAGGTTGCTTAATTGTTATAAACAAAGTAGCCGTCAATTAAATAAAAAATAGTGGCTAACTTTGAACTCAATTAACCTAAGCGAAAAGTTGTTCCTTGAAAATTCGTATAAAAATACCAGATTTTCAAATCCCATTGTAGTTTTAGTGTACAGTCAATATTAACAAAGTTATTCAATTTGTTTATAAGCCAAAAATGACTCTATTTTAGTAAAATGTTTTCGGAGTGGTACAAATGACTTTTTAATGATTTTTTTTAAATGTGTCGAAAATAAGACTATTCTTATTTCATGTTGTTTCCACAGAATTGCTATATCATTATTATTTTCTGAACAATAATATTTCGAAAAAAAAAAGGATAATTTCTTTGGGATAAACAAATTGAATAAAATTTAAACTAATTGATGAATCATCTTAAAATTTCTTGTGCATTGTGTGGACTTTTTGACTCAACTGTTCGTGCAATAAGAAAGTCTTAAATTCATTTTTGCAAAAGTTATAGCAAATTTTTTATTTTCGAAATTTTAGTTTTATTTTGCAATATCCGAAGCAACAAATAATCAGACCAAAATTCAAAAAGCGCTATTTTAAATCTTGTCTCATTTACTAAAAGAAAAATATTATAAATAAGATATTTAATTACCCTATTTTTACCTGCAGCGATTTAAACGAAAAAACTCCCATTTTTGAGCCTTCTTTGTTAATAACTAAATTTCTCCTCCGAGCTGTGACGGGCATTTTTGTATTTATAATGTCTTAGGCATATAGTACCCAAAAAAACTCATTTGCAAACCTGGCTGCTCAAGTGTCCTGAACATGGTATATTTTTGCCTTATTTCCCTGGTGTAGAAGAGTCAAGCGATAAAGTATTGAGACTAATAAACTTAACTATATCCAAAACCATGATAGAATAGAATAGAAAAAAAACCTCAATTCTCAGGATCCACAAGTTTATAAAAAAATAAAATGTCAATAGGGAGAATGGTGTTAAATACAATTTATAAGGAGGATAGTAGGACGAACAAGATTTCCCCATAAAATGAGATATAAAGTCACATGGAAACCCCTGACAAAGAAACCGTTAACTGATAGAAACCAGATAGATCACATCCTGATAAATGTATAGATAGTGAATACTTTCATGTAATGGCAAAGATCAGAGGAAAAATATACCACCTAAAATGACAAAATCAGAAGTAATGTCGATAATCTGCGCATTGAAACGTTGCGTAGAAACATAGAGCTTAGAAAAAATAGAGCATAGCTAAAGACAAATTAAATAGGATGCACAAAACAAAACAAAGGAGGAATACCGAGTCCTAAAAAAAGAAGGAAAAAGATTATACAGTAGAAAAAAAAAGAGGTAATTTGAAGAAAATCAGGTATAAAGCATAGCAAGGCTAAAAAATCCAAAAGAAATTTAAAAGTTCTACAGAAATGTAAATTTTATGAACACTGCATACAATTTTATTTCTTGGCTTGCAAAATGAGACCGTGCCCTGTAAAAGGCAGCGTTTAGACACAGCGCAGCAATTTATCGATATCGATCGAGTTTTTTCAATTTATCGTTGTGTATAAACGGTACATCGCGGCGATTTATCGCAACTGGAGTTTCTATCGGATTGCATCAATTTATTGTAACGATCAAGTTGTTTCAGTTTATATTCAATCACAACAATATATCGCGAATGGATCGATTGGCTTAAAAATTTAAGAATAAGTAGTGGATAGTCCAAGGATCAAAATATATAATATGATGTCGAAAGGCGCTTCTACCATGCGGGTGGTTGCCACCCCATCTCGGGGGTGGACATTTTTGATTATATTTTGACCGCAAAAGTTAATAAAAACATTTAAGCATAAAACGTTTTATACATTATTTTGATAAAATTAATAGTTTTCAATTTATTCGCTGTCGAAAGTGTTAGTTCTATATCTAAAAAATCAATTTTTTTCGAATGTATACTAATTTGAAGACAACAGAAAAATAACTTGATAAGTCACATTTTTGGTTTTGTTCAGAACATTTTAAAGTTTAAAACATTAAAAATGTGATTATGATTTTAAAACATTAAAATGCATCTTACAATTATTAATCATTAATAAAAAGAAAAAAAATTGATATATTGGCGGTTGGTTTACATTTTAGTTTTTTTTTAAATATATATTGCATATTAATTCTTCTTCTTTTAGTGCCTATTTGTTTCGAATATTGGCGATCATTCTGACTATAATTATTTTATTAACTGATGCTTTAAATATATTAGTTGTTGTTGTGGAGAACCATTTCCTCAGATTACCAGATTAATTACATGGACTTATCAACGTTTTCCCCTGTTTGGAATGGACATGTCAAGTTCTTTTCCTGTACAGTGTTTTTTTTAACACTTAAGTATATCTTTTGACTTATCAAGTTATTACTCTGGATTGTGCTACTCTTCGAAACTATGTAATTAAAGCTACAAATTGGTATTACAAATGTCAAAAATTGGACTTATCAAGTTCTTTCCCTGTGGTCTTCGTTTACCATTCACTTAATTTTTGCCGTAGAAAAAGTTCTTTCAAACCTAGTTCTTGGGAATTAAATAACCTAAAATTTCATATTGAAACATTTTTTCGTATCTCTGATGCTAATCTTTCTATTCTGAAGAGAATGGCATTTTTTACCAAATTACACAAATTCGTTATTCGCTTTAAACTTCCGTTTTTTAAGAACTAATCATTCTAAGCCAGTCAAACTTCTAGAATCTATTAATAATACATAAATAAAGAAAAATGAATAAGAGCAATGACTATAAACACTGCCAACTTACAGTATCATGCTTCCAATTGGATTTCTCCTTTTTTTCAAAAAAATACCGTTACTTTTTTATTTTTTATCTTAAAAAGTTTGGTAGAAAAGAATTTTGCAGCTTTTTGCAAGGTCTATAAGGCAATTAATATTAAATTCTTTTAAAATCCTGACACAAAAGTTTTACAAGTTTACAAGTTTACTCCTTATTACAAGATTTAATTGTCAATAGCTTACTCAATTTTTGTCGTAGAAAAATTTTTGCAAACCACGTTCTTGAAAATTAGACAGGCTAGAATTTCATATATCTCTGATGCTAATCTTTCTATTCTCAATGCAAGAAAAGGGAAAATTTTTGACCAAACTTCAAAAACTCGTTATGCACTTTTAACTCCATTTTTTTAAACTAATTATTCTAAGCCGATCAAACTTTTATCCCCTTTACCAACATGTCCTGCCTTATCGTCTCCCCCCAGGTCTTCTTTGGTCTTCCTCTCCTACTCCTTCCAGGAATCTGCCCTTCAGCTATTCTTCGTATTGGGTGATTAACCTCTCGACGTTGAACATGACCAAACCATCTTAACATATGCTCTCTCATTTTGGCATCAATTGGTGCCACACCTAGACTTCCCCTAATATACTCATTTCTAATTTTATCCTTCTTTGTCACTCCACTCATCCATCTAAGCATTCTCATTTCCGCCACATGCATTCGTTGTTCCTCTTTCTTCTTCACTGCCCAACATTCAGTTCCGTGCATCATAGCCGGTCTAATGGCTGTTTTATAGAATTTTCCCTTCAGCTTTGTTGGAATTTTTCTGTCACACAACACACCACTCGCTTTTTTCCACTTCATCCATCCAGCCCTAATTCTACTAAATGCATCTCCATCTATTTCTCCATTAATCTGTAATACCGATCCTAGCTACTTAAAACCATTGCTTTTCACAATCATTTCACCATCCAAAGATACCATTTTATTTGTAGTAACTCCATCTTTAAATGAACATTCCAAATACTCCGTTTTTGTTCTACTAAGATTTAAACCTTTTCCTCCAGAGCTTGTCTCCACTGTTCCAGTTTTTATTCTAAGTATCTTTCACTATTACCTATTAACACTACATCATCAGCATACATTACACCGAGAGAAAAAAATTCTTGGCATAAAGAAACTTTATTAATATTTAAGAAAGATCGACTTGGCATATTGCCTAAGAAATATATCTTTGTATGCAAGATATAATTTTCTAAAATATTTCAAATAAATTCTACTATAGCCAAAGAAATATATCTTAAACATGATTGAACTATCACTTTCTGGCAAACTTCAAAGCCATTTATCAGAAAGAAATTACACTTGATGTTAATTAATTTTATTAGTCATAAAAATATTTTTTCTACACATTAGAAAACTATTCTTTCTAAGCAATAATATTTCTTAGTAAGGAATATTATTATTTTACTATTAATAATTAATTTATTTAATGTTAAGAAATATATTTCGCAGAGATAAACGTATATTTAGAGTTAAGTTAATATTTCTTGAAAATAAAGTGATATTACATACGGCGAAATAAATCATTGTGTTAAGGTAAAATCATTATTTATTAATAAAACAAGATATAAAACGTTATTATTACATACAAATATTTTCTCCACTCTTAAACCACTGGCTTCTACACAACAATAAAAGGATGGAGAGGCAAATCCAACTTCCTCAAATTTTCCTTCTTTTGTTAATAGCACTTTGTATATCAGCAATTCACTAAAACAAAATCGTTATGTAGAAATAGTAAACTTACATTAATAAAATTTTTTTTATAAAGATATAGATATTTATTTTGACAAATTTAGGAAATACAAAAAAAAAAAAACAAATGCACGGCCCCACATAAGAACTATTAATACTAATAATAATCAATCATATTTAGTTCAAACATGGCATTATTTAACCTACACATCTTTGTTTATTTTTTTCTTTTTATTAATGAAATATTAATTATTTATCTGTATAATATTAAGTCACACAATAAACATTGTTTATCTAAAACAAGAGGGAAAATACACAACCAATGTAAAACATTGAAGCAGACATAATAATATGTAATTTTCTTAATTTTTATAATCTAAAAGAGACAGCATACCTAATCATTAAGAAATTTTATTACGGGAAAGTATTATTGGTTTACATCTAAGTCATTTAATACATATTAACTAATTCACAGTTTTCGGCAATAACATTTCTTAACCATAAACATATATTTCTTTTAGACTAACTGATTTCTTCATCTCAAATAAATTAACAGAAAAAATCCTCAGCGTTGCACCCGCCATGTTTGATATAGCGTTGTATTGTATATTTTTATAGAAGACGCTACATTCAAGAAACCTATTATAGTTGATACATAAGTATACACATTTTTAAAAAGGTACTTACATGTATGAAGTTCTACCATTTCTGGAAGGCCCCGCAGTTGGTTAATAACTCCTTTCTTAATATTGTTCTGAAGCTATAGATTATATCATTCTGTCCCAGCTTTAAATTGTGGCATATTTCCCAGTTAGAATAATAAGCTCCTTTATTTCAGAGTCGTCCATCATTATACCTAAAAAGCATATAAAGATACTATTATGTTTCTTTTTTAACCATTCGGATACGCAACAATATTATTATTACATTTACTCAATTTACTTTTATTTAATACCTATATATGTACGTACCTTCAAAATATCCGTTAATTTTTATACACCAATAAATCCAACATGCATCTATATGAACATGAACATATCACGCCATCTTGACAAACACTGACGACTAAATCATAAATAGTTAATCTGCGCAATTCTTTTGTGGAAGAAAATCTCTTTGACAGTAACATTTCAGCATTACTGACAATGTTTTTATTTTTATAACCACAATTACTATAGAGGGCATTTCTGAAGAATTATTTCTTGTGGTTTAAAGTATTTATTTGATTGCAAGAAAATTTCTTGTTCACAAATATAAATATGGATTAACTTAACATTATATTTCTTATACTGCAAAATATTTGTAGCTTTAGGATAAGAAAATTAAATGTAACCATTAATGCATTTCTTGGTATTGAAGACATTATCTGTAAGAAATTATTGAGTTGTGTTTAAAAAACTCGTTTCTTTATATGTGAACCGGTATGTTTAAGTTAATAGGATATGTTAACTTTTAAGAAATATTGCTCAAAGAAATCGGTGTTTTAGGAGAAAAGAAATTGTTCTCTCGGTGTAGGCATCATGGAATACTACCCTGTAGTTTCGCTGTTATCTGGTCCAAAACTAATGAGAATAAATAAGGACTAAGCACCAGCCTTGGTGCAACCCTACTTTCACCTGAAATTTATCAGTCTCTCCCACACCTGTTCTAACACTAGTCGTTACTCCCTCATACATATCTCTCACAATCTTTACATATTCGCCAGGGACTCCTTTCTTATGCAGTGCCCACCACAGAATCTCTCGAGGAACTCTATGATATGCTTTCTCAAGATCAATGAATACCATATGAGCGTTGGTCTCTTTATTCCTGTATTTTTCCATCAGTTGCCTTACAATGAAAATTGCATCTGTTGTTGATCTGCCCTGCATAAAGCCAAATTGATTATCGGATATTTCGGTTTCTTCACGTATCCGTCTATCAATTACTCTCTCCCATATTTTCATGGTGTGGCTAAGTAGTTTTATAGCCATGTGGTTTGCGCATTGTTGTATATCTCCCTTGTTTTTGTAGACAGATACTAATATACTGCTTCTCCATTTGTCTGGCATTTGTCCAACTTCCATAATTCTATTAAATAGACCTGCTAGCCAACTTATTCCTGTCTCTCCTAATGCTCTCCATACTTCCCCAGGAATATCATCTGGTCCGACTGCTTTTCCTTTCTTTATTTTTTGAAGCGCTTGAGCCACTTCCTCGTTTGTTATTCTGGTAACCATTGCTGTTACTGTCTGCGTCAACTCCACAGGCTGTCTGTCAAATTCTTCATTTAATAAACTGTCAAAATACTTTCTCCATCTCTTTTTGACATCCTTTTCGTGAATTAGTATTTTATTATTTTCATCTCGGATACATCTAATCTGATTAAAATCTCTTGCTATATTTGCTCTCTGTTTGGCTATTTTATATATCTTTGCTTCGCCTTCCCTGGTATCAGGCGAAGCAAAGATATATAAAATAGCCAAACATCGATATGGGTTTTATCAACTTTATCAAAAAAATGTATGGGACGTTTTCTGCTTATAATGAATGTTTTTACTAACTTTTGCCGTCAAAATATAATAAAAAATTTCCACCCCGAGATGGGGTGGCGGGTGGCAACCACCTCCATGGTAAAAGCGCCTTTTAGCATCATATAAATTCTGATCCTTGGACTATCCACTACTTATTCTCAAATTTTCAAAGAAATCGATCCTTTCTGTAAAAATTGCGATGTTTTGTCCTATTTTAAGCTCATGACTTGGACTACTAGTTTCTACGTTTATTTTTACTTTATACCGACTACGTTACTAATCAGGGTGTTTTATTAGGGATATAAAAAGAAACAGTAAATAAAAAGAAAAAGAGCTGTTAACCACAATAAAAACAGCCAAAATCGAATCCTCGATCACATCATGAGAAACAACAAGAGATATGGACTGCTGCAACTAATTTACAGGAAAAACTAGATGAAAAACGTGGACCAGGAAAGAGACCTACATATACGTAGAAATATACATACAAATGTGGTTCAACACAACAACCACAAATCATTTCAGAGCAGCATTACACAAAGTACATATTGCCATGATGTTCGCCAACATCCGAAATGTATGTGCACTGACAGCAGAAGAATAATTTTATATAAAATATCGAAGGTATTAGGTAAACAAAAAAAGAGAAGACTGAGTATAAAGCTTTCGACGATCGAGAGTATAATGAATTTAAGTTTTGTACAAAAATTTGACAGTGCAGTAATGTCGTAGGTCTTAGGTCACCATATACCAATATCTTGTAATGCTAACATTTACTATGTACTTATCCCCGACGCTGGCCTACCAACGTTTCGTTCTTCTTGGGTGGCGACACCACTGGCTCAACAACGTGAACTGCACTCGTATCAGTATATATCGCGGTATACCTCGTGGTTGAATGGTAGAAAGTGGCCGTGTTTCCGTCAGTCTGCACCGTGTCTTGTAACGTGTTCTTTGGATATTATTTTAATTGTTTTCGGTCCGAAGAAAGTGCTCGTGAACATGTGGAGGCTGCTTCCGATAATCACCGTTCTCATTGCGACAATCTCTTTGGGATTTTCTGCGGAAGAAAGTAAAACTGGTAAGTAATTTTTTTATACTTTGGATTTTGGGCTCTTTTATTGGGGTAGCTTAGTATTTGGTAAAAAACAGTATTAGAGTGATTTTAAAGGCAGGATTTAATATCTTTCAGAAGATTCTCCTAGTGGTTTTTACTTGATGACAGTAGGAATATAAATATGGAAACAAATTATTGATGTAGTATAATTAGTGTTGCCAGGTCCGATTTGTTTTTAATCGGTACATAAGCAAAACCAAATCGGGATTTAGGGTTGTAGATCGGGAAAAATAAACAACAATAGCCCAGTAAATGACCGTTTTGGAGTGTCATTTTCAGAGTCAACTCCGAATTGCATAAAAATCTGATTTTAGGTTCTACTTACTGTCTACTTCAAAGTTGAACTTGTAACGTTGGTTGCTTTTACTTGGGGGGTGACAGTTACAGTTACCCCTTCTCCAGGGTGTAAAAAAACGCGTGTTTAAAGTAAGTCCCAAAATGGATCAACAGACTAACTCTAAAAACTTTTGTTCTATATAATTTTTAAACTAAGTCAATACTTTTCGAGTAATTTTATGGAAAAAAAAGGAAAACCTAGAGTAATTTTATGGAAAACCAGTAAAAGCAAAGTTGTAGCACATCAAAAATACGTTCTTATTCGTCAAATTCTAAATCGAATTTTTCAACTTGAAATAACCAAAAAATTAAGCAATTTTCGGGCAAAACCTATAAAAAATTTTTAAAGTTTAAAAAAATCTTTAATTTTGTTTTATATAAAAGTCTCTAGCAATAAAGCTAAGCGAGTTACGCTCAAAATAAAGTTGGCTCTTTTTTTTTTGGTAAAAAAAATCGTGAAAATCTCCCCCTATTTAGCACCGTAAATAAAATGAATCGTTACCGCTTTACCATTTACTTTATATCTGTATTGTTTATACTATCTGTAAGGTTTACCGGTTGGGAGTGCTTAGTTTTGAAAAAAATTAGTTTTATAGTAAAAAAAGATTTTCCTAAAATATTGGAAAATGCTCTTTTTTCAAAATAACTTAAAAAGTATTAGGCATACTAAAAATCTCAAGAAGAAAAAAGTAGGTGGGTTTTGCTTTTATAAATATCATAAATTCATTTTGTTTTTCTGTAAGACAAAAATTGGTTAAAATATGGCTGTTTATATTTTGCATATATCATGATTAGTGACTCGTTCAGGCCCTTTCAATCATGTAAAAAATACATAAGTAAAGTATATTGTAAATTGTAAAGCGGTAACGATTAATTTCATTTAGGGTGCTAAGTTGGGAGAGATTTTCACGATTTTTTTACCAAAAAAAAAGAGTCAACTTGATTTTGAACATAACTCGCTTAGTTTTGATGCTAGAAACTTTTTTAAAACATAAAAATAAAGTTTTATTAAAAAAGTTTTAATTGGTTTTTTCCGAAAAGTGCTTCATTTCTTGGTTATTTCACGTTGAAATATTTGATTTGGAATTTGACGAATAAGAACGTATTTTTCATGAGCTACAACTTTGCTTTTGTTAGGTCTATAGACTTTACCGAGTTCACAATTTTTTTCATTTTTTTTAAATATGCTACATTTTTGCTAAGAATATTTTTTTCGGTCAAATACTTACTTTTTGAGTTATTTGTGAAAATCACCTAAAAACGTGATTTTTTTTGTCGAAAAATACACATTTTCAATCGTAAATAACTCGAAAAGTATTAACTAAATTAAAATTCTATAGAACTAAAATTTCTTAGAATTAGTCAATTTATCCATCTCCGGACTTATTTTCAACGCGCGGTTTTTCACCCCGAACTAGGGTGACCGTCATTCCCCGAGTAAAAGGAACCAACGGCACAAGCCGTCCAAATTTTCATGCAATTCGGAGTTGATCCTGAAAATTACACGGTATCGCCGTATTTCTTGTTCATTTACTGGACTACAAGGTGTTTCTATAGTCTGTATTTAATACATACTGCATAATAATAATAATCAGACGAAATTACAAAAAAAAATCGTCGAAGTAAATTATTTATTTTTTATTAAAATTATATTTTTCATTCGATTTTGCCGCTTTTAGGAGAGCCTTGTTTTTATAACATAGTTATAAAATTCACTGCAAGTCCTCCTGAAATTGGTTTCCGTGGGTGAAAATCGGGACATTTAGTGTCCCGATCAGGTACAAATCGGTACGCGTCCCCAGACCCCTGAAAATCGGGACGTCCCGCGCAAATCGGGACACCTGGTAACGCTAAGTATAATATACAGGGTGTAACAAAAATAAAGCTCAGCAATTAAATCACATATTCTGGGACCAAAAATAGTTCGAATGAACCTAACTTACCTTCGTACAAATATGCACATAAAAAAGTTACAGCCCTTTGAAGTTACAAAATGAAAATAAATATTTTCGAATACATATATCGAAAACTATTACAGATTTTTTATTGAAAATGGACATGTGGCATTGTTATGGCAGTAGAATCTTAAAGACAAATAATTATAGTGAAATTCGTGCACCCCATAAAAGTTTTATGGGGGTTTTGTTCCCTAAAACCCCCCCAACTTTTGTGTACATTTCGATTAAATCATTATTGTGGTACCATTAGTTAAATTCAACATTCTTAAAATTTTTTTGCCTCTTAGTATTTTTTTCGATGAGGCAGTTTTTATCGAGTTGAGGCTTATTTTTTAATATGTTTACGTAAAAATTGTATGGGTGTTTTGTTCTTTTAAACCCACCAAATGTTTGTGTACCTTCCAATTAAAATATTACTGCGGTACCATTAGTTAAATAGAGTGTTTTTAAAAGTTTTTTGCCTCTTTGTATTTTTTCGAAAAGGCACCCTTTATCGAGATGTCGCTTCTTTTTTAATATGGTTCAAAATATGTATACCGAAATATACAGGGTCCGAAAAGATTGGTCGTAAATTATATTTATCACAGATTCTGGGACCAAAAATAGTTCGATTGAACCTAACTTACCTTAGTACCAATATTCATACAAAAAAGTTACAGCTATTTGAAGTTACAAAATTAAAATCGATTTTTTCCAATATACCGAAAACTATTAGAGATTTTTTATTGAAAATGGACAAGTCGCATTATTATGGTAGGAGAATTTTGAAAAAAAAATTATAGTGAAATTTGTGCACCCCATAAAAATTTTATGGGGGTTTTGTTCCCTTAAACCCTCCTCATCTTTTGTGAAAATTACTATTAAATTATTATTCTAGTACTATTAGTTAAACATACTGTTTTAAAAATTTTTACCTCTTAGTATTTTCTCGAAAAGCCAGTTTTTATCGAGATATTTTGAATATTTGTCAAATCCACCACATATTTGTATATGGTTAAGTACGATTATAGAGACCTGATCATTATAAATATGAAAAATTTATAATTTACATTTTAATAATATGAAAAAATAATACTAAAAGGCAAAAAAGTTTTAAAAATACTGTGTTTACCTAATGGTATAACAATAAAAGTTTAATTGGAACGTACACAAAAATTTGGGGGTTAAAGGAACGAAACCCCCATAAAATTTGTATTAAACATACTAAATAAGAAGCCACATCTCGATAAAAACTGGCTTATCGAAAAACTACTAAGAGGCAAAAAAGTTTTAAAAATATTGAGTTTAACTAATGGTACCACAATAATAATTCAATTAACACGTACACAAAAGTTTGGGGGGGTTTAATGGAACAAAACCCCATAAAATTTTTATATGGTGTACAAATTTCACTGTTGTTTTTTTAAGATGATCCTCCCATAAGAATGCCACATGTCCATTTTCAATAAAAAATCTCTAAGAGTTTTCGATATATGAAAAAAAATCGATTTTCATTTTGTAAGTTCAAAGGGCTGTAACTTTTTTTGCGTGCACTATTGTATATAGGTAAGTGAGGTCAATCATCCTATTTTTGACCCCAGAATCTGTAGTATAATTTATGAACAATCTTTTCGGGACACTCTGTATAAATTTTCATATTATTACAAAGTCTCCATAATCGTACTTATCCATATACATAATATGTGATGGATTTGACAAATATTCAAAATATCTCGATAAAAACTGACTTTTCGAAAAAGTACTAGGAGGCAAAAAAGTTTAACAAACACTGTGTTTAACTAATGGTACTACAATAATAATTTAATTGGAACGTACACAAAAGTTTGAGAGGTTTAAAAGAACAAAACCCCCATAAAATTTTTATGGGTTATCCAAATTTCACTATAATATTTTCTTAAGATGCTACTGCCATATGAATGCCACATGTCAATTTTCAATAAAGAATCTCAATAGTTTTCGATATATTGGAAAAAATCGATTTTCATTTTCTTCTTTCAACTTCAAAGGGTTGTAACTTTTTTTATGTGCACATTTGTACTAAAGGTAAGTTAGGTTAATGAAACTACTTCTGGTCCCAGAATATGTGATTAAATTTATGACCTGTATTTTTCTTACACCCTGTATATTATTTTGGTTTTCGTAACTACATCTTTCTGTATAAATATTAATTTTATCTACGAAATGTAATATTTTCTACATTCCATTGCACTTGCACTTCGAGTTCTATTTTCAATTACTTTTAAATATTGTTCTTTTTATTTTCTATTTTTCCTTTTTTCCTAACTTCAGAATATTTTTGATTCCATCAATAAATGACTTTACGATTTATTAACAAATCTTATTGAAAATGGGGCAAGGGTCTCCTATCACAAGAAATGTGTTATTTCGAAAACAATTTTCATGAGCGATCCTTTATGTTAAAAAATCTAAAAAAATACAAAAACATAAATTCTTATGCCCAAAAGCACTCTGAATTTTTCAGATTTTTTGGTTCAAAATTGAGCTCAGAATTAATTAGAAAAAAAAAGAAAGCTCAG
Source organism: Diabrotica virgifera virgifera (assembly GCF_917563875.1). Lineage (NCBI taxonomy): Eukaryota > Metazoa > Arthropoda > Insecta > Coleoptera > Chrysomelidae > Diabrotica > Diabrotica virgifera. The sequence continues at coordinate 51,183,625 of NC_065449.1, forward strand.
AAAAAATATTTAAATTTTTCTGAAAGAATTTTTAGGTTCTGTAGATAATTTTTGGCAAACTACTGTATCATTATATTTCGTGTATTTTTTGCATTTTTTTTGAATGGAGGGAAAATATATTTTCCATTTCCTTTCCGGAATATCCTAAAAACTTGATAAAACCAATTTTTGCGGCTATTATTTCTAATAGCCGCTTTGGGTTTGCCATTTTCAAACCAAACACGCTTAAAACACAACAGACCCAATTTTTTGATATTTTTTCCATGTTTTTAGCACATGACAAAAATTAAGAACTATTTTTTATCTATTTTTTTAGTTTTTTCTAATATCTGGGCCATGTTGGCCATTTTCAGACCGAAACTCAAAATTGGAAAAATTGTATTTTTGGGTGATTTTTTTTATATTATAAGCATCTAAATTCGACAAATAACGATTTCTGTTCCGCGTCGTTCTTATTCAACTGGTGATTATCATTTAAAACATATTAGGGATTAATTATGTAATTTCATATTAGCCCTCTTTTTATTTTTTCTTAATGAAATGAAATTGTAGTAAGTATCAAACGAAGACTAGAAATATTATTGTAATGTGATTTCGAACTTTTTTTACTATTTTTAAGGAGAGAGGACTAAAAATCGATATTTGCTACATTTAAATAAGGTTATGTGCTTAAAATAAAATAAAAAAAATTACCGAAAAATACAGTTTTTTCAAGAGTGTATTTTCATTAAAAAAATGCCCAACACGATAGAAAAAAATTGTGAAAAATAGTTCTTCATTGACATACAGTTGAGTTCAGTAGCGCACCTAAAATTTTTCTCCCGGGGGGTTAGGCACCGAAATTTTTGGTATTGTTTGTGGGGGTTAACCCCTTATAGTGGCGTACCCTAGGTACGCCACTGGTTGAGTTTATGTGGCAAAAATTCGAACGAAAAAAAATACACAATAGTTCTAGAAGATGTAGAAGTTTGCCAAAAAATACGTACTTACCTACATACCTTAATTTTTTTTTAATTAAAATATTTTTCATGACCTCAATTTTGATTCAAAGAATCGGAAAGCTTCAACATTTTTGGGAGCATTTAAATGTATGTTAATATTTATTTTAAATTATTTAAATAAATTGCTGGGTTAAATAAACAGTGAACAAATTAATTAATTACATTTTTATAATCTTCGCAGTAAGGTACCCCAAATTAATAAATCAATTTTTGTTGATAACCACCAAAGATATTGCGACTTTTGTAAATTTGGAAGTTATGAATTCAGAATTTCAGAATTTTTGAAGAAAAGAGCAACTCGGTTTCTAAGAGGTGTAGACATTGTGTTTTTTTAATTCGTATAAAAATATCAACATTTCAAGAAAAAATTACCGATAAATTAAATTAATCAAATGATTATAAGCTTAAAATGGCAGGACTTTTCTAAACCTATTTTAAAATATTTAGCATAAACTTTTTAATCGTGAAATAATTTGATTTTATAATATACGCCTATCTTCAATTTAGTTCTTTCAGAAATCGTGTTGACCGAACAATTGCATAATAACGTTGTTGACAAAAGCTTTCTGGGATTAACAACTTCAATTTTGCAATAAATATTAAGTGAAACATTAACACAAATTTTTATAGGTACATATTTGTAATATTGTGCCCTTTTTCACGAAAAATAAAGTTTTTTGTGTATTTTTAGAAAAGGTATTACTAATTTTTAAAAAATAGACCTGAGAAGCTTTTTGAAATAATTTAAAATAACTCTACAAGCTCTCATTTTAAAGGATTTTCAATACTTGTTCGGTAAAATTGTGTCACTTTTCAATATAAGTTATTGTCTTCACCTTTAATATTTAAAATCAAATCGCGGTCTTACATTGTTTACATATTGTTTTATAATTAATCATCTTGGTGCTACAAGTTCTCCATCCACCTCAGCATTGGTCTACCCCGTCTTCTCATTTTCACGGGTTGCGCTGTTAGAATTTTTTATCATGTTCGATTCACGGGCCCGGGCTACATGTCCTGTTCACTGCAGGCGGTTTCGCTTAATTATTGTGATTATACAAACTATCTCTTCCACCAAACTATGATAGTAGATATTCTGCAGTTCATAGTTATATCTACGCCTCCATGTTCCGTTCTTACAGACCGCTCCGAATATCTTGCGTAGCACCTTTCTTTCAAAAATCGATAGAGCGGATTCATCTATTTTAGTTAGCGTCCATGCCTCTGATCCATATGTGAGAATGGGGACTATCAATGTTCTATACATTCTTATACGAGTTTTTTGAGACAGATGTTTGTTAGCTAAGTTGTTATATATTGTTTATACGTATAAAAATTACGTTTAATCTTTTGCATATTTTGTTTATTACATTACCAGAGAACAGCAGTTCTCGCCAGTGGCGCACACCCACACTGAATTGAAAATTGGGCCAACTCCTATCTTAAAGTTCACGAAAAGAATCACCCACTAATATGTCAACCATCCATTTTGGTCCATGTGTCCAAGAGCGGGTGAGGGCCGATTCAGAACCTGTGTAGTTTGTGACTTTGGACCACCCATAAGCCAGCTATAGGACTTGGTAGGTACAAAAGGTCATATTTTTGAGGCATATATATTCGATTCAAGAAGAGAAAGGAGAACCGCAAATACACCAAAGCAATAGTGTTGTCTTAAGCTTTCAAATGTTGTGTAAGTCTTCAGGATCAGACATACATATAGCTCAGTATAGCCGAAAAACTGAAAAAGTAAACTTTGAAAATTTTTGTTTTCGACAATTACTCAAAATTTCAACCTGCGAATTGCGTCAATAATTGAAAGTTTGTAGAAGGAATATAGACGAATCTAACGGTCTATATCTCATATCCGGGAAAATTCTAATTATTTAAGTTATAGGCTTCAAAATATGATCAAATCTATTATCTATGGGAAAAACGGTTTTTCAAGCTCAATAATTCCTGTAACAGCTTCAGTTATTATACTTGACCTTAGATTCATCAGATACTACTTGTCACTACGTTTCAAACTCATGTTTAGTGATCAAAACCGGTTAAGCCGTTTAGAAGTTATTAAGCTACAAATCATAATCCAGTTAAAGATTATTCCCGAAATGGTTTATGTAGTTGTAGTGGTTAGGATGCTAAATTTGATCTAGTAACGGGCAATCCGAGTTTATTTACCGGCCATACCAATTTTTTTTCAATCTATTTCGAATAGAAAAAAAATCTAAAAAAGCTTAACGTGTAATCGAGAAACATTGCATTCAACTTCATACATTTAATTTATAAATACATAACTTTGAAAAACTCCTGACAAGAATAAAAAACCGCTAAACGCCGTAAAAATGAGTGGCGCATACAAAATTCCAGCTAGAAAAGGTCTGATATGAATATTACGTGGCGCAAAAACGTATTTTCATTTTGATGCAAAACAAAATTCTAGTTTTATTTTAAAATATTTTTCCATAATATTTGCTAAATTTGAAATAAACGCGTCACAAAATGGTTTCAAAATTCAAACTGTATCAAAGTTACTCTTTTGTGGCGCGTTTTACTTCAAATTGAGCAAATATTATGGAAAAATCTTTAAAAATAAAACTATAATTTTGTTTTGCATCAAAATGAAAATACATTTTCGCGGCACGTAATACTCATGTCAGATCTTTTGTAGCTGGAATATTGTAGGAGCCACTCATGTTTACGGCGTTTAGCGGTTTTTATTCTTGTATTGTTATTACCAAATTTATCAGAAGAAGTTGTTAGATACCTGCAGTCTTTATACAGGGTGTTTTTGGAAAATCGTAACTTCCCTGGTCTACTTCTTGTTGGATCTTATATTGTCCTTGGATGATCTATGTAACTGAATAACTTTTAGCATATATTGTTGTTATTGCTGTCTGGTGGATTTTATTTTGTAAACCATAAGTAACACTTATAATGCAGACTTTTTTCTCTGTAATTTTCATATCTTGTTTATCTATTTATCCAAAAACCATTTTGTAAATACATTAATTTGTTTAGTTCAATAATATTCTCTTTAAAATCTATTTCCACAAACACACCCACAATATTTACATTGTAGTTTTTTGCCTTATTTGTTTCGTAACGTTATAATTGATAATAAAAGCTACTGTGAGCTCTTAAGTGAATAATACTTTTTATATGTTTATATACATTATGCTTTTAATACACTCAAAATGAATTACTTATTCTCATAACAGCATGAAAAACAATAATAATTTTGCCTGATGCATTACATCATGGTGCATTAGATTGACTTCATTTTAGTGCAAACAAGGAAATCGGCAGTCTGTTATAATTAGTGAAGTAACATATTGTTTATTAAATCGTTAAAAATTGGAAAATTAGAAACACCAGTAGCAAATAAAATTTTAGTATTAGTCCTGTCGCCAGGGGGGGTACAACGACCTCCTATATTCAGATATACTTATATATATATATATATATATATATATATATATATATATATATATATATATATATATATATATATATATAATGTTCTTAAACTCCTAAAGTGGAGCATAGAGCTTCAGTGAAAACGCGCCATCGGGTTCTATTTTGCGCTAGGGCCTTCACCTCATTCCAAGACTTTCCTTGACTTCTTATCTCGTCCATGATGGATCTTCTCCAAGTTTGTGCTGGGCGACCTCTTTTTCTCTTTCCTTGGGGATTCCACTCTAGGGCATTTTTTGCAATACTGGAACTATCTTTTCGGAGTGTGTGACCTATCCACCCCCACTTTCTGTATTTTATTTCATTTTCTACCCTCTTTTGTTGGGTCAGGTGTAGCAGATCTTCGTTTCTGATGGTGTTTGGCCAGAAAATACGAACAATTCTTCGTAGACATTTGTTAACAAAGACCTGCAATTTGTCTGTAAGGTATTTTGTCACTTTCCAGGTTTCACATCCATAGAGTAGAACAGACATAACATTTGACTGGAATATTCGGATCTTTGTACTTGTAGTATATTCTCCAGATCTCCAAACAGGGTTAAGCAGGTAGACTTACCCAAGTTTTTTTATGTATTTTGACCCGTAGAATACGAATTTTTTGGGTAACAGTTAATCCGGATGTCGATAAGATTGTTATAGACAAAGAACTTGAGGAATTACATAACAGCGATTTCTCGCAAAACAAAACATATTTTGTATTTTTTGGGTCATTCTAAGCAAAAAATGTTCGGACAAGTTTTTTCGTAGGATGCATAGTTTTCGAAATAAACACGGTAAAACTTTCAAAAAATCGAAAAATTGCAATTTTTGAACCCGAATATCTTTTGATTAAAAAATAAAATAGCAATTCTGCTTACCGCATTTGAAAGTTCAAGTCAAATTATATCGGTTTTAATTATTTGCATTGCTAAAAATTTATTTTTTTATTGTTGCGCAAAGCTATAATCACCTAGTGCGTGAGTGATGTTTTCAATGATTTCTCATTTAAAATCGAACGAGTAGGTAGAGTAGCTACAAGTGCAAGCGAGGCAATTTCTACGTAGCATACGTTAAAACGCATGTATTAGGCACGGGAAACACTATGTGTTTTTAGCTTTGTTTAACAATAAAAAAATAAATTTTTAGCAATGCAAAGAATCAACACCGATATAATTTGACTTGAACTTTCAAATGCGGTAAGCAGAATTGCTATTTTATTTTTTAATCAAAAGTTATTTGGGTTCAAAAATTGCAATTTTTCGATTTTTTGAAAGTTCAACCGCGGTTATCTCGAAAACCATGCATCCTACGAAAAAACTTGTAGGAACATTTTTTTCTTAGAATGACCCAAAGAATACAAAAAAATGTTTTGTTTTGCGAGAAATCGCTGTTATATAATTCGTCAAGTTCTTTGTCTATGACAATCTTATCGACATCCGGATCACCTGTTACCCAAAAAATTCGTATTCTACGGGTCAAAATACATAAAAAAAACTTAAGTAAGTCCATATGAATAAAGGAGGCCGTTGTACCCCCCCCCTGGCGACAGGACTATACAGGGTGAGACAGATAAAGGGCCTATTAGAAATATCTCGAGAACTCAAGGTAAGAAAATTACGCAAATCGTAATACAGGCGTTTTGAGGTGTGAACTATTTAATGAAAATATTTTGGTCTGTTTGCTACTTCCGGTTATACCGGAAGTTGGTTGTAACTTCGTTTTTTTAAATGGAACACCCTGTATATTTTTACATTTTTGGATTCTCCTTGATTTCTTCTTTCTTAAAATATAAGTTTTTGTAATATTATACAGGGTAGGTTAAAAGATAATTACGTTTTTTATTAATTTCGTAGCAAAATTCACACCCTGTAGAATTGTAGTAGTTTGACATAATAAACTCTGTTTATGTTCAAATGATTTTTAATATAGTTTACTATGTTAAGAATTATTGGTATACTTAAATTTTTCCTTTTTGTATACAGGGTTGGTCGAAACTCAGAATGAGTATTTTCTGAGTTTCCTTAAATGGAACACCCTGTATTTTAGTATTGTAATAAAATGTTATTTTAGGATACTTTTTAATTTCTTAAGCAATCCCTATACCTAACTGCTTCAATTTGTGAGTTATTGGTGATTCAAGCCAAACATTAATTGCAACACAAAATACCTGAAATTTTATTAGGTTGGTCGTAAAAATATTCAATCACAAATAATTTTTCGGAAATGAATAAATACTAATCGAAACTGATACTTAAAATTGCCAATAATGGTTGAGCTATCAAAATATCTACGTAGTTAAGATTGTTGGTGCGATTAACAATTAAGCACAAATTAAAGCAGTTGGGTATAGGGAATGCTTAAGAAATAAAAAAGTACCATAAAATACCATTTCATTACAATACTGAAATATAGTGTGTTCCATTTAAGAAAACTCAGAAAATACACATTCCGAGTTTCGACCCACCCTGTATACTAAAATTCAAAATTTAGCTATACTAATAATTGGTAACAATAGTAGACCATATTAAAAATCATTTGAACATATAAAGGGATTTTGATGTAAAACTACTACAATTCTACAGGGTGTGAATTTTGCTACGAAATTAATAAATAAACGTAATTATCTTTTAATCTACCCTGTAAAATATTACAAAACCTTATATTTTAAAAAATAAGAAATCTAGGAGAATCTAAAAACGCAAAAATATATAGGGTGTCCCATTTAAAAAAACGAAGTTACAATCAACTTCCGGTATAACCGGAAGTAGCAAAGAGACCAAAATATTTTCATTAAATAGCTCACACCTCAAAACCCCTACATTCCAATTTTCATAATTTTCTTTACTTTAGTTCTCGAGATATTTCTAATAGGCCCTTTATCTGCCTCACCCTATATATGCAATTACCGTAACCCCAACAATTAAAGTTTGTTTTATATAATAATTTAATTTTTACGCCACAACTTACTATGTTTATCATTGTTTGTTGTTATTTTTGATGCACATGCAACGAAGGTAATTTAAGTAAACTAACGAGGGTACCTGATCGGGTCACAAATGAGGAGGTCCTTGGAACAATGGGGAAGAACCGAGAAGTACTAACCACCATCAAATCTCGAAAGTTGTAATACTTTGGACACATTATGCGAAATGAATCCAGATATGCTATCTTACAAGCCATCCTGCAAGGAAAAATATTTGGAAAGCGGGATCCAGGAAGGAAAACATCCTGGTTAAAGAACCTCAGGACAGATAGTCACATTAAGAAGAAAAACAAGAGTAAATAGATATGAAAACTATAAACTAGACTTAATGGCAGTACAAAGGATAAACGATAAATCGGGGATAAAATGGAGTAAAGCTTGTAACTCACGGGGAGCTATACTATAATATAATATATTATATCTCATTTTACATCTCATGTAGCTCACCCTAGTAATAAGTGAGCCTGCATACACGGAGCGATAATATAGATATATTATGGCTCCGTGTATGCAGGTTTACCCATTACTATAGTGAGCGATATGAGATGGAATAGATTATTATGTTAAATAATATACAGTGCGTCCATAAAGTAACGCATAAATTCGTTATTTCGTAAACCGGCGACTTCAAGGAAAATCCCGAAATATTTATTTTTAAATTACGATTTTCTGGAATATATATCATATTAGTGACGTCATCCGTCTGGGCGTGATGACGTAATCGATAATTTTTTAAAAAGAGAATAGGGGTCATGTGATAGCTCATTTGAAAGGGTATTCAATTCTCTATTCACTAGTGTAAACATTAACATAATTATTTATACAGGGTGTCCAAAAAACATTTTTTTAATTAAAATAATTGAGACAAAAAGAAGAATGTATGTAATTTATTTAATTCAAAATGCGGTTTACTACTGTCAGAAAATAGAAAAAAAAATTTATTTCACAAATAAACATTGATTGTCGCTTAAACGAAATATTCAAACTGGCAAGAGGCACGTGGGTGGAAGCTTTAACATTGAATTTAAGCGAAAAACAATATCTATTTGTCAAATAAACATTTTTTCATGTTTTCTGACAACATTAAAAGGTATTTTGAATTAGATAAATTACATACATTTTTCTTTTTGTCTCAATTATTTTAATTAATAAAATGTTTTTTGAACACCTTGTATAACTAATTATGTTAATGTTTATATTATGGAATAGATAATTTAATACCCTTTTAAATGAGCTATCACATGACCCCTATTCTCATTTAAAAAAATCATCGATTACGTCATCACGCCCAGACGGATGACGTCACTAGCATGATAGATATGCCAAAAAATCGGAAATTAAAAATAAAAATCGACCTGTTTCGGAATTTTTCCTTAAAGTCGCCGGTTTACGAAATAATGAATTTATGCGTTACTTTATGGACGCACTGTATTATATTGTAGTATATTGTAGTATAGGTATAGCTCTTCGTGTGTGACAAATTTAATGAATAAAAATTTCAAGGAAATTTATAGCAAGAGCTATAAAAAGAGGCTATTAACCACAATAAAAACAGCCAAAATCGAATACCTCGGTAACATCATGAGAAACATCGAGAGGTATGGACTGCTGCAACTAATCTTACAGGGAAAAGTAAAAAGATAACGGGGACAAGGAAGGCGAAGACTTGTTAAGCCGAAAAATCTGCGTACGTAGATTGCCAAATGATGATGCCTAGATGATTTTGCCAAAATGAATAAATCTTCTTCTTTCATAGGCTACCCGTAGAATTACTGTCACTTCATTATTTTCTAACTTATACTGTTGCAAAAAAAAATACATTTGAGATAAACATGATATTTTTATCTCAAATGTAATTTACATACAGCTAGTATGGAAGAAACAAGTGGTAAGTAACTAAAATATAAACAAACTGGTCATTGCGGCATATTTTTCAAAGAATACAACATATACAGCACTATGACGCCTCGATTTTAGGTTAGATTCACATTAAAACCGAGTTGCATTATTGACAGCTGCATCAAAACTACACGGTTTGAATTCCAAGGCAACCTTGGTTTTGTGTAGGATATAATATGTTCTTGGCAAGATATAAAATACAACCATTTGATCTTAACAATTCTCTGTCGATAGACTAAATAATTTTATTTTGTTTTCGGCCATATTGCTTTCTAGAGATGCCGAGGCCATGAAAGATTACAATATAGGGCTATAAAAATTATAAATAAGCGACTTAAAGATATACATTCGATTTATTTTAACATTAAAGCATTTTAATTGTAGATACAATTATTTTTCTTTCAAATTAATACTTTTCGGATATAATTTTTTTTTATTACAGTCGAACCCGCTTATTGGAATAGCCTTCGTGCCAATCAAAATTATTCCTATAACCGGGATATTCTAATAACGGATCATTGGTCGCTAGTAGAAACGTTTCGGTACTTCAAGTCTCTATTCCTTAAACCGGGATATTAATTTAAGAGGTATTCTAATAAGCGGGTTTGACTGTATTTTAAAGTCAGAAAAAGTAAGAAATTTTAGGGCGCATGAGTTATTTAGACGTATTTTTGTTAACATTATCAATAAAGTTCGGTGCGCAAGTAATTTTTATTATTTTATGGTTATAAATACGTACCTACCTATCATAACATGTAAAAATTTGTTGGCCTATATGGAGTATATGGTTTTAAAGGATCATTTTAATTTAGAGTTTATGTTTATAGTAAAAATTGTCTTTGAAAGTTTCCATTTAAGAACCGTTTTTAAGTTTGCTTTAAAACTGTATGCACTTAACGTATCTTTTAACATGGTTTTAAAGTACCTTCACGGCAGCTTTAAAACCAGTTGCTTAAGAAAACAAAATTTTAAGAAGGTTTTTATTTTTGATTTTATTGACCTCCTTCAGTGTGGGCCTTTTTATACTAAAAGCGGGTTTATTACAACCTTAAGGTTTACTTAAAAACCAAATGGTTTTAATTTTAGTATTATTCTACAGTTTTAAAACGTCCTTAAAACACTTAGGGCCGGTTGTTCGAACGCTAATCAACAATGATCATTATCAAATATTTAATTACTGTCACTTGGGTTGCTGAAAACATAATTGATTACAATTATGAAATTACTTAATCATTTATGTTAATAATTGTTATGTTAATTGATTAACTAATCTCATAATTATAATCAATTATGTTTTCAGCAACCCAATAAAAGTTGACATTGACAGTTTTGGTGACAGTAATTAAATATTTGATAGTGATCATTGTTGATTAACGTTCGAACAACTGGCCCTTAATGAAACCGTTTGGTGCTACTTGTGATGCTTAAACGACAGTGTTGTGTGAGGATAAAACGAACTGTATACTTTAGCCATAACACAACACGTATTTTAAAATATAAAATATTTTACAAAATATTTTAAATATCCCTAATTTTTCTCGTACGCTATAAAAAAATAGAAAACAAAATTTGTAGCTTTATGCAATGACGACAAAAATATTAAACTGAGTTCAGAATAAGGAAACCCGAGAACAAATATTATAAACCAGCTGATAATTTCCTTAGAACTAATATAACTCTACCCAATTTTACAGTTTAAAAAGATAATTAAAAATTGTCACGAAAATAATGGTCATAAAATATATAACTGTTTCTAGTTATGGAGAAAAGATGATATTTATGATAATATTAACTACATTCAAAAGTAAACGAAAAAAATAGAATGTGATATGTTAAAATGATGCACCATATTTTTGTAGATATCTAAAGACAAATCAAAATGCTTAATTATTGAATTATTTTCTCGTATCTTTGTGTTATAAGAAGTAATAATTTACATGTATTTTCGGATTTAATTTTAGTAAATTTCTATTTTAAAAAAAATCACAAGGAAATAAGAATTTACTGTAGTAGGCTAGATGTATACTCTTAATCACAAAAAAATTAAGTGAAATCCTTTGCAAAAGGTAGGTTTATTTATATTAGAATATACCAAATTTTACCAATTATTTTTTATTTTTATTTTTATCGCATGTCTCTGAAAAACAAATTTATTTTGCAAGTATTAGTTGTGCGAATCAATATTTTTTCCAGTCTCTTCATTTATTTGTTTTGCAGCAACCAATATCACATTATGAGGTTCTATGAACTCGTTATGCTAATAAAACTTTTATGTTTTGTTTTCAGTACCACTAAAATTAAATACTTAAAGCCACAGTACAATAAAGACAATAATATGTTTACATTATGCATTATATCATAGTGCTTTAAATTGACTTTTCCTGCGATTGCACAATCAGGAAATTGAGAGTGCCGGTACTAATTAATTACATAGTTTCTGTATTTTGCGATGTGCAAATATGACATGTGCAAATATGATTAAACACAACCTTAGAGACTGGCAGAATATATGGTCATGGTCACGTTAGCTTTAGCTTATCAGTGTGTCATCTATTTTGGTAGTGTTAAATGAAAACACTTCACGAATCATTGTTTTGTGCCCTTATATAAATAGGAATGCTTCAGAAATATTTTCTGTAGTTTAGATGAAGTTTGTAAGATTTTGTTCATCTATATATAAACCTTTCTCCCTTCAATCAAGCATTTTAAAGGTGACAATTAGCAATTGTAAAGCCTCGGCCAATTCATACGGGATTGGTATTCACGTGCAGCTTTACTACCATTGTGGCGTTTTTATAGATGTTGTATATTAGCTTAGTATATTGATATAGATACGGCATACAGCCTGAGTACCTTGGGTAAAACCAGGGGTAGGAATAGGCAGTTGAAGCGTAGTATTGGTCCTGTCACCTTCCGTGTGTACCATAGGCCCAAAGGATTAACCTGCTATAATCCCAAAGACGTGCTGGCGGTTTAAATGGGGAAAATTATTATTAGATACATGCATATACCTAATAATCTTTTGCTGAGCTTTAATCTTTAATAAGGTGTTGGAAGATTAACCATTTTATAATATACATTCCACGTAAAAAGTAAATTTTTTCTTAAGTATTTTTTAAGATATTTCGTACGTCTAGTAACAAATTTGGCCCTTGAGTTAAACAAATCATTAACAAAGTATTATGTATTTTCATTTCAAATTTAATCTGCGATCAAATAATTCACCTCTCTTAAAGGCCTTGTTAATTGTTACTAATTTTTACTTACCGATCTAGTTAGTTGCCTGGTATCAACCGGAGGATATGTCCCTTTTTTCTAGCATAGATCTGTATGTTCCCTTAAAGTGAAATCCTACAATATCGACCTCGTGTCACAATATTTTTAAAATTTAATATTTGGAACATGTAATCAAAGGGTTGTTAAACTTTGATATGTGACTAATTTCAACTACTTTTTTTTACTGATATTTTTACAACTACATTACTACTACAAAGATATTTTTAAATGATGATCGTCTGCAAGGATTTAAAACGTCTTGAAAAAAATTATTCCTTTTGGATAAGTTAAATTTTATAATAGATATGTACCATCATACATCGGAAGTTTGTTTTTACTTCATTGTAAGTGTTTTTTAAACTGTGGTATACCTCTACTAGTCCAGGGCGCATCTGTTTTGAGATGGACGTTGAGAGGTGACTCAAATTTTTTTGCAGAAATTGCTTGAAAATAACTCAAATAATAATACGTGAGTTATCCTCCCACTCAAAATGGTCCGGAACATTGTTTAAATAATCATAATATCAAAATATGAAGGAAAAATTCGATTTTTTTATTGGTTTTTTGATTATAACTTTAAAACTATTCATTTCTGAGAAAACGTGTACTGACATAAAAGTTGCGTAATAAGATTTCCTACAATATAGAATTGGTATAGAAAAACATACAAAAACAAGTATTCGCATTTTACGTTTTTCAACCATTTGTGCTACACTTAGGATCTTCATATTTTACCCAGAAAAACTTTATGATATAGTAAAACAACACTGTAAATAAATTTCATTACGATCGGATTAATAGATTTTGCAAAATAAATTTTGAAATCCAGCTTTCGCAAAAAACATCATTTTTTTTAATATTGTGGGACTAAAAATAAAGCAGAGAGCAAGTTGAACTTTTTTTGCTTATAGAAGTGTACTGTACCTTTCATTTGCAATTTGCAAAATTAAAATCGATTAATTACCACGGCGTCAGGAAATTTTTTAAATAAACATTCATTTTTGGTGCTACGCGCAGGACAGCGGTGTTCGATTCCCACAAGTTGATTTCCACCAAAATTTCTTCCAATCTTTATCTAATATATTATTTTCTTACTCTATATTTTGTTGTATTTTAATATTTTAATTCCACAAAAATCAAACTAATTTTATTATTGTTTGTGATATATTGTTTAAACAATTGCATAATGGTTAAAAATAATAAACTTTTATTCTCTAAGTTAAGATATATGAACAAAGAAAATTTTTGCTAAAAAAAGTGTTATTTCAAAGGATAGAGTATGTGTTGTTATTTTGCAATAAACAAATTTATTTATTTATATCGAAATGTAATAAAAATTAAAATGTATCAATCATTATCAAAGGTCATTGGAATGCCCAATCAGAGCAAACTATCCGCTCTCCTGCGCGTAGCACCAATATAATTAATGTTTATTTAAAAAAAATCCTGACGTCGTGGTAGCTAATCGATTTTAATTTTGCAAATTGCAAATGAAAGGAACGGTACACTCCTACACGAAAAAAAAAAATTTCAAATTGCTATCTGCTTTATTTTCAGTCCTGTAACATTTTGAAAAAATGAATTTTTTTTGCGAAAGCTGTATTTCAAAATTTATTTTGCAAGATCTATATAACCGATCTTAATGAAATTTACAGTTTTGTTTTACTATATCATAAAGTTTTTTGGGGTGAAATATGAAGGTCCTAGGTGTAGCACAAATGGTTGAAAAACGTAAAATGCTAATACTTGTTTTTGTATGGTTTTTTTCGCAATTATTGCTATTTTTCAACAAGGATGACTACTTTTGAAATCTTTAGCAAATTTTATATTATAGTAAATTTAATTATGCAACTTTTATGTCAGTACAACTTTTCTCGGAAATGAACACTTTTAAAGCTATAATCAAAAAACGAAGAAAAAAATCGAATTTTTCCTTCATTTTTTGACATTTTGATTATTTAAACAATGTGCCGGAAATTTTTGAGAGGGAGGATAATTCAAATATTATTATTTGAGTTATTTTCAAGCAATTTCTGCAAAAACATTTGAGTCACCTCTCAACGTCCAAATGTACTAATATTTTTACAGATGCGCCCTGGTCTATACAGCCAACCACAGAGATTTTCCTTAGTTGTTTAGAATTTTTGTCTAAGTTTTAATATTCCCTGAGGAATAAGATTTCGCTACAATTTTGTGAGCATTATATCAGTTTCATAAAATGTTATTTATCAAAACATTATTATATTATGTAACTCTCTTAATGACATTTGTTTGCAAAATTAACTGAAACATTTTAGCAAATCGTGAAAAGAAACAATTTTTTTTATTTATTCCAGCAGGAATCTTATGAAGAATATTGCTATCTGATCATTTAATACTATCAATAATCAAGTCAGTTCTATCTACAAAATATTATAAAAAGCTTATCTAAGGTCATATTCACCAATAGTCCTTAAGCTCTAATACATAATAGCACTACTAACTAACGTGTACATTTTAGCCACATTTTGCTCTGCTTTTCACTTATTGCACTTTTAACTTATCGTATTAACTTCAACGGCTTCGTTTTCTTAAGACTTCTTATCTGATTGGCGTTGTCGAGGAGTTTGATGGCCTCGGAATTCACATGCTGGGAAAGCCTTTGTTTATGACTCTCGGTAAACTTACTTATTATCTGGCTAACCGTATCCATTTGGAAGTTTCGATCAGGATCACAGTTTCTGAAGTACCAAGGAGCGTTGACGATCCTACTTTTAACACTTTATTCTGATATCTTTGTATAATTTGGATGTTAGTTTTTTTTTGTACAACCCCATAGCTGTATCCGATATGTACATATTGGTTTTACGACTTGTATATACAATAACAATTTGTTGTAAGTAGAAAGATTGCCTAATAGGAAGAATGAAGGAAGGAAAATTGATTATGTTTACCATCAAACGCATAAAATTGCAGTATCTGGGACAATTTATGAGAAAGCAGCTCCTTTACTTCCTGCTGCAGTCCATATTGCAAGGTAGAGTGTAGGTAAGCGAGGACCCGGCAGAAGGAGAATATCATGGCTGTGAAATTTGCGAACATGGTTTAAGAAAACCTCAATAGAATTGTTTCGAACCGCAGCGAGCAAGGATGTTATCCAACCAAGAAGAAGAAGAAGAAGAAGAAGGAGTATAGTTTATTCTCATCAACCAGTACATATTTCTGTCTTTCTTTCTTTTCTTAATATGCGCTTTCCAGTGTAGCTTTGAATCAAATATCATACACAAATATTTTGCCGCATTTTCATACGGTAATTACTTTCTATTTATACTGACTGCGGTATGTTGTTCTCTTTTGTTAGTAAAATTGACATGAACAGATTTTGTTTCATTCAATTTAATACGACATCGCTTGGTCCAGATGTTAATTTCTTCAATAGAGTATACCAACGTATATAAAGACAACCAACTTCGTAAGAGATAAAAATGGAGAAATGCTGGCTGCCGAAAACAAAATAATAGAAAGATGGGCTGAATATTTTGAAGAGCTCGTGAATATCCAAAATTTCACTGATGAAAACAATGAAAATGGTGGAAACAACGGAGAACATGAGTATCAAACGGCCGAATTAGAAATACCCCCACCAAGCATGGAAGAAATTACGCATGCCATAAAAACGCTTAAAAACGATAAATCCCCTGGTCTGGACAATATTGATGCCGAGCTAATTAAAACAGACGGTCATGAACTCACAAGTAAAATCCATCAATTAATAGAAAAGGCCTGGCAACAAGAAATAATGCCGGAAGAACGGTGTGGTAGTATTATTGTACCCATACACAAGAAAGGAAAAAAGGAATAATGCATGAATTACAGAGGAATCTCACTAGTCAACACTAAGTATTAAATATTGGCTTCGATATTATTAAAAAGATTAGTACCATACGCCAAGGAAATAGTTGGTAACTACCAGTGTGGTTTTAGGCCTGGCAGATCGACTATTGATCAAATATTTACAATAAGACAAATGCTTGAAAAGTATTGGGAATATAATCAGGACGTGCATCCAGATTTTTATAGACTTCAAACAGGCTTATGATTCAATTAGTCGTGCAACATTATGGAAGGCAATGATCGAGCTCGGCGTACCCAAGAAACTAGCTGCGGTAACACAAATGTGTGTAAATAACTCCTTTGTACCGGGTGTCCCAATAAGAATGGCTCTCGGCCATATCTCAGGAACCGTTTATAGTAGAGCTTTGAAATAAAAAATTTTATAACAAAAGTTGCCTCAGGAAAAGCCTGGAAATTATTTTCATAATTGTGGGACCAACGCTAGAGGGCGTAATTGAATATCAAAAATTAAAAAATCTAAATTTTAGAAAATTTTCCTAATGAAGGGGCACTGGAAATCCGATCGTCGTATTCTTCATAAAATTCTACGCACATTTGATTTGACAAGTTTAGGTCTACCTTTGGAAATAAGAGGTGGGGGTGAGTGGGAACCTTGTTATGAAAAACTGGCTGTGAGTCCGGTTCTGCTTAATCAAATTTTGCAAACTTGGTCTTATTGAAGACAGATCTTTTTCGTCAATGTAAAAGTTATGATTTCGAACCAACTTACTGAGTAATATGCCAGCTAGAAGGCGTTATTTAATTTTTTTCAGAAATCTAGTGTTCCTTGGAAAATATTAAATATAAACATGCATTTTTAATACCATATTACAAAATTAGACAAAATTAGCAACAGAATAGCGAAAACCGCATGTTAATACCTTTTTTCTATCTCGAGATATCTTACAAAACGTGTAAATTTAAAAACATAACTGTTACTGTCACCGGTAAACGAAATTCATTAAAAGTAGTGTGCTATGGAAATAACAAAGAAACATTTTCCAGCTGTCAACGTATATTAGGTCTTTTCAACGCTTCTCATTTGTTTCGAGCCTCGTTCATATCTCGTATATTAATATTATACACGGATTATACGGCATATGACAGAGGCTCGAAACAAATGAGAAGCGTTGGAAAGCCCTATTACAAAGAAATAAAAACAACTATTTAGTGATGGCATAAACGTTCAAATTTTTGCCCATCATTTTCGTTGCAAACATTTACTCTTTCAAGAGTAGATTGAACAGCAGTCTCAATTTCTGCTCTCGATATGCTTTGAATGACGTTTAGTATTCTCTGGATAATGTATTCTAGAGAAGTGTATGATGGGCAACAATTTGAATATTTAGGTCGTCACTAAGTAGTTCTTTTTGTTCTGTGTTATATTTAATTTTAATAGTATTGTTTCTCTTTATATTGTTGTTTAATTAATTATATTTTTATACGTTGACATCTGGAAAATGTTATTTTGTTTTTTTCCACAGCACACTACTTTTCATTAACTTAGTTTACCGGTGATAGTAACAGTTATGTATAAAATTTACACGTTTCTCGAGATATCTTGAGATAGAAAAAAGGTATCGACATGCGGTTTTCGCTATTCTATTGCTAATTTAATCTAATTTTATAAAGTATGATTAAAAATGCATACTTGTATTTAATATTTTCCAAAGAAAACTATATTTCTGAAAAAAATTAAATAACGCCTCCCAGCTGGCTTATTACTTATTAGGATGGTTCAAAATTATCACGCTTACATTGAAGAAAAAGATCTGTCTTCAACAAGACCCAGTTTTCAAAATTTGATTTAGCAGAACCGGACTTAAAGCCATTTTTTCATAACAAGGTTCCCACTCACCCCCACCTCTTATTTGCAAAGGTAGAGTTAAACTTGTTAAATCAAATATGCGCAGAATTTGATGAAGAATACAATAATCGGATTTCCAGTGCCCCTTCATTAGCAAAATTTTGTAAAATTTAGATTTTTTTATTTTTGATATTCAATTACGCCCTCTAGCGGTGGACCCACAATTATGAAAATAATTTCCAGGCTTTTCCTGAGGTAACTTTTGTTATAAAATTTTTTATTTCAAAGCTCTGCTATAAACGGTTCCTGAGATATGGCCGAGAGCCATTCTTATTGGGACACCCGGTACAAGTTAGAATAGGGGGAAAAATATCAAATGCTTTCTGCGTAAATTCTGGACTGAGACAGGAAGATCCGTTGTACCCATTGTTGTTTAACCTGGCCTTAGAATGTCATGCGGAAAATATATCACAAAATCAAACCAGACATAACTGCTCGAGGAGCAAAAATCATACTCGCCTTTGCCGATGACGTAGACGCAGTAGCACAATCAACATTAAAAATTAAGTATATTTTCTCGAGCTTTGAAGAAGCTGCATTAAACATCGGTCTTAAAATCAATGAAGACAAAACAAAATACATGGTCATCTCAAAACAAGAACGACGGCGAATAAGGCAAAACATTTCTATAAACGATCACAACTTCGAAGTGGTTAAATAATTTAAATATCTAGGAGCAAAAATCACAAATTAAAGACAACAAATTTAAGCAAGAAGTTGAAACGAGAATAATGACAGGAAACAGATCTTTCTTTGCAATGCAACATCTAATGAAGTCAAAACTTCTTTCACGAGGTGCAAAAATCCAGATATATAAGACCATATTACGACGAGCAGTGACGTATGGAAGCGAAACATGGACGCTAACAAAAAGAGAAGTAAATAAATTGCTGTTGTGGGAACGTAAAATCCTTCGAATGATATATGACCGTTGCAGAGATTTATTTATTCATAGTACTATACAAATGACCTGGCCTCTTGTGACTAATCCAGGTCGTTTCCTGATGGGATTACAGTAGTTTATCTTTACATTATTATTACTTTAAGAATTTTCTATATTTGACTAATTAACAATAGCCCTAATCTACTACTAATTATGAAAACTACAAATTGTAAACAATTCTAATAAACACTTCTAATGAACAAATAATAACAAATAAACAAAAACTAATAAACAAAAGGTAAATTATTAATTTTTTTGTTGAACATATAATTTTTATGGAAGTGCTCCCGTTGTCCCAGTTCTCATTTTCAGATGAAAAATGCCAGCACTATTCATCTAAAAATAGTCACGAATAATTTAAGTGCAGATCTAATCGACTTTATGATATTCTTAATGGTATTTCGGTGAGCCTCAGACCATTGTGTTTTAAAATTTCAGGTTTTTAGTTTAATTTTTTTTTATTAATAATTTTTTGATTTTTTATTTATTTTATTTTATATTTGATATTAATTTTTAATTTTTTATTATATAAATATTTATTTAATTATTCCAATATTTTATTTTATATTTTTATATGTAATTTTAATTTTTTTTCTGTATAATTTCTTATTCAAATTTATAGAGGTTGGATATTATTTACTTAATTTCTTCTTCGTCTAATATTATATAATTCTAATTGTTTCTTCGATATTATGTCCGCTAAATTGTTTAGTGTATTAAATAATTCTTCATTTTGTATTATATTTTCTATATTTATGCCAACAAGGTCTCTTCTCATTCTTTGTAGTTCTTGTGTATTTGTTTGTCTTTCGCAATTAAATACTATGTGTTCTGGTGTGCCTATTTCTCCATATTCACAATATTCATTCTCTTTTAAGTTAAATCTATGTAGGTATGTAGGATACGGACTGTGCCCTTTAAGAAAATGTATTAATCCTTTTTTTTTTGGTTAAAATAATTTGGTATATTATTTAAATTTGGAATGAAATTATAGAAACGTCTTGCTTTAGGGGAATTATCCCATTCGTTTTGCCATTTTCTATTTAATATTTCTTCTAATTCTCTTTTTCTTCTGATTTCTATTCCCATTAATTGTATTATTTTTTCATAATTTTCTTTTCTTTGCCAATATCTACATGCACGTTTTTGTGCTTCCAAGTGCATGGGCATTACACCACTCAAGACTGTTAAAGCTGATGTTGCTGTAGTACTGAAGGCTCCTGTCATTCTAACAAGGAAACCTCTTTGTGCTTTATTAAGTTTTTTAATATTTGTATTATTTGTTAGTCTGTGTGCCCATACACTTGCACCGTACCCTACAATTGAGGCAAGTATCGTACTCAGGTATACGCGCATATGCTGGAACGGAATTCTATATTCCCTTTGTGCTAGGCTTGCAATGCAATGCATGACTTTCGCTGCCTTCTCACAGACGCTATTGATATGGTTTGTAAAGAGTCTTGGTTCATCGATTATGATACCAAGATATCTAGCTATTTTTGTTCTTTTAATTGCCTTCCCCCTTATTTGTATACTTGGATTTCTTTCAAGTCTTCCTTTTATAAGGCTATATGTTGTTTTTTTTCTGATATAGTTAGTTTAACTTTTTTCATCCATTCATTTATATTTTCAAGTACTCCATTTGATTTTATTTCTAGTTCTCTTCTTGAATTAGCATCTATGATAAGCAGGGACAGCGTGACAAACGAATGGAGGCGCAGATACAATAACTAGCTAGAGTCTCTATTCGGAAAAGAAAATCTAGTCAGATATATAAAGGACAATAAACTCAGATGTGCAGGGAATGTGATACGCAGTAACGACAATCGCCTTATAAACAATGTGTTCTGGGAAAGGCCAGATGGAAGAGGGGCCCTATAGGGCGGCCTAGAAAAAGGTGGAAAGATGCAGTCAAAGAAGATCTAGAGAAAATGGGAGTGCGACAATGGGAATTAATGGCACAGGACCGACAATCATGGAAGGCAATAGTAAAAGCAGCAAAGACTCACGAAGAGTTGTAGCGCCATTGATGAAGATGATGATGATGATGAAGTAGCATCTCATTTTATGATATATGTAATCCATCGTGCCACACTTTGTCAAAAGCCTGAAAAGAACTATATAAATACAAAATATTTATTTTACCAGAAAACCAATCATATTTATATTCTCTCAGATACATTTTGTGGTTTATTATCTTCATAGAATTTTTATATATTTTCTGCTATTTAAAGAGTGACATCCACACGAAGTTAATCTACCGTGCAATCACCATTGTTAACAGAAGCTTCAGTGACTTCTTATAACTCCTTGACCCTCTTAGAATGGATGCATACAGACCAGAGATATCAATTATAATTACCAAGTACTTGTTAGGTATTTTTTGTGTTTACAAGAGTGATATGTTTTACTGTTTCTTGTAAACTTCGCGATGTTACATAAAGATATGTTTGTTAAGAGTGAAGGTGAGTTTATTGCATATGATTATTTTAAATTCTGAAAAATATTCAATAGTCCACTTACTCATGGTTTTGCTGCAAATTTTCACGAACCGGTAGGATTGACATGAAATTTGGCATACACATAGCTAACATGTCAAAGAAAAAAAGGGATATTGTACCTATGTGTGCTATTGCCTTGGGGGTGAATTTCAGACCTTGTCGGATGTGAAAAAATATATGTTCGAAATAAGTCCGTAATAAACTGACTTATTCTAAGTCACTTTTATTCTATAAAGTATTTCACTAAGTCGACATTTTTCGGGTTATTTGCGAGTGAAGTTGTTCATTTTTCAACGATTGTATGTGCATTTCGCAATGATGTACGAGTATACAGTGTGTCAATTTTAAAACTTACAATGGCTATATCTCACGAACAAAAGCTGAAAACGAAAAATGCTTGAAACCGTTTCTAGGATAGTAAAGGGGCACTAAAATGACATGAATGAGAACTCACCCCCATCAACCCCCTAGGCCCCACCCACCACAACCAAAAAAGTTTAAATTGCAAACCCCTACTTGTGATACATCATTAAAAAGGCTATAAAAAATGCTATCCAATGGTATAAATAATAATTATACAGGGTGAAGCAATAATTGTGAAACTTTGGCTTAATGAAAAATTTAATGAGGTTTTGTTGAACTACAAATTTGATAAAAATGTCAATTAAGTAAATGTTCAAAGTGGGTTCCGTTGTTTTGTAAACAATAATACAGTCTATTTTCAAATTCTGCACGAAATTTGACAAATGTTTTTCTAGTAATAGGGCGACATGCTTGAGTAATTATTTCTCGCAATTTCCCAAGTGACGGAAGTTAAGTTTTATAAAAACTGATTTAAGGCAAAAATGGCAAATTAAGTTTTAACTAACAAAAAAAAGTACGAGCGGACACTTACCATTTAAAATAATAGTCCGGGAGATAGCATTACAAATACAAAAGTCATAGTAAGCCAGCTGATATTAACACCCTGTATAATTATTATTTATACCATTGAATAGTACTTTTTATAGTAGGAAAGTATATTACTTTTTTCTATGGGGTTACTCTAAATCAGTTGTTTATAAAACTCAACTTGCTTCACTTGGGGAATTGCGAGAAAGAATTACTCAAGCATGTCGCCCTATTACTAGAACATTTGCTAAATTTCGTGCAGAATTTGAAAATAGGCTGTATTATTGTTTACCAAACAACGGAATTCACATTAAATATTTACTTAATTGACATTTTTAAAAATTTGTAATTTAACAAAACTTTATTAAATTTTTCATTTAAACCAAAGTTTCACAATTATTGCTTCACCCTGTATAATTATTATTTATACCATTGAACAGCATTTTTTATAGCCATTTCAATGATGTATCACTAGTTGGGGTTTGCAATTTAAACTTTTTTGGTTGTGATGGGTGGGGCTTAGGGGGTTGATGGGGGTGAGTTCTCTTTTATGTCATTTTAGTTCCCCCTTACTATCCTAGAAACGGTTTCAAGCATTTTTCGATATCAGCTTTTGTTCGTGAGATATAGCCATTGTAAGTTTTAAAATTGACACACGGTATACGAATTCTGTAGATCCAGTTAAGCAAAATTGTAACTAATGAAAACTAGGTTCTTATTCGTCAAGTTTCAAATGGAATATTTTCACGTGACATAACCAAAAACTGCACTTTTTGGGAAAAACCCATCAGAATGTTTTTAAAGTGTTTAAAAAAGCTTTATTTTTGTTTTTAAAAAAGTTTCAAGCATCAAAAATAAGTGGGAAAGTTATACTCAAAATAAAGTTGATCTCTTTTCTTTTGGTAAAAATTAGTAAAAATCACCCCTTAATAATTAGCACCCCAACTAAAATTAATGCCTACTGCTTCACAAGTTACTTTACTTATGCATTCTTTACATGATACAGTCGGAAAAATGAAAGAATACCCATGAACGAACATATAAAACACGCTGTATTTTCCTGTCACCGTGTCACAAAGAAAATTGTCCAGTGTAAGTACATGTAACAATAATTATTACATGTACTTGCGCTGGCCAATTTTTTGTGTGACACCGTGACAGGAAAATACAGAGTGTTTTATATGTTCGTTCATGGGTATTCTTTCATTTTTCCTACTGTATGTAAGTTTCATCGGGTCAAAGTGCTCATTTTTGAAAAAATTTGTTGTAAATTATTTTTTTAATTTTGAGAAAAATTCTTTTTTTTTAAATAATTTAAAAACTGTTAGTGATACCAAAAATTTTTGAGTAAAATAACGTACGTTTTGCTTTTATGAATATTTCAGATTGTTTTGTTTTCCTGTAGGACCAAAATTGGTTGAAGTATGGCTATTTAAACTTTGCATACACTCGTTATAATGGGATTTATCTCATTATTTAGATATTTTAGAAATCCTTAAATTACCTTAAAGTATTCGTTAGATATTTATTTATAAAACAATAAATATTACGCATATTTGTTATAATAATTGCAAAGTAGAACACCTTAGTTAAAGTCCACGTTTTGCTTACTCAACAAGGTTGTGATTATTCATTTTGACACACTAACGAGAATATATACAAACATATTTACAAAACGAAGTATTTGATAAATATGGGAACACGATCAGATTTGAGTCATTAGTGGGTCAGTCGAATTAGTTAGTTAGGTTTGAGAGGTTGCTGCCGTTAGAGCAGAATAATGTCACCTATCAACTGAATACATTTATACGGTATTAGTTTAACCAAATAAAGAAGATTAAATATCCAGTTACCACCATATGGCGACCTGAGAGACGGACTGGACTTCTGAGGCAGTAGACAACAGGAACAAATATGGCAAAAAACTGGAGGAAACGAAGAAAATTTGGGGTAAAGTACCAATCCCCATACTAATTGGTATCGTTAGATGGAATGGAGACTATATGGAGCTGGAGAGACCAACGACAAGGGAGTCCAAATGGTAGACGTCGACATGGACGAAGGTTTGGAGACTTGGGACCACGCCCAAACGTCAAGAGGACAAATGGAAAGAAATGGACAATGCCTAGTGGACAAATGTGTACCTAATCGTGAGTAACTTTTAGCTATTTTTTTAAGTTGCATATACAGTCTCACAGATATGAATTTTTTTATTAATATAATATAAATATAATCCTTTTAGAAGAACTAGAATTATTAATTTTCGCTTTAATATAATTAAATTAAGTAAATTTTTTTTCGTATATTATTAAGTTTTAGAATTATTTCACTAATTTAGAAGATTTTTTTGAGAATTACATATCATATATAGATAATCTTAATCGATAGTTTTATTTTAATAGAAATATAACAATTCTTATATTTTATATGGTAAGAAATAATATAATTATTTTTAACCATACGAGTACGTAAATAAGTTTATTTTGATTGATGTATTTCTGCTTTTTCTGCACTTTTTGCATAAGGAAGTTATTTTGTTTATAACAGTATTTACTATTTTTAAACGAGTATAATATTATGATGATATGACGTGTTTGACATTGAAAATTGAAACGAATGAACTACATAGGAATTCGCTAAATCGACAAATTTTTACGAAGAAAGTTTATTATGATAAATAAAATTAACCTGAAAATATAAGATAATTAGTATTCGAACAATATGTTTATAAATAAGGAAAGATAAAAGAAAGTATTTTAAGATGATGGAGAAATTGGAAAATCCAGCATAAAGGACTTATATTGGAGACGGAAATGTCTCAATCAATGGAAATTTTTGTTGAGAAATGCACGTAAATGCAAAGAATTTTACAGGACAAGACAAAGAAACATATCCTAAAAAGGAAAAATTAAAAATGACTATGGAAAAGAAATAATTTTTTTTATATACAAGGAGTATTATTATTCCACGTACACAGGACTAATAAAATTCGTCCTCGTGATAAAGACCACAACTACTACCATAATGGCATATGGAATTTTTATTGATTAAACGAATTTCCTCGTGAGAGAGTGAATTATTTTTATACAATGATTTGTGACGAAAAGAAAGTCAGTTAAGAAATTATGATGAACTGATATAAGAAGAAAAATAAAAACAAAACAAGTTATATAAATACACTGAAGTAACGGAGTTATATTAAAGGAAAAGAAAATCCCATTTGAGGAAAAAGACAAAAGAAGATTAAATATTAAGACTTAAAAAGTTGCCCTAGAGAAAGACAAGTATTAAGGATAATTTGAAGAAGATTAATGTCAAAAGTTATGGAAAAATAGAATTGAAGAGAATTTTGTACCTACAGTACAAAAAGTTACAGTACCTACACTAAAAAGTACTATTTAAGAAGAATACTTTGTACGGCTTCAAGTAACATAATTATTAGTATAATATATAAAATAACTTTAAATTTATATAATATAGACGATATACTTACTTTATTCGAATGAGGTCATGTAAGACTGTATTTCAATTAAAGAAATAGAGATTATTTTTGTGACGTAAAAGTGACTATTCGCGTGAAGAAACTGAACTTCTATTTAGCTAGTAAAAAAAATTAGATTAACTATTTAGCTCTTGTAGGTTTTTCTCATTAGTAGTTTTTATGTAAATATTTTAATGGACGTCCAGACTTAATATTAATTACTCAGCAATTGTTGGAGGAAGCTGAAATTTTCTTTATGTATAGGAGATTTTCATGATATTTCAGGAGATTTTCATTAGTAGGAGATTTTCATGATATTTTTAACAGAATATGGTCTATTTTTATTAACACTTTCTTTCGATTTTTTTTCATAATTGAATGCTGAATTTTTTTTTGATACCGACTTTTTTTTTTAATTTTTTAAATATCGGTCGAATTTTAGTATAAATATTTTATAATAAAATACAATTAAAGACAATTTAGACAATAAAAACCAACTCTTGTCAAGGAAATGGTACAAAATGAAAATTAGAAGATATTAGCATACCCATTTCGTGTTTTGAAACTAACTGGATCTCACCTAGACTGAGTATATCAGATCAGACAGGAAGTTAGGGATGCAAGATGTAGAAGATTTATTTAAGCGCACAACTATCAATTTTGTCTTTTTGGAACTAACCTTCTCACGACTAACGACGTGCAAAAGGACCGGAAGCAAATGCAAGGATATAAAGTTGCGAAAAACTACCCATCGAGTGGGTAAGGGTTAGAAAATGACGAATTTATGAAGTAAATGATAGATATAAATGAAGAATTATGAAAATAATACAAATATACGAAGGAAGATATATATGAAATATAAAGTAAATTATAAATGATATAATGAAGAACTATGAAGAAGAAGATTTATGTTTAATAGTACACTATGAAGAAAGTACTAAGTATAAAGAAAATGAAGAAATATGTAATTATTGTGAAGTACCAGACAAGAAGAAGAAAAAGAAGAAGAAAAAAGAGATAATTTCTAATAGAAAAATATGTAAAACTTGAGAACATCAAAAGATTTGTCTTAAAGGTCTAATAAAGAAATAGAATTAACAAGTAAGTTCAAATGTAGGAGTTGTAATTTTTTTTTTAAACCACTGAAATTAAAGTATAAAATACAATTTCTGAGTATAGATTTTCGCGAGTCATAAGGAAAGAAATAACTAAGAATAGACGATGTTTGATAATTAGTGAAATAAATTGTATATATTTGTAAATTTTGTTTATATACTTTTTTTTGTAAAAATTTGTACAAATCTATACATATAACGTAGTCAGTTGATCAGTTGATGATGATAGTAAGAAAATTTTCTTCTCTTCGGGGAGGAAAAAGGAAGCACGGTACATGGCTCAGAAAATTTTCTTTTCTAAGGGGGATGATATAATGGGATTTATCTCATTATTTAGATATTTTAGAAATCCTTAAATTACCTTAAAGTATTCGTTAGATATTTATTTATAAAACAATAAATATTACGCATATTTGTTATAATAATTGCAAAGTAGAACACCTTAGTTAAAGTACACGTTTTGCTTACTCAACAAGGTTGTGATTATTCATTTTGACACACTAACGAGAATATATACAAACATATTTACAAAACGAAGTATTTGATAAATATGGGAACACGATCAGATTTGAGTCATTAGTGGGTCAGTCGAATTAGTTAGTTAGGTTTGAGAGGTTGCTGCCGTTAGAGCAGAATAATGTCACCTATCAACTGAATACATTTATACGGTATTAGTTTAACCAAATAAAGAAGTTATGAGAATATAGTGTATTCCTGATAGTCGACTCCATCACCAGAGCAGTTCAGTAACCACGTACCACCATATCGTGATTAGTGACTCGTTCAAGCCCTTTTAAATACAGCCTTTTCAAAAATAAGCATTTTGAACCGATGAAACTTACAGATTATAAAAGCGTAACCAATACATAATTAAAAAACTTGTGAAGCGGTATCGATTTCATTTGAGATGCTAATTAGGGGATAATTTTCACGATTTTTTTAAGAAAAAATAAAAGATATTTTGACCGTAACTTACAATTTGAATATTACGTACTTAATTTGAATGTTAGAAACTTAAAATACAAAAATAAAGCTTTTCTAAACATTTTAAAAAAGTTATAATGGGCTTTCCCCGAAAAGTGCTTCATTTGTTGGTTATTTCAAGTTTAAATAAAAATATTTGATTTGGAATTTGACGAATAAGAACTGAGTTTTCATTAGCTACAACTCAGCTTCTATTGGGTCTCCAGACTCCACATACACTATTTTTTTCACTTTTTTGTAAGCTATATTTTTGCTAAGAATACTTAGGTTCTCGATAAAATACTTAGATACTTTTTGAGTTATTTACGAAAAATTGTCTAAAAACGCGTTTTTTTGTTGAAAAATAAACATATTCACTTGCAAATAACTCACAAAAGTTAGTTAGCGATTTAAAAACTTAATAGAACAAAAGTTGCTTAGAATTAGTCGCTTTATCCAATTTCGGACTTATTTTGAACGCATGTTTTTTCTTACTTTAACTCACTTTTTTCTTTTACATGTTTGCTATATGTATGCCAAACTGCATGTCAATACAAGCGGTTGTTTAAAATTCGGAGGTTTTGCAATATTTTATAGTGAGTGAATGGAGTACAATGCGGGGTTTTGTAATAATCTTTTTTTATGAAAAATAGCCAATAAATATTTAATTTGAACTTAAAACCAGACGGATCCATAAAATTCGACTAGAAATATATAAATAAGGCATACTATTAGTAATAAAATATTTTAACAATAAAAATTTAGTTATGATAATATATCTTTTAAATAATAGATCTGCTAAGATATTTATGGGAAATGTCATTTTAGTAGAAATATCGATCAAAGAAACAAGCCGAATACAAAGCAGGTTTCAGGAGTGAATGAATTATCTTATTTTCTATAGGTAAATTAGATATATTTACTAGTAGTATTTCCGTAAAAAAAAGTAATAACAAAAGAAAATTCTGCAAGAATTAGAATGGGAAAAGAGATTATAGGCATATTTAAGGTAACAAAAAATCTTACGTAGGTACAATCTACATTATACAATACGATCACGAAATTAAGAGAAAACCTCATAGACCAAGGTGGTGAACTTCAAGGTGGTATAATATTGACACAGTATGAGCGCACTGCCGTACATGGCAGCATTTCGTACAAATTTATGGAAATACAATGGACACGGGGCCAAAGGGAGTGGCTTACAAGAGGACTCAGAAATCAGTGACTGTTCAGAGTTCACAAATAAAAATGTGGAGTAGCCACAATTACTTGCAATACTACTGGTCATTAACAGGCCGCTTTCAGAGAAAAATTAAAAGAAACGCAGGAAGCAGCGGCCTTAAATATATCCAAATATATATCGTTCTTTGTTAAACAATGCTGTTACCGCTGCCGAAGTGCCGAATAATTTCATTTCGTTTCCAAGTGTAGTCCGTACTGGAAGGAAATTTTCGTGTGTCTATTATCGTATTCATTTTTTTCGAATCCTGGGAAAACTAATTAGTATTTCTGAAAAATCTAAACGCAGAATAAAATATTACAGTATTATCGAGGGTCTGAAGTCCCTGAGAAGTTCTATAATGATCATTTTAATAAGTCACAAGGGTGAAAAAAGAAAATTTAGTATGATTTTTAATTTCAAATATCAGAGAGAGCAGCATATGTGCCTCCTGATGAGAGACTAATAAGTTTTGAAGCCGGTAGAGGTGCTTGCTGCACTCTCTGATTGGACTAGAATATGATGAGGCTGTATTTTCGTTTTGCAACGAAATTGAAAATGGTTATTCATTTTTGATTTACGTGTTTACTCTGATTGGAGTACGAAGGGAACTATTCTCGTTGGAACTTTATCGAGCTGAGCAGATGGGACGTGAATTATAAATTGTAAAATTCCCTCATCTTCCTTAGTCTCAGCATCCGTATGGCTTGCAAATTGTAGAAGCCTCGGAGGTGTAACCAGAGAAGGTTCCCATTGTTTTCAGTCTGGTGGGGTGTAAAGTAACATTACGTTGTTTTATATGCCATTAGAGTGAAAACTTAGTCTTTTTTCTATAATTTCAGTTTATTGTAAGCGACTTTCAACCCTCGGCAATAATGTAATCTTTTATTCTGCGTTTAAATTTTTTAAAAATACTTATTAGTTTTCTCAGGATTCCAAAAAAAAAATGTGTTTAAATAGAATTCGATCGGAATTTTGCACCTGCTCTCTCCAAAAGGATTAAAGTGTTATACATTTTTGGAATCACTATTTCAAACGCTTTTCAATGAGCTGTCACATGATGTACCTTCCCTTAAAAACAAACCAAAGTCGTTGCTGTCACCTGAAGAGGGATCGCGTAAAGTTCGAAACATTGATGTTATAATATACTTTGATTATATTAAAAGTCGAAATGTCCAAGCGTTTTGCTTATGTGATAAAAATAAATAAGTTAATAAGGGGGCAACCCTTTTTCCAGCGCACTGTATAAGTGAAATCATATGAGAAATCACACAGTGTAAAGTCCATTAGGTTTAGGACAAAAAGGGGTATTAATTTGCAAAATTATTATTAATCAATTAATATCATACATTAAGCTAATGCATTCAGTAATTATCAATATAAAATACGTTCATAGGAGGAATGAACGAAACTGATTGTAGGGATGAATAGAGCTTGTAAGAATAACCGTAATCATTTTGGGAATGAACGGAATTAATTGTAAGAATAAACGGAAATAATTGTAGAAATAAACGAAATACGTTACGAGAAATAACACTGTTATTGACACAACGAATAGTCTTCGTCGGTCAATTAACGACGTTGTTGTTTCAATGAATAGTGTTCGTTGCCTCTGTGAACAGTGTTCGTAATATTAATAAAGGGATGTTCTTCCATTCAATAAACGTAATACATTGGATCAAGTAACGAAAATAATGAATTGATCAACATCGCTTTGTTGTTCCAATAAATCCAAAATTGGACAAATTTTAAGTATTTCTTTTGATGTCTGAATTAACATTTTTATTAATATTACGTACCTTTTTCGTTGAGTGCAAGAACCGATTACCGGAGCAGCTAGTACCCAGCGTTACTGCTAAGGCATGTGTCCGGGACCAGGATAGCAGTCACCCTGGGCACTAGATCTTCCGAGGGTCGATTCTGATGTCATACTCGTATTCAGCAACCCCAAAATCCCCAGAGTAGTATGATTTCATCAATTTAGTACCGAAAACCCTCGAAACTCCAGAAGATGACGTAACTCTGCAGTGATACTGGGAACCAGGTGCTCCAGAGGTCGATTCTGATGACGTACTCATGTTCAGCGACCCCAAAAAACCCACGATTAACAAAATCTGACCCTTCGTATACTAATTTTAACATGTTTATGCACTTTTGGGTGCATTTTATACAGTGTAAAGGCAATTATGCATATCTACCCATTGGTCTACCAATACTACATCAAGTAACGGAACTCCTAATCGTGCCCTAATAACACCAAACATTCCATGTATGTTCCTAGAATGTACACACGGGATATTGAAAACATTCCTGGAAATGTCCCCAAAAGCACAAGCATGTCCCCTAAATGTCCCAGTAAAGTCCTCTGTCAGCATTTTAAACATTCCTTGTATGTCTTGTTGAAACATTGCATGATTGTCTACGAATGTTCTTTGGACATTCACAGTATATTTTTTATACATTCTTTGGATATAGTCGCTGATGTGACACAATACCTCCGATTTGGTTTTTCATGAGTTTTGTAAGGGAGACTAAAAACTTTTTTTACAGTCACCTCCAATATTCTCATATGATATTTTTTGACATGTTTTGTAGTAAATTCAACTATCTACTACAAAACATGTCAAAATTTACATGTGAAAAGGGGAGATGACCCTAAAAATGGTTTTTCGTCTCCAACAAAATTCATGAAAAAGCAGATAGGAGGTATTGTCACATCACCGACGATATACCAGAAATATATGTGGCCATACCAAATAATTCATCCTTGATAAATATAAACATTTTTATTGCACAAAATAAATCTTGTCATATATTTTTTTTTTCATAATCATTACTACGATGATGATTAATTGTATTGAACTGTACATAACAATTACAATCGGGTCATAACTGACCAATGAGCAATTTTAAATTAACCTAAATTACTACTGTTCCTTAAAATGAAGAGATTACCCCATAGCTCCTATCTCTCATAGCGTCTCTTATCTAATCTAACAAGGTCGTGCACTATTCTAACATACTTACATAGGCACACAAGCACTATGATCTGCTTTTCACTATCACCTATCACTCAAACTACTTCAAAAGGATTTGTTCTCTTCAATCTTCTAGTTTGCCCAGTAGTATCGAGGAGCTGGATTTCCTCAATATTCTTATCGGTACTTATGAAGTTGTTTCTCATGACTTCCAACTTTACTCCAATTTTAAAAACAAATCCAGCTGTAAAATATTTATGTGCCTGAAGGCTTTTGTATGCTTTCATCTGCTGCTTAGAGTAGTAACTGGGATGCCACCAGATATGTATAAATATCTATACTATAATAGTAATTTGGTGGAATGCACTTTACTGTAAAATTTAATTCTGACTGAATTGTATATGGATCTAAATCCCCAATTATTTTCATCTTCAATAAATATCTAAAACAATTAAAGAAATAATGTTATTGCTTGCAAAATTCATCAATATTGATAAATATCAGGGGAAAAACGAACAGTAAAGTAAATAAAAATTGTTTCCCCTACCTTTCTCCAACATTCCAGATTCCAATAATAATTTCCTTAAATAATCACTTTGCATTGTGGTAAAGTTTAAAAAGTTCACAAAATACAGCAAAAAATCCAAATGAATCCACAATAGACAAAATACGACGATAAACAATGAAAAATAGATATTACAAACATAACCTGTGTAACTTTCTGTATGTCAACCAGAAGTTACGTGGTTTGGATTGCCTAATGTTAATACATAGATACACGTGCGGCAAATTTGAAGATGAACGCAAATTTGAAAATGAACGCAAATTGAACAGTAAATGACCTCTCTTAAAATATAGGACATTGGTAGTATGTTCATAGAATGTCTTGTGGTAGGTAACATTCCACCAATAATTTAATCAGATGTTGACCGAATGTTCCTTGAATGTCCAGGACATTCAAACAATAATAGAACTTTGGTAGTACATTCCTGGAATGTTTTGTGTTGTTAGGGTACTTCTTCTCTCTATACATAAACCACGCTGTATACTCGTATAACTCTCTATATGTAACCCGTAACCCTCTAGATTTATGGACAGGACATTCAAACAATAATAGAACTTTGATAGTACATTCCTGGAATGTTTTGTGTTGTTAGGGTACTTCTTCTCTCTATACATAAACCACGCTGTATACTCGTATAACTCTCTATATGTAACCCGTAACCCTCTAGATTTATAAATCAGGAGAAAACTTGGCACACATATTTATCATATTTTTTCTTTTAAAATTTAATGACGAATCAGCCGCAAAAAGTTTTGAGGTTACACTCGAAATACCTTGTAGTTTTTTCATATTCCTGTCTTTGAAACCTAACTATTTTTCGTTGAATATAAAGCAATCTGAACACCTTTAAAAGGGATATAAATATTTTGCAATATTTAGTATTGATCCTTTTTCATTTTTTTTGGAATTTTAACGAACGTTCCACTTCAGAAATTGTAACCTCATAGTAAGCTACATTCTGTGTAGATCTCATTTATGGTTACAGGTTAGTAATGTAGAAGAAATGCTAGATACTGATTTCCTTTATACGTTGGTGTCTTAAATGAAACGAAGGACAGCCAGTTTACGGTTCGATATCAATCGTTTTTTTTTTATTTTGTTTCAATGAAATTTGATCGAGATTAGGCGGTAGTGGCAATTGTAGGTGTACTTATCTATGACAATAATTAAAACAATAATAATTAAAAAAATAGCTAAATGATGTTTGGTGGTCAGTTAATAAATATAAATATTAATGAATGTTTTTGTGATAAGAGTTTAAGCTCTAAGTTTGTCTTAGATTTGAGATAGGGTTTAAAGGAAACGAATCTGACTAATTTATTGTTGTTTTTTCTTAACCTTAATATTAATGAAGATATTAATAATTCATATGCACTGTTTTTTCTTCCTAAATTCTTTATTTGTGTTATATTAACATATTTTTATTTAGCTTTTCTAAAAATGGACACAAGGAAAGCTCATGGCTACTGCACTACAAATTTTTTTTTTATTTTTCATTGGAAGTTCCCCTAAGGCAAATTTTCCCTCCTAAAGCTAATATCAGAAAAGAAAAGTGATATTGTGCCGATGTGTGCTTTTTCCCTGGGGGTGAGTTTCACCCCTTTCCTGGGGTGAAAAAATATACGGTCAAAATATGTCCGGAAATGGATAAACTGACTAATTCTAAGCAACTTCTGTTCTATAGCATTTTTTCACTTAGTTAATATTTTTCGAGTTATTTGCGAATAAATATGTTTATTTTCAACAACAAAAAAGCACGTTTTTAACCGATTTTTTGCAAATAACTCAAAAGTAAGTAATTTATCGAAAAAATCATTCTTAACAAAAATGTAGCCTCTAAAAAAGTACATAATATGTATTATGTTCCCTAACATATTATTCTCCCTATGCGTATACCAAATTTCATGTCAATCCAAGCGGTTCTTAAAACTTTGGAGCAAAAACGGTAAAACAGTATACTAATTACAGTATTATGTACAATATCGGGTGTCTACTTATATTTTCCCCCATTTTAACTACCTATAACTTCTAAACGGCTCAAGATAGAAATATGCGGTTTTCGCTGAAATGTTTTATTTTAGCAAAGGTTTGTCTGAATGGACTGAATTTTTTATATCGCTTTCAAATACGAAAAGAAAAATGGCGGATTTTTTGTGCAAATGAGAGGAATAAATTTGTTATTTCGTAAAGTGGCGACTTCAAGGAAAAATACTGAAATAGGTCGACTTTTATATTATATTTTGGCATATATATATCATAAGAGTGACGTCATCAGTAATCGATGATTTTATTAAATGAGAATATGGGTGGTATAGGTCCGTGAACTTAGCCCGAAATAGTCGGGAAAAAAAGTGATTGATGCCATTCGATTGTCCATTGATTGTCCACGTTTGTCCACCATGTTATTTCGTTAGTCCACTCATCAATTTTTTTTTATAAACAAAAATTTTTTTCGGGCTAATTTCACAAATCCACAAATTTTCGAAAATTTAAAAAACTCTTGCTATATTGTTTGTCCATCGTTTGTCCATGTTTGTCCACCACATATTTTTTTTTGTCCACCCACTGATATTTTTAAAATAATTTTTTGTTATATATAATATATTGCTTAGGGATAATAGGACAGTACCGCCTAAAAAGTACTTCAGACATTAGAATGAATGTTTATGCGGGAGCAGAATCTCAACTACCCATTTGCCAACACCCTCGCAGCGTTTGTCCAACCCCTTAAAGTGCAAAAAACCCACTTGAAGAATTTAATTTATTTTTTTTAATTCTCAACCCGGGACAAATTCATGTCCGCTTAAAATCCATTTAAACATTATTTCACGTTCAGAATCCCAACTACCCGTTTGTCCAACCCCTTAAAGTGCGAAACTACCCCTTGTTAATAGTAATTATTTTTTTTTGTTTCTTAATTCGGGCTAAATTCACGTCCGCTTAAATGCCTATTTTAACGTTAATTCGCGTGCAGAATCACAACTAGCCGTTTGTCCAACCCTTCAGAGCGTTTGTCCAACCCCTTAAAGTGTGAAACCACCCCTTGTTAATTGTACATAATTATTTTTTTTATTTCTTAATTCGTACTACCTTCACGTCCGCGTAAATGCGTATTTTAACGTTAATTCGGGGGCAGAATCCCAACTACACGTTTGTCTACACCTTCACAGCATTTGTCCAACCGCTTAAAGTACGAAACGACCCCCTGAAAATTGTAATTATTTTTTTATTTCTTTATTTGGGCTAACTTCACGTCCGGTTAAATGCGTATTTGAACGTTAATTCGGTGGCAGAATCACAACTACCCGTTTGTCCACCCCTTCGCAGCGTTTATCCAACCCCTTACAGTTGGACTTAATAAAAAATGTTGGAAGTAAACAATTAACGTAGAAATACGCATTCAAGCGGACGTAAAGATAGCCGTTAGTCCGAATTAAGAAATACAAAAAATAATTACAATTAACAAGGGGTGGTTTTGCACTTTAAGGGGTTGGACCAACGGGTAGTTGTGATTGTGCACCCGAATTAACGTTTAAATACGCATTAAAGCGGACGTGAAGTTAGTCCGAATTAAGAAATAAAAAAATAATTACAATCTGCAGGAGGGTAGTTTCGCACTTTAAGGGGTTGGACAAACGCTGCGAAGGAGTGGACAAACGGATAGTTGGGATTCTGAACCTGAATTTACGTTTAAATACGCATTTAAGCGGACGTGAAGTTAGCCCGAATTAAGAAATAAAAAAAATAATTACAATTAACAAGGGGTGGTTAAGCACTTTAAGGGGTTGGACAAACGCTGCGAAGGAGTGGACAAAAGGATAGTTGTGATTCTGAACCTGAAATAACATGTAAATGTGTTTTTAAGCGGACGTGAAGTTAGCCCGAATTGAGAAATAAAAACAAATTACAACTTGCGGGGGGGTCGTTTCGCACTTTAAGGGGTGGACAAACGTGTAGTTGGGACTCTGTCTCAGAATTAACGTTTAAATACGTATTTAGGCGGACGTGAAGTTAGCCCGAATTGAGAATAAAAAAAAAAAATTACAATCTCCAGGGGGTCGTTTCGCACTTTAAGAGGTTGGTCAAACGCGACGAAGGAGTGGATAAACGGGTAGTTGGGATTCTGAACCTGAAATAACGTTTAAATGCGTTTTTAAGCGGACGTGAATTTGGCCGGGGTTGAGAATTAAAAAAAATAAATTAAAGTCTTCAAGGGGGTTGTTTTGCACTTTAAGGGGTTGGACAAACGCTGCTAGGGTGTGGAAAAGTGGGTAGTTGAGATTCTGCTCCCGCATAAACATTCATTCTAATGTCTGAAGTACTTTTTCGGCGGCACTGTCCTATTATCCGTAAGCAATATATTTATATATAAAAAAAATATTTTAAAAAAGTGCGTGGACAAAAAAATTATGTGGTGGACAAACATGGACAAACAATATAGGTAGCAAGAGTTTTTTTAAATTTTCGAAAGTTTGTGGTTTTCTGAAGTTAGCCCGAAAAAAAATATTTGTTTATAAATAAAATTGATGGGTGGACTAACGAAATAACATGGTGGACAAACGTGGACAATCAATTGACAATCGAATGGCATCGATCACATTTTTTTCCCGACTTTTTCGGGCTAAGTTTACGGACCTGGGTTCTATGCTAGCCCACTTGAAAGGATTTTCAATTCTCTATTCAGTAATATAAACATTTAAATAAATATTTATACAGAGGGTCCAAAAAATTTTTAAATTAAATTAATTGCCACAAAAAGAGGAATGTAGGATGTAACTTAGAACACCCAAGTAATTTATTTATTACAACATACATTTTATTACTGTGAGGAAACGGAAAAACACATTTTTATTCGAGAAATAAACACTGATTTTCGTTAAATTCAATGTTAGAGCCATCTTTGCTTCTTGGAAGTCTGAACATTTAATTTAGGTAAGCGAAAACCAATGTATATTTGTCAAATAAAATTTTCTTTTCTGTTTTCTGTCAGCAGTAAGATATATTTCAAATTAAATAAATCACATGCAATCTTCTTCTTTTTAATTAATTTATTTCAAGAAAATTTCTAGCCGCCCTGTATAAGTACTAATATTAATTGTAACTTAAATGAGGCATCATCATTATTGAATCATCTTTACTTTTAGTTAATAATGTTAATGTTTACATTGCTGACTAGAAAATTGAATAACCTTTTAAATGAACTAGCCAACGACCCCTAATCTCATTTTAAAAAATCGTCGATTAAATCATCACGTCCAGATGGATGACGTCTCTGGTATATTATATATATACAGTGTGCCAATTTTAAAATTTACAATGGCTATATCTCACGAACAAAAGCTGATATCGAAAAATGCCTGAAACCGTTTCTAGGATAGTAAGGGGGAACTAAAATGACATGAAAGAGAACTCACCCCCATCAACCCCCTAGGCCCCACCCATCACAACCAAAAAAGTTTAAATTGCAAACCCCTACTTGTGATACATCATTGAAAAGGCTATAAAAAATGCTATTCAGTGGTATAAATAATAATTATACAGGGTGAAGCAATAATTGTGAAACTTTGGCTTAAATGAAAAATTTAATAAGGTTTTGTTGAATTACAAATTTATTAAAAATGTCAATTAAGTAAATATTAATGTGAATTCCGTTGTTTG
Organism: Diabrotica virgifera virgifera; assembly: GCF_917563875.1. NCBI lineage: Eukaryota > Metazoa > Arthropoda > Insecta > Coleoptera > Chrysomelidae > Diabrotica > Diabrotica virgifera. The sequence goes on from NC_065449.1 coordinate 51,222,294, forward strand.
GTAAACAATAATACAGCCTATTTTCAAATTCTGCACGAAATTAACAAATGTTCTAGTAATAGGGCGACATGCTTGAGTAATTCTTTCTCGCAATTCCCCAAGTGAAGCAAGTTGAGTTTTATAAACAACTGATTTAGGGTAAGCCCATAGAAAAAAGTAATATACTATCCTACTATAAAAAGTACTATCCAATAGTAAAAAAATAATTATACAGGGTGTTAATATCAGCTGGCTTACTATGATTTTGTATTTGTAATGCTATCTCCCGGACTATTATTTTAAATGGTAAGTGTCCGCTCGTATTTTTTTTTGGTTATTAAAACTTAATTTGCCATTTTTGCCTTAAATCAGTTGTTTATAAAACTTAACTTGCGTCACTTGGGAAATTGTGAGAAATAATTACTCAAGCATGTCGCCCTATTACTAGAAAAACATTTGTCAAATTTCGTGCAGAATTTGAAAATAGACTGTATTATTGTTTACAAAACAACGGAACCCACTTTGAACATTTACTTAATTGACATTTTTATCAAATTTGTAGTTCAACAAAACCTCATTAAATTTTTCATTTAAGCCAAAGTTTCACAATTATTGCTTCACCCTGTATAATTATTATTTATACCATTGGATAGCATTTTTTATAGCCTTTTCAATGATGCATTACAAGTAGGGGTTTGCGATTTAAACTTTTTTGGTTGTGGTGGGTGGGGCCTAGGGGGTTGATAGGGGTGAGTTCTCTTTCATGTCATTTTAGTTCCCCCTTACTATCCTAAAAACGGTTTCAAACATTTTTCGTTTTCAGCTTTTGTTCGTGAGATATAGCCATTGTAAGTTTTAAAACTGACACACTGTATATGCCAAAACATCACAATTTAAAAATAAAAATTAAATTCACTGGTTTACGAAATAACGAATTTATTCCTTTCATTTGCACCATACTGTATAAAAGCTGTACTAATATGTATAAATTTTCAAACGAAGTATAACATTTTCTTGTATGATTTTTATCTCTATTTATTTTCTTTTATCTCAAGATCGTAAATATTGTAAGACATGCTGTATACATTCGCAGGAAAATTGTATATCTACAAATAACATTATTGCTTTCTAATAGTTCACTTTCACATGCTTCACGTTATCCCTTTGTTTTAGTTAAGAAGTTAACAAAGACAAAATTAAGTAATCTTAGGAAATAATATTCGTGGGCAATAGGTTGCTCTTGCATATTTATTTGCATATTAATCAGAGCAAATCACCTTTTATATTAAGATCTAGCCGGGTGTTTTTAGTAGCAAACGTGATCAAGGAATTTGTCTGAATACTAATTATTTTTTTGCATATTGAAATGTGTTAGGAAATAAAAGATTTTAATAATAGTGTCATTTTCACCTTGATAATATGACCCAAAATTTTGCAACATTCTTACTTCGTTTCTTCATTAAAAGTGTTAAATATATAGTTATTGTAAAAGTACTATTATTTTTTAATGTTACGCTATCCAGTAAATAGCATATTTCTAGTAATAGTCTAGGAACTGAAACTTTTCACCTCTCAATTTTTACAGAATGGATCGATTTGCTTGAAAATTTGAGAATAAGTAGTGGATAGAACAAGGATCAAAATCTATATGATGCCGAAAGGCGCTTTTACCATGGGGGTGGTTGCCACCCCATCTCGGGGATGGAAATTTTTTATTATATTTTGACCGCAAAAGTTGATAAAAACACTCATTCTAAGCAAAAAATATTTTATACATTTTTTTGATAAAATTAATAGTTTTCTATTTATTCGCTATCGAAAGTGTTAATTTTATATCTAAGAAATCAATGTTTTTTGGTATAGATATTCGTTTACAATTCACTCAATTTGTGCTGCAGAAAAAAATTTTTCAAACCAAGTTCTTGGAAATTAAATAATCTACAATTTCATATTGAATCATTTTTTCGTATCTCTGATGCTAATCTTTCTATTCTGAAGAAAATGGAATTTTTTACCAAACTACAAAAAATTCGTTATTCGTTTTAACTCTAGTTTTTTAAAAACTAATCATTATAAGCCAGTCAGACGTCTAGAATCTATTAATAATACGTAAATAAAGAAGAATGAATACGGACAATGACTAAAAACACTGCTAACTTACATCATTATACTTCCAATTGGATTTCTCTTTTTTTTTTTCAAACAAAAATATTGATTTTTTAACCGTAGCTTTTTAATTTTTTGTCATAGACTGTTTGGTGATAAAAAATCTTATATATTTTTATGAGATCTATAAGGCTATTAATATTAAATCTTTTTAAAATCCTCAGTCTTAAAAAGAGGTGACTTTGAAAGGGTTGGTAAAGGTGGTTTTTGCATGGTATTACAAGATTTAATTGTCAATGACTCCGACAATTTTTGCCGTAGGAAATATTTTTGAAAACCCTGTTCTTGGAAATGGAATAGACTACAATTTCATATTTAAACATTTTTTCGTACCTCTGATGCTAATCTTTCTATTCCGATAAAAAGCATTTTTTACCAAACTACAAAAATTTAATTATTCGCTTTTAAATTCATTTTATTAAAAACTAATAATTTTGAGCCGGTCAAACTTCTAGAACCAATTAATAATACATAAATAAAGAAGGCCAAATAGGGTCAATGACAAATGTTAATCAGGCTGGTGATAAGGGGGTTGTTTCCGATAAATTTTTTGCTGAAAATAATAGGGACTGACATTCTTTTTATTATAAGTTACTTAATTTTTGAGCTAGAGACATTTTTTTAATTTCTAGAGATAGATGTCTTTAAATACTTTAAACTAGTTTTAACGAGTTATCCTCGAAAATGCATAGTTTTCCCGTCGTTTGACTTTGAATCTACAATATTTAGCATTTGACGAAGAAGAGCTAACATAAAAAAGTATAGCTCGATTACTATTGGTTTTAAAAAAATTGAAAATACCAGATTTGTTTATTTTTTCAAAAGGTACATTTTGATTAAGCAACGTTGTTTTGATAAAACGGAAACTTTTTGAGTTATTAGCAGAAAACTAATTAAAAACATTGATTTTTTCGATATAAAAATAACACTTTCAATAGCGAATAAATGGAAAAGTATTGATTTTATAAAAAAAATGTATAGAACGTTTTTTGCTTAGAAATGTTTTTACCAACTTTTGCGGTCTAAATATAATAAAAAATTGTCACCCCCGAGATGGGGTGGCAACCACCCCCATGGAAAAAGGCGCCTTTCGGCCTCACATAGATTTTGATCCTTGGACTATCTACTACTTATTCTCAAATTTTCAAGCAAATCGATCCATTCTGTAAAAATTGCGAGGTTTTGTACTATTTTAAGCTTCATTACTTGGACTATAAAGTATATTTGCACAAGTCACAAAAGAAATAGACTAGAGACTAGACTATAGAAACAGAATAAATCGATAAAATTGCCATTTAAAAATTTATCCTCATCATCAACCTCTACTCGTCTACTGCTGGAAATAGGTCTCACACGATATATGGAATATATCGATATATTATTGTGTAATTAAATAATATAAAAAATAAATGCTGTGAAGCTATGTTCTCGTGGCATCTCATGCAACTTACTATTTTTGTAGGGAATAAGCCATAATTTACGTTTGAAAAACTTAAATTTAATGTTTCAATTTTTACTGAAATCGTTATCAAAATACAGAACATTATCAAATTAAACACATTTTGTTTTTGTTACTTAATAAAAAAATCTCTAATAATTTAATCTTATCGCCAACTGTCACTAAAGTAATTCATTATTGTACTCATTTGCCCTCATTTGCGGCAGTAAAGTAACACTTTATTGTACTGAAAGAATAGTTTTACTTTACCTGCCGTGATTAATCGAGATTGAATGTAAGTGGTCGATGGCAGTAATCGATTATTTATTTGAGTTAACTTACAATTTATATACTTTAATTAGTAAAAATATTGTAAAAAATTTACGACATTGTTAATTAAATTTATGTCAAAAAGTGAAATTCCGTAGTATTTTGTAATTATTATATTCCTACAAAATAAATCAAAATTTTACCGATTTAGTAATTATTCAATATTGATAACTATCGATTAAAAATCGAAAGCGGCCATCATGCAAAAGTCATCTGTCATTACTGTCATACAATTTTTATTACATCTAAAATTTAAAAACGTTCTTAAATTGTAAATTGTAAGTAAGTGTTAAAAACCAATATCAAATTGTTAGCGATAAAAATTTGTATGCACCACGTCAGTAAAGACTCTTTGTCGAACTCGTCTGTTATTCGCATCGCTTATTAGACGCGTTCGATAAAGAGTAACTTTACTGACTTGGTACATAAATAACTATTATCTGACTTATTCTTATTGACAATTCACAAATATATTATAAAAATCCACGAAGAAAAAAATTTTCCTGTAGTTGGCTGTATACCATTTATTACAAAAACCATAAAATCCTTTATAAAAGGTATATTTGTTAAAATCCCTATACAGTGCTACATCACAGAACAGAACTAGTTTTCAATCGGTTGACCGATCATCATCAGTGTTTGCCTAAAATGTGTATAACCTGATAAAATATTGCAAAGTATTTAAAATTTTGACTACCATTTTAAAAGCTATAGGTTATACTCACGTGAGTCTAACATGCTAACCACCAAAGTAAAAAATATTTGGTTAAAAATCCTTTACAATTAATCCATCATAGGATCAGAAATAAAATGTGAAATTAAACATGGATGTTTAAAATATCCAATGTTTCATGCTCTAGGTACCATTAAGCTCGAATCTGACTTGTTCCCATCATGACTTTATGGTAGCAAGTGGCTCTGATTCTCTGATAGCGGAAATTCTGAAGGATGACATGACAGCAATGACAGTTCCACAGGAAGTTAAAATTTATCTGTTAGTTTTGTGAAATTTATTGTAAAACTTGTTAAATTACGAACAATAAAAACAGTCACTCCCACTGTGGTAAATAATCTGTTAAAATGAAAATTTTTGCTCAATTAGAAATCCAATGAAATCAATTAATTTGTGGTCATCTGATTGAATACAACCAATAAAACCAACATTATACTGAAAACAGATCCCATGGGCTGTTTTCACTCAATCATGTAGCTATGGATACCTACATTTCGTTTCATTTCGATTTTGACATTTCCAATATTCAATATTTCAAAATGTCACGATTTCGTTGTAATACTGATGAGAATATTAATGAAATTATCGAATCAAATATACCAAAGAATACTGTTTACAGTAAAAAATTTGTATGGAAAGCGTTTATGGACTTTTGCAATGATAGAAAATATGAATTAGATGGAAATCGGACGGTGGAAGAATTGGCGTCGATTTTAAAGGATTGGGCTGTGAACATGAGAAGAAAAGATGGTACAGAGTTTAAAGAAGCTACTGTCAAAAACATGTGGAACCTAACAAGTAAGCTTTTACAAGAAAAGTATTATAAGGAAATGAAAGTTATTATTGACCCATTCAAAAGATGTCTGGATCTTCATTAAATTTTTCTAATTTTTCATTTGTTAATTGCACATTAAAATAAATTGTTTCTGCTCTGTATTTTTTTTCATAACCAGCAAAAGATTTTCTATCCGAATAACCCTCGAACATTGATAAATGCTCAAAAATTTTTTAACAACTTTCTCAAGCTTGTTGCTTACATGCAACAGACCTCCGCCTACGGCGTCGGTCTGTTTCAAAGCAACAAGCTTTCGAAATCTGTTATAAAATTTTTTCGAACAATTATCAATGTCCTTGGGTTATTACTACTGAAAATAAACTTGATGTAATAGTTAGAATGTTTGCAATGAAAGTGATAGGCAAACCACATTACACGTTAGATCGAAAACTTGAGAAACGTTATTAAGCCCTCTTGTGTGAACACATAGGGTTTAGAAAAGCAATTTTATGTTGATTTTAAATTATCGATTTTATTCGAACTCTCAAAAACTACCAAACATTCGAATAAAATCGATAACTAAAAATCAACATAAAATTGCTTCTCTAAATCCTAGGTGTTCACACAAGAGGGTTTAATAACGTTTCTCAAGTTTTCGGGCGAACGTGTAATGTGGTTTGTCTATCACTTTCATTGCAAACATTCTACCTATTACATCAAGTTTATTTTCATTTTAACAGATTATTTACCACAGTGGGAAAGACTGTTTTTATTGTTCGTAATTTAACAAGCTTTACAATAAATTTCACAAAACTAACAGGAAAATTTTAACTTCCTGTGGAACTGTCATTTCAGTTATGTCATAATAACTGTTAAGATGTTAAGATAATAAAATGTTAAATAAAAACATCCAACACCAGTAATCTTGAGTTTTGTAAATACAATACAATTATTATCAAACACAGAATTATGAAGAATTGAAAAATAATGAAGGTTCCTACGTAAGAAATATTAAAATTGAAATATTTTTATGATGGTTCAGACAGCTTGCCCTCTTGTACCAGGTATATTTAATATATCGATATTTCTTTGCCATCTCTAAACATCTTGTGCTCCATAGCCATCTGAGTCACGAAAATTTGCCCAACTCAATTTCGTATTCTAAGACCTTATACGATGCAGTTTGCTCAATATCCCTTCCTTAAACAGCAATATTACGATTTAGCACAAGTCCTTATTTGTGCCTTGTTCATGTTAATCTTTAGTCCGAACTCCAAGTAAGGGTGATATAATTTTTCCAACATTATAATAATTGCATCATCCATACAATCGACTGCAGTACGTGATCTGCCTTGTTACAAGTGTGTTCTAAAACCGTTGTCAATAACTTTGGACAGACGTTGTCTCCTTTTCGTACTACTCGCTCTAAGGCAGGCTTATTTGTTTCCTGTTCAGATAGTCTTGTACTAGCTGTGGCATTTAGGTAAATATTATACTATATTTATTAGGTCAGTATAGCGATGGTCTGTTCGGCATTCTTTCAATGCTTTTAGCATTTTCTGCTGGCTTATGTTATCGAACGCTTTCTCGTAGTCCACGAATATCAGTCTTAAAATGGCTTGTTATATTCTAGAGACTTATCTATCAGCTTTTTATCTCTAGTAAAATAAGCAAGAAGCAAACTAGCGATTTAAAGAAAGCTATCTGGGAATCTATCACCAGGATATGGGGAGCGCTGGGAGCGCTTGGGCACCAAGCTATTGGGTCGTGTCCGTCTTAAACCATTCTACCGCGGATCTGCTTAGTTTTTGGAAAGTCTTGTTGATACTTACTATATGTTATTATATTATACACACGGAAAACTGACAGGATTGTCATTTATATATTTACATTTCGCAATGTTGTTAAATTATCATCAAAAGTAAAGTTAAAGTTTTAATCCCAAATAAAAAACTATAATATGACCTACTGTCAGAGCAAATACTATTTCATCATAATTCGTCAAAAATTTCAATACACTAATATATTTTTAATCTGGTTTATTGCCTTTAGATAAATAATAAGAATATTACTTAACATTTTCTACAATAGGCAGATCTAACTAAATTACGAAATCACCAAAAATAAGTATAAGTATTGATAAAGAAAGTTTTTCAAATATGTCTGAAGGCGATGAAGAATCGTGTGTACTTATTTAAAGAGACACTTATAGTTATCTTCGGTTCAAAGAAATCCTAGACCTATTATTTAACAGTTTATATAACCTCTTCTTAAATCAACAATCGAAGTATTGTTAAAACGTATAATCTAAATATAATAAAGCGGAGATCAATGAAATATTACTATGCAAATATATACAAGCATTATATACAGAAAAAAGATATCATCTGGCAATTTATGCCAGTGTCACAAAACGTGGATGAATATTTTTTGTCAAAAAAATGGTATGCATGAAGAAAGGGAGGTTTAAGTTAAGTAACGATACGCAGAATAGGACAAGGTATCCTGCTAGTATAACTGTCTAGTGTAACGGAAAATATGGCCTAGATGTAAAAACGGAAAATATGGCCTAGAATTAAAACAAAATAACAAAAGAAAGCACGGAAAGGATCTAAACAGCTTGGAACATAACAGAGTAAGAAGACTGTGCAAAAATAGGTTAGGTGGCAAACTATATAGCAGAAACTACTTCGACAAACAACTCAATAGAAGAACAACAATAAAAAGATACAAATAATTGTATACACACAGCAGCATATTAAGCTATCCGAAGCAGATAAAAACAAAGGAAACAAAGGATTGGTAGGATCAGAAAATAAAAACTGAAATCAATAGTAATAAGCAAAACTACCTAAAATATTTAAAAACGAAAGTTGTTAAATTGCAACAAGATAAACACATAAGTGGCAAAATAAATAACGATGGCTGGAAAGTAATAAATAATATACGGAAAGAAAAAGGGAGGCACATCATGTCACCAATAACAACATTAAAATGGAAAAAAACTTCAAAAATCTACTAAATTAAACCAGAGATATATTTATAAATGCTGAAAACATAGACGATACTAATGTACGGAAAACTGCAAGAAGTAGAAGAACGGAAAACCTCCTGGCATTGGTGACATACCTACCTTTTGAGCTAAGAAAATATGGAATTCAGGAACAATACATAAACTTAAAACATAAAGAGAACTGTGAAAATCACCGGGTGAACAGAAAAAAACCGCTAAGAACCAAAAAGTACCTACACTTAACATGAGTTGACCTAAAAAAAGCATACTGTCGTCTATTAAACGACTCACGGAAGCTTTAGAATTAAGCTATGTTAACAGAATAAACATCATAAAGGTAGTTGAAGAAAGGTAAAATTTTCAATCCTCACTGCAACATTAATAATATTGAAAAATATTAAAAATATTACTAAAAGATTTTTAAATTGAAAACTTATTGGTCCATTTCCCTGGTAATACTTTCATGGCTTCGAAAATTTGCAAGCCAGATGAATGGAGAGAAATAAGCCTCTCCGATGATGACTCCAATAAGAGTCGAAAATCGTCGATTCAGAGTGCTGGAGTGCGCTCCCTATTCTAAGTGAAAAATAAGATTTAGACAAGACGAAAACGGCGGGATCGTTGGTAGTGCGGCCGATATGTGAAACAATTGCACATTTATTGATACAAGCATATAAATTTGATCACATATACTACACATATAAAGGTTCAAATTGAGATATGAGGCCATCTCAGATTTTTTCTTTTACAAAAATGGCGAGCATTCAAAATGGCGACTATACATATATGACTAATAGCACGATAACTTTTGAACGAAAAGTCCGATTTCAACAAAATTGGGTATATAGGTTCTTTTTTTGTTTTACAAGATGGATGTGGTGAACCAGAAGAATCGGTTTACCGGAAGTTGTGTTTTTTCCTGGTTGTTTATGTAAAAGTATGTTTTTTTTTATCAATTTTTTCCCTCTGTATATATTAATTTTTCAAAAAGGTAATATCGCAATTGAAAAGAGTGTAAAAATATTTTGTAGAAAATATTTTGAACTTTTTAGTTATGTTAATTACCATTTAATAAATGCATAACGTATCTTCACATGTACTTATGTATATGTGGCAGATTCGGGCAAATATTATAAGTATTATTGTGCATTTAATGGTAGAAGCATATAATTTGGACCACATATACTACACACATCATGGTTCAAATTTAGATATAAGGCCATCTCAGATTTTACGTTTTACAAAAATGGCAGGCATTAAAAATGGCGACTATACTTATGTGACTTATAGCACGATAACTTTTGAACGAAAAGCCCAATTTCAACCAAATTTGGTATATAAATTCTTCTTTGATTTGTAAGACCAAGATCTTGAAACGGAAGAATCGATTTACGAGAAGTTATGTTTTTCCTGATTTTTATGTAAAAACATGTTTTTTTTACAAATTCTTTCACCCTGCATATATTACTTTTTTAAAAAGTAAATACCGGCGTTGAAAAGAGCTTAAAAATAGTTTTTAGGGAATATTTTGAACCCTTTGTGCGGCTGATTCGTGCCAATAATATAAGAATTATTTTGCACTTAATGGTAAAAGCATATAATTTGGACCACACATACTACACATACAAAGATTCAAATTCTCAGATTTTGTCTTTTACAAAAATGGCGGGCATTCAAAATGAATCTGCCGCACATAGGTACATGTGAAGATAGGTTATGCATTAAATGGTAATTAACATAACTAAAAAGTTCAAGATCTTTCCTAAAAATATTTTTACACTATTTTCAATGGCGGTATTACCTTTTTGAAAAATTAATATATACAAGGTGAAAGAATAAAAAAAAACAACATATTTTTACATAAAAAACAGTAAAAACACAATGTTGTTCTGAATCTATTTTCTTGTGGCATTTTTATAATCAAGTATAATCAAATTGAAAATAAGCCACAATTTTACCTAAAAATGATTTTATTTTAACGTTTCGACGCCCAAGTCGGGTGTCGTTGTCAAAATACAAAATAACGTCGAAACGTTAAAATAAAATCATTTTTAGGTAAAATTGTGGCTTATTTCCCATTTGAATATACTTGAGTAAAAACACAACTTCTGGTAATCCGACTCTTCCGGTTCAAGACCTCGATCTTGTTCATCACAAAAAGAACCTGGGTGCCAAATTTGGCTAAAATTAGACTTTTCATTCAAAAGATATCGTGCTATTAGTCACATATGTATAGTCGCCTATTTTGAATGACCGCCATTTTTGTAAAAGGCAAAATCTGAGATGGCCTCATATATAAATTTGAACCTTTGTATGTGCAGTATATGTGGACCAAATTATATGCTTGTTTCATTAAATGTGCAATTCTTATAATATTTGCACGAATCTGCCGCACTATGGGAAAGTCCCATCAGATTTTTTTGCATAATCACATTCGTGAGACATCCCAGAATAAGGTTCAAGAAGTCGCCCACGTGAAAAGTGGTCCAAATTTTTTTTAACAATTTTTTTAATCAAATTACAAAAGTCAATATATTTGGCCCGGACAATTTTTTTTAGATTTTTTGAACCATTCTGGACAAAAAAGGTCTCATAATTTTTTTCTAAAGTTGATCGTTTTCGAGTTATAAGCAATTAAAAATTTGAAAAACGCGAAAATGGCCATTTTTAAGACTTAATAACTCAGTTAAAAATTATTATTATGAAAGTCAGAAAATGACTAAATCAAAACCTTAAGCCCCCTCCTACATGATCCTGGGTTTAATTAATTTATTACTAAGCTGTTATTTTTAATTAATAACAATCAGCGGTTAGATCGTATTGCCACGGCTGTAAATGTGAGTGCGAATAAGATGCACAACTGCACTGGCGGAATGGTATCTCTCTCGCACTCAGCATTTAGGACCGCCTAACACTTGTATGGCGCTCATTATTATTACTTAAAAATAACAGCTCGGTAATACAATAATGACAAAAATTTCTTCAGGATCTTGTAGGGGCACTTTAAACTTTGATCTAGTCACTTTCTGACATTCATAAAAATAACTTTTAACCAAAAGCCTTGAAAATCGCCATTTTTCGTTTTTTTTTTCAATTTTAAATTGCTTATAACTCGAAAGCTAACAACTTTACAGAAAAATTATAAGAGACCTTTTTTGTCCAGAATAGTCCAAAAAACCTAAAAAAATGTCTGGGCCAAAAATATTGATTTTTTGCAATTTGATTAAAAAAAATTTTTCAAAAAAATTGGACCCCTTTTCACGTGGGCGACTTCTTGAACCTTATTCTGGGATGTCTCACGAATGTGATTATGCAAAAAAATCTGATGGGAATATTTTTCCCAACGATCCCGCCGTTTTAGTTTTGTGTAATTGTTTTTCCTTAGCATTGCAACTGAATAAAAATGGTATACATTTTTATTTTGTAATTGTAGAACTTTAATAATATACAGGTTTGACTAAGAATAAGAAATACAGTCTCAAACGAATGGGCACTCCGCTCAACGATAAGGAAACCTAATATACACACTGTGCTTCGCATACGATCAGATAGCGATGTGTACCAGCACGATTTGAAATACATGACAAGGACACTCATAGAAGAATAGAGTAAATGGGAACTAGAAGAAGACTAGAGGAAAAATAAAATAGACACTACGAGTATACCAAGGGTAAAACAGGACCTAATTTTAACAAATAGAGAACAAATCAGGTCTTGTGAAAACTGTGAATATCTAGGCTTACATATTACTAATGATCACACCCTGGACAATGCAATATGGTCCAGAAACATACAGGGTAGGAGAGCATTATCGATTCTAAACGGGGTCCATTGGGATCAGGTGATTTCGAAAGTCAATAAAACAAACAACAAATATGTAACACCATAATCCACAGTATTATAGCTTATGCCAGTGAAGCCTGACAAATAAAAACTAGTACAGAGCAAATCGTGGGCGTACTGGGAAACTCCACTAACTCAAAACATTGTTTTATTCATGAAAACTGAGAAAAAGATGAAGTTAGTTGATTTTTCCTGTCACTGAATGTACCTTTTGTATAAATAAGAATCAACTAAGTCCACTTAATGTAGTGGATGTTAGTGGATTTTACCAGTATACCCACGAAATGTTAAAAGCCACAGAAATGGACTTTTGGCGAAGATCCGCAGGAAAGTCCAGGATAGAACGTATAACCAATAATTTTCTATCTATCTTTATCTATCTATGTAGCACATGTTATCCAGTTTAGCACGTAGGCACTAGGCATCCCCTTTTTGTCTCCATTTGTGTCTGTCCTTATCAGAGAGAATCAATGACCTTATAAAAGAAATAATGAAATTAGATCACACAATTATAGACGATATTAGGACAAAACAACTTATATGGTACGGTCAAGAACAACACAAGGATCTGTTAAATTGGATACCGTCAGGATGGCAAAAATGTGAAAGACCCAAAGGAACCTGGAGAGAAGGCGTAGAGGAATATTAAAGACCGCATCTTATATGAAGAAGCATGGAGAGATAGAGATTGATGGCTGTACGTAAGCTCAAAAAGATGAGAGGTGATATCACAATATTGTTGTGTATTAAACAAATGTGTGACACTTTATGATATAAAAAATTCAGTAATATTATTACCTTATAATTTACTAAAAATATTATCTGTACAAAAAACGTATTTGCGAACTCAATTCTTTATTGTTCTGTGAGCAGTTTTGTTTTAATGACCATCTTCTTATTTACTTAAAATATTACTTTCTCTTTTTGTACTGTGGTATCTAATGACAAACTCCTCTCTGCTTTTGTTACTAATTAAACGGAAATGTTATATAACTGCCTTATTGATCATTTGTTTAATCATGTAGGTGAAACTTTTTAAATCAAACTTTTCATTAATAAAGTAATGTATTTGTGAAACTAATATCCACATAAAATTATTCAAAATATTGTCGGTAACAACTCATGTTTTTACATATTTTCTCTACGTAATAAAGAGGGACATCTTGACATTAACATTTGCTATAACGTTTCGGTCTTAAACTTTTTCTTCTTCTTCTTCTGGTGCAGACAATGATGTGTAAGGTTCCTTCTTCTGCTATTCTTATTATTTTACTGATATCAGGTGTGTCATAAGAAAATAACAAACCTCAAACAACAAGGTACATCTTTTATGACGAATTACAACAAGTAGTAGATCAAGTTAGAGAGAAGATGATAATACTGGGAGATTTTAACGCTCGAATAGGTAACCAAGTAATACCCGGAATTAAGCAAAAACACAATGAAAATATTAAAAACGAAAATGGAGAACTGATGATAAACTTCTGCACAAATAACGAACTTAGAATAAACAACACATTTTTTGACCACAAAGACCAACACAAATATACATTCAATAACACCCGTGGACAAATATCTATGATAGATTATGTTGTAACCAACAGAGATATACATCCATCAAAAATAATCGACGTAAGATGCCTCAACTCAGCAGATGTAGGTAGCGACCATAGCCTAGTATTATGTAAAATAGGAATCATTATGAAATATTTCACACCTAAGAGGGCAGCACCAACACAAACAAAAATCAAAGTCGAAGGACTACATACGGAATGCACGGAATACTTATACAGGAAAAGAATATCAGAGAAGATTGCTGAGAATGGAATATTAGAAAACGATAACATAGATGAAAGCTGGCAAAAACTCAAAAATAACATAATCGACGCTGCAACAGAATCACTTGGAGAGAGAAAAGTAACGAATACTCACGTATTAAAGAAGAAAACCCCGTGGTTTAGAGAGGAAGTTAAGATAAAATGCGAAGAAAAGAAGAAAGCCTTTTTACAATACAGAACAAAACAAACACAACAGGCATACAATCACTACAAACGAATCAGAAACGAAACGAACACTTTAGTGAGACAAATAAAAATGGAGCACTGGCAGAGTTTCTCAAAACAGATGGAACACGACTTCTACGGAACACAAAAAGAAGTATGGAGAATGATCAGAGGGCAAAGAAAGGAGATGAGCGAATTAATAAAAGCGAAACACATTAAGAAGGAAACATGAGCAGACTACTTCCGATCTCTATTTGCTAAAGGCGACGACAATGAACCACCAACACCTGAAGTTACGACAAACGAAGAAATAAACATCGAGGAGGGAGAGGTAAAGGAAGCATTAAGAAAATAAAAAAATAGAAAATCTCCAGGAGAGGACAGAATGTCGAACGAACTCCTAAAGTACGGAGGACAAGATCTAACTAAACAACTATTAAAACTAATACAAAAAATAATAGAACAAAACAGAATACCACAAGAATGGAGATCAAGCATCCTAATACCTGTCTTCCAAAAAGGAGACAAATCAGACCCGGAGAATTACAGAGGGATTAACTTATTAAACACAACATTAAAATTAACAACAAAAGTGATAACAAACAAATTGAATGAAATTATAACATTAGCAGAAGAACAACAAGGTTTTAGGTCGGGAAGGTCATGCACTGACGCTATATTTATAATGAGGCAAGTTCAAGCGAAATCGTTGGAATACAACAAACCGGCTTATTTATGTTTCGTGGACCTTAAGAAAGCATTTGACAGGGTCACATTAAAGGGCGTTATCCACTTGTTATACTCGAGAGAGGTACCTCTGGGAATAATTAAAACGATAGAGAACATCTACCAGAACAACACAATAAAAGTAAAAGTGGAAGATGAACTAACTGACCCAATTAAAGCCGGCAAAGGGACAAGACAGGGGGACTCATTGAGTCGTTTATTATTCAACCTGATCATGGACGTAAGAACTAAAAAAGGATACCAAATGGGAGAAAAACAACTTAAAATAATCTGCTATGATATCTTCTATAATATCCTTTATAAAAGGTATATTTGTTAAAATCCCTATAAAGGGCTATATCACAGAACAGAACTAGTTTTCGATCGGATGACCGATCATTATCAGTGTTTACGTGAATCTAACATGCTAACCACCAAAGTAAAAAATATGTGGGTAAAAACCCTTTACAATTTATCCGTCATAGGAACATAGAAGTAAAATGTGAAATTAAACATGAATGTTTTAACATCCATGGCTTAACCCTTATCCGGGCAACACATTTTACTTACCTAACTCTGCAACTCAGGTCCGTTGGGCCCATCATTGTTCTTTAATGTACTATTCATATTTACCCATATATTTTATCTAATATTCATTTTTGATTTTTTATTAAAGTTAAATTTAAATCCTCTAGATTAAAAAAAGGAGCTTCTATAGTACCTATGCGGTCTACCTCGAGGGTGCGATCTACCTGAAAGATTTTCACAAAATAATGAAATGCAAAAAAACTTTTGTAGAAAAGATATTTATTTACAAGTATTAAAGATTTGAAGCCCAAGAAGACTTAATTAATAAATAAATAAAATCTTTTGTAAATCTAATAGGCCATTTTATTTCAAAAGAGGGATTGGTATTTATGCATACCCTGGAAAAATATTACGGTGTTGTTGCCTTTCATTGTTGTGTGAAAACCCTTCTGAGAAAAGAGTATAAAAGAGAAAATATAGTAGTGCCATAAAACTTACTCCAAAGTATATCTACATTATGATTGTTGACACTCAAGTGCCCTGCAGTTAGTAGGAGTCCAATAAAGGCATATATCTCTGTGGAGTCGCAATATGTCCAGTTCTCTATCCCCTGGACTTTTTCGGCTTCTTTATTTGTACACTTCACTATTTCGTTCACAATTTTTTCGTCCACAAACAAACAAAAGGAATCAACAGGATCATCCACACTTTGACCAGGGGCTAACATTACTTTGTGGATTTTGCTTTTTATTATGTCGCAGGATTGCATACGTCCTGTCGGTTGTGGTTGACTCTTCCAGTTAGTTCCATCCTTAGTTTCAAAAAATACACACTCTGAAATCTGGGAACTGGTAGCTACACATTCTTCTTCATTATCACTCAATACTACTTGCTGATCATCCTCTTCACTTGCTTCCGAAAGATGATCTTCAATTTCAGAGTCACTTTTAACGCCAACTACTTCAGGAGATTCTTCACCATCGGAATCCCATAAATGATTAGCAATATCTTGCAGTTCTACAGCTGATCATAGTTTTCGGGATATTTTTTTCGCACTATCGACTTTCACTGTAATTCAATATAATTTTACTGGCTTAGTAGTTGTCGACACTAACATCGGTATCAAACGACTGATAGCAGATGCATTATTTATTTCAAAATATGTATAGGTACCTACCTAAAAATACTATTACATTCCAACAATCATTATCAGTTTTTACAAATCATTTAGAATAGATATAACACATAGGTATTGTAAGCATCTCTTTGATGTTCACATAAAAGAGATGTTTAAATTGTTTGTTGCACGTTTAGACTTTATTATTAGATTTCCGAAATCATAAAAGTCTTTTACATAATCCACAAAAATATTACCTGACTGCCAGATTAACTGCTGTAACAAAGATTTAGACTTTAGGTATAAATACAAGTAGGGCCCGATAGGCCTGTATTGCCCCTTTACGTGACAAAATTCTTTCGACGCAATAATTTCAAAAATGATAATGAATATTTTAAATAGCTCATCACTATGTTGAAGGAAACACACTTCTCAACAAATTCAGTGATGCATAAAATTCAATAAATTTTTTTTATCAGTTTATGATAAAAGAATTGGAGTCTCGGGCCCGCCGGGCTCACCTTGCCCGGATAAGGGTTAAACGGCTTCTGTTTTCACCACCAATCATATTAAAATAGCACCACCAGAAGCTTATATAAAAAAAATTAACACGACTAGAAAAAAATTATAAATTATAATAAATATCTACTATAGCTTTTATAAGCCACGATTAGATTACATAAGCTTTGTTTATTATTGGCACCGTTTTTGGTGAGCTTCTTCTTCTCAGACATAAGCAATCATAAACAAGCTTTGTACTTTCAGTAAAATTTACGCACGACAACATGATTTACCGTAAAAATTGTCTTTCATGAATTATTTATTAAAAATCTCGAAAGAAATATCTTATTATGTAATTTGATTTAAGTTTAGTTGGTTTGTTAACTGATGCGTGAGTAATATTTACTGTCAAGAATCGATATCGGTAAGAAGATGAAACTTACTGATGTCCAAAATTGTTGGAGGAAGTAATCTTTAGAAAGTTACAGAGTGATATAATTTATGTTTGGATTTATATTGGTAAATATTGATTTATTGTTATAAGTAAGTTGAAATCGTGTGGTGTTATTGTCATTGTTCTACTTTTCTCACCGACCCTCTTATTACATTCTTGATCAAATTGATTTATTTATTTTACGTATGGCTTACATGGACAATATAACTATCTTCTTCTTTCAGTACCCTGTCCGATTATCGAACGTTGGCGATCATAGTGGCAATAATATCTTTGTTTACGGCAGCTTTAAACAGATTGGCGGTAGTCTCTTGATACCACTCTCGGCGATTTTGGAGCCAGGTTGTTCTCCTTCGGCCTGGGCCTCTGCTTATGTAACTATAAATGATTATTATAACAACACATTACATATACAATTATAAATATATAGAAAAACAACTACACATCAAATCATATATGATGAAAAGATCGCCAGTGCGAGTCCATTATACTATTGGATGTAAATGAAGTCAATACTCGCAGTCTTTGAGTGTGTATTTTATTGATGTTAAAAAATGTGGGGTTTCAAGGCTGACATTATTTGGCTTATCACCAGTCCCAATACATAGCCTTCCTGAATTACAAACTACAAGACAATAGTAACAATACTCTTCTACGGCTATAGATGGTCCCATATATCACCAGCTTCATCAATAAGCAGACTAGCTCAGATATTGGAAAGTTTTAGATGAGTTACAAAATATGTTGAGAAAATATAGAAGGGTTTTTTATGTGTGTAGCCAAATTTTCTTCTTTACCTTCTAATAGTTAAAATTGATTTTGTCCAGGTGATTTTTTAAAAGTTACTTTGTATATAGTTGTTTTTGTTTAAGATGGTTTGAAGGATCAAATAAAAAGACAATTTTAAAGTCTAGTCGTGGCCAGGGAAGACATTTTTAAAACACTTTATGGGTATTATTAAAATTTGTGTAGGTACACACAAAAAAACACTTTATATTTTTCTAATATATTTTGTAACTCATCTAAAACATCCCAATATCTGAGCCAGTCCTCGTATTGATGGAGCTGGTGACTTATGGGATTATCTATAGCTGCAGAACAGTCTTGTTACTGATATCTTGTATTTTGTAATTCAGGAAGACTCACTAGTGGGCCTAATGATAAGGCAAATAATATAATGCCACCAGAATATGCAGTCATGGGACATTCCATTACCATATACTCGATGGTTTGGTGGGGTTCGACGTTGTCACATAATTGTACCTGGCTCGGTCCCGTTTGAACACTAATTCACGGAACAGCCCATGGTATGTTCTATGAATGTTCAAAGCAGGTTAATTCCACACCTAGTAGGATTTAATTGGGATTAGTGCTAACTCTGGTGGGGCTACGGTTTTCCTGCATTCTTTATATATTACGTGGGAGCTGAAATCTTCCTCATGCAGTTATCTTGTAAAAAGCGGGTGCGATCTAGATTTAAGCCGCTTCAGTGTGATATCTGAACCATCTATATGTATCGGAAGCTGGGAATTTGAAATTGTGTTTTTATAATCCATCAGGAGATTCTCTTGTCTACAGATGTCTGGAGGTGCAATATGACTTAACACAGGGAGCAACGGAGTATGAGCTATAGAGTGGAGTGGAGATTGTGCTGATAATCCTCATGGCTTGATTTAGTTTGGTGTTAATCTTGGTTACATGGCTGCTGTTTAGCCACACCGGAGTGTAGTATTGGACAATTGAGTAGATCAGACTTAGAGTTGATGTTCTGAGAGTAGTAGCATTTGCTTCCCAAGATGTTCCGCATAATTTGTGGATGATGTAATTTCGGGAATTTATTTTGGCGCCAGTGTATTCTACGAGTTTTTTGCATAATATCCTTCTATCCATTATGATACCCAGATATTTCGGGCATGGGTTAAAACGTAGCATGTTGTTTTTAAAATATACTTTACTTGCTTGCTGGTTATTCGGATGAAAACAGACAACCTCCGCTGTATTCGTATTTGTAATAAGCCTCCAGTTACTGAAGTATTTATGAGAAGTATCAAATCTTATAAGAGTATTTTGCTTGCGCCTTTTATTGTGATACGGCGGGCGTCTAGTACTAAAAGTCATCAGCATATACATAATTATATTGTTTTTATCTCTCATATTCCCGTATAGTATTACCATAAACAACGCATTACCATTCCAAAAATTTTTGTAGCTGTAGCATAAATGGAATTATTTCAGCTTTAATTTTTTTTTTGGATTTCTGGAATTCGCAAACAAGTACAAGGTTTTATTTTATTAAACACTGTTTTTGGATCCAGAAAATTTGTAGGAATATGGTATGTGGTTTTACTACTGTTTGCGAATTTCGAAGACCTCTATCCATAGGGTATGTGGATATACTAATCACTGTTTTTAGACCAGCAAAATAATTACGTACAGCAGGTATATTGAGTTTACAATTGTGAGCTAGGTGAAAATTGATTTTAGGTGGGACGTGCAGCATAATCGAAACGTTTTAACAATTTTTTTTATACTTTTAGAAGAGATCAACTCTGTGAAGACAAGCTCTAGAAAAAAGTCATGGATAAATAGATGGAGATACCCAGATTTTTGAAATATATTATTTTTTCTAGAGGTAACTTATCCGATCTTTCACTGGATGTTACTTAAAAGAGAAAAAACCGGTTATGACCAGGTTAAAAAGACAACCTGAGAAACTGATTATTGCTAATAAATAAAAATCCGAATTTTAGGTTATAACTGGTAGGCATTTCCCATCTATATAGCTGGAGAAGATATCGAACAAATCAGGCAGTTTAAATACTTGGGTTGTCTACTAAACGAGAGTTGGTACCCCGAAACTGAAACATAGCCAGAATTTCTTTTTTGAAGCTTCCTAAATTTTTGACTGATCGCATGTTGGATTTCAACCTGAGATACAAGATGCTAAAATGTTGCCCTTGGCCTGTTCTCTTGTATGGTATGGAAGTAGGGATATTAAACGCCAGCTGCGTTAACAAACTTAAAGTGTTTGAAATATGGCACCTGCACCGGATGCTTAGAATATCATAGAGGGACAGAGTCAAAAATGTAGTCCTGTAGCGAGGGGGGGGGAAGTACAACGGACTTCTTTATTCAGATGGACATACCCAAGATTTTTTAAGTATTTTAACCCGTAGAACACGCATTTTTAGTTGATCCGGATCTCGCGTCGATAAGATTCTTATAAACAAAGAACTTGAGGAATTACATGACAGCGATTTCTCGCAAAATAAAACATTTTTTTTGTATGTTTTGGGTTATTATAAGCAAAAAATGTTCTTACAAGTTTTTTCGTGGGATGCATAGTTTTCGAGATAAATGCGGTTAAACTTTCAAAAAATCGAAAAATTGCAATTTTTGAACCCGAATAACTTTTGATTAAAAAATAAAATAGCAATTCTGCTTACCGCATTTGAAAGTTCAATTCAAATTATATCGGTTTTGATTATTTTCATTGTTAAAAATGTATTTTTTTATTGTTAAACAAAGTTATAAACACATAGTGCCTGAGTGATGTTTTCAATGATCTCCCATTTAAAATCGAACGAGTATGTAGAGTAGGTACAAGTGCAAGCGAGGCTATTTCTACGTAGAATGCATTAAAACCCATGTATTAGGCACGGGAAACATCATTTGTTTATGGCTTTGTTTAACAATATAAAAATAAATTTTTAGCAATGCAAATAATCAAAACCGATAAAATTTGACTTGAACTTTCAAATGCGGCAAGCAGAGTTGCTATTTTATTTTTTATTCAAAAGTTATTCGGGTTCAAAAATTGCACTTTTTCGATCTTTTGAAAGTTCAACCGCGTTTATTTTGAAAACTATGCATCCTACGAAAAAACTTGAAAGAACATTTTTTGCTTGGAATGATTAAAAAAATACAAAAAAATGTTTTGATTTGCAAACAGCTGTTATTTAATTCCTCAAGTTCTTTGTTTATAACAATCTAATCGACATCCGGATCAACTGTTACCCAAAAAATTCGTGTTCTACGAGTCAAAATACATAAAAAAAATTGTTAAGTCCATCTGAATAAAGGAGGCCGTTGTACCCCCCCCCCTCCCTGGTGACAGGACTAATGAGGAAGTATTCAGAATAGCGGGCTACCAGGATAGGGAACTTTTTTATAACGTAAAGATCAAGAAGATTGCTTACTTAGGAGAATACATACATATTACGAGGAGACCGGTATACTTTTCAGCCACTGGGTGCTCGAAGGAAAGATAGAGAGTTAAAGGTCTCTATGACCCAAATGTGTCAGACCATGGAGTTTAGGGTGTCTACATTGTAAAAATTACGTGAACCTTATCCTCCATGCTATGGCATGCTGGACGAGCCATACAGTCTGTAGTCAACACCCCGAAGTATGAGCGGGAACACAAAGCGTACCAATACTCATACGCTTATGAAACGCACCTGGCGGATCATAAGGGCCTTCACATTTTACTCTTCTTCAACTTGTCTTGAGTGAAATGTCTTTAATCTTTTCTATCAGCCTCTCTTGGCTAACTCTTGTTTTTTTCCGACCCCGAATGGCGATTAGGTTTCCGAAGGCAGACGGGTCACTATATTTCTTTCTACCACAGATTCTTCCCATATACACCTTTTTCCCTCCCCATCTTACCCAACAAAATATGGAGAAAACCAGATGCAAAAAATCCGTAAGTTAAGGTGGAAGCTATCGTGCTAAAAACTGAATGGTCGCACGTCACGTGGCCGCTAACGATGCTCTTGGGACACCGGGCGAAATCCCATTGAAAATTAGCCTTGTTCCTGTACGCGGGGCTCTACAGGAATCGACAACGATCCCCAGCTACTCGTGGGAATAAATATGAATACTCACCAACATGCAAGGCAAGCACGGTGTTTAAATGCCACAAACCCGACCAGTGTAAACCAACCCTATTCAAAGTGCGTCAAAAATATAAACCTCAACATCGCCACATATAATGCTCGGTCGCTCTCTACCGAAGAAAGGTTCGAAGAAATGGAGGAAGAACTTTCAAAAGTGAATTGGGATATTGTGGGTATCAGCGAAGTTAGAAAAAAAGGAGAGAATCTTATCTCACTCCCATCAGGCCATCTGTGGTACTACAAAGGAGAAGAGGAATCGACAGTCGGAGGAGTCGGCTTCTTTGTTCACAAAAGAATTGCGAACAGAATTGTGTCAATAAACCAAATATCAACAAGGGTGGTCTACTTAAACATCAAAATGAGCACCAGATATATCCTAAAGTTCATTCAAGTATACGCACCTACTACAGGCCATTCAGATGAAGAAGTCCAAATATTCTACGACCAAATATCCTGTGCAATCAAGGAAAATCCTGGCCACTTCTTAATAATAGGCGGTGATTTCAACGCCAAAATAGGTACCAAGGAAGACCCCTCTGAAATAATATTGGGAAGTTTTGGAAGCGAAGGCAGAAATGATAGAGGCAAACAACTGTTAACTTTTCTTTTGGAAAACAATCTCTATCAAATGAACAGCTTCTTTAAAAAGAAAAAACACAGAAGATGGACCTGGGAAAGTCCAGATGGAAAAACAAGGAACGAAATCGACTATTTCTTAACAAATAAAAAAGAATTATTTAAAGACGTAAATGTGTTAAACCAGTTCAGCACAAGCAGTGATCACAGGTTAGTAAGAGCTAAAATAACGATATCGATCGAAAAGGAAAGACTCAAAATGATAAATAAGAAACACCCAAAGAAATGGGTAAAACCAACTAATATTCAGGAGTTCGAAAAATATATTAATGATACATTGAAAGATACAACAACAACAGACATTAATATACTGAACAAGCAAATAATCACCACAATACAACAGGCTCAAACTAAATACTGTCCAACAAACCAAAAAGATGAAAAACTAAGTCAACCTACTAAAACCCTTATAGAACTAAGACGACAGATGAAAGGAGATACAAGTTCCAGCAAAGAAGCGCTAAATCAAATAAATAAGACTATCACAAAGTCAATAAGAAAAGACATAAGAAACTACAATGTAGAAAAAACAAAACAAGCAATAGAGCAAAATAAGAACATGAAAGTTTTGAAGAACGTAAGCGTACAAAAAGGAAAAATAGAAATCAACAAACTAAGAAACAGAACTGGAAAAGAAACTACAAACAGAGATGAAATATTAACAATAGTCGAAGAGTTCTACACAGAGTTATACAAATCAAGAAAAAAAGATGACAATGCGCAACCTCCAATTACAGTAAAAACTGGAGTATTAAATCAAGGATCGGATTTAATGCCCGATATAACAAAATCAGAAATCAAAGAGGCTCTGAAGAAAATGAAAAATAATCGAACCCCAGGTGAAGATGGAATAGTATCAGAAGCACTAAAAATTGGAGGAAATATACTACTTGAAAAAATTAAACAACTTTTCAATATCTGCCTTCACAACGCCAATATTCCAACAGACTGGAACAACGCTACTATGATTCTATTACACAAAGCAGGAGACAAAGCCAATTTAGAGAATTACAGACCGATTAGCCTCCTCAGCCATTTATATAAGTTATTTACGCGAATAATAGTTAAGAGAATGGAAAGAAAGTTAGAGACTTATCAACCAAGAGAACAGGCAGGATTCCGAAAAAATTACGGAACAAATGACCATCTACAAAGTATAAAAACCCTGATAGAGAAAGTAGTGGAATACAATAAACCCCTAGTTCTAGTTTTTATCGATTTTCATAAAGCCTTTGATACAGTTGAACTTAGCAAAATATTACAGGCGCTTAAAGAATGCAGGCTAGATTATAGGTATACAAAATTATTACACAAAATATACTTACAGGCAACAACCACTGTCAACTTACATACTAACAGTAATCGCATAAAAATAGAACGGGGGGTTAGACAAGGAGACCCAATGTCACCTAAACTTTTTAATACGGTCTTAGAACATGCTTTCAAGAGTTTGGATTGGATGACAAAGGGAATAAAAATAGATGGAGAATACCTAAACAACTTACGTTTCGCCGATGATATAGTCATAGTAGCTGAGGATCTAGGTATGGCAAGAGAGATGGTACAAGAACTCGTTGTAGCTACAGAAAATGTTGGTTTAAATATAAACATCTCAAAAACAAAAATAATGACAAATTTGGTACCCAACCAGAACATCAGTATTGGTGGGAAGGAAATAGAACTCGTAGATAGATATAAATACCTGGGACATGAAATTACGATTGGCAGGGATAACCAGACTCATGAGCTGAAGAGAAGAATCGGTCTTGGGTGGGCAGCATTTGGAAAACTGAGAGAAACTTTTAAAAGTGAGTTACCCACATGTCTAAAGAGAAAGGTATTCGATCAGTGCGTCCTCCCAGTCTTGACGTACGGATCAGAAACACTTACCTTAACTAAAGCCTCGGCTACCAAACTAAGAGTCACGCAGAGAAGAATGGAGCGGTCAATGTTAGGAATAACTCTGCGAGACAAAATCAGAAACGAAGAAATCAGGAGAAGAACAAAGGTGACTGACGTCATCGAGAGGATAGCCAGGTTGAAGTGGAGATGGGCAGGACACGTAGCCAGAATGACAGATGGGCGATGGACGAAGAGGTTATTGGAATGGAGGCCAAGAGAAGACAAGAGAAGCGTCGGTCGACCGCCTACAAGATGGACTGACGACTTAAGAAAGGTAAATAAAAACTGGACGAGGGCGGCGCAGGATAGATGGGGTTGGAAACGAGGGGAGGAGGCCTATGTTCAGCAGTGGACTTTTGAGGCTGGATGATGAATGACCCAAATAGATTTCATAGCTGCGTAATGTTTGCCAATGAATGGGAATCCACAGCTACGAAATACTTCTCAATGCTGCTAAAAACAGAATAGTTTAATCCTGACTCTGTAACATCTCAACTGCTAAGAGAATGTACAATGGACGCCTACGCAGAAATGCACTTAACCTTAAAAAGAAGTAGGAAATAGAAAGATATTAGGAAATGTTATGCCTGTGCCACAACGAGTACACGGATATTCAAGTTGCAAGTGAAAATTGTAAAATTGCTAAATTTCTAAATACGTATCTGTCCTTGCGATGCACTAAATTATTGCACAGTTAATAAATAACGTCAACAGAATGTAACAACGGTTCAATTATACGTTACGAAGTATATGCACCAAGTTTTACAATTTTAGTGAACCTGACGTAACAACATAAAAACGGTCTAGATTATGGTGCGGTTGCTTCAAATAGAGCGAAGAAATTGTTGATTCGACGTGAACATTGTGCATTTTTAACCATTCTTGCATTTTGCGGTTAGTTAGTAGCAGACACGAGGGAATAAAATTGTCTGTTGCTAAATAAAAAGGCGGATTACTGTGTTTAGGTAGCGAAATATCTAACAATTATAAAATGTAGGGTGTTGCAAATGCAGCGTCCTTCTTGAATTATTCCGTGTAATCCGTGACATACGAACATATCAAGGATTAAAACGGATCTATCTCAAAACGACTATTGCATTCGTTTTCACCACAAATTATCCGCAACCTAAAATATTTTTTTTTTTAAAATAATTAACATATTTAACGATTTGAAACTTATTTTACTTTTTCGTGTCTGGATCCGACTACAGTTTTTCTGCCCAATATCGGCCACGTCTATACCCTTTGTATTTGCGAGCCATAAATCATCGAGGGTGCACTGTGGTGCATACTCTCAGGTGCTCCACGTTCTGTATTTCCCCACATTCACAAAGTGCGTCGTTATCTGTCTTGATGCCCCATTTAATGAGGTTCTGTTTTACAGGGGCAGCACCTCTGCGTATGCGGTTGAGTGTCCACCAGGTTCTCCAGTCCAGGTTCATTCCATTAGGTCGTTTGACGCTGACATTTCTCATAAGCCTTTTCCTTGATTTAAGTCGGCTAGTTCCTAGCGGTTCGTCAAACCCGTATAGTTGGTGCCTTTCATCGAAAGTTTGCCTGAACTTCTCCACATATTGTGAGGCGCATCTACGGTCGTCTGGTGATGCGAATCCAGCTGCCCGGTACAGTAGGGGTAGAGGGGTAGGCTTCATGCAACCGGTCATTATTCTAGATGTTTCATTTAACGCCATGGTGACTGGTTGAGCGTGTCTAGATCTACCCCAAACGGGACAAGCATATTACCCTGTTGAGAAACACAAGGCCTGAGCTGTTGACTTTAAGACCTGATGGTTTGCACCCCACTTGCTCCCTACAAGTTTCCGGAGAAGGTTGTTTCTCGTAGAGACCTTTTGTCTTGTGCTCCGACAGTGGAATTTATACGTTAGTGACCGGTCTAGTATCACTCCAAGATATTTGGGCCTATCAGTATGTTCCAAGCGTTGTCCCTCCCAAGAAACATTCAGTTTAACATGCGCCAGATGGTTGTTGAGATGGAATGCACATACTTGGGTTTGTGTAGGGTTTGGTTTTAATGAGTTTTGTTTGTAGTAAGTTGACATCATATTTAATGCCTCTTCCATTGTCGACTCCACTTGTGTGAGTGTTTTCCCCTTTACGGCGATACCAAGGTCGTCAGCGTAAACAAAACTTTCAGTCTGCGGGTGCATTGGTTGGTCGTTGGTGTAGATGTTAAATAGAGACGGCGCCAGAACGCTTCCTTGAGGTAGGCCATTTTTTGGGTTCTCCATCTGCTCTTCTTTCCATTTAGCACCACGTAGAAGCGTCTATTACACAATAGTGATCTAATGATATTCACCAGGTCATAGTCAAGCACAGTGTTATAGATCTTAGTTAGCAAGGTTCTGTGGTTTATAGTATCATAGGCTGCTGTGAGGTCTATCAAGGCTACTCCCACTATCTCTTTCTGTTCAAATCCCTCCTCTATGTACTCTGTTAGGTTCACCACTTGGCCTGTGCATGATTTACCTGGTCTGAAGCCTGCTTGTTATGGGATTAATTTTGCATCTAATTTTTCCTGGATGCGGTTCAAAATGAGGCGTTCATACAATTTATACAAATGACATAGCAGAGATATCGGACGGTAGCTACCCAGTAGTTCAGGGTCTTTCCCAGGTTTCAGAAGGGCTACTACTTTTTATTTACCCCACAGTTTTGGAATCTGGTAGGTAGAGTGACAGATGTTAAATATATCGGGTACCCATTGTCTCGCTTTTCCCCGAAGTGTTTTATCTGCTCTGTTAGGATTTCGTCCACCCAGGTGATTTTCCATTTTTCATACAGTCAATACCATTTTTGAGCTCTTCGATGGTAAATGGGTTTCGCAAGAGAGTTGTTTCCTAGTCTTGAGTTCTTATGATCTTTGGCGTTTTGCAACGATGGTTTGCTTTGCCATTCAGAAGCAGTTGGTGGGCTATCTGATTTGGCGTTATTGCACATAGCTCTTTCATCTCTGTGGGATCACCATTAAGTTTTTTGATCATATTCCAAGCCTGCTTACTATTGTGCGTCATATCCATTTTACTTAATATCTCGCTCCACCGTTCTTGTCTGGAGGCGCTTAGTATTTGCTGTAGCAAACTTAGCAATAGGTAATATGAAACTAATAATTTGTCAATTAAAATTAAATTATAGTAAGATTTTTCATGCGCTATCTGCTTTCAGACGATAGGTATCATCATGGCAATTGAAATGCATCTTCTTCTTCTTCTTCTTATATTGGGCCTTTTGGCCTGTTCTTAACCGATTTTGAGCTTGCATTCGTAGCTGTCATGTTAACTGCCAGCTATGTCGCCACCTTTTAAAGGGTCTTCCTATTGGTCTCTTGCCTGTTGGCTTCGAATCCCTGGTTATACGAGCTATTTTCTCGCCGTCGATTCTCGTCACATGCTGATTCCACTCTCGTTGTCTCTGTCTTCCCCACCATACTATATCTTGTATGTTATAGATATTTCTTATTCTGTCGTTCCGCGGTATTCTGTCTCTCAGTGTTTTCCCA
Source organism: Diabrotica virgifera virgifera (assembly GCF_917563875.1). NCBI lineage: Eukaryota > Metazoa > Arthropoda > Insecta > Coleoptera > Chrysomelidae > Diabrotica > Diabrotica virgifera. Next base: position 51,250,853 of record NC_065449.1, read on the forward strand.
GTTATTGACCTCAACGTTCTCATTTCTGACGTTCTTAGTATCCTCTTGGTTTCTGCTGTGTCACATCTTGTTTCTATCGCGTACGTCATCATCGGTCTTACACATGATTTGTATATGCGTACTTTCCCTTCCAGCCTCGTATCTTTGCTTCTCCAGATGATATTTCTCAGAGATCCTGACACGTAATTGGCTTTATTTGCTTGCTTTCGGACTCTCTCTTTAACATCTCCATAACTACATATTTTGACTCCCAGATGTTGGAATCTCGAGACTTGTTCAATTAGTTCGTTGTTAATTATTAATTGGCACCTTATGGCTTCACTTGACACTACCACGGAGTTTGTCTTAGCTGCTGATATTTTCATGTTGTAGTTCTTCGCCACTGTTGTAAACACAGAAACACTTCGCCACACAATGTAACAACGGTTCAATTATACGTTACGAAGTATATGCACCAAGTTTTACAATTTTAGTGAACCTGACGTAACAACATAAAAACGGTCTAGTCTAGATTATGGTGCGGTTGCTTCAAAATAGAGCGAAGAAATTGTTGATTCGACGTGAACATTGTGCATTTTTAACCATTCTTGCGTTTTGCGGTTAGTTAGTAGCAGACACGAGGGAATAAAATTGTCTCTTGCTAAATAAAAAGGCGGATTACTGTGTTTAGGCAGCGAAATATCTAACAATTATAAAATGTAGGGTGTTGCAAATGCAGCGTCCGTCTTGATTTATTCCGTGTAATCCGTGACATACGAACATATCAAGGATTAAAACGGATATATTTCAAAACGACTATTGCATTCGTTTTCACCACAAATTATCCGCAACTTAAAATACTTTTTTGGCAAAACAATTAACATGTTTAACTATTTAAAATTCACCAATACAGGGTGATCAACTTCTGTGACTCTCTTCTCTTCTGTGACTTCTGTGATCAAGTCCAATATATCTGTTATTATAAAATATATGAAAAAAAGTTATAGACACCTTTAATGTACACATTTTAAAATTAGTGAGAAATATACAGAGTCCTCCATAACACGGTGCCAAACCAAAGTTATGTTTTTTTAAATGGAACACACTGGTTTCTCTACGTTTTTCTGATTAAAAAGATATAACACTTGTCTAGGGTTATACTGAGTGTTTCAAATTTATGAGCACTTTTATCAAAAAAACATACTGATTTGATCGCCCTGTATGATGATAACAGTATAATATAAACTTATTTTTTTACTGCTGTTGACTGTGAATATTAAAGTAGTTTTGCAACAACGTACAATTTTTTTATCACTACACAAATTGTATACAGGGTAAGTCAAAATGCAAATCAAAGATTTTCTTCAAATTTTTAAATGGAAAACCCTGTATTTTATATTACCATCGAAAAGTTCCTTCATTATACTTGCATATCTTTTAAATATTCCCTACACCTAAAGTTATTAGTTTTCGAGATATTTTAGTTTTATTGTTGATAACTCATAGAGATACGTTTATTACAGTAAATTAATTACCCTTAATATTAGAAACCTCCAATGAGTTTGTTAATGATAATTAAAATTAGACTGCATTTCATTTTTTCTCCAAGTTTATGGTAAATTCTATACAATAACAACAATTTCATATTTACTAACAAAATTGTATTAATTTTCCGCGAAGAAATGGGAACTATAAATTTCTGCAAGTTCTTGTTTAAGGTGGCTTTGAAATAATTGACACAAGAATTATCACATGTAAGATTTTAATTATCTGTACGTTTTTATTTTTGTTATTGATTATAATTGTTTGCAATATTGTTATAATTATCACCTAATAATGAATTTTAGTCGCGAAGAAATGACAGAAATGATATGGATTTTAGGAGAGTGTTTCAAAAACTCATTTGTTGCCACAAGAATTTATAAAGAACGGTGTCCATAGCGTCATAAACCAAATAAGAGAGCATTTGACAACTTATTAGACAGGTTTAATCGTACTGGTTCTGTTTATGGAGCAAAGGAAAAAACAAAAATCATTAGTACGGATGAAAATGAATTAAATGTTTTGCTGCCTGTTACAGAAAATCCTCATACAATTATTCAAAATATTACAAGAGAGCAAAATATAAGTTATGGATCTATCCAAAACATACTTAAGAAAAACAACATGCACCCATATTATATACAACTACATCAGGAACTTCTTGGGGATGATTTCGAACGAAGAGTACAATTTTGTCAATGGTCACAACAGCAAATAGTTATACAGAGAGATTTTTTTGAGTTTGTTCTTTTTGGAGACGAGGCAAGATTACACAAAAATGGTAGCGTAAACAAACACAATTTTCATTATTATTTCACAACCAATCCGTACTGTGCTCAGACACATAGTCAAACGAGATGGTCCTTAAATGTTTGGGGTTAAATCATAGGCAATTTCGTTATAGGTCCTTTTTTCTTTAAGGAATCAGTAAATGATGAGGTTTATTTAAATTTTCTACTGAATCATTTACCTATCCAACTTGAAAATGTACCATTAAACATCCGCCAACATATGTGGTACCTTCACGACGGAGCCCCTGCTCACCACAATGCACTTGTCAACGGTGAACTCGATGAACTATTTCCTGAAAGATGGATAGGAAGAGATGGGCCAGTTCACTGGCCACCCAGATCACCAGAATTAAACGAAGTTTACTTCTTTTTCTCGGGTTATATTAAAGACGTAGTGTATAGGACACCTCCAAAATAGTTGACGATATGAAAATAAGGATTCAAAACTCCTTTCAAAGTGTCACACAACAAAAGCTTACAAACATCAGTAGGTCTTCCGAAACTTTTCTCCAGGCTTGTGTAGACGTTATGGGAAGTCATTTTGAACACCTTTTATAACATAAGAAGTACGTTGAAAATTTTTTTTATTTAATTTAGTTTTTTTAATAAATTTTAATAAACTAAAGTATTGTTATTAATTATTAAGTTATACATGTTGTTATTAACAATAAAACTAAAATATCTCGAAAATTAATAACTTTAGGTATAGAGAATATTTAAAAGATATGTAAGTATAGTGATAGAACTTTTCGATAATAATATAAAATACAGGGTGTTCCATTTAAAATTATGAAAAAAATCTTGTATTTACATTTTGACTTACCCTGTATAAAATTTGTTAGTTATAAAATAATTGTACATTGCTGCAAAACTACTGTAATATTGACAGTCAAAAGCATTAAAAAAATAAGTTTATATTACACCGTTAGAAACATACAGGTCGATCAAACCAGATTTCGAATAAAATAGAGGGTGTTCCAATTAAAAAAAAACATAACTTTGGTTTGGCACCGTGCTATGGAGGACCCTGTATATTTCTCACTAATTTTAAAATGTGTACATTAAAGGTGTCTATAACTTTTATTAACCACTTTTTTTCATACATTGTATAATAACAGATATATTGGATAAAAAAGGGTTCAAGGCAGGTTTTGTTTATATTCGATTCAGAGTCGGACTACCATCTCCATATAGTAACTATTTCAGCATCCTTATGCATCATCAGTGAAGATTATGCAGTCACAACTCTGAAGGGAATACAAACATTCTGCCTCTTTTAAAGCAAACCATCGCGATGCGATGAACCCGCCTTTTGAGACGCAATACAGCGACATCTCTCGTATTACGAGGAAAACGAAAAGCCCTAGATACAAAGTTTACTACTTTTTAAACAATTAGAATAATTGAAATAAAAATATAATAAACAATATTTTAAATCCAAGACTTTTCGTTAATAAACTGCTTTCTGGCTGCATCCCATATCTCCGGATTTTACAATATATAATCACATAGAGACGACGAAATAGGAGAAAGCAAATAGAGGACACTTAGGCCACGCATTTACCTTCTCTTCGTCTAGGAAAAGGACCGAAAGACAGTTTCTAAATACTCACAAATTGAGTAAAAATGAAAAAGATAAAAAAGGGTTCAAGGCAGGTTTTGTTTATATTCGATTCAGAGTCGGACTACCATCTCCATATAGTAACTATTTCAGCATCCTTATGCATCATCAGTGAAGATTATGCAGTCACAACTCTGAAGGGAATACAAACATTCTGCCTCTTTTAAAGCAAACCATCGCGATGCGATGAACCCGCCTTTTGAGACGCAATACAGCGACATCTCTCGTATTACGAGGAAAACGAAAAGCCCTAGATACAAAGTTTACTACTTTTTAAACAATTAGAATAATTGAAATAAAAATATAATAAACAATATTTTAAATCCAAGACTTTTCGTTAATAAACTGCTTTCTGGCTGCATCCCATATCTCCGGATTTTACAATATATAATCACAGAGAGACGACGAAATAGGAGAAAGCAAATAGAGGACACTTAGGCCACGCATTTACCTTCTCTTCGTCTAGGAAAAGGACCGAAAGACAGTTTCTAAATACTCACAAATTGAGTAAAAATGAAAAAGATAAAAAAGGGTTCAAGGCAGGTTTTGTTTATATTCGATTCAGAGTCGGACTACCATCTCGATATAGTAACTATTTCAGCATCCTTATGCATCATCAGTGAAGATTATTCCGGCTCTGAATCGAATATAAACAAAACTTGCCTTGAACCCTTTTTTATCTTTTTCATTTTTACTCAATTTGTGAGTATTTAGAAACTGTCTTTCGGTCCTTTTCCTAGACGAAGAGAAGGTAAATGCGTGGACTAAGTGTCCTCTATTTGCTTTCTCCTATTTCGTCGTCTCTATGTGATTATATATTGTAAAATCCGGAGATATGGGATGCAGCCAGAAAGCAGTTTATTAACGAAAAGTCTTGGATTTAAAATATTGTTTATTATTTTTATTTCAATTATTCTAATTGTTTAAAAAGTAGTAAACTTTGTATCTAGGGCTTTTCGTTTTCCTCGTAATACGAGAGATGTCGCTGTATTGCGTCTCAAAAGGCGGGTTCATCGCATCGCGATGGTTTGCTTTAAAAGAGGCAGAATGTTTGTATTCCCTTCAGAGTTGTGACTGCATAATCTTCACTGATGATGCATAAGGATGCTGAAATAGTTACTATATGGAGATGGTAGTCCGACTCTGAATCGAATATAAACAAAACCTGCTTTGAACCCTTTTTTATCTTTTTCATTTTTACTCAATTTGTGAGTATTTAGAAACTGTCTTTCGGTCCTTTTCCTAGACGAAGAGAAGGTAAATGCGTGGCCTAAGTGTCCTCTTTTTGCTTTCTCCTATTTCGTCGTCTCTATGTGATTATATATTGTAAAATCCGGAGATATGGGATGCAGCCAGAAAGCAGTTTATTAACGAAAAGTCTTGGATTTAAAATATTGTTTATTATATTTTTATTTCAATTATTCGAATTGTTTAAAAAGTAGTAAACTTTGTATCTAGGGCTTTTCGTTTTCCTCGTAATACGAGAGATGTCGCTGTATTGCGTCTCAAAAGGCGGGTTCATCGCATCGCGATGGTTTGCTTTAAAAGAGGCAGAATGTTTGTATTCCCTTCAGAGTTGTGACTGCATAATCTTCACTGATGATGCATAAGGATGCTGAAATAGTTACTATATGGAGATGGTAGTCCGACTCTGAATCGAATATAAACAAAACCTGCCTTGAACCCTTTTTTATCTTTTTCATTTTTACTCAATTTGTGAGTATTTAGAAACTGTCTTTCGGTCCTTTTCCTAGACGAAGAGAAGGTAAATGCGTGGCCTAAGTGTCCTCTATTTGCTTTCTCCTATTTCGTCGTCTCTATGTGATTATATATTGTAAAATCCGGAGATATGGGATGCAGCCAGAAAGCAGTTTATTAACGAAAAGTCTTGGATTTAAAATATTGTTTATTATATTTTTATTTCAATTATTCTAATTGTTTAAAAAGTAGTAAACTTTGTATCTAGGGCTTTTCGTTTTCCTCGTAAGATATATTGGACTTTGTCACAGAAGTTGAACACCCTGTATATATGAAACTAATTTGTCAATTAAAATTAAATTATACTGAAATTTTTCATGCGCTATCTGCCTTCAGATGGTGGGTATCATCATGGCAATTAAAATGCATCTTCTTCTTCTTCTTCTTCTTCATCTTCTTCTTCTTCTTCTTTTTCTCCTTTTTCTACATCTTCTTCTTCTTCTTCTTCTTCTTCTTCTTCTTCTTCTTATACTCGGCCTCTTGGCCTGTTCTTAACCGATTTTGAGCTTGTGTTCGTAGCTGTGATGTTGACTGCCAGCTATCTCGCCACCTTTTAAAGGGCCTTCCTATTGGTCTCTTGCCTGTTGGCTTCGATTCCCTGGCTATACGAGCTATTTTCTCGCTGTCAATTCTCGTCACATGCTGATTCCACTCTCGTCGTCTCTGTCTTCCCCACCGTACTATATCTTGTATGTTACAGATATTTCTTATTCTGTCGTTCGGTATTCTGTCTCTCAGTCTTTTCCCAGTTATTGACCTCAACGTTCTCATTTCTGATGTTCTCAGTATCTTCTTGGTTTCTGCAGTGTCACCTCTTGTTTCAATCGCGTACGTCATCATCGGTCTTACACATAATTTGTATATGCGTACTTTCCCTTCCAGCCTCATATCTTTGCTTCTCCAGATGACATTTCTCAGAGATCCTGACACGTAATTGGCTTTATTTGCTTGCTTTCGGACTCTCTCTTTAACATCTCCATAACTACATATTTTGACTCCCAGATGTCGGAGTCTCGAGACTTGTTCAATTTGTTCGTTGTTAATTATTAATTTGCATCTTATGGGTTCCCTTGACACTACCACGGATTTTGTCATAGCTGTTGATATATTCATGTTGTAGTTCTTCGCCACTGTATTGAAAGTTTGTGCTATTCACTGTAGGTTATCCTCGTTATCGGAGATTAGGATTGAGTCATCAGCATAACAGAGGATTTGTATTTGTTTTTCTGCCATCTTATATCCTTTTCCAATCCGACGCCCTGAAGGGCACTAAGGATTATGAGAAAGAAGAAGAATATCCTTTTCCAGTACCTTTAATGTTTTCTGTTATTTTGTCCATTACTAAATTAAAAAGCAATATGCTCAAGCTATCCTCTTGTCTGATTCCCGAGTTGATTTCTACTTTCGATGTTAGTTAATTCTCGACTTTTATTCTGGTTTTGTTCTTCGTATTAAAGTCTTTAATTATCCTTATCATCTTGTTTGGCTGATTTTTCTCCTTTAGCAATCTTAGCACATCTTCCAATTCTACACAAGCGAAGGCCTTAGTTAGATCTATAAAGCACATAAATTTAGGTTTATTAAATTCCAGTGCTTTCTCAGCAATTTGTCTAGTTATGAATATGGCGTCTATTGTGGACCTTTTTTTCCGAAAACCTTGTTGATCCTAACTAATTGTGTATTCTTCATTTATTTTATTAGCAAGTATTTTTGTTAAAAGTTTAAGAGTTGTGCTTAGCAAGCTGATGGTAAGGTAGCTGCTAGGGTGTTTTCTGTTTCCTCTCTTGTGTATAAGTATTGTTATACTCGTCCTCTACTGGTCTGGTACAGGCTGGCTACATATTATTTCTTGAAAGAGGATCTCTATGTTCTCGATTAAGTTTTTTTCTTCGTATTTTAGGAGCTCATTTGGTATCCCATCGGGTCCTGGGGCCTTTCTGTTTTTTAATCTACGTATGGTATTCCTTATTTCTTCGTTTGGAGAGATAAAGTTAGTAAGAGATAAAGTAACATCATTTTCATTTATTTTTATTATGAATTTTACAAAAAAAGTTATTTTTCATAAAAATATCTGCATGGTCTAATATCTAAGATGCAACCATACATGGGCGCCCATACCAATAGGCAGGGGGGCCGTGTCTAGCTTTTCGGGTGCTTTAAACTATATATGGATATCCAAAGTATACAAAATATAATGTGCAACATTTTCACGTCTGGTTCCCCCCTGAAAATTTTTATATGGGCGCCGGTGCAACCATAGTATATCATATTTTATCAATTTTATTCGAGGTATGTCAAAAAATATGAATTTAGCTCAATAATACCTTGATAGTTCACAATATTTAAATTAGAAGAATATAATAATTGTACATTAAAACATAGTTTTTAATTTTAAACAACTTTTCATAATAGCAATTTTCCATATTATGAATTTACATACGTAAACAAACAAAGTTTTCGTTATGATAATGCTCGCATATTCAGCTTGTTAATTATTAATTTGTTAATAATAAAAATTTTAGTGCGCTCCTGAAGAAGCCGATAACCATTAGCGAAATATAGAGTTTGAGACAATAGAATCGAATTATTTTTTACCGAAAACCTGATATCTCACTTATGTTATAAATCTACATAAGTAATAAAGTTTTATTGCATATTATACATAATAATATAAAATAACAGTAACGTGTCGTAAATCAATAAAAAATTACTTATTTTATAATGAGTATAAAAAAGGATAGACAGATTATGGTTAATTTATTACAACACAAAAAAAATATGAAAAAATACTCTTAATATACATCTGTGAAACTGACATTTTGACCTATGACTGGTATAACAAATTTCCATTTTTGGCAGATAATCTATCACAATTAGATATATAATTATTTAAAAAGACATCTTAAATAAAAAAATATAGCCGGAAGGGCAACTAAATTGTTGCTTTAAAAATATGGTTTAAATTTTTATCGAAAATAAGACTATTATAAAAAACTATTTCTAAAAAGTATATAAAATATACTAACAAAGCCAAAAACTATTTCTAAAAAGTATATAAAATATACTAACAAAGCCAACCAAGCCTAGTAAGATATATCTCGACCCCCTTAAAAACACCCAAACTCGCGAAAACATATCACAGCAGATAAATAGTAAAATGCACAGAATATCAAATATACCAAACGAAAACAGAACTATTAACGAATGTTGGTACGATATTCAAAACTCGATTTTAGATGACGTAAGGGAATCAAACACTTACAATGTTGACAAAAAATGACTGGATGAACCAATAAATTCTAGACCTGATGGAATTTCGACGATAATACAAAAATAGAAATATTATCAAATACCGTGAAATCAACAAACTAATAAAAAGAAAAATTAAACAGGCCAAAGAATCCTGGCTCGAGAATCCATGTAAAGAAATAGAAGACCTCCAAAAAAAGCATGACAATTTCAACCTCCACAAAAAACCTAATAGCCCAGTCGGGATAGCATTTGACCTTGCATTTGGAGCTGCCCCAAATTTTATTTATCTAATCTTTAGGGAGGGTCAATATTAGTATAAATTTAAAATCTCGACTGAATTCCACCGTTGCGTTAGCCGTTATCTTGATTTTAAACGAGAACCGTTTTTGCTCAATATCTCCGCCATTTTCAATTTTTTGACAAAAAGTGTAGAAACTGAAATTGTTGAAAATGTGATTTTCTATAATTTAATTTATTATAATTTTTTTCGTGCGGTCGATATTTTCCGAGTTACGAGGGGAAAATAGTAACAGTTGTAGCATAATTATTGAATTATTAAATTTTCTAGTTTATTACTAGTTTTACAACAAATATATACCTATACAAAAATGAAGCGAATTAAATTTTGTACAATTTTGGTGCCGTTCATTTTTTTGATAAAATCAATATTTAAGGTAGTACGTATGTGGTAAATGTGCGAGCGTAAGACCTGATTGATTTTGTAGCAATTGTTTTTGTTCAATATCTCCGCAATTTTCAACTTTTCGACAAAAAGTGTAAGAACTGAAATTGTTGCAATTACGATTTACTACAATTTTTCGAGAGAACCAGGGGCGGGTCTACAAGGGGGGGAAATAGGAAAATTCCCCTCAACAGGGTCCAAAATGAAAAAAAAAAAAAATGTTGAAACATCACGATAATTTAGCTGACATAAAACTTAAAATATCGACAGACAAATTCAACCAATAAAACCCGCTAGTTAATAAAATTAAGTGAACTTCATGCATATAATGTCTTTTTATGCCTTTTATATACTTAGTTTGGTTGATGTTTCATTGGAAGTTTCAAAAATTGTATAAAATATAATTCTCTTTATTTTTGTTTATGTACAATTATGTCGCAAAGTTAATAATAAATGAGACAATTCAATAATTATGCTTCCCCTCCGCTTCCATTATTGTCCCCCTTAACTCGGAGAATATTGATCGTATAAAAAAATTGTGCCAAAGAAATTGTAGGAAATTGCATTTCCAACAATTTTCTTTCACACTATTTATGTGTAAAAGTTGAAAATGGCGGAGATATTAAGCAACAACAGTTCTCATTTAAAATCAATATGGCGGCTAATGCAACCGCGGAATTCAGTCGAGATTTTAAATTTACACTACTATTGATCTCTCCTAAAGGATAGAATTATAAAATTTGGGGCAGCTCGCAAACAAAATTCAATTCAATAATTATGCTCCCCCCACCACTTTTTACTATTTTCCCATGTAACTCGGAAAATATCAACCGCATGAAAAAAATTGTTAAAAAGAAATTGTAGGAAATTATATTATATTGAACAAAAACATTTGCCATAAAATCAATCCGGTCTTAAGCTCGCGCCATTAACGCATACGTACTACCTTAAAAATATTAATTTTAGCAAAAAAATGATAGAAATCAAAATTATTTAGAATTTAATTCTCTTCATTTTTCTATAGGTACATATCTGTTGTAAAACTAACAATAAACGAGATAATTCAATAATACAATAATTATGCTCCAACTGTCACTATTTTCCCCTCATAACTCGGAAAATATCGACCACACGAAGAAAATTATAATAAATAAAATTATAGAAAATCGCATTTCCAACAATTTTAGTTTCTACACTTTTTGTCAAAAAATTGAAAATGGCGGAGATATTGAGCAAAAACGGTTCTCGTCTAAAATCAAGCTGGCGGCTAACGCAACGGTGGAATTCAGTCGACATTTTAAATTTGGACTAATATTGACCCTCCCTAAAGATTAGAAAAATAAAATTTGGGGCAGCTCCTAATGCAAGGTTAGGCCTGTTATTCGTCTAACCCGACTGGACTATAAATATACCTCCGGAATTAGAAAACAGAAAAATGCTCACGTACTTAAAACCGCAGACGGAAAATTTGTGATCACGAACAACAGTGCAAGGAATGGGAGAGACACATCAGTGACCTTTTTGACGATGCTTCTCGAGAAAATGCTCCAAATACTACCTGTGACAACCAATTAGACAGAGGTCCCAGTATACTGAAGTCAGAAGTCATAAAAGCAACACAAAAATCCAAAAACGATAAAGCACCTGGACCAGATCAAATCACTGTTGAGCTACTTAAACTTTTAGATGAGGAAAACATTACCTACTTGACTACTTTCTTTAACAAAATTTACAACGAAGGAAAAATACCAGATGATTGGTTGGAGTCACTGTTTATAACATAACCAAAGAAAACCAGGCCCACCAAATACAGCGATTTTAGACTAATCAGTTTGATGAGTCACACACTTAAGATACTTTTACGTATTATAGAAAACCGTGTATTCCTTCTGTGCGAAACTAGAATGGGTAATAAGCAATTTGGATTTAGAAATGGTCTAGGAATTAGAGAAGCACTATTTTGTATGCGCGTTCTATTATAAAAAAGTTGTGAATTCCGAAAGAACGTTTATGTTTGTTTCATCGTCTTCGAGAAGGCATTCGACCGAGTACAACATGATACACTTTTCGATTGCCTGCAGGCAGCAGGACTTGACCACTACGATATAAGACTGCTGAAATACTTATATTACAATCAAGTAGCCTCTATCCAAATTGGAGACAGTCTGAACAAAAAAAAACAAAAAAAAAATAAATAAAAAAAAACAAAAACCAAAAATCAAAAATCTTCTATGATGATTGAAGCCTTTCAATTAGATGGTATACCTATCTGAGGAGACAAAAACCTTGCCGACCTTGTCCCTAAAGCCACGAGCCGCCACTGTTGTATTCATGAACCAATTTAACTTTATTTTTATTAAATCTCGCTAATTAATTAAAGTCTCGATTATATTTTTATAATTTAAGAAATATAAATAACATCAGTATTATTTTTTACTTAATTTTTTTTTTATTAACAAAGAAAGTTCCTTATCTTACTTTCATACTTGATAAAACCTTGGAAACAGTTCGTTTCAATAATACTTTTCGTGACAGAAGAAAGTAATAGTGGACTGATTGCAAGTTCAGAATAAATAATTTGCTTCTGACATTGCCGGTTCGGGATTATGAAACTGAATATTAAATAGCTTTTTTTAACAAACATGCAAATTAAATTTTGTTTTTTAGTATTTTTTGCAGTAATATTAAGATATCTGCTTGAATACTAATATAGAGGTAGGAAGTTAAAATATATTTAAATACAGTAGTACCTATGTTATACAAGAATAAAAAACCGCTAAACGCCGTAAAAATGAGTGGCGCATACAATATTCCAGCTACAAAAGAGCTGACGTAAACACATTTTTGATGTTTCGAATTTCCTAAACCTGTTGTCCTATTTAAGGTTTTTTTACCACGTTATAGCCTTATTCATTGAAAATATCGCTGTCATAATATTGTTGCTAGACAGTCAAACTGTCATGGTATACCGGGTGTACGAATCAAACTGTGTTTTTTTCTCAAAGTTCGCATCACCCTGTGGATTATTCTAGAATTTATAAAATATATATATATATATATATATATATATATATATATATATATATATATATATATATATATATATATATATATATATATATATATATATATATAGTGGCTAAACACCCCTTTAGGGGTTACGCCGCTTACGCTCTCTAGATCTATGTTTTGAGGTAGATCAGTCCTCATGTTCGTTATTTAATTTTCTCTGTTATTTTTCTCCACTCTTTCCTGTCTCTGGTTTTCCCTTTCCAATGTCGTATGCCCGCATTGTTGAGATCACTTACTACTTCTTGTAACCATGTAGATCTTGGTCTTCCACGTCTTCTTTTGCCAGCTGGTGTCCATTCCAATATTGAGTATATCGTCGTAGTTGATCCGGATCTCCATATGTGTCCTAGCCATTTTGCTCTTTGCTGTTTTATTTTACATACTATATCCTCCTCAATTTCTTCCAGTAACTCAAGGTTCGTTCTTTGTCTAAATTCATTGTCATTTATTTTTATTGGTCCTAATATTGCTCTTAGTATTTTTCTTTCTTGTATTCTAAGGTTTTCCTCTTGTTTTTTTGTCATGCTAAGAGTTTCGGCTGCATACATCATCGTCGGTCGAATTATTGTTTTGTATACTTTCATTTTTGATTTCTTACTCAATAACTTATTTTTAAGTAATTTTTTATTTGCATGGAAGCTCTTATTTGCTGTAATAATCCTTTCTTTGATTTCGGTTTCTCTTTCTCCATTGTTTGTTATTAATATTCCTAAATATTTAAATTTTTCGACTTCTTCAAAAGTGTATTCTCCTACTCTAACCTTTCTGTTTTCAAAGTTTTTGTCAAATCTCATTATTTTGGTTTTCTCTTGGTTTATTTTTAATACCATTACTTTTCCTTCTGTTACCATTTCGTTTAACATTCGTTCCATTGTTTTTCTATTTTTTGTTATTAGCACAATATCATCAGCGTATGCTATTATTTGTCCTTCTCTCGTTCGGAGGGTGCCTTTGTTGATCTTCCTGACGACGTATTCTAGGGCAAGATTAAACAGAGTTGCTGATAATGAATCTCCTTGTCTCACCCCTTTATTGATGACAAATTCTTCTGTGTCGCCTACTTGAGTTTTTATACTAACTACAGTTCTACTCATTGTCATTTGTATTAATCTTCTTAATTTATGTTGTATTCCCATTTCTTTCAGAGCTACCATTAGTTTTGATCTATTTATTGTATCAAATGCTTGTCGAAAATCTATAAAAAGCAGTTCAATTTCTATTTTATATCCATGAGCTTTTTCCATAATTTGTTTAACTGTATGTATGGCATCTGTTGTAGACTTTCCCTTAACAAATCCGCATTGATAGTGTCCTATGATATTCGTGGTAGCTTCGGTCAGTCTTCGTTGTATTAAGGCGGACATGATTTTATATGCTGTGTTTAATAGCGTCAGTCCTCTGTAGTTTTTACACATCTGTTGATCTCCTTTTTTATGAATCGTGATAATTTGTCCTTTGTACCATTCTTCCGGCATTTTTTCTTCGTCCCATATATCTTTTATTAAATTGTATAATCTATCTTTTAATTCTTCACCACCATATTTTATAAGCTCCATATTGATACAGTCCGATCCTGAGGCTTTACCATTACGGCTGCTATTAATAATTTCCTCAACTTCCTCTTTTGTTGGTATTTGTAGCTGGTTTCCTAACATCATTGTCTCTTCTCCTCTGTTTTCATTTAGGTCTTGATCTTGTTGTTCTGTTAATAATTCTTTAAAATAGTTAGTCCAAATTTCTTTATACTCTTCATCGTTTTCTGATACTTTTCCATTTTTATCTTTTATGCTTTTTATCTTTCCTTATATATATATATATATATATATATATATATATATATATATATATATATATATATATATATATATATATATATATATATGTATATATATATATATATATATATATATATATATATATATATATATATATATATATATATATATATATATATATATATATATATATATATATATATATATATATATATATATATATATATAATCGATAACCCTTCTACCCTAAGGTGTTGGGCATAAAGTCTAAAATATAGTCTGTTTTTATGCTTCGTACACAAACTTCCTCAAATCCTTCTTATTTCTTGCCATTTTCTTCGCTTGTTCTTTAGTGACTCCTCTTTTGTCTAGGATGGCAGCGATTTCATCGTCCCAGGTCTTCATGGGCCTGCCCCTCGGTCTTTTCAGGTTTCTTCTCGCTTCCCAAACTTGTTTTACTGGCCTTCCTTTATCCATCCTAACTATGTGGCCGTACCATCTTAATTGGGCTGCTTCGATTTTCTTCTCTATTGGTTGGACTTTAAGGCGTTCTCTTATTTCCTCATTCCGTATCCTGTCCATCCTGGTCACACCTAGTACTCTTCTTAAATACTTCATTTCCATGCTTTGCAGTTTCTTCTTTAGTCTGGTGGTGAGCGTCCAGCTTTCACATCCAAATGTTAGGATAGGTACGAAAACTGTGTTGTAGATTGTTATCTTGGCTTTTTGGGATACTTCTTTTTTCGATAGAAATGTGCTCTTAATTGCATGGTATATGCGGGCTGCGCTTGCTATTCTGTTGTTTATCTCAGTATCGTGTGCACCCCTACTCTCTATTTGAACTCGCAGGTATTTGAAAGTTTCAACTTGTTCTAGGGTGTCGTTATTGATTTTAATTTTTGTACGTTTATCTGTTTTCCCACATATCATGACTTTAGTTTTACTTTCGTTAATCCTCAGATTACGTTTTTCAAGTTTATCCCTCCATATTTGGAGGTTTCTCTGTAGTGCGGCCTCATCTCTTCCAAACACAACGAGATCATCTGCAAATGCACATTCTGCTATCTGTATCATTTCGAGATTTCTATGTCCAACATATATTTTCGATGTTTCTTCTCTGGTTTCCTTCATTACATCATCTAGAACAATATTGAACAAGATGGGGCCTAGTACACCTCCTTGTCTTAAGCCATCATTAACTATAAACTCGTCCGATTCCATATTATCTATTCTTACTCTATTTCTTGTGTTTTTGTATAGGCTCATAATAGCTTTTCTGAGTTTAGTGTCTACTTCCCTGTTCTATCCTTGGTGTTCTGTCAAATGCTTTTTCTAGATCTATAAAAGCTTGGTGTAGTTCTGTGCTTGTATTTCGCGTATTTTGTATTAGCTGCTTGAGTGTGAAAATATGGTCATGAATGCTTCTTCCCTTCCTGAATCCGCTTTGTGACTGTTCCAGTTTGTGGTCCACTTCTTGTAATAATTTTTTCTCTAGTACTCGTTCGTAGACTTTGGAAGGAATACTCAGGAGGGTTATACCTCTATAATTACTGCAGTCTCGTCTGTCTCCTTTTTTGAAAATGGGTAAAATAATCCCCACTTCCCAGTCTTTTGGGACCTTACTCTCATTCCATGCTTTATTGCAAACTTTTCTGAGCATTTCATTTCCATTTTCTCCCATATTTTTTAGCATTTCCGCGGATATCTTATCATAGCCAGCTGCCTTTCCTCTTTTAAGCTTACATATTATTTCTTTTATTTCATCTGTTGTTATTTCGGTTTGATTTTGGTTTTCAAGTGCATTTTCTTCGGTGTTATCTGATTTATTATTGGAGTCTTCTTGGGTCAAGAGGTTTTCAAAATATTCTCTCCATCTGTTTATGATTCTTTCGTTCTCGCAGAGAATGTGGCCATTTTCATTTTTAATTTGTTTTGGTGTTTGTTGTACCTTCTCTGCTCTTAGACTTCTCAGGGTTTTGTAAAATAATTTTTGATTAGTGTGGTAGTCTTTCTCCATTTTATTGCCAAAGTCCTCCCAGCTCTTCTTTTTCGCTTCCATAACCATGTCTTTTACTTTTGCCCTCTGCTGTTTATATTTTTGATAGCTTTCTGGGCTCTGCTTCCCTAGGTATTTCTTCCACGCTAACTTTTTTAATTTGACCTCTTCTTTTATTTCATTACTCCACCAATTTGTGCACTTCTTGTTTTTATTAATTATAGTCATTCTGCAGACTTGCTTGCCTCCATCTAGGAGTGCTTCTTTAAGTTTTTGCCAAGTTTCTTCTAAGTCATAGTTCTGGTTTAAATGCTTTTGAAGACTATTGTTTACATAGTTTTTGTATTTCTGTGCTATTTTCTTATCTGTTAGCTTATATGACTTAATAGCTGCGTTTGTGAGATTTTTTGGGGTTTTGTCTCTTTTTTTCAGTTTCCTTTGAGTTAGTTTTTGTTCGTTTCCTATACTTGTTCGGGACACTACCAAGTAATGGTCGCTATATATTTCTGCTCCCCTTCGCACTCTGACATCTTTAATATATTGTCTTAGAGATCTGTTCACCAATACATAATCAATAATAGATCTTTCTCCACTGCTTTTAACTTCTCTGGTGAATTTATGCACATCTTTATGCTGAAAAAACGAATTCATTATTAAAAGATCATTCTCTCTGCAAAAGTCTATAATACGTTCTCCATTATTATTTCTTGTTAGTTCTCCATATTGCCCTAGTACATCCGAGGAGTCGTTGTCTTTTATGCCTACTCTACCATTAACATCTCCCATTACTATTGTGTTCCCTTCTGCGCTGTCTATAATCTCTGTCGCCTTTTCCCAAAAAATGTCCTTGGTCTTCGCTCTTTCGGTATCATTTGGTCCGTATATGACAAATATGTTCAGTAGCTTCTTCTCATCGGTTGTCATCCTTATTTTCAGGATCCTTTCGGTGATACATTCCCAATCCTTAATGCTGCTAGTCAAGTTTTTATTAATTAAACAACCAACCCCTTCACTTGCTCTTTCTAATTGCGATACTCCGCTGAGGATTAAAAAATGGCCATTTTCCAGAAACTGTGTGCTCTTGCCCTTTATTTTTGTCTCTGTTATACCTAGTATGTCTATTCGAGCCTTATCAAATTCTTCTGCAAGTTCTGTCTCCTTACCGTTGAGACCTCTTACGTTCCAAGTTCCTATTGTCCATCCTTCGGGTAATTTGGTCTTTTCAGTTGCAGTTGTTTCTATACTTTTGATCTTGTTGTTTGCAGCTGTTCTGTGTATTTGTAAGCATTTCTCATCATTCTTACAGTTTAAGTTTCTATCCTGATCGTTGCATATTGATTTATTTCTACTCGTGTCCTTGTTCATTGCCTGTTCTATTATCGTTTGTCCATTGGCGCTTTTTATTAGTTTTTTGATTTTTCTATCTTATCTTCTTTATTATTCCATTTCCATTCTTCATTATTTACCCAGAGTTTATTTGTACCAATTTTTACCTCATTACCTTTATCTCTCTCCTCTCGTGCGATCATCCGGATAGTTTTTTGTATTTCTCTTTCTCTCATTGTGGTGTCATTGTTGATATATATTTTTTCTTCCTTGTAATTTTTTAGCTTGGACTTATTCTTCATGACTTTGATTTTGTCTTCCTGGTCTTCTAGTTCAATCAGACAGGTTTTTGTTCCCAACTTGTATGCATTTTTTATTTTGACCTCAATTTCCATATGTCCTTTGAACAAATTCAGCATCGCCTCTTTTATTGCTCCTTGTTCATAGGTGTCTATTGTTAATCCATTCATTACTACGTTGTTCTTCCTCCGTTGTTTTTCCATAAATTCCATTTATAAAATACTGAAATTAAAACCTAACTATAACCTCAGGTTTTATTAACATTTTGTCTTTCGATTCATTC
Organism: Diabrotica virgifera virgifera; assembly: GCF_917563875.1. Classification (NCBI taxonomy): domain Eukaryota; kingdom Metazoa; phylum Arthropoda; class Insecta; order Coleoptera; family Chrysomelidae; genus Diabrotica; species Diabrotica virgifera. The sequence continues at coordinate 51,269,230 of NC_065449.1, forward strand.
GCTTATATTGGATAATAAAAAAGTTGGGTACTTTAACAGCTGGCCATGTTCGTTATCAGTACAGGATGTTTCTAAATAAGTGCGACAAACTTTAAGGGTTAATTTTACATGAGAAAATAATGACAATTTGCTTTATAATCATAGGTCCGCAAACGGTTCGTTTCCGAGATACGAGATACGGGATGTTCAATGTTTTTTTTTTCAAACTGACGATTTATTTATTGCTTTAAAACCAGTTGAGATATAAAAATCAAATTTGGTAGGTTTTAAGACGTAGTTATTGCACATTTTTTGACATACAATTAAGAATTTACTATTCACCATTGGCGCGTAAACGGGTATTATGACCGATTATATTACCCGTACGCACGCCAATGGTGAATATACAATTTTTAATTGTATGTTAAAAAATGTGCAATAACCACGTCTTAAAATCCACCAAATTTGATTTGTATACTGGTTTTAAAGCAATAAATAAATCGTCAGTTTGAAAAAAAAAGCATTGAACATCCCGTATCTCGTATCTCGGAAACGAACCGTTTGCGAACCTATGATTATAAAGCAAATTGTCATTATTTTCTCATGTAAAATTAACCCTTAAAGTTTGTCGCACTTATTTAGAAACATCCTGTACTGATAACGAACATGGCCAGCTGCTAATTGTCAATTAGTTGAAAATCGTACAATTTTGTAAGTTTGATTTTCTTTTTCTTAACCTATAAAATAAAACTTATCTTTTGCGGTTTTGCAAATCACTTCATTAAAAGTTGACGTTATATCAAGAATAATAAGATCTTGTGCACTAAGATGGGTATACTGGGCTCTTAAAATAAAAGGTAAAAATGAGGATATTTTTGATCCTTTCGAGGGGCATATCTCACGCTCACATTTACTTAGAGGCCTAAAAAAATTGCTAAAGGCTACTTTTTAAAGGTTCAATAAAAATATTCAAAAATTGATAGTTCGCGAAATTTACATCCGATAAAAAAAACTGAAAAACACGTGTTCAATATTTTTCAAAAATCTATCGAATGACATCAATCACGACGTCTGAACCCCACCACTTGGAGGTGGGGTTGGGGACAATTTTGAAATCTTAAAGAGGAACCACCATTTTTTGTTGCCTTATACAAAAATAAGTAATCTTTATAATATAAGCCAATGTGGAATTTCAAAACAACTATAAATAAAAAAAAAACAAACAGATTTGGATTTTTACAAAGAATTGAACAAAAGGTTTTGTGGTTGTTTTGTTTCTTGTATAAAAAGATCATATTATGAACAGCTTTCTTGTTTATAAAAATATTTATATTTATGTGCTGATGCATCCTTTTAACTAAAAAGAGTTTGACCTTTATTTATATTTTTTCTTTTTCCACTAATTCAGAATGCCATTAAAAAAACGCTATTGTGTTTTATGGGATTTCTTGAGAAACACATGGCAAACATTCACAAAATAACAGTTTTAATAGTAATGACCCCTTATAATGGTCAAGGTGAACAAAACCGCAACATTTAGGTGCTAATGGTTTGGCAAAAACTTGTTTTTAATATTAATTCAGATCAATACCGAATTATTAAATCAATCAATGATTGACATTTTGATTACTAATAGCTGGATATATGTGTTTTCTACAGAGTGTAGCATAAATATATAAGTAAAAGCTTTAAAAATAAAAAAAAGTATTAAGTTTGTTGAGCCGCAAAATAGAATGTGTTTAACCCTAGAGTAGCCGCGCCATGAGAAAAAATCTCACATTTTATCTTTTTCCGTGATAACATGATGAAAAATTTTTCAAAATTGCTTTCCACTCGTAAGTGCGTCGAGGAGGATCATAGTAATGCGTGGATATTTTTTTTTTATTTTTTTTTACCTCGACACCGTAATGTACAAGAGGACGGCTTAAGTAAGTATTTTTTTTATTTTTTGTATTTTTTTTATTTTTTTTATTTTTTTATTTTTTTTTTGTGGAATCTATGGCTTTGGTGAGAACCAATTAGCTTTAAAATTGTAGAGATAGGTATTTTTAATATAACAAGTAAATAAAATATTATAAAATAGATTTTTTTTTAAATTCGTATTTAAATTTGTATTGCGAGATTTTTCTCTACGCGCGACTATCTACGTGACAGAAGTGAGCGCGATTGCAAGTATTTTTGTTTATAACTTTTTGTACTTACATAACATTAATCTAAAAATTGTTACAGATACTGCATGCTGTTTTGGTTTCGGTTTTATATTAGTTATTTATTGAATAGGAATAATTTTAATACATACACAAGACTAAGTTATTTCTAATTAAAAAAATTGAGGGATTTCTGAAATTTAAGAAAACCAAAAATGTCTCTGACAATGAAAGTTAGGTATAGACCTCGCTTCGTAATAATGAAATAGTATCATAAATTCTATATTTTGAAAAAAATAAAATATAGGATTGTATCTATACCTATTTAGGGCCGACGTAGCGCAGGTGGTAGCGTGCTTGCCTCGCATGCCGGTGGTCCGGATAGTGCGGCAGATTGGTGCAAATATTATTAAGAATTGCACATTTAATGATACAAGCATATAATTTGGTCCAAATATACTGCACATATAGAGGTTCAAATTTAGATATGAGGCCATCTCAGATTTTGCCTTTTACAAAAATGGCGGTCATTCAAAATGGGCGAATATACGTATGTGACTAATAGCACGATATCTTTTGAATGGAAAGTCCGATTTTAACCAAATTTGGTATATAGGTTCTTTTTGTGATTTACAAGATCGTTGTCGTGAACTGGAAGAATCGGTTTACTAGAAGTTGTGTTTTCCTGGTTTTTTATGTAAAACCATTTTATATTATGTAAATAATATATTTCCAATTTTTTCACCCTGTATATAGTATTTTTTCAAAATTGTAATACCACCATTGAAAAGAGCGTAAGAATATGTTTTAGGAAATATTTTGAACTTTTTAGTTATGTGAATTACCATTTAATAAATGCATAACGTATCTGCACATGTACCTATGTGTGGCAGATGCGTGCAAATATTATAAGAATTATTGTGAATTTAATAGTAGAAGCATATAATTTGGACCACATATACTACACATACAAAAGTTTAAATTTAGATATGAGACCATCTCAGATTTTGTCTTTTACAAAAATGGCGAGCATTCAAAATGGTGGCAATATGTGACTAATAGCACGATAACTTTTGAACGAAAAGTCCGATTTCAGCCAAATTTGGCATCCAGGTTCTTTTTTTATGGATAAGATTGAAGTCCTGAACCGGAAGAATCGGCTTACCAGAAGTTGTGTTTTTACTATTTCTTATGTAAAAATATGTTGGTTTTTTTTCAATTTTTTCACCCTTTATATATTAATTTTTCAAAAAGGTAATACCGCCATTGAAAAGAGTGTAATAGTGTATTAAGTATGGAGAACGGTAAGGGTTTTATACCGATCGAAGACAATTGTTTGGAGGAGGAGCGGAGCGACGACTTCAATTATTGTCTGAGATCGGTTACGCTTAACGTTTGACATGCTTATAACGTTTTTTGCACGATTGATACCATTATAAATTATAAAATTGAACATTTTCGTCATATTGACTAGTGTCATTCATTTTATCAAGATAGATACTTTGGTTGTTAGGTAGTAACTAGGGTGCATAACAACAATGGAGAATTGAGTTTTTATTTAGTTGTCAATAATTTTAAGTACAGTTTTGATTATTATAAATTAAAATATGAGCGAAAGTGAATTTGAAGAAATTGAACGGGCTTGGGAAGAAGGGTGTTCCGCAATTATTCCCGAAAAATCCAAAATCCGTTATCAAAATACCTACCAAGTTTTAAAAAATGGTGCGAAGGCAAGAATTTAAGAATCGAAGAAAAGACTCTATTGGCATATTTCGTTCAAAGACACATGCAGTTGAAAGCTCCTGGAAGCCTCTGGGCAGAATATTCAATGATTAAATCCACCGTTTTTCTTTATGATGGCATTGATATTTCCAAGTTTTCAACTTTGATCGCGTATTTGAAGAGAAAAAATGTTGGCTATAGGCCTAAGAAAGCGAGCATTTTTACACGGGAGCAATTTGAAAAATTTTTGATGGAAGCACCGGATGAAGAATTTCTAGTTCACAAGGTAATGTAAGCTTGTTTAGGTAAAAGAAATACTCTAATGAACATTTTTTCATAATTTGTAGGTCGCAATGATATTGGGAATATCTGGTGCCTGTAGAAGAGAAGAATTATATAATATTACTATGAATGACATCCAACAAACTGATGGTTTAATAATTGTAAAAGTACCCAATACAAAAACGAACATCCAGCGTACTTTTACAGTCGTTAATAAACCAGACGATAAAATTCCATATTTAGAAATTCTGCAAAAGTATATAAAACTTCGTCCATTACAAGTAAAATCAAATCATTTGTTCTTAAGATACGCCAAAGGAAAATGTTGTGCTCAAGTAATAGGGAAAGGGACAATCGGGGGCTGGCCTTCTCAAATTGCCAAATTCTTAAATTTGCCTAATCCCGAGAACTATACTGGCCATTCGTTCAGGAGGACATCAGCAACGCTTTTGGCTAATAAAGGTGTTGATGTCCTCGGATTAAAGCGTCATGGAGGTTGGCGTTCATCGACAGTGGCAGAAAGCTATGTAGAAGATTCTCTTCAAAATAAAATAGATTTTGCCGAGAAAATACTGTGCAATACTAGTAATACTACTAATGTATGCGATTCTGCAGGAGTTTCTGTTAGAAGTGAAACCACAGCCCAAACAAGTGGCATTTCATTAATAATTTAACAAATTGTACCATAAGTTTCAATATTAATAAATAATTCGTTAGTTTTCTTTATTCTTTCAAAAAATAAATTAAAATTAAGAGATTTTTTAACTCGACGGTAAGTGAATTACTTACCGTCCAGTTGGAGTACTTACCGTCGAGTTGGATTACTTACCGTCGAGTTGCTAATAAATGTCACCTACTGACGTAAAATCTGTCAAGGTAAACAGTCAAAAATGATCAATCGTGCAAAAAAATATTTTTTAGGAAAGATTTTGAAATTTTTAATTATGGTAATTACCATTTAATAAATGCATAACGTATCTTCACATGTACCTATTACCTATGTGCCAGATTCATTTTGAATGCCCGCCATTTTTGTAAAAAAAAACAAAATCTGAGATGGCCTCATATCTAAATTTGAATCTTTGTGTGTGTAGTGTGTGTGGTCCAAATTATATGATTTTATCATTAAATGCACAATAATTCTTATATTATTTGCACGAATCGGCTGCACATGGGTGAATATGTACATGTGAAAATACGTTATGCATTTATTAATTGGTAATTAACATAACTAAAGAGTTCAAAATATTTCCTAAAAAATGCTTTTACGCCCTTTTTAACGTCGGTATTAACTTTTTGTAAAAATTAATATATATAGGGTGAAAGAATTGGTAAAAAACAACATGATTTTACATAAAAATCGGTAAAAAACAACTTCTGGTAAATCGATTCTTCCGGTTCAAGACCTTGGTCTTACACATCAAAAGAAGAACATATATACCAAATTTTGGTAAAATCGGAAATTTCGTTCAAAAGTTATCGTGCTATTAGTCACATATGTATAGTCGCCATTTTGAATGCCCGCCATTTTTGTAAAATTTAGAATCTGAAATGGCCTTATATCTTAATTTGAACCTTGATGTGCTTAGTACATGTGGTCCAAATTATATCCTTCTACCATTAAATGCACAATATTTCTTATAATATTGGCACGAATCTGCCACACATAGGTACATGTGAAGATACGTTATGCATTTATTAAATGGTAATTAACATAACTAAAAAGATCAAAATATTTTCACTAGTAATACCACTAGAGGTCAAATTATTTCCGGAAATTTTTTTGAGATCATGAATATTTTGAAAATTTCCCGAGTCGCAGACGAGGGAAATTTTCTAAAAATATTCATAATCAAAAAAAAATTTCCGGATATTAATTTGACTTCGCGTGGTATTCGGTAAGAAAATTCCACACCAAATTTGCATTTGAAAATCCAAAGCTGCATGAACAGATTAATAGCGCGCCATAGCTTTGTCAGCAATTATTTAGGCTTTTAAATTCGTAATTTCTACTCATTGTAGTTGCATGGGAATACCATTTCAAGATAGAAAATAGTATATTCTTCAATTTTACATAAGTTTTGAGTAACTACAAGTGATAGAAAATGAATCAAAACTAAATTATGTAAACAAATAAAAACCAGTCTGTCAAAAATTTTCTGTTATTGTAAACGTCAAAAAATTTCCACTATAATTCGCTGTTGGGTACCCCACGAGCAAAAAATTTCCGATAAAATACCTCCGTTGCCATGGTGATCTGTCAAAATAACGTATTTTGATTGGTTCAAAATTACAGGTGTGGAATTTTCTACAAAATATTTTTACGCTCTTTTCAATTGCGGTATTATCTTTTTGAAAAATTAATATATACAGAGGGAAAAAATTGAAAAAAAAAACATATTTTTACATAAACAACCAGTAAAAACACAACTTCTGGTAAACCGATTCTTCTGGTTCACCACATCCATCTTATAAATCAAAAAGAGAACCTATATACCAAATTTGGTTGAAATCGGGCTTTTCGTTCAAAACTCATGATACTATTAAACATATATGTATAGCCGCCATTTTGAATGCCCGCCATTTTTGTAAAAGGCAAAATCTGAAATGGCCTCATATCTACATTTAAATCTTTATATGTGTAGTATATGTGGTCCAAATTATATGCTTGTATCATTAAATGTGCAATTGTTTCATATATCGGCCGCACTAGGAGTTCAAATCCTACCGCCGGCAAGAACAACTAGACATTTTTAAAAATGTCTATAGGCCCCAGGTCGACTCAGCCTGAATAAAATGAGTACCTTGGGTAAAACCAGGGGTAATAATAGGCGGTTGAAGCGTAGCACTGGCCCCATTACCTTCCTTGTATACCGTAGGCCCTAGATAGAGCAAACTACCCTGCTATACTCCCAAAGCCGCGTGCGGTATAAAACGGGAGACTATTATTATTATCTATAACTATTTAAAAAATATGACAAAGTCGTAATGTAGTTCACCCCGTATACGAATATTTATAAAAGATTTCTGTTAACTTAATAAATAAGATAATTAGAATTCGTCTAATTATCCGAGCCTGGAGAATAGCACTGCCTACATTTTTTTTTAAATATCTTTTTTGGATGTTCTTTACCACAACGGATTTAATGACAAATCTCGCCCTAAAAACTCACCCTGTATATAAATAATTCAAATTTAGTACACTGCGGTGGAAAAAAATCAATCGACTAAATATTTGGTCATGTTTGATGTTTTGAATTTCCTAAACCTGTTGTCCGATTTAGGTGATTTTTTACCACATTATAGCCTTATCCATTGATAATATCGATGTAATAATATTGTTGATAGACAGTCAAACTGTCATTGTATACCGGGTGTACGAATCAAACTGTGTTTTTTTCTCAAAGTTCGCAACACCCCGTGGAATATTCTAGCATTTGGAAAACACTGAAATTAAAACAAAATTGTAGCCATAGTTTTTCTTAACATTCTGTTTTTTAATTCACCCGCTTATATTGGAAAATACAAAGGTTAGGTACTTTAATAACTGGCCATGTTCGTCATCAGTACAGGGTGTTTCTAAATAAGTGCGACAAACTTTAAGGGGTGACTTTACATGAGAAAATAATGACAATTTGGTTTATAATCATACGTCCGCAAACGCTTCGTTTCCGAAATACGGGATGTTCAATTTTTTTTACCAAGTGACGATTTATTTATTGCTTTAAAACCAGTTGAGATATGCAAATCAAATTCGGTGGGTTTTAAGACGTAGTTATTGCACATTTTTTGACATACAATTAAGAATTTTATATTCACCATTGTCGGGCGTACGGGTAATATTATTGGTCATAATACCCGTTTGCGCGCCAATGGTGAATATTAAATTCTTAATTGTATGTTAAAAAATGTACAATAACTACGTCTTAAAACCCATCAAATTTGATTTCCATATATCCACTGGTTTTAAAGCAATAAGTAAATAATCAGAGTTGTTCTGAAGCTATTTTCTTGTGGCATTTTTACAATTTTAACTATTTATAATGGGAAATAAGCCACAATATTATTAAAAAGTGATTTTTCTGAAATGATAAAAATTCTACGTCGAAACGTTAATAAAAATCATTTTTTAATAATATTGTGGCTTATTTCCCATTATAAATAGTTAAAATGATCCCTTTGTAAAAAAAATTGAACATCCCGTATCTCGGAAACGAAGCGTTTGCGGACATATGATTATAAAGCAAATTGTCCTTTTCTCATGTACAATTATCCCTTAAAGTTTTGCGAAAATATTTTTTTCTACGAGCGTGCAAAAATGTCTACTTTCGCGCACGCATTTGAGTTTAGAAAGTTTCACTTTTCCGCATGCGTGTTACTTTTCCGCACGCGTGTTACTTTTCCGCATGCGGTTTTTACTTTTCCGCACGCGTGTTAATTTAGATATGTTAATATGGCCTTAAAGTAATTATAATACATGCAATAAACTAATATTTAGATATTATTTACTAATTTATTTCAAATATATCTTATTGTGTTCCTGTTTTAATGAAATTAACGCGACAATTCGATGAAATAAAATTATTTTGACATAATATTCGAAAGTCAAATCGGTAGACAATAACAGTCGTTTTGAATCATTGTTATGGAAACCAAGATTGTCGTCATGCTAACTAATTATATTGAAAGTTTGGTTTTGACAACCTAGTCAAAGAATTAATTTGTGTATTTATTTTCATATTGATTAAATTAATTGATTAAGATTTGGTAATTTTTTAAAGACTCTTAGAAAAAATATTGTTCCTAACTCTTGCAGAAAGTCTCTTTTCCGTACTCGACTGCTTGCCGAACTCTCGCTTCGCGTCGTTCGGCAAACTGCAGTCGCGTGCGGAAAAGAATGACTTTCTGCACTTGTTAGGAAAATAACTATAGAACACCCTACTGATGACGAACATGGTCAGTTGTTAAAGTACCTAACTTTTTTATTATCCAACATAAGCCAATGAATCGAAAGACAAAATGTTAAGAAAGTCTGAGGCTATAGTTGGCTTTTAGTTTCAGTATTTTATACATGCCAGAATAGTCCACAGGGTGATGCAAACTTTGAGAAAAAAACACAGTTTGATTCGTACACCTGGTATACAATGACAGTTTGACTGTCTAGCAACAATATTATTACAGCGATATTGCCAATGAATAAGGCTATAACGTGGTAAAAAATCACTTAAATCGGACAATAGGTTTAGGAAACTTGAAACATCAAAAATTACCAAATTTTAAGTGGATCGATATTTTTGCACCGCAGTGTATTATATAATTGACATTTGAAAAACAGGCGCCGTAGTTCAAATCCAGAATATCTAGCCACAAATATAACGAAACAACAATGAACCTACAATGGAACATGGACGAAATGCAGAATACAGAGAAACGTCAGAAACATAAAGAACAACTTGAACAAACCTTGAACTCTGAAACAGTTTACAATGATATATAAGAGCTGTGGGAAACGACTGCCTAAATAATAACCAAGACAACAGCCGACAAGATCTTTGGAAGGAGTAGGCAGAAGAGGGCAAAAACATGGTATGACGAGGAATGTCGGAAACAGCTGAAAAAAAAAGACAAACAGTAAGGAAGATATGGATACAAGTACAAACAGACAAAAGTAAAAAGGAATACGACGACTGCCGAAAAGAAACAAGAAAAATGATACGCGCAAAGAAAAGAAACTATGAACAACAAAAATATAAAGCTATGGAGAGAGATCGACCCAAACCAGAAGAGGACATAGAACCAATTATATCCATACACTGAGAGACAATCAAGGTCATATGATAAATCGTCGATAAAGAACCAACAAAAGAATGGAAAGAGTATTTCAGGGACCTTCTAAACATCATACAGGAAGAACAGCACAAAGAGGAGATCTATATCACAGCGGACATGCTTGTCGAAAGTCCCTCTTTTGAAGAAACTCAAAAGGGTTAAATAAGCTGAAAAATCACAAAGCGCCGGGTACGGACGAGATACCAGCAAAACTTCTGAAAGATGGTGGAGACGCACTACATCGCCAAATCCACCACTTAATATCACAAATATTGTTAGAAGAAAGGATACCAGCAAGGTGGAAGGAAAACATAATAGTGCCCATCCACAAAAAGGGGATAAAACAAAATGCGCGAATTATAGAGGAATATAAGGTTCGTAAAAGATATGGAGAGAGTACATAAGTGGTTGGGAGGAATTTGAATGGTTGGAGACAAAGGATTGCTTGGAAAAACACTGGGACTAGTAAAAGAATTTAAATATATTGTTTTGGTATCGCACGTTAAACGTAGAAATGAAAACTAAGTGGGACTAAGAATAGAGTTTTAAGAAGTGAATAGAAGGAGAGGTACAGAAAAATCGACTAGAAGATGTCTGTGTAGCAGAGGACTTGAGAGAGGAAGGTTTAGGTGAAGAAGACACGATGAACAGAAATTCTTGATGAATAAGAGTAAGGAACGGCCATTTTTTAAAAAGGGAAAACTGAGAAAAATTAATATAAATTTTAACGTTGAGATGAGAAATAATAAATTCAAGGTAGGTGTATAAAAGGTGTTAGTAAATAAGTATAAAAAACTTTAAGGAATAATTTTACATGAAAAAATAATGGCAGTTTGCTCTATAAACGTATGCCCTTAAATGCTTTGTTTCCGAGATACAGGGTGTTGAAATTTTTATTTCAAACTGCCAGTTTTGTTATTGCTCTAAGACCGGTTGAGATATGAAAATTACATTGGGTGAGTTTTAAGAGGTAGTTATTATGCATTTTTTGGCAAACAAATTACAATTTTATATTTATCATTGGCGGGCCTACGGGTAATGATCTGAATTTTTTTAAAGAAAAAATGGTACGCGACGGAGATATTTCAAATTAAAAATTATTTTTGTATTCCACGTTTAATTTACAAAAAAGAACCTTTCTTGTATTTTTTTTTCATATGGTTCACAGTTTTTTTGCGAAAAAAATAAAACATGTTCCAGCGTATTTTTCATTTCTTAATACATTATCAAGAACTCTCCAATATAAGGTATAATATATAAATACCAAAGTAGAACAATAACAAAAAATATTACTAAAAAGATTTTAACTAGGTGCATAGCTACAACAAATGTTCAAAACTACCGCCTTTAAAGGTGACAAGATAATTTTATATTCACCATTGGCGCTCGTACAGGTAATAGTTTGAATTTTTTAAAGAACAAAATAGGATGCCACTGAGAAACGTCAAATTAAAAATCATTTTTGTATTCCTCGTTTTATTTACGACAAAATATCATTTTTGTCTTTTTTCACATGCTGCGCAGTTTTTAATATAAAAAATAAAACATCTTAACGCTTACAAATTATTCGAGGTAGATTCCATATGCATAGAAACTTACTTCAAATACTTTGTAAACGTTAAGATATTTTATTTTTTTGCATAAAAACGGCGCCTCATATGAAAAAAAAACGAAAACGATTTTTTGTCGTAAATTGAACGAAGAATTCAAAAATGGTTTTTAATTTGACATATCTTAGTGGCATATTATTTTTTTCTTTGAAAAATTCGGGCCATTAACCGTACGCGCGCCAATGGTGAATATAAAATTACTCTGTCACCTCTAAAGGAAGTAATTTTGAACATTTGTTGTAGCCTTGCACGTAGTTAAAATCTTTTTGGAAATATTGTCTGTTATTGTTCTAGTGTGGCATTATTATATTCGACAGTTCTTGATAATGTATTACGAAATGAAAAATACGCGCGAAGATTTTTTATTTTTTTTTTGTATAAAAACGGTGCACCATATGAAAAAAGAGAAGAAAGGTTCTTTATGATAAATTAAACGCGGAATACAAAAATAATTTTTAATTTTAAATATCTCAGTGGCGTACTATCTTTTTTTTGTTTAAAAAAATTCAGACCATTACCCGTAGGCGCGTCGATGATGAATATAAAATTGTTATTTGTTTGCCAAAAATGCGCAATAACTACTTCTTAAAACCCACCAAATTTAATTTTCATAGCTTAAAAGGTCTTAAAGCAATAAAAAAATTCACAGTTTAAAAAAAATTTCAACATCCCGTATCTTGGAAACGAAGCATTTGCGGACATAAGTTTATAGAGCAAACTGTCAATATTTTTTCATATAGAATTACCCCTTAAAGTTTTTCATCCTTATTTACTAACACCCTGTATATAAAATATTTTTTTTTATAAAAAATAATATAAAAACAGAAGGCATGTTTCACTCTGTAACACATTAATACTAATATTAAATCTTAAGATCGAACAACACAAAAAAAATATTTCAAGTTCAATGTACCCATAAACGTGCACGCAGATCAATATTGAATACTACCATCAATCATTTGGAAAGTTCGTTTATTGAATCAGCACAATGTACACATTAGAATTTCAAATGATTCCTAATCATCCGTTAGCAAAATTTACGATCATTCGATTATCTAATCCAATAGTACTTGCATTTGAATACAATACTTGATTTTCCTAACTGTTTTATTAGATAAACCTCCACGACCATGACTAAAGGGGTCAGAAATCTTGAGATAAGTCGAATCCTTTGAGTTATTTAGAGAGGGAAAATTGTTTATGTAACGAATTGACCAATAGAGCCATATGCTTGGTCTACAGTCTACGGTAATGAACCAATCTTCCTCATTTCACAATAGACACTTACTTATGGTTTTATAAGAGTGTTTTAATGTAATATCAGATGCAAAATGTATGTCTAGTGGAATCTGATGTTAAATTTCTAGTCTAAGATGATTTCCGTATTGTGCAAAAACGTAAAAATATATTATAAAGATCAAATTTAACACGTTTGTTGGTATTGTACTCTATTATACAGCTAAAAGAGAAAGTGTTTTTTTATTTAGTTTTCTCTGTATTTTGTTTAATTAAAAAAAATCATCAAAATTTTAACTCTCCCATGGCATGTATTTTCTATAAAAATAAAAAATGGACTGATACAAGAAATCTCTTATGGTCGGAGATATGCAATAATGGCACAACACAAAAACTGGTGTTTAAACAACATTTTTCAAAACAGGTGTTTAAAGTTTGAGTGCCAATAATTATTGTTTTATTTGTTTGTACTCCATGGATTGGGATTTTTGAAAAAAATAAATTTTGGTGCATTTAGGAGAGCGTTAGGTAGCCTTTAATTAATTTTAACACAGACCTCTTAAAATCAACCCTTATTTTGAGTTGTGCCCCTATTGCACATCAACATTTTGTGTGTAACTTTTTGTGTGTGCAACTTTTTAATTGTAATAAATGATGCACGTGGTATTTCAATATTTTCTTTATTTTGGTGTACATTCGATCTGAACTACATAATAAGTAGGGAACGGATTTATATGCGATCAATTTTGATGAAATATGCGCATACATATGCAGTAAAAAATTACGAAATATGCGCAAAATATGCACAAAAATTCAAAAAATGCGCATTTCGAGAAACCACATATTTTCTGTTCTATTCTAGTGGGTTTAATAAATGTTATTATATTATTAAAACAATATTTTTTATATACGCAATTTTTTCATTTTTTTTTACAAAAACTGATATCAATAGTTACTAGTTACTCTAGTTATTTAGAATAAAACAACAATAGGACTACATATTTATCTTCGATTATTATAATTAAATGTGTTTTTCCAAATTATTTACGAGGAAACATTTTCTCTGATCTAGAGATCAAAAGAAAAAGCGAGGAAGAAAGCAATCTTAAAACTCACCATTTTACTACATTCTTTGCAGAATAATTTTGCATTGGTGTAAAGAAACTCAGGATAGGCTCTGATCCAGGAGTAAACCAGGGTAGAATGTACTTTTACACAAAAACTAAACATTCGCATTGACCGACTAAGGTGACTAATTTTACTAATTTACGGTACCTGATTCAAATCACATTTAAATTTCTGTTAGAAAATCGTAAAACGATGGTTAGATGTGTAAATATTCTCTTAAAAATAGGGCATTTAAAGAATCGCCAAAATTATACCTACTAAATGTAATAAAATTAAATAAAATCCGGATTTCCCGGTAAACCAACCTTAACATCATTTTAACATTCTACAATCATTTTACGACAGCAGTACTATTCGCACCGTGTAGATAAAGATCGGGTGTTTTCTAAAGAAAAACAGAAAATACAGTGAATGAGCCGATTTCAGATAGTTATCTAAAAGATACGATAGCATGTACAGGAGAATATTTTGTGTTGAATTAAAGACTTTTAAAATTTTTTTGTTTGGACGAAAGTGTTTTTAAAAAGACACGTAATATGCATGTTTCTTTAAAATATGCAAAATTTAGAAAAGTTCTCAAATATGCGAAATATGCAAGCAATATGCGTTTAGCATAAAATCCGTCCCCTAATAATAAGTGTTTATAGGTATCCACACTCTCACAGTATCTTCCATAATCAATTGGAAATGTGCATGTGCAATGTGCATCTGATCAGTTAGTCATGATAATGCATTTAGTTTTTTTTTAAATCATCTTCAGTCCGTATTCATGACGGCAATCGTTAAGGTATTGCATTACGTTTTGTAAATACCACAGGTTTATAAAAAAAAATTGTGGACTATTTGACAAAACCATATGACTAGGAGATTTTTGGGATCGCTGATCAAGAATCCGGGGTCGGCTGATCTCTATCACGTCAGGTAAAGGTCATTTCAAGGTCAAATCAAGATAAATAGACAATCGCTCTGAAAAAGTGTATTAGGGGGTGTTTGAGGTCGCTGATCGCGAATCCGGGGTGCGCTGACCTCTCTCACGTCTAGCTCAAGGTCATTTCAAGGTCAAATAAAGATAAATCGACACCATCGCTCTGAAAAACTAAATTAGGGGGTTTTTGGGGTCGCTGATCACAAAAAGGGTCCGTTGAGCTATACCACTTCAGATAAAAGTCATTTCAAGGTCAAATCAGTTTTGTGATCAGCGACCTCAAAAAAACCCTAATATACATTTTCAGAACGATTGTGTCCATTTATCTTGATTTGACATTTAAGTGACCTTGAGCTATACGTGAGAGAGGTCAGCGGACCGCGGATTTGTGATCAGCGACCCCAAAAAAGCCCTAATATACTTTTTCAGAGAGATTGTCAATTTATCTTGATTTGACCTTGAAGTGACTACCTGACGTGATAGAGAACAGCGGACACCGGATTCTTGATCAGCGACCCCAAAAACTGCCTAATATACTTTTTCAGAGCGATTGTGTCGATTTATCTTGATTTGACCTTGAAATACCCTTGAGCTAGACGTGAGAGAGTTCGGCGGACCCCGGATTCGTGGTCAGCTTCCTCAGGAACCCCCTATAATACTTTTTCAGAGCGATTGTCGATATATCTTGATTTTACCTTAAAATGACCTTTACCTGGCGTGATAGAGATCAATGGACCCCGGATTCGTGATCAGCGACCCCAAAAACCTCCTGGTCATATGGTTTCGTCAAATAGTCCACAATTTCTGTTTTTTTTTGTAAACCTGTGTAATTGTTTCTTTCCATCATTATTACTGTATCATCTGCAAAACGTAAGATTGGATATTCAAAGTTTCTTCATCAATAGATATAGGTACGTCCAATTGAACCTGAGATTGCTTCTTTAAATACGGTTTCACTATAGACATTGAAGAGTAGTGGAAATATCACCCAATCCTGGTGGAATTGTCTCTGCTTTGATATCTCGGGTATTCTGGTTTTTAACTCCTACCTTGGCATTTTGATTCCAACATAGATTAGATTGATCTAATTTTCATATCATGACTGTCAATTTTTTTGTCTTTTAATAAATTTACAAGCTTTTTATGTTAAAGCCTTTTCAAAGTCTACAAAATATATAAGTAAATCTCCGGATACAATGACATGTTCATGTATCTTTAAGTTAGCACATTCAAGTCGAACTATGCATCTTTTGGGCCATACCATTTCTAAAGTCAAATTAAAGAGTTTTAAGTTAGATACAGCAGAGATAAAAACCCTTCGAAAAATTTATAGTTAGAGCTAGAAGTGCAGATATACGATATTCAAGGTGGACATGAACGGAGATGGCAAGGGATATTCAAGGTGGACAACATTAATACATGGGTAAAAAAAAAGAAGAGTAGAATGGAACAACCACATAAGCCGAATGATAACAAATAAAATAGTAAGGAAGGCGATCCACGGTTTCCCAATAAGAAGACGATCAGTGGAAATACATACTACGAAAACGATGCAATAACAACTTACTGGAGGCACACTGAAAAAACAGATAAAGTCATGTCTACACAAAGAGTTTCTTTCTATCTAAAAACATAACGCGCATAATAGTTCACGTATTGCCCAACATAAGCCAAGTTTTAGACTTATACAGTAAATATTTTTAGACAAAATAACATGTAATTTAGTGTATCTAATAGTACTTGGTCAAATAGCCACTTTAATTGTGATCTGTACCTCGGTACGAAAGTATAGGCTAGTATGTTTAAGATAGTAGTAAGTTTAGGATAAAGAATGATGTTATTGGATGACTCTTTGTCTGTTCTAAAATCAGCTTACATTTCTTCCTATCCTTCGCTTTGGTTTTCCAATTTCGTTCTCTTAACACTAGTAAGTCGTCTTCCACCTGGTCCTCAAATCGTGCTCTGGGCCTGCTTCTTCTCGTCATTCCATCCGGTCTTTGATTATAAATCTGTTCCGGCGGCTCCACCTCATTCATTCTCTCTAAGTGGCTTAGCCACCGCAGTCTGTTTATTGTGATATATCTACCAACACTAACCTCACTATAAAGGCGGAAATGCTCAAAATTAAAGCGTCTACGCCACAAGCCTTCTTCCTGCACGCCTTGATAAATATGTTTGAGGATTTTACGTTCATAACAGCCTAGACATTCTTCATCACTTTTTGTCATCCTCCACATTTCTGACGCGTCAGTGAGTACGTGCTTGATTAGAGTTCTGTATATAAATATTTTCGTTCTTTTTGTTACTATGTTTGATGTTAAAGTTTCTTTAATCCGTAGGGACACGCGCCAACTCGTAACTCTTAATGACAAACTTTTTCAAATCAAAATGTACACCGGCCAATTCGTAACTTTTTTACTACCTGACCCTCCCAACTCACAACTTATACAGGTGAATTCGAAACCATTGTTTAATTCTAATACACCAGTTAGTTAATTTAAAAGGTAAGAAATAAATTTGAACAGTAACGGATTAAGCCAACACGGGGCATATAGCATTATTATGTAAGCGAATGGTTCTTGGTTTGCTTAAAAACATGTGTTTTTACTAATATGTGGTACTAATAAGTACCTATAAAAAAATAAAAATTTAAATCTCTTAATAAAATAATTGAAACAATATTATATGTATAGACAAGGGCGGATCTGTAAAAAAACGTCTATTTGCGGATGTGCGAGGTGTCATTCGGATTTCTGCAGATGAAGTTAGGTGACAACTTCAATAATAATAATTTACTTATGCTCCTTCTCAAATATGCCCGGAACATTATTAAAAAAATTAAAATATTTCGAAAAACATTGATTTTTTTCTACTTTCTTTACATACACTAATACACTTTACAGAATTAAAATCGGATTATCTAAGTGGCCTCAGCACTGTTTTAAAGTTATAAACAATTTTTGGCTTATAAGCAAATACAGTGAGGACGTTTGAGTTGGAATAAATTCATTTTATGGAGAATGGCTCTGGAGATAAATCCCGAAATAGGTCAATTTTTATTTTTTAATTCTAATTTTTGGTATAGATATATCATACTAGTGACGTCATCCATCTGGGCGTAATGACGCAATCGATGATTTTTTTAAATGAGAATAGGGGCCGTGTGATAGCTCATTCGAAAGGCTATTCAATTTTGTATTCACTGATAATAATAAACAATAACATAATTATTTATACAAGGTGCCCAAAAATAAGTTTTTTGATTCAATTTAATTAAGACAAAAAAAAAATAATGTAGGACGGTAATCTATATAATGCAAAATACATTTTACTGCAGTCAGAAAACAGAAAAAAATGTGAATTTGAAAAATAAACATTGCTTTTCGCTTAAATTAAATGTTAAAACTGCTAAGAAGCTGGTGAGTGGCAACTAATATTGAATTAAGTAAAAAACAGTAGTTGTTTATCAAATAAAACTTTTTTTTTCTGTTTTAGGACAACAGTAAAATGTATTTCGAATTAAATAAATTATATACATACATTCTTCTTTTGTCTCAATTTAATTAAAAAAATTTGGGCACCCTGTATAAATATTTATATGTTAAGGTTTATATTAGGAAATTGTTAGGTTTATAATAGGAATTGCATATTCTTTCGAATGAGCTATCATACGACCCCTATTCTCATTTAAAAAATCATTGATTACGTCAGCGTTTCCAAACCGGTGGGCTGTGGTCGTGACCCACTAGTGGGTGGCGGGCAGATTTCAGGTGGTTCCCGGCGTGGCTCTTACAGTAGCTGAGTAGCGTACAATATATCATCATGGGTGAGGGATGGGTTGCGAATATGAAAAAAGATCAGAAGGTGGTCGCCAGACATAAAAGGTTGGGAACCACTGGATTACGTCATCATACCCAGATGGATGACGTCACTAGTTTAATATAATTACGTATTTTTTATGGGAAATAAGCCACAATTTTACTAAAAAAATGAATTTATTAACGTTTCGAAGCCCAAATCGGGTTTCGTTGTCAAAATACAAAATACTATTAGCTTCAGAAATAGCTTCAGAACAACATTAGTTTGATATATATGCCAAAAAATTTATAATTAAAAAAAAGAAAAATCAACCTGTTTCGGATTTATCTCCAGAGTTGCCCATTCTCGAAAAAATATTCCGTCTCAAGCGTCCTCACTGTATTTGTTTATAAGCCAAAGAATTGTTTATAACTTTAAAACAGTGCTGAGGCCGCTTAGATAATCCGATTTTAATTAAGTAAAGTGTATTGGATAGGTAGAGTCCCTCTTTATACGGGACCGTTCAAGTATTACGTAACGCAGGTTGGGGAGGTGGGTCAAAAATCTTAAAAAATTGCGTTACGTAATAGTTAAACGCCCATTACAGTGCGTTATGCAGGGGGGAAGGGGGTCAAAAATCTTCAAAAATCGCGTTACGTAATACTTGAACGCTCCCTATGTAAAAAAATTAGCAAACCTCTAAATGGTCTACTTTTTGTTCAGAAAGATTTTAAAAATTTTGAACTTTTTAAAAAAAAATTAGATTGCAAAATTATTCTGCAAAATCTATCAGGTCCATTTTAATTAAATTTGGTGGGCAATTTAAGTATATTGTAAGGATTTTATAATAGAATTAAGAAGGTTCTAAATGCAACCAAATAATTTAAGACATTTTTAACCAGTCGTGTATCATACAAAATTCAATTATCTTTATTTTATTTCACTACGACTTTGTTCCAAAATGAATCGTTTTAAAGTTATAAGCAATGAAATTAGAAAAAAATCGATGTTTTTCAAAAATTTTTAATATTTCAATTTTTTTATTAATGTTCCGAGCATATTTGAGAAGGATCATAAGTCGATTATAATTATTGAAGTTGTCACCTAACTTTATCCACGTTCACTCATTACGAAATCTGCTACAAGTATTTCAGCCATTTTAACAAAATTTATTTCGACTTTCTCATGTAACTCGTCCAAGAGATAATACATAAATGATAAATAACTTTTACACCACCTTCAAAGAGGGTAATTTATACAGGTACATACCTGGAATACCGGTATTAGATTATCAACATCGTTAGTAATTACTTAGAAAAGTAAGTTAAAAATTCACCGGTACTTGATGGGTTACCGCAAAATTACCTGCGCGCAAGAGTTACCAGTTGGCCTGTAATTAGGATGGGGGATTAAAATAGTTACGAATTCACCGGGACCCATCCATAGTACTTAACCTCTATTTGTTAGATACGTTGGATAATTTCTGCAGTTACTGTATTACCTTGATTCATTTGTAAGCGTAGATATATATGAACTCTCTTACCCTTTCCAAAGTACACTCACCGGCACAAAATTTCGCCACCCAAAATTTTTGATTAAGTTTGACAATCTATAACTTTATTATTTGTACTCCGATTTTCAAGATTCTTACATCAGTTTGTAGGTACATGTACTGGTGTCGTTCGTTATTATTCCGGTAACAACAAATGTTTGCTTAGATGGCATTATACGGGGGTTAATGGAAGCGTTGTAATTTCTCCTAATTTTAAAAAAAGAATGTGTGTGTACTTTGTACGCACGTAAGAAGTTATACTTCTATTATATGATTATATAATTATAAACGAAATTAATATACTTTTTATTTATATTTTATTTAAATATAAAACTAATTTATACTTACTACTTCTCAAACATTTTTATTAAAACAGTGCCAAAAATTAAAATAATAAAAGAATAAAACACACACAAACACATTAAAAATGCCACAAATGATTTCTGAACATTAATTGTCGGAAAATTTTTTAACTAAATACGTATTTTCTGAAAATAAAATTATGTAATAAATATACTTACAATCATAAAATGTATAAAAAAAAATAAAAAAATAAAAGTTTCTATTGGGATTTGAACCAACTTACCAGCGCGGCTGGTATTGGCGTTGTATTGGGGTTCACTCGCATTTTACGCTTCGCCACGGAGACAGTGTGTCATTATGTGCGAAGATCGACTAAATAAACGGATTAAACTTTTGACATTTTTGCATTATGTAAATCAAATTATTTTGATTTTGAATTGAAATGATTTAGAATTGAAAAAATACAACAAAACATAGAGTAAGAAAACAATATATTAGGTGAATATTGATAGAAATTTTGATGGTAATCAAATTATGTAAATAAAAGTATTACATACTATGTATTTTGGTAGGTTCAAATGATAGTTCAAATGATATTACATACTATGTATTTTGGTAGGTACCTATGATACATTTACAATTATTACGTACCTGTTGCTTTAAAAACTATTTAAAAATCACTACAATTATAAACTTTTTTGTTTTGCCATATTGGATAATTTTTGTCATGTCATTTGAACATCCAATCAGAACAAAGTTGTAATGCGACTGCGCCGGGATCAAAGGTTTTAATCCTATTAAAATTCACCCTCTATCGCGCGTAAAGAAGTATAACTTCAAAAATTCTGTGGAAAAATTGGAGGGATGATTTTGTTTTATACTCCTTTTGTGTTATCCTGGAGGTATTACTAAAGTTTAATTTTTTAAAATGATCCGAATATCTCTTTTATTGTAAGACCTGTAAAAAAACTTGCTTTGAAGGTTTATTTCATTAAAATTATCAAGCTCACTAAAATTGACAAAACAAAACATAATTAACAACAAAACAAAACAATTCAATAGCAGGTATGTCCACCTCTTGCAGCAACGTCTGCTCGCAATCTGTTTGGCATCGAATCAAGATGTGTTATCCTTGTCTGGGGAATAGCCCGATATTCCTCTACGAGAGCCATAACTGTACCAAATTTTCTGAAGCATTAGGATGTCGGCGAATAACTTTTTTTTAATTCATCCCATAAATGCCCAATAGGAATGATATCTGGGCTGCTTGCAGGCCATTCTAATCTTACCAATCCAACGTGTATTTTTATGAGTCAATCAGGGTTTTTATTTACAAAAAATGGTGCAGCTCTTACAACAAAAGAGATATTCGGATAATTCAAAAAACAAAATTTTAGTGATGCCTCCGGAATAGTATGACAGGACTATGAAACAAAATCAGCTCTTCCATTTTCCACAGAATTCTTTAAAATTAGGAGAAAATACAATGTTTCCATTCACCCCTGTATAATGCCATGCAAGCAAATTTTTTTGTTATCGGAATAATACCAAACGATGTCAATACATATATACCTACAAACTGCTGCAAGAATCTTCAAAAGCGGAGCACAAATAATACAGTTATAAATTGTCAAACTTAATCAAAAATTTTGGGTGGCAGAAATTTGAGCCGGTGAGTGTATATGTTCCATCCGTTAGATCTTTGGATTTTGCTACTTGCTTATTGTTTGTCAGCTTCTTATATTTTGTTTTACTAGTATTAACGTATAGCTCTATTCTTTTTGCTGCCGCTTCCAATGCCGTGAACGATTGGACCAGGTCTGTCTTTTTTTGCTATTATATGTCATCTGCATACGCTAGTATTTGTATACCCCTATTAATAATACACTCAACTAAACTTATATTGAATCACTATGTATTTGAAACCTACAGCTTTTTGAAGCTATATGTGTAAATCTTTTAGTTGAAACGATAAGAAGAAGAGTTGCCGTGTTCAAGGCCTATAAAGCAGGAGGAAGTTACGGATGAAAAATATACGATTAGAAAAATATCAGATGATTCCATATAAGTTTGGTTGAATGTAGTTCTTCTTGTTATAATTCCAGATTATCCCATTTTAAATAGACGGCAGCATAGGCTATCTTCCTGTCATATACTATGTTCTAAGTGAAAAATAAGACAGTTTTGCCTTCGCATTGCAACTGAATAAAAATGGTATACATTTTTATTTCATTTTATATTGGTTTTACTCCTTTGTGTAACTAGGTCCATTTTCTGTTGGAATTTACCAGCTGAACAGATGGGGTCGTGAATTGTAAGTTTTATGAATTCCCTCTTGTCTTCTTCGCTTCAGCATCCATCTGGCTTGCAATTTTTAGAAGCCATGGAGGTGTTACCAAGAAAATGGTCCAATAAATTTTCAATTAAAAATCTTTTAGGAATATTTTTAGTATTTTTCAATATTTTTGATATTTGTATTAGGTTGAAAATTTTAAAACTTTGATTAACTTAACTATTTTGACTTTGTTTACTGCTGCCCTAAACAGTCCGGTAGTAGTAATAGCCAGGGAGGTAGTGTCAAATTTGACCGGAGCAGTTTAGCATGGCTGCTTTCTTTTTATTTAGTTAGGTATTCCAAAGCTTATTAACAAATGACGTGTCAGCTGGCCCAAAACCGGGGATTTTAGACAAAAAAAGGTAAAATACTAAACTTGATGGAAAAACGCTATAATTTATGTCAAATGTTTATCTACGTGGCTTACAACTCTTAATAGCCTTGCTGACTTCTCTCCTTGCTTTCACTCAAGCAATCCGGGTGCAAATCCTGGCGTTGAACTTTTTTTTGTTTTTAAAATTGACATTTTATTTTGAAAAATATTTATTTTATAATACCACGTTTGTATTATTTATACGAGACAATATAAAAAATCTGTATGTCTTTTATAGAATTATGCATAGAACTTATGAAATAGAACTATGCATTTGATCATAAATATTATGATTAACCTTAATAAGCAAAGTTGTTGTAAATGAACCCCTGAAGCTTCCTGAGTTAGTACGACCAATCTAAGTGAAAAAGGGGGTTGCCCTCCCCACCCCCTCCCGACATTTTTTTATTTTTTGGACAAACTGTTTTTTCTTAATGTAATATGATGTAGAACCAAAAGATACATACAACCCTAATTTTTCACTTTTCCATCACCAATCCCCATTTTTTAATAGGAATCTAAATATTTCCCTGTTCTCTATAATAGGTATAAGTTAAATTATTACTAAATAGCTTTGTCATGTGTCATGAAATATCTCCAGTGGTTACAGCCAATTCCTTCCAAACGCAATATATCCAATAGAAAATAGCTATTGAAAGTGTGCAAATCAATCAAAACACAATAAATCCAGTATTCCGCTGAATAACGCCCTTATTATAAAAATAATTATTTTTCAAAATAAAATGTCAAAAAGACTAAGTTTTCACTCTAATGGCATATAAAACAACATAATGCTATTCTACACCCCACCGGAATGAAAACAATGGGAACCTTCTCTGGTTATACCTCCGAGGCTTCTACAATTTGCAAGCCATACGGATGCTGAGACTAAGGAAGATGAGGGAATTCTACAATTTACAATTCAGGTCCCATCTGCTCAACGCGGTAAAGTTCCAACGAGAATGGTTCCCATCATACTCCACACAGAGTAAATGTAAATCAATTTTTTTTAAATGTCAATTTTAAAAATAAAAAAAAATTCAACGCCAGAATTTGAACCCGGATTGCCTGAGTGAAAGCTAGGAGGGAAGTCAGCAAGGCTATTAAGAATTGTAAATCACGTAGATAAATATTTGACATAAGTTGTAGCGTTTTCCCATCAAGTTTCATATTTTACCTTTTCTTGTCTAAAATCCCCGGTTTTGGGCCAGCTGACAAATTATTTGTTAATAAGCTTTGGAATACCTAACTAAATAAAAAGAAAGCAGCCATGCTAAAATGCTCCGGTCAAATTTGACACTACCTCCCAAGCTATAAACTATTTTCGTAGTTTATGAAGCCAGTATATTCAAATTCGTCTTCTTCCTAAACCTCAGACGAAATCTTCTTCCTGGAGCTCTCGTTCTTAAAAAAGTCTTCCTGGAGCTGTATTCTGGTTTAATAATATACAGTCGACAGCGACCACCAACTCCTTGTAGCTGTATTCCGAATACGTTTTAGAAACAAACACAAGCCCACTCCTAGAACTCTCATGTTTACAGAGACTGAACTTTTAACTTTCAAAGAAAGAATAAACCCAGTAATAACTGAGACAAGTATTACCCCATAGATGATATAGAGATTTTCCGGGGAGGTTTTAAAAGATATATATTAGATACAGCTAAGCAAAGTCGCCAACCCATAAAAACAACAGTCGCAAACCATGGATCAGTGACCAAACATGGAAAATTATAGAACAAAAGGCAACTTAAAGTTGGCAGTTTTAATTTAAACGACTATTGAAGCTTATCAAGAGAAATCCAAAGAAATTGCCGGAAAGATAAAGACAAATATGTGTCTAACATTTGCCAGGAAGTAGAAATCGACTTACATCGAAATCAAACCAGAGATATCTTTCAGAAAGTAAAGTTACTGGCTCGGGAATTCAAACCTAGAAATTACGCTATAGAGGATGAGACAGGTAATATGGTAAGCGATATGGATGCGGTTCTGGAGACTTGGAAGAAATACTGCACAGAACTCTATTAAACTGAAACCTCTAACATTAATCATATAACTGCACTGCAAGTCTCAACAACAACCTTAGAACCAGATATTCTAAGGTCTGAAGTCGATGAAGCCATAAAACACCTAAAAAGAAATAAATCACCTGGTTGCGATGACATCACGGCAGAACTTTTACAGAACATGGGTGAACATGGACTCCAATTAATGTGGAGACTGTGCAATCAGGTATGGAGAATCGGCAAATGGCCCAGTGATTGGTGTACCGCACTATTTACTCCCATTCATAAGAAAGGCTTGACCACAAGATGTAGTAACTACCGAACCATTTCACTAATTTCACACTCAAGTTAAATTCTGTTGAGAATCATCAAATGTCACATGCAGACATACCTGGGTAGACAAATACCACAAGAACAGGCAGGCTTCGTGAAGGGTAAAGCCACAAGGAGCAAATTCTTAATATGCGAGAACTCATTGAGAAAGCACGAGAATTCAAAATTCCGATGATCATCTGCTTTCTGGATTATCAGAAGGCATTTGACTGTGTAAACTGGACAGTTTTGTGGAAAGTTCTAAAAGAGATGGGGTTGCTGATCATCTGTCAGCTCTGGTGAAAAGCCTATATGAGAACAGTGAAACTAGAATATGAACTGAAAACCATATGTCCGATCCTTTTTAAATAGGTAGAGGAGGCCGACAAGGATATATTTTACCTCCAAGTCTTTTTAATTTCTATGGGGAATATATAACGAGAAAAGCACTCGACAAATGGAATGGCGGTATTTCTATCGCAGGAAAGAAGATCTCAAATCTTATAGATATGCAGATGATACAACATTAATAACTGCATCCGAAGAAGAAATGTCCAGCCTGCTGAAGCTAGTGGAAGGCGAGAGCAATAGATGTGGTCTCAAGATCAATAAACAAAAAACAAAAATTATGATAGTAGGTTATTCAAATTCACTTCAGACAACAAGAGCCTTGTACCAGTTTGAAGTGGTTAACGAGTTCAATTATCTAGGATCCTATATCAGTAATACAGTATCTTGTGTGAAACAGAAATACGTAGGAGAATAGGCATGGCCAAAAACACTGTGAGTCGATTATCGAAAATCTGGAGAGATCGCTCCTTGTCGAAGAACACCAAAATGAGTTTAGTACGTGCCTTAATTTTTCCCATATTTAATTACGGATCCGAAACATGGACAATGAAATCGGACGACAGAAAAAGGATTGATGCCTTTGAAATGTGGTGCTGGAGAAGAATGCTTCGGATCTCATGGACGGAACACAGTACAAATCACTCAATCCTCCAAGAGCTTAATATTCAGACTCGACTTTCCTCTATTTGCCTCTCCACTGTCTTAAAATTTTTCGGCTATATTGCAAGAAGAAGTGATGATAATCTTGAGAGACTTATAATTTCGGGAAATGTTGTAGGGCGCAGAAGTAGAGGTCGCTCACCTACTCGATGGACGGATCAAGTACAGAAAACCAGTGGAAAAACATTCTCTGAATCCATGAGGGAAGCTCAGGACAGAAGCCGATGGAAAGAGATAGTTGCTCGTATTGTAACGGTCACGTTCCAAAATTAGCTCTTTAATTATTATTATAATTATTTTCCCTCGGTCTCTCATTTAAATTCTCTAATTTCTCGTATAGGACTACTGAGGTGACATCATACCTCGGTGATGGAACGTACTCCACCTATCGAGAATTATTTCGTGTTCTGAGAGAATTTGACGTTCACCTTGGCGGAGAAACGTCTCTCGTTCGTCACTTGGTTGCTGGCTGTCTGAAAGAAATGGCGGGTTGATATTTTCTACTAAATTATTTATATTTAACATCTCCTGTTCAATTTTAAAGTAAAAAGTCATTATTACCAATTGTTGCTTTGGAGAAAGGAGATAAGTGGAAAACACAAATGGAATCAGAATCACTCGCCATTTGGAAGAAATATACTAAGTCATAGCCCTTATAACATCTTGAGAAGCCCTGAGACAGCCACAGCCAAGTCATCATGGGAGTATGTCTAATTGGGAGCAAGCTATGGGAGCGTTCCAGCTCAGTTTTCGTCTTGGCACCTGGGCCTACAGGAGTCATGGGGTCGCACCATCCTGGTGCATCATTTTCTAGGATGCAACCGCAATCTTTTTAGGAATCATTGGGATTCGTTTGGGAACAATTAGTGTGTTTTAGTAACTATTGGTTTTTTTACATTTCAGACTCTCGGTTTAATGCACTATATTAATTAATTTTTTTCCAGATTTAGTTTACCTCTGGTTTTTTTTTAATATGACATATTTGTATATTATTGTATTTGGTTCCCAAACTTTGTATCTACGGTAACTTATTGTGCACAGGAATAAGCCTAGAGAAAATTAGGTTTTTAATACTTTATTATTGCTTTGATATTGGTTTATGTAATTCGGGTAAATTTATTTTGTAATATTACTTGCTTGTTTCCCAAATATTTTATTGTTATTCGCTTTATTCCATTTGTTCGGATAATTTAGGTCATCGTCGGTATTTATCTCAACATCATTTCTATTTCATTCATTGTATATTTAACTTTGCTTAATTCATTTAGTATTTTCCCTTAGTGAGGCTCATGCTTATTTATATATATTTATTTGCATTATGTTCATCTTCGTCGGTTTCAATTCAGTTGTACGTAGCAAGCGTACTATAACCATTTGGTAGAAGACTCATGTTAGTTACACCCTATATGTAAGAGGTATTTATATAATTTTGTAATAGATAACATTATTGTAGTTATCTCAAATATAACTTTTTGTATAACTTATGTCATTTTAGAGTCACATTATACTTAATTTGCTTAACTCAGAGATTGTTAAAAATCTGGTAGTTAATTTTAATAAATGTTTATTTATTTTGTATATCATTAATTTTATTATTCCTTTATGTTCATTATTACAGGTTTGATATGTTTAATATTTGACAGCAGTATAAGATACCTGGGAGAATGATCGAAGATCATTTTCATGGCGCCCATGATATGTTAGATTTATTTATCTTGTTCGTCTTTAGAAATTATTCATCTCCATTCCTCTTCAGTACATTATTCTTATTTTATTAGTTCACCTTTTAGTCATCATTACTATCTATATAGAGCTACTGTTCTTCGACAGGCATGCAAACGAGCCGTATCCATCCAGTGTCAAGTGGTTTTCTTGCATCTCTTGCTAGCCAACTCTATTCAGTTTGCCTCTGTCTCTTCCCACTTCTACTTCTATCCCTTCTAATCCCCCTTTCTTCAGTACTACTGCAAAGTAGTATTTTTTTATTTTTCTTACTTCGGCTTCAACCTAGAAGCCATTCCACTCTCTTCTTTTCAGCCACAACTATTTAGTTACCTACCTAGTCTTTCTTTTTTTTTCCTTACTTCTGTTGGAGTATATCTTTCTTTTTACCTTCACTCCAACAGAAGTTTTTCTTATTTTTGTTACAGTATTATAGGGAATGACGACACTCAGCAATGAGGAAACGACTGAGAAGGAGGAATATACAGTCCTCAATATCTGCCTTTTATTTCTAAAACTAAATTATAATAATATAAATGAATGAAAATATATTTGTGCACGATGTTGGATACCTGCATTAGTATGGAAATTTTTGCAAAAGAGGTAGTATAGTGAGTATGAACAATAAATATTTAAAACCTGAATTCAACACTGAGCGTGACGTTGTGGATTATCACTTTCTCTTAATCATCATAATATTTATGTGCTCGGAATTGTTCGCACGTCTAGAACGTAGGCTTGTTTTGGTATGCACTAACGTACAAAATATTTCTTTAATGAAAGACATTACATGCTGAAGATATTTGAGTAGGTGCTGATAATTTCACAATTGAAATTGCATTATTTCATGAATTATAAATGATGATGCTTTACGAAAAGATGTTTATCTGAAGCATCTCATTTGTAACTTAAACAACATTTGAAGATAATAGGAGTGTCACTAACACGAAAAAAAAATGATGATACCGGATTACCTATTATGGAAGTGGAAGTAGAAACTGCTATAAATATCATTAAGGAGTGAAAAGCCGCAGGGCTAGACGACTTCTACGCAGAATCTTTAAAAATTATGGAAAAAGACGCAGTAAAATACTTACGGTTTTAACAATATATACCAAAGTGGGAAAAACAGTGGTTTAGGTCAATTTCAATAACAGTATTTAAAAAATATAATGCTAAAAAATGTGAGTAGGTATTATCGAGCAATTAGACTTGTGAGCCATCTTCGTTTTTTAAATTATACATAAAAGAATATGTGATAAGAATAAAGAACACATGACAAATACCTACCCTACACAATTCGGCTTCAGGGATGCATTGGGTACTCAAGCAGCAATTTTTGCATTACAATTTCTCTTTTCTCTTACAATTTCTCTGGGAATGTTTTTCGAAAAAGATGGAACGTGATTTTTATGGCCTGCAAATACAAAATATGGCGATTTATAAGAGGCTACAGCCCCTTATATATCTATTATCTTTATAAATAACGAAGATTAAGGAACTATTGAAAACCAAAACACAAAAGAGGGTACATGAATTGATTATCTAAAAAATCTCTATGCAGAAGAAGACCAAATAAAGCTAGAACTAAAAATACCAGAAATTACCACAAATGAAGATGTTAATATAAGTACACAGGAAGTTCTAAAAACACTTGTCTTGAAAATCTGAAGTACAGAAAAGTTTCAGGAAAGACGGAATACCAAACGAGTTACTGAAATATTGTGGAGCAGCAATAACAGAAAAATTAATAACATTAATTAAGAAAATCATAAAATACAATAAAATGCCGGAAGAATGGAGCGAACTAATTCTACTATTTAAAAAAGAAGATAAAAAAGGGCCAGAAAACTATAGAGGTATCAACTTGTTAAATACTACCCTAAAACTTACAACTAAACTTCCACAAGAACTAATGAATGGGAGGATAAGTTTAGCAGACGAATAACAGAGTTCTCGTACTGGATCGCGTACAGATACAATATTCGTCATAAAGCAAATTACTGAGAAACCACTAGCACTAGAGTATATTAGCCCAGCGTTTAGGACTCAACGATCTAATGCATGTTCTGTATAACAGAGGAGTCCCCCTAGATATCATAAAAAATATTGAAAATATCTACCAAAACAACAGAAGGGAAGTTAGAACAGATAAACAACTTACAGAACCTATAGAAATAGGCAGCGGAATAAGACAGGTGGACTCATTGAGTCCTATAATGATCTTCGATTTTATCATGGATTAAATCTTCAAATGCGTCAACAAAGGAAGGAAATAAATAATGGGAAACAAAGAAGTAAAAATACTCTGTTACGCAGACGACGCAATATTGAAAGTCCAATGTGAAGAGTCCAATACGAGCAAAAGGATTCAATATGACAATTTCACCTCAGAAAACTAAAACAAGCTCTCTCTTCAATCCTGACCCCCCGGAGGGAGCGTATTGGTCGACGTGATGTCGAGTATTGTCCGTCTCCATAGATCTCTGTCTCTGGTCATTTCTTTTAACTCATGCATAGGTCTTTTGCATATTCCCGTAATTTGATCGATTCATCTTGTTGGGGATCTTCCTCGTGATCTCCGGCCTTCCACCTTTCCTTGTATAATGAGTCTTTTCATGTTTTCTCATAATATGTCCAAAGTATTTTAATTGTTGGAGATGGATTTTAGTGGAGAGTCGTTGGCTAACTTTTAGTTCTCTTAAAATTGAATTATTTGTTCTATGGTCGGTCCAAGGAATTCGTAGCATTCGTCTCCAACAGAACATTTCAGTGACGTCTATCTTTCTTCTTTCCGAAATTCCTCAGGGTCAAAGATTCACATCCGTAGGTCAGTATTGGGAATATTAAGAAGTTGATCAACCTCATCTTTAACGCTCTTGAAATTTGACAATCTTTCCATATTGTGGTCATTTTTGCTGTGGTGACTTTTTGCTAGATCACATCTACGTTTTATTTCTTCCTGTAGTGACCCTGTGTTTGTGATTAATGATCCCAGATATAAGTATGAGCTCACAACCTCAACACCGATCAATTGTAGTTATGTGTGGATGATTGTTATGTAGTCTATCCACTATCATGATCTTTGCCTTTAATATGTTTAATTGCAGACCAAATATTGGACTTCGTTTTCAACCAGTCATATAAGATCAATTAGCTCTGCTTGCCTATTTGCAAGAAGGGCTGTGTCATCTGCGAAACGTAGGTTGTTTATTTTATGACCATTTATTGAGATGCCCTTTTCCTATCCTGTAAGTGCTCTTCTCATGATATGCTCTCCATATATATTGAATACTTGTGGAGATTATATACATCCCCGTCTGACAGCAAGTTCTGGATGAAATTCGTTTGAAAATGTGCCAAGCACTATAACGGATCCAGTAGTGTGTTTGTATAGTTTAGTTATAAGCGAAATAAGGTGTTGGGGTACGCCTAAAACAATAGTAATCAGTAAAGGACCAATCAGATGTAAAATAGAAATTAATGGTATCAGTATTTAACAAATAATGGAAATAAAATACCTTGGAATTGCATTGTCAAGCTACGAAGACCTAGACAAAGAAGTGAGAAATCAAGTACAAACAGCAAATAGACAAGTAGGATAACACTATATGGAAATATATTAACACTGAGATGAAGTGAACCATTTATATAGCCAGTGTAACACCAATAATGACATATGCATCAGAAACAAGACCCGACACAGCCACAACACAAAGACTAGAAAACTGCAGAGATGAAAGTACTGAGAAGAATTACATTAAATACACTGAGAGAACGAAAGAGGAGCGAACACGTTAGAAAAAAATGTAACGTACAGTGTATAAACGAATAAACACCGAAGAAAAAAAAAGAATGCAAGACTACATAAGCAAAATGGACGAGAACCGTATGGTCAAAATATCAAGATATAAATCACCATTCGGCAGAAGAAGTATCGGACGACCGCGCAAAAGGTGTAGTGACAACCTTCCATATAAGAATCAAGCCGCCAATGAACAAATAGAATTGTTTATAAAAAGGAGGAAGAAGAAGAAGCAGATATTGTCTAAAATGTGATTTGTAATCCACAATTATTTTTTATTTTGGACGGTTTAAGGAATGTTTTAGTATGTCTTGCGGCAGTATATACAAACAAACTCGTCAAGTTCTTCTTACGTATTATTCGCTCGAATAATTTGCAACTTCCCATCAAAAAATCTCCCCTTCCCTTATTTCTTTCCAAGTACATTTTCTACTCAATAAAAAGTTTGTATATATCCGAAAATTCTCACTTGGTATATGTACTGATGTCAAATTGTTAAGAAATTTTAATTTTAGTGATCTATTTAGAAAACAACTTTTAATCAAACAGAAATCGGACAAATCCGGCAACTAAATTTGATCTATTTGTTCAACATCTCGTAGTAGATTAAACATTTTTACATTGCATAACTTTTAACAATAGCTCTCAATTATAACTTATGTATACACGTACCAAAAATGTACCTACGTATACTTTTAATAATAGGAGTACAATCTAATCGGTAATAAGCATGAAACGCCGGAAATATTTTTTTCTATGTTAGTCAAAATTGGCATCTTCTTTCGTTTGGTCTAAATTTGTGAGAGGCATTTGAAAGTACGATATTTTGATTAGATTGTTATTAAAGATTACGGTAGTGATCGCTTTATTAGACTTTTGTCATATTTAAATACAATCTCACTTTCACTCTGCTGTAACAGTGCTCTCTTCCATATGACAAAAAAAATCTACCAAATCGGCATTTTAATTTGCATGGCATTTGACTTCAGTTATGTAATATAGTCTAAGGTAAACATTTTGGTGAAAATATACTCCGGGACAATAATCTCGTATACCGTGTTTTGATTACTTTATTTGCCTATGTTCAAGACCAAACGATTGATTTTTAAAAAAATTTAATATGGGCTTGATGGATTGAGGAGTCAAAGTGGATGGCAGATGGAATGATTAATATACATCAAGGTCTATTTGCCTTTGATGGAGAGGATATAGAACGAGTAAACCATTTCAAACAACTCGGCAGCTGGTTAAATGTAAATTGTGACTCTGATGAAGGGATAATAATCAGGATCGAAATACTACGTAAGAATTTTATGACCTGAAAACCAGTTTAGTGTAACAGAAACCTGTAAAAGAATATTCGCAAGAAGGTCCTGAAATGTTATTTGTAGTAGATACTATTATATGGTTGTAAGATATGGACTTTAAAAACCACAATTCTAAACAAATTAGAAGCATTCCAATTGTGATGCTATCCACGGATCCTAAAAATATTGTGGCTTTCGCACACCTCCAATTACGATATTCGTCTTCTTCTTCTTCTTCTTTTTGTATAGACATGACTGTCTGTTTTTTTAATGTGCCTCTAGTAAGTTGTCGTTCCATCGTTTTCATGGTCTTCCCACTGATCGTCTTCCTATTGGGGAACCGTCTCTCGCTGTCCTGACTACCCTATTTGTTGTCATCATTTCATTCTATGATTCTGTTTCTTACTCAGTTATTAATGTTAGTCACCTTGCATCTCCGTCGTATATCTGTACTTCTAGCTCTGTCCCATAGAGTCTTACCATCGATTTTTCGAAGGGTTTTCATCTCCGCTGTTTCGAGCCATCTTTTTGTCCTCTCTGTGTCGGGTCGTGTTTCTGCAGCGTATGTCATTATTGGTCGGATGACTGTTTTGTAAATTCTGCCTTTCCTTTCTTTTCCGATATTTTTATTTCTCCATATTGTGTCATTCAGGCAACCTGCGGCTCTGTTTGCTCTATTCACTTGATCTTCCACTTCTGTTTCGAGCCTTCCGTAGCTAGATAGTGTGATGCCTGGATATTTAAACTCCATCACTTGTTCTATCTGACTTTCCAGCTCCAATTTACATCTTATTGGATCTGCTGCTATAACCATTTATTTTGTCTTTTTTGAGGAAATTAAAATGTTAAATTTTCTGGCGATTATGTTGAATTGGTGCAGCATACGTTGTAAATCATCTTCACTTTGAGAGATTAGTATTGCATCGTCCGCATAGCAGATTATTTTAAGTTGTTTTTCTCCCATTTGGTATCCTTTTTTAGTTCTTACTTTTTTTATTATTTCGTCCATGGTCAAGTTGAACAATAATGTACTCAAGGAATCCCCCTATCTTATCCAATTGCGCTTCAATTGTGTAAGTTAGTTCATCTTCCACTTTTACTTTTATTGTGTTGTTCTGGTAGATGTTTTTTATCGTTTTAATTATTCCCAGAGGTACCTCTCTCGAGTATAACAAGTGGATAACGTCCTTTAATGTGACCCTGTCAAATGCTTTCTTAAGGTCCACGAAACATAAATATGCCGGTTTGTTGTATTCCAACGATTTTTCTTGAACTTGCCTCATTATAAATATAGTGTCAGTGCATGACCTTCCCGACCTAAAACCTTGTTGTTCTTCTGCTAATGTTATAGTTTCATTCAATTTGTTTGTTATCATGATGTTCTTCAAATGATGAATTCAGAACTTAAGCTCATAAACATCAGAAAGAGGAGAAAACAGAATACCCACTTCGGATGTGTAATTAGAGGACCTAAGTACCATCTGTTTCGCTTGATAATACAAGAAAAAGTGAATATGTGGATTGGCAAAAAGATATTATCTTCATGGCTCTGCATAATATGAGACTGTCGTGTAGTTCCCCAGTAGAAGAATTATTTCGCGCGATAGAAAAAGTTTTCAGGAAATTGTAAACATGATCACGATCATGGCCTACGTCTAAATACGGACACGGCACCTAAAAAAGAGTGAAATGTATTCGCGGTGTGCAAGTACTTGGAAGGGGAAACGAGAAACGACCCTGCGCGAGTCGCGGAGAAATATTGCAACTATCTTAAATAATTCATATTGTCAATTGAAATTGTCAAATTGACGTATATTTCATACCTTCTGTCAATGAAGCAGAAAAATTATATATTGCTCCACAATATTGATATGATATGCAATTATTATATAAAGGTAAATTTAATCAATTTTATTTTGCTTGCAGTACTGCATTTTAATAGCTAATTTTATTTACTACATACAATTGTTGACGTTTTCATAACATAACCTGAATCTTATTTTTTCTTCTTATTATTTTTTTGGACTATGGCCTTGACAATTATCCAGTAACCAGGACTAATATAATTGGCCAATATAATTAAAAGTGCGAATTTTAGTATACAGCGTAGAAATAGGGGTCGCTTTGCCGAACTTGCACGGTCCCAATACTCGGTCCATTCATAACGGAATAAATACGGAAATCGCAGAGGACCACAAGCAGTCCGTGTATGGAGAAGAGCAGCCACAGACAGGCAAGGTTGGAGGCGAAAAATAAAGGAGACCAAGGCTCAATTTGGGCTGTAGTGCCGTAGAAGAAGAGGACCACAAGAACACGATAGATCCAACTTTAATTGACTCTAGGCACCAATCATATAATAAAACATAAGCAGCAGACTTGGACTACTACCTAGTATAATAAAAACTTAGAACCAGAAATTCAAATATTAAAAATTAAAAGAAACCATAACAGGAAAAATATCAAATAAATAATTTAAGAAGATACAGTAGCGATCAACAGGTAGCCAATTTTGAATATTTTTTCGAGATATTTGGCACACGTATTCGTAATATAATAAAGAATGTCGGTACAGAGCCCAATTTGAAAAATATATTAATATGTGGAAATTACTCTGTAATTAAATACAATATTAAAAAAACGAGCCTGTACCGCCATTAAGAAGAACAAAAAAATACACTTTCTTCAAATAAACTTTTTTATCCGATTCCTAGATTTTGTGTCATTTTGGAACTACTAATGAAATAAAAAATTTTAGTAGTTCCAAAATGACACAAAATCTAGGCACCGGATAAAAAAGTTTATTTGAAGAAAGTGTATTCTTTTGGTCTTCTCAATAGCGGTACAGGCTCGTTGTTTTAATATTGTATTTAATTACAGAGTAATTTCCACATATTAATATATTTTTTAAATTGGGCTCTGTACCGCCATTCTTTATTAAATTACGAATACGTGTGCCAAATATCTCGAAAAAATATTCAAAATTACAGCCGCAATCTTGGAACGCGTTTTCGCTACCTGTTGATCGCTACTGTTTCCTCTTAAGGGATAACAGTACAAATGCAGAATATCAACATAATATAAAAAAAGAATGAGTGTGTACTTTATATATGCACGTAAGAAGTTATACTTCTATTATACGATTTCAACGAAATAAATATACTTACACCAGTTTATTTGTATTTTATTTAATTAATAAACTAATTTTGATATTACCACTATCAAAATTTTTTTATTAAAACAATACCAAAATAAAAAAAAGGAAAAAAAGAGTCGTCCGTGTCCGGATTTAAACCCGGGACCTCCGCGATCTGTAGTCGAATGCTCTACCAATAACCCATCAGGGCTTTGTATACACGACTTCTCGGACGTAATTACAAACAACGGTGACAAATAGATAAGTGAAGTATAAAAATATAAAAATGTTTAATACTTATTATCTTACTCCCGAGGAAGACAAATCCAAAGACACAAAAATTATAACAAATATATTTACTAAAAATACTAACATATTATTTTCAAACCTTATTTGCGCTGATACATAAATACATACACAACTTGAATGATTTAGCCACTCATAACATACTGTCTGTGTGCGCATGCGCCCAGGATAATAAAAATTCACTCTCAATCGCGCCTAAAGAAGTATAACTTCAAAAAGAAGAATAAAAACAGGTACAGCCATGAGGATATAAAGAAAGAGTGGAAAACGTGTTGAAGCATCACACAAAAAGTCGCTAAAAAGAACAAATAATGCATACTGCCGATTACATCCGCGGTTTAGGTCAAAAGTAAAACAATTATATATTCTCTGATATTTGGGAAAAAGGGCTTAAGTCAGAATTGAGCAAAAACATTTTTTGATGCCTTCTGGACAAAAAAATCAGCTCTTTTTATTGGTATCAATGGTTTAAGTCTACCACATTATAATTCAAAGTTATTCACGATGATATGAAGGTCCCAAACATGATTGTCCAAAATGGTACGGCAATAAGACTTAGTCAATTTACGTCTCTTGTACCATATATTGGAGAATAACTGCTATGATCTAGAAGGCATATGTCTTGACATAAGCCTTGCTGATCTTAGTTTATTTTCGGTTCTTTGATCAATAGGTAAATGTTTTTATAAAAATATTATGGATACACCGAAAAATAAAAGTTTTGGCTACTAATAAATAATAATATTGACATTGGTTATATTTTTATTACTTATTAAATAGTTGTCTATTTTCTAGCACAGCACTTTTTTATTTTAGTTGTATAGGCAAAATAAGTAGACCATGACATAACTAAGTAAAATCTCCAGTGGCGATACGTCACAAAAAAAATAATACAAACTGCGACTTTGACCCCTTAAAACTACCTTCATCGCCAACTCTGGTTTCCGTCCCTGGAGATTTTGCTTAGTTACGCCATGATCTACTTACCCCCAAATTTTGGCGCACTATCTCAA
Source organism: Diabrotica virgifera virgifera (assembly GCF_917563875.1). Classification (NCBI taxonomy): domain Eukaryota; kingdom Metazoa; phylum Arthropoda; class Insecta; order Coleoptera; family Chrysomelidae; genus Diabrotica; species Diabrotica virgifera. The sequence goes on from NC_065449.1 coordinate 51,307,064, forward strand.
TCACGAACGTCACAAAAACTCCTTATAATTTTTATATTCACTCCTACCCCCACCCCTTTGTCGGCCAAGCAGCGTTCCGCCCCTGGAGATTTTACTTAGTTGCGTCATGACCTATTTATTCCCAAATTTTTGTGCACTATCTTAATCATGAGCGTCACAAAAAAAAATAATAAAAACCGCGAATTTGACCCCTTATAACTACCCTCGTCCCTTACTCTGGTTTGCGCCCCTGGAGATTTCGCTTAGTTACGTCATGATCTCTCTCAAATTTTGGTTCACTGTCTCGATCACGAACGTCACAAACAATCCCTTATAATTTTTATATTCACCCCTGTCCCCACCCTTTTGTAGGCCACGCAGCCTTCCGACCCTGGAGATTTTACTTAGTTACATCATAACCCACTTATTCCCAAATTTTGATGATCTCGATCATGAGCATCACAAAAAAAATAATAAACACCGCGACTTTGACCCCTTATAACCACCCTCATCCCCCACTCTGTTTTCCGCCTCTGAAGATTTTACTTAGTTATGTCATGGTCTACTTATTCCCAAATTTTGGCGCACTATCTCAATCACGAACGTCATGAAAAACCCCTTATAATTTTTATATTCACCCCTACCCCCACCCCTTTGTCAGCCACGCAGCGTTCCGCCCCTGGAAATTTTACATAGTTACGTCATGACCTACCTATTCCCAAATTTTGGTGCACTATCTCGATCATGAGCATCACAAAAAAAAATAATAAAAACCGCGACTTTGACCCCTTATAACTACCCTCGTGCCCCACTTTGTTTCAGCCCGTTGGGGAAATTCATGTACAAAACTAATTCAACATATCCCCGTATAGTGTTTCCATATTACTTATCATGCACAAAATCCGCTTCTATCTCTCCGACTATCACTTTCAATGTGTATATACACAAAAATATAGATATAGAAAAGTTGCGGTCAGTAGGCCTTAAGTCAGTAAATAGTAAGATCTATATGTCTTAAGTGCATTTAAAATATTAAAAATCTACGAAAATCGTTCTCATACCTCCACAACCGAACTGTCAGAGTGAAAATAAGCGATCAAAAATCCACCCCTTTCACTCCACAAGCTGGAGTTCCCCAGGGTTCAGTCCTAGCACCGCTGTTGTACATCATCTACAACAGCGATATCACCAATCAAAATATCCCAGGCACTCGGCTGTTTCTGTACGCAGACGATACGGCTCTGCTCACAACAACCTCTCGATACAACCCAAGACTCATCCATAGAAGAGCCCAGGCTCTGTTGGACGGGGTCGGAGAATGGTGTTGTAAGTGTAGAGTCACGCTGAACGCGAACAAAACAACAACAATTGTGTTTCGCGCCCCTTCTGTGAATCATAATTAATGAAGACGACCAATATCCATTGAGACTGTTGGGAGAAAGGCTTGTTGTTAGCCCGACTGCGACCTATTTGGGAGTACTGTTCACCAGGACTCTTAACTGGGACGCAGATCTAAAGGCAACTTTAGATAGGGTAAGGAACAGGGCCAGACTTCTCAACCCTCTCTCTGGACGAATTGGCAAGACACATAAGAAGACTCTCATTCACACTTACAAGACCTTTATCCGACCAGTAATAGAATACAAGTCATGTCTCTACACTCTTTGCTCAAGAGCAAAACAAGAGAGGTTGTTGCGGGCGGAACGTAGAATCTTGCGTGTATGCAACTACGAGCACTGGAGATATCCCTCAAACGAAATCCATAACATTTCAAACATCCCCAAAATCACCGAGAGAATAAACTCTCTGAACAGGAACTTCACAATCAAAGTAATCAACGATCCCCCCTCCGACACACAAGAAACTCTCAAATGTTCCTGTTCATCTTCCGGCCACGTACTCTACCGAAAGCCCAAACACAAAAAGATTCATTTACCGTCCGCTCTATTGCAAACATGCATTGACGAACTCCCGGTAGAATACGAAAACATCCTCGAGGCTACCCCGTTAGCCTTCCGTACCCACCTTTAACATCTCCTCTTCCCTACCCCGAACATGGAGAAGTTGGTTTTTTGCGGTTTCCCAACTTCATTGCACAATTATACCTGTTCGTCCCAAGAAAATAGCCGCAACTATTTTCTCCACTCGAACGCACACTGTCCACGCCGCGCTCAAAGCCACCTCCTGACCGCCGACGAGGGACGCAGGTTCGCCTGTCGTTGTACAATGGTTTCTAGGGAGACTGGTCGAGAGCAAAGCACGGACAGTACACATAAATGTCTATGGAACCAACAATAATCCATCAAACTTTCTTCTCTGCTGACTTCTAGCCTTCTGGACACCACCGTCCGGCATAACCCAGGATCCAAAAAACACCAGGACACGGCGCTTGCCCCAGTGTGTTTTTCGGACTGTTTGCTTTTGCTGCCAACATTATACATTCACCACAAACCCTGAAGAGGACAAAATCCTAAACGGGGACAATCATTGATCGCATTTCCACATAGCATTATATCTATACACGCAAATCAAACAATGATAGTAGTAGTAGTACGAAAATCGTCTTCTTGCTATAATTATCATTTTATTATGGTACATTGAATGGTACTATTGTACTAAATTGGTTAAAGGTAACATGTGCGATTTATAACAATTTTTGAAACATTCAAGTATTCCCCCTGTAAACTTTGATTTTATGACTTAAGCCCTTTTTCCCAAACATATTATGTAGAATGCTAAAAAATGTCAAGAAAAAAATACATTGAAAACAGAAAAAAAAATATAGAAAAATCTTCAGTAGATATATCAAATAATTAAACCAAAAAAAATATCAATCTATATAAAAAAATCTATGACTAGAAATGAATTTAGTCCAAAAACAATTATGAACAAAGACAAAAAAGAAGATATAGTGGCACAATAAAGTGAAATATTGAAATGATGGACAGAATTAATCCAAGAATAGTTGGGAAAACAGGGATATATGCTACAACATGCTGGAACTTGCTGGAACATGCAGGAACTTTGATATATGGGAACACTGGATTAGGGGAAGTTTTAATTATGAAACAGGTTAAATATTTGGAACGTCAGACTACGAAAACGTCAGATGTATTGTGTAGGACAGAACTTCCAATTGATTTGTTACCCTTTCATTAAACTCTCATGCAAAAATCAGACTGCTATTACTAACCAACAAGATTCCTGTCATTGGACATGTTCTTTGTGTTCCACTCATTAAAATGCCCAGTTGGTGATAAACACCAGTCTGATTTTTGCATGAGAGTTTAATGAAAGGGCAACAAATAAATTGGAAGTTCTGTCAGACAAAATACATCTAACGTTTTCGTAGTCTGACGTTCCAAATTTTTAACCTGTTCCACCATCAAAACTTCCTTTGTTGCAGTTTTCCCATATATCAAAGTTTGTCCGACTAGACATCATTAAGCTATTAACAAATTTTCAGCTTGCTATTAATAAACTTTTTTTTCTTATGCGGGATCCAGACCTATGGATCAAACGGATAAGAAAGAAATAAAGACTAATTTAGTAGCTGAAATGAAATAAGCAATATAATATTAACTAAACACCAGACTAGCATTAATGACATCAGAAGGAAAAATAAAAATCGATTAAGAAAGGTGGTAAAAATTAAATAAAAATAAAAATAAAACAATTGTGTACTGACATGAAATCGACAAATAAAAATGAAAAAACGCACTGATTTTGAAGAGCCCCTAGATCTATTTATCTAAATATAATATCCCATATGTTGTACTGTATTCAGTAATATCTATTTTTGTTTATTTCATATACTTTCACTTTTCCTAAATTAGATCAATTTATAGTAAACTTGGTAAACATTTTATTATTATCCGTTTTATTTGAAATTAAACTTTAAAATATGCATCGTCATAGTCGAAGAACCAGGTATTTAAAAATAAGCTAGATTATATCAAAATAACCAGTGCATAACATAAAAAAGTCTTAAGTAATAATTTTTATTAATTACCATTAGATTGTTGTAAAATATAAATAGAAATTTTTGCAATTATTATCATCGATCAACGCGTCATCATTAAGGCTGATTTATGTTAGAACAGGGCATGCACGATACAGGCAGTAATAGGACGTCCCCGGAGTCGCCCCGTTCCGTTGTATGATAAACTAGCCAATGCTTTTCATATCAGACGATTCTTCAACGTGCTTCGTAAGACGGCCGTGTCCTCCACGTCCTCGTCCTAACATAAATCAGCCTTTATTGTGAATACAGCTTTATTTCTTCCGATTACGGCTCACATTTAGGCCCAAACCAGACGGGCCACTCTGCAGCACTACTCTGTGCAGCACTACTACCCCGCACAGTGTTCAAAATTGAAGGAAACGTGATCGTAAGTACAAAAAAATCTGAGAATCCCGAAATGAAGGGGTTTGTTTGTACTACTCATGATGCAACTTCTCAGCAAAAATTTATTTTTTATGTTTGTTATGGCCAGATGTATTAATGATCAAAAGTACAAAATTCAATATAATTTTATACATCAAATTTAAATCCTCAAAGGCTGCCTTTTACTTTAATTATTACTTCATTTATGTGGACAGCTAATATAAAAGTAATTATCTGAGATAAAAGTACATACTTTTAAGATTAAAATAGCATAGTTAGCATCACTGAAAGCTGATTTTCATTTTGATATAATCGGCTGTCTAAAAACCTATCCAATTTTTGATAAAATTAATGTTTGACAACCTATTACGTTTATTGTGCCATCTTGTGCCAAATTAAATACTTCACTATATGAAAGACTACAATGTAAGGAATAAAAAAATATTTAAGACAAACTGCGCAAAGGTGCGCAACTGAGTACATGCGCATAAGTTTGCATCGAGCGCCGAGCGCATGTGTCTGAATTAATAATTGCACTCGTACGTATTGTTTACAAGTATGTCAAACACATGTTATTTGTTAGGGTTACGAAAAGAGATTTTAGTTTTGATAAAGTAGTGTTATTCCTCAATAGAGAATATACTCTCTATGTAAATAACATACTGCTCACTCCTAACGATAAAATTATTAGTTTTCGAGATATTTGAACTCAAACAAGTAACGGCACAGATATTTTGATTAATGTATTGTGCTGCTTATTTTTTAATTTCAAATAGGTATCTTGAAAACGAATGATTTTCTCATTATGAATGAAAAATATACTCTACAGTCTTAACGATAAAATCATTGATTTTAGAGATATTTGAAGTTTAAAATTAAGCGGCACAATACATTAATCGAATATCTGCCGTTACATGTTTAACTTCAAATATCTCGAAAACTAATGAGTTTATCGTTGCGAATAAAGTGTATGTTATTTACATAGAGAGTATTGGAGAATCCAAAAATTGCGCTAAAATGGCACTTCCGCCAGTGGCGTAGAATTTGGGAAGGGTCAACCATTCACTGTCCCCTATCTACGCCTCTGGTAATAGCCAGAAACGTTTGTTTAACATAATTTTATAGGGTGTACAGCACCTACACTTTTTGCCAAGTATGAAATGGATACGTCGATAAGTTTTAAACCACTGAGCAAAATTTTTTTTAAATTTTTAAATAAAACACCCTGTAACTCTATAAGTAGCCACATTTTATTTAAGTGATTTGGGTTAAATCCTAATATTTTGAGTCTAGAATTTATAACTCCAAGATTGGACATCTGAAACACCCCGTATAACGATATTTTTTAAGTAAAATACCCCGTAATGAAGGGATGAAAACTAAAAAAACGACCACTAGTATATATATACTCGTTATACGGTATAATACCTCAAATATTTTAAGTTTTCAGCGAGATAACTTTTACAGTTTAAACAAATTTAGTTTCGATCACGTTTTGAACAATTTTGAACACTGTGCGCCGGCGACTAAGCTGCGAAGTGAATCGTCTGGAAGGAGCGGCGTTTAATGTAATAAGTAAGTCAAATATAAGTATTTGTAATAAGTAAGTGCATATATATGTCTGAAATATGAGTAAAATATGTTGAAAATATTCCCTAAAAGTTTAAAATATGTTCCAAATATGTGGAATATGTGAAAAACATTTTAAAGTAACAAGAAAATATGCATTAAAAAATGTATAAAAGTTTTATTAAATAATGGTAAGTACATATATTGACAAAATTAACCTAAATATACGAATGTATACCTATTTAGTACCTATTACTATTACTTACGTTTCTACATTTTATTCCTTCTTATAAAAACAATTCACAATCAAATGCTTTTAAATATTTTCAATAGTAAAATTATGCCGCCTATCCGTTAGTAGTAATTTGTATGTTGAAAATCTTTGTTCAACATCAACTGATGTGATTGGTGCAAACATTAACAATCTCCGCATTTAAATTGGTATTGACATCAAAATCGCCACAAATAATTTGGTTTGCTTCCTGTAATAATAATTTTAAATCACTATTTTTCTGTAAAGTTTCAATCCATTTTTTATTTATTGATTGTCCAATTCTTCCAGAAACTTCTTCAGCGTTTTCCTTACATTTCTGAATTAAATTAAGGGACTCTTGTAGTGGAAACTATTCAGTTTCAAGATTGAGGATGGTTTTATAAACAAATTCATAATTCGATTTAATAAAACAAAGCTCATTGTGCAGTGATCTGTTTTCTAAACTTGATTTGCATTTTGAAATCGCACCAATATTTGTTTCTTCAAAACATAAAATTAGTTCTTTTATAGGGAGAAAATGTTCCGCATAAAAACATGCAGCTTTTAAATATGTTCCCTAACTTGTGATTATAGGCTCCGGTGGCAAAGGAGTATTTGGTAATTTTTCTTTATATATCTGAATCCTTAAAGGCGATTTTACAAATATTTTCTTCACGTTGCTAATTAAACTATTAAATGTAGGAAATGAATTTCGAATTTCTTCCGCCACTCTGTCTAAACCATGCACCAAACACGTCACATGAATTAAATTGGGATATAAAACTTTTAGTTGTTGGTCAGATTTGACCATGTATGACGCAGCATCGGAAACCATAAGCAAGATTTTGTTAGCTGGAACAATGTCGGGAAGGAAAAAGTTCATGAATGCATCATTTATAAACCTAACCATTGTTACATGGTTAACTGTGTCAAGCTGTTTACAGCCAAAAATATGTCAAAATATTCCAAAATATGTTAAAAATATGCCAAAATATGTTAAAAATATGTCAAACGGTCGAAAATATGTTCAAACCATCAAAATATGTTAAAAAACAGAAAATATTCTAAATATGTAAAATTAAATTAGTGTCAAACGCCTTTAATTATCATAATTCGTCCACATCCTGAAGCGTTTGATTGTATCTTTGATGGTTATCGATATGCAAAAAACATATAATCCGGTCTTTAGTAATAAGTGAGAAAAAAAGTAAGCTTGTTCAAATCATTAAAAACTTGCCGGCTAATAATCTTTTAAAAAGTGTGTTCGTCAAAGTCAGTGTTTGTAATGTCCATAGTTTTAAATATTTTTTATAAAACTTCAACGCTTTTGAAAAAATACCAATAAACTCAATAAATGGAATTAAGAAGAACCAGACAAAACAGCTATATCACAGAAAGAAGCACATAAAAAATCAACCAGTACATCTGGTATCCTACAGGCGTAAAATAGTTTGATACAACCTGACAACTGAGTGAAAGTGAAAAACATGTTAGCTTGCAACTTCTTTTTAACTGACATCTTATCGTTTTGTTTTCAACAACAAACAATAAAACCTTTTCTGACCTAGGATGGGACCCCACTATTTAACATAATTAAACAAACAAAATCGTATTTGTTTTGTTCAGTTCAAATGCATCCAATGTATAATAAAATGTAAATATAAATAGAGAAAACATTGCTTATGGGATTTATTCTTTTCGATAGGGCTACCTAAAGGTCTATTGTGCAAAAAATCAGAAATTTTGGCATCGAGGTGCTAAAATCAGAAACAAATAATTTAAAGATGACGTCCCACGCTTTTCCTTTGAATGCCCTATAAATATGCCCTCGGGTTTTTGTATCACATATATCCGGTCTGTTTTGCACTTCAATCAAAAACCGTTCCGAATCGAAATTCATTTTAGGTGCTCACCCTATAAATTCTCGTAAACATCTGCGGCAGCTACAAAAGTGGTCCGTCTGAATGGCGTTTGCCACTAGTGGACGCCACAAGCAGTGAGGCTCGGCAACTGTGGCTGGCCACAGTCGCTCGTCTGGGGAGCGAAGTCCACTTCACATAAGAACTCACGGTAAATCATCGGAAGCTGCTTTGTGGATCCACAGAGTAGCACTGCAGAGTGGCCCGTCTGGTGTGGGCCTTAAACCTGCAGCATAATTTTTTCAGGGTGGATGATTCAGTTGTTCGTTATTAATAACAACTGTAAATATATCTGGATACACTTAAAAGTATGGAGAACTTGATATTGGTCATTAAAAGAGTAACTAGAAGGTGAATTGAATACGTAATGTCTATTTTTATATTATTGAAAGCTCTTTTGTGTTCTGATATGCGTTTGCTTAAGGTTCCATCAATTGGACCTGTGTAAAACTTTAGGCAGTCACCACAAGTAAGTTTGAATAAACCACTGAGTATGTGCTTTATCTTTTGACTCTTGTTGTTCTTAATATTTTCTAAGTTGTTGTTTGTTCTAAAATCTGTTGTTATTCTTTTCCATTTTATGTATTTGGCTATTTTTGCTGACATCTTGCCTGTATATTTAATCAGACAAAAAGTACTGGGTTGTTCTCTCTATTGGTGGAAAAACTAATTTTAAGGCTTTCTAAGGCCATCGGTACATAATTCGCAAATATTTTACGCCTATCCCTACTTTTTCTGTCTTTACACGGCAAATTACGTGTAGTAAAATTCACACTGGTATGAATATGTAAACATTACTAGTAGTATGGTATAGTTAGACCCAAACCCAGACATCCAACGTGAAAGTTATCCTCCAACACCAAATTGTTCTATATGGTCCACATAATGTTCAGAAAAAAGTCACACCATTTTGAGCGTCGGGTTTGGGGGGGGAGAAGGGGGAGAAATCTGCAAATTCGTAGTTTCTTACGTTTTTCGTCAATATTTCTAAAACTAAGCGGTTTAGCATGAACAGGCCTCTACACAAAATTGTTCTACACTAAATTTGAAATAAAAAAGGCCCTATGCATAACCCTTCTAAAATGAACGGTGTCAAAGTTACGGAGGTAGTATAGTATAATTGGTCCAAAAAAAGGCCTAACACAGACATCCAAAGTAAAAGTTTTCCTTCAACACCAAATTGTTCCACATGGTCCACATATTGTTCAGTAAAAAGTTACACCATTTTGAGCGTCCGGTTTGGGGGGGAGATGGGGAGAAGTCGGTAAATTAGTAGTTTTTTTAAGTTTTTTGTCAATATTTCTAAAACTATGCTTTAGCGTAAGGAATGGTCTATAGAAAAATGTTCTACATAAAATTTAAAACAAAAAAGGTTCTATACATAATTGTTATAAAATCAACGGTTCCAGAGTTACGGAGGGTGAAAAGTGGAGGTTTTCGATACTTTTTATATTTACCGATTTCTCCCCCTCTCCCCCCGCAAACCCGGCGCTCAAAATGGTGTGACTTTTTTCTGAACATTATGTGGACCATATAGAACAATTTGGTGTTGGAGGATAACTTTCACTTTGCATGTCTGGGTTTTTGTTATAGTTTTATCATAAATATTGCCCAAAAAATATAAAAAGTATCGATAACCTCGACTTTTCACCCTCCGTAACTTTGGAACCGTTGCTTTTATAACAATTATGCATAGAACATTTTTTGTTTAAAATTTTATGTAGAACATTTTTGTATATAACATTGTTTACGCTAAAGCACAATTTTAGAAATATTGTCGAAAAACGTAAAAAAACTACTAATTTACCGGCTTCCCAGCTCTCCCTCCCAAACCGGACGCTCAAAATGGTGGTACTTTTTACTGAACAATATGTGGACTATATAGAACATTTTGGTGTTGGAGGAAAACTTTTACTTTGGATGTTTGGGTTAGGCCTTTTTTTTGGACCAGTTATACTATACTACCTCCGTAACTTTGGAACCATTCATTTTAGAAAGATTATGCATAGGGCCTTTTTTATTTCAAATTTAATGTAGAACAATTTTGTATACAAGGCTGTTCATGCTAAACCGCATAGTTTTAGAAATATTGGCGAAAAACTTAAAAAACTACGAATTTGCCGATTTCTACCCCCTCTCCCCCCCAAACCCGACGCTCAAAATGGTGCGACTTTTTTCTGGACATTGTGTGGACCATATAGAACAATTTGGTGTTGAAGGATAACTTTCACTTTGGATGTCTGGGTTATGCCATCTTTTGGATCAACTATACTATACTATAGAATGGCATTCTACTTGACAATGTCCTCATTAACTTTAAAGAGATGGCTTTTGAATTTTCTTGGATAACTGTTATTTGTATAATTGCAAAATATTAATTCAGTTAATAAATGTGATAATATTTTCGCTAACTATGTATTCAGTGATTGTAATAATTTATATGTACAACAAAAACTAATGCTCCATCGAGAAAAGAGGAAAAGTGTTAAAGTGATTTTTTAATAATATATTGTTACTATGGAACGCTTACAATTATTTTGAACATCTTTAACAACAAAATACTTGGATCACAGAATATAATTCTGATATATTCTTTGCTTGGATCTTCCATAAATACCTAATAAACAATAAATAATTTTTATTAAGTTCACGTCTTAAATCAATTATTTATCAAATACATTATCAATATTATTTAATCAACAACTCAAAATATTCCCAATGCCATATCAAATATTTAAAATATTTAAAACTGTCACTGTCTTGTCATCATATCCATATCCTATTTGATTCAGTGCGTTGTATGACAAAGATAGCGAATGTTCGATTTGGAAAATATCACCTCGGACATGGTGTCGCATTTTTTTCAAATCCTGAAAAAACTAATAAATGTTTTTAAAAAAGAATGTGTGTAATTTGTACGCACGTAAGAAGTTATACTTCTATTATATGATTTCAACGAGATCAATATAACAGTTTATTTATATTTTATTTAAAACTAATTTTAATACTTACTACTTTCCAAAAATTTTTATTAAAACAATACGAAAAATTAAAAAAATAAAAGAATAAAACACATTGAAAAATGAAACCAAAGAAATTATTTCCGAACAATTGTTGGGAAAATTTTAACTAAATACGTATTTTCTGAAAAAAAAAATATAATAAATATACTTACAATCATAAAATGTATAAAAAAAATAAAAAACAATAAAAATTTGCATTGGGAATTGAACCTGCGCCTATCAGGTTTAGATTATTTTGAACTCACCCCACGCAGAATTTAACTACCGAGACATTTGAATAAAGTGGAAAGATATACATAGCAACTAATCGTTCTAAAATTTTTTTGACAGTTGCTTATTCTGTTAGTTTAATCAAATAAGTTTGATTCTTGTGGAATTAAAATACTAAAGCTGTTTTAGTAAAGCGATTGATGTGTTCGTTCATGGGTATTCTTTCATTTTTCCGACTGTAGATTTATATAAAATATTATTATGTGACTATATGAGGGTTATGTTTAAATGTCATAACAAAATTTGATAAGATATTTTTAAAACACTTACCAGCAATAAAATATACTGGACTCTTTGATTCTGTAGTTTTGTATGAGATCGTCCCGCTTAATTGATGTTATCCACAGATCTCTACGTCTCCGAGATAATTGTTTTTTATCAGTAATTTTATGATTGAAAACCGCAGTCACAGAATAAAATTCCACTTCTCTGTTTGATGGGCTTCCACACTCCTCACCTGGCATGTAACGGGCATCTTTACTATGTTAATAAGTCCAAAAATTTATACGAAAACTATTTAAAAAGGCAGTATAACTATTAACTAACTTTTGTCTGTTGTTTCCCTTCTCACAAAATTTAAAACACAACAGCCATACTTAACCACAACAAACCACAATAGCTGCGCTACATCCGCCATATTGGATAATTTTTGACATCTCATTTGACACCCAATCAGAGCAAAGGTATAACGCGCCTGCGTCCGGCACTAAGGATTTTCATATTAAAATTCACCCCCATCGCGCCTACAGAAATATAACTTCAAAAAATTTAACCGCATAATGAAAGACTAAATTATTATCGAGGGCCGAAAGTCCCTTAGAATAAATAAAAAGTTTCCTTTGAATGAGATATTTAAAATTAAAATCACATTACATTTTCCCTTAGTTTTTCACCCCTACAACTTATTAAAATAAACATTATAGACGTTTTCAGGGACTTTTGGCCCTCGGCAATAACGTAATCTTTCATTCTGCTTTTAAATTTTTCAAAAATACTTATTAGTTTTCTCATGATTCCAAAAAAAATGAATCCCCATTTGAATAGCATTGCAGCCGAAAATACGTACCCATCCGCTTAATGCAGGTTTGAGTTCCAGAATTGTCAAGAAAGTTCAGCCACTCGGCAGATACACGGACTACTGCGGAAGAATAAAATATAGAAAGTACCTATTTCCGCTGACCTGGATAGTCAGCAATCTTATACTTTCGGTAAAAAAACGCAAAAGCGCCCAATACTCCATAAGACGGAATGGAACTAGAGAGAATAGAAAGTATTGGTGTCTACCGGATGGAAAACATTGTGAAAATAAAAAGAGATAAAATAGAGGTGGAAATTGTCCATATTAACGTATAAATTAACATTACATTACATAGTTTCCCACATTAAGACGTCTGTGACAGGAGTATTTTATAAAATTTTTCTGCCATAGTGACAGTTGTCATAGTACTCCGATACGTCTAAAGGTGGGAAACTATGTAACGTAACGTTAATTTTTACGTTTATATCGATTATTTCATTCATAGGAGATTCTGACCAATAGAAAGCTACAGACATGCAAATTAAGGTGATAATTTTTGATAATCTCCCGTCGTTAAGCATATTACGTCAGATGCCCTTCGTTGCTACGAAAAAATACATTCAGTGACATTAATGACAAATGTTTTAAAAATTATAAAAGTGATGACTTTCAACTGTCAAATACATATTTATAAAAACTGTGTGTTTAATTTCACTAATTGGTACTTACATATATAAATTACAATAAAATTTTGGTTTTGAACAGTTTTATTCATGAAATAATCGCAACAAATTGCACTCGAACTCTAAAATTAATATAGAATTTTTGCCCTCGTGACACTTTGACATAATTTCACTCGCCTTCGGCTCGTGAAATTAAAACTGCCAAAGTGACACTCGGGAAAAATTCAATAATTTTAGAGCTCTTGTGCAATTACTACTGATAATTTTCACCTGTATTAGTTTCATCTGTTTTCACTTCACAATGTATTAGGTTTTCCATCGTTTGCCATATTTAGCCGGTTATTACCGCGCTCATCACATCAACTTTAAATTAAATATAATACGCAATTTATACAATCACAAAATATTTCTTGCTTATACATACTAATTTTTTCTCTAAAACTCGTCAATATACAGAGTGTCCAAAAAGTAGCGGAACGGTCGAATATTTCGCGAACTGAACATCCGATCGAAAAACTGAAAAATACGTGTTCAATAATTTTAAAAAATCTATCGAATGACATCAAACACTTTAAAATCTTAAATGGAAACTCCTAGTTTTTATTGCAGATTTGGATTCCTTACGGAAAAGTATGGAAGTTTGATTCAAGACATTTTTCGTATTGTGGATAGATGGCGCTATAATCGGAAAAAACGATTTATAGTAATACCACAGATAAATTATAGAAACGGTATAATATCTCGAGAAATACACATCCAAATGAGAAATCAAAAAATACTTGTTTAATATTTTTCAAAAACCTATCGAACAACACCAAACATGACTCTCCACCCCATCCCGTATAGGTGGAGTGGTGGGTAACTTTAAAATATTAAATAGGAACCCCCATTTTTTATTGCAGATTTGGATTCCTTATAAAAAAACAAGCAATATTCGTTGGAAACATTTTTTAGAATTATTGATAGATGGCGCTGTAATCGGCAAAATACAATTTATAAGCGCCATCTATCAACAATTCTAAAAAATGTTTCGAATAAATGTTACTTACTCGTTCATGAGGAATCCAAAACTGCAATAAAAAACGGGAGTTCCTATTTAAGATTTTAGAGTTATCCCCACCCCACATCCAGGGTGTAAAGTGGGGGGTCGTGTTTGGTGTCGTTCGATAGGTTATTGAAAAATATTAAACACGTGTTTTATGGTTTTTCATTTCGAAATGTATTTGTCGAGATATTAGACCGTTTCTACAATTTACCTATGCTATCACGATAAATAGTTTTTTCCGATTATAGCGCCATCTATCAAAAATTCGAAAAAATGTTTCGAATTAAAGTTGTTTACTTTTACATAAGGGATAAAAATCTGCAATAAAAGTTGGGGTTTCCATTTAAAATTTTAAAGCTACCCCCACCTCACCTCTAGGGGGTGGAGTGGGGGGTCGTGATTGGTGTCCTTCCTTAGATTTTTGAAAATTATTAAAAACGTATTTTTCATTTTTTCTATCTGACGTTCATTTCGTGAATTATTCGACCGTTCCGCTAATTTTGGGACACCCTATATAAAAATTAGTAGAACTAGGATATAAATTATATTGGAAGTTGTTTATATAAATATTTAATTTTTATTTCAGGTAGTCCCGATATTGACATAAAAAATCTACATGATACATCAAATGGTCGTGATAAGGCCTTTTCCGACGACACTGATAATAAAGCAGAGAGTCAAAATTCCTTTTATCCGTCATTTTCTCCATTCCAAAATCAACCACTAGGACATTCCAGGCCATTCTATTATAATCAACAGGAAGCAGCTTATAGTCAGAGGACACCATACCAAAATACTTTCGATAATTCGGCAAGGTAATTTGTAATTGGTTGCTTGTTATAATCCTTTTTTAATACCTGGTCCAGAAAGCCACTGCGCATCTGCTAGGAAAATATTCTGATTCGGAATTTTTGCACAATCTTACTCAAAATGGACCCCTTATAACAAATTTGCATGTTGCCAGATCCAAAACAGGATCAAAATTTTTTTTTTGTTTTTTTCTAAAATTATTTTTTTACATCGAACAAAGTTTTTTAGGTTTTTTGGATCATTCCAAGCAGAAAAGGTCTTTAGTGACTTTTCTCTAAAGTTGATAGTTTTTGACATATAAGCGATTAAAAATTTAAAAATTGCTAAATCGGCCATTTTTAACCCTCATAAACTATATGAAAAACTGAAAATTTCAATGTTATTAAGGTACGTAGATATTCTTTGAACATCGGTTGATGAATTTTCGAAGAGTTTTTTGCAATACAGTATCGAAAACCCCTTTGTTTTTTAATTGCTAATCAAGCGGGCGCGACACTATTTTCAACCGTTGCATGTATATGTAATATACGAAAATATATGTGCGGAAAAATATTCTGATTTAATTTTGTTTCACCATCTTCCTTGAAAAGGTTTCCTTTTAACAAATTTTTTGTTGCCAGGATCAAAAGGCAGTCAAAAATTTTTTTTAGCCTTTTTTTTGTTTTTTCCTAAAACTAATTTTTTGCTCTGCACAATTTTTTTTAGGTTTTCTGGATCATTCCAAATAGAAAAGATCTCAAGTGACTTTTCCCTAAATGTGATAGTTTTCGAGATATAAGCGATTGAAAATGTAAAAATTTCAAAATCGGCCATTTTTAACCCTCAAAAAATATGTGAAAAACCGAAAATTTTAATGTTACTAAGGTACGTAGATATTCTGTAAGCATCGATTGATGAAATCCCGAAGAGCTTTTTGCAATATATCGAAAACCCCTTTATTTTTTAATTGCTCATCAAGCGGGTGCGACACTATTTTCAACCATTGCATGTACATAAATAAATGTAATGGGAAAACATTAATTTGAAGTTTAAAAAAAATTGTTTTAAAGATTTTTTGACCCATTTTTGACTCTGGCAACCTGTAAATTTGTTAACAGGGAACCTTTCAAGCAAGATGGTGAAACAAAAATGAATCAGAATATTTTTCCGCGCATATACAGGGTGTCCCGAAAAGATTGGTCATAAATTATACCACAGATTCTGGGGTCAAAAATAGATTGATTGAACCTCACTTACCTATATACAATAGTGCACACAAAAAAAGTTACAGCCCTTTGAAGTTACAAAATAAAAATCGAGTTTTTTTCATATATCGAAAACTCTCAGAGATTTTTTATTGAAAATGGACATGTGGCATTTTTATGGCAGCAACATCCTAAAAAAGAATTAAAGTGAAATTTGTGCACCCCATAAAAATTTTATGGGGTTTTGTTCCCTTAAACCCCCCCCCCAAACTTTTGTGTACGTTCCAACTGAATTATTATTGTTTCACCATTAGTTAAACACAATGTTTCTAAAACTTTTTTGCCTCTTAGTACTTTTTCGATAAGTCAGTGTTTATCGAGATATTTTGAATATTTGTCGAATCCACTACATATTTGTATATGGTTAAGTACGGTTATAGAGACCTGTTAATAATCTGAAAATTTATTTATAATTTACATTTTTAGGTATATTTTGAAAAAGAAGCTACATCTCGATAATAGGTGACTTATAAAAAAAAGTCTAAGAGGCAAAAGTCTTAAAAACACTGTGTTTAACTAATGGTACCACAATAATAGTTTAATTGGAACGTACACAAACATTTGGAGGGTTTAAAGGAACAAAACCTCCATAAAATTTTTACGTAAATATATTGAAAAAGAAGCCGCATCTCGATAAACACTGGCTTATCGAAAAAATACTAGGAAGCAAAAAAGTTTTAAAAACGTTGTGTTTAACTAATGGTACCACAATAATGAATTAATTGGAACGTACCCAAAAGTTTGGGGGGGTTTAAGGGAACAAAATCCCCATAAATTTTTTATGGGGTGAACAAATTTCACTATAATTTTGTTTTAAGATGTTCCTGCCATAAGAATGATACATGTCCATTTTCAATAAAAAATCTCTAAGAGTTTTCGATATATTGAAAACAATCGATTTTCATTTTGTAACTTCAAAGGGCTGTAACTTTTTTTATGAGCACATTTGTACTAAGGTAAGTTAGGTTCAATCGAACTATTTTTGACCCTAGAATGTGTGGTATAATTTATGTCCAATCTTTTCGCTGTATTTACGCATATTACGTATACATGCAACGCAACGGTTGAAAATAGTGTCGCGCCCTCTTGATTAGCAATTAAAAAACAAAGGGGTTTTCGATATTGTATTGCAAAAAACTCTTCGGGATTTCTTCGATGTTTAAAGAATATCTGCATACCTTTTCAACATCTAAATTTTCAGTTTTTCACATAGTTTATGAGGGTTAAAAATGGCCGATTTCGCAATTTTTAAATTTTTGATCCAAAAAACCTAAAAAAAAAACTTTGTTCGATGTAAAAAAAGTACTTTTAGAAAAAAAAAACAAAAAAAAAACGTTTCAAAAATTTTTAACTTACTTTTGGACCCGGCAACATGCAAACTTGTTAAAAGGATTCCCTTTCGAGTAAGACTGTGCAAAAAATCCGAATCAGAATATTTTTCCTGGCGGATGCGCAGTGGCTTTCTGGACTAACCCAATTTATTTGTCTTTAAATATAATTATACCAATAATCAAAGTTAGTATTATTGTTATGACTTTGACTTTGTTCTGTAAAAAATTCCTGTCATGATATAATTTTACAATTAAATTATTTTTTACAATTAAAACATGCAATATTAAAATAGGCCAATAGACTAAAATAGCAGATCACATAGGTTGCGACTTCTTAACATTTGGGTGTGTCGAGGCTCTATGAGCATGATTGTGCCACACTTATAGCATAATCAATCAGCGAATCACTAGAACATTCCAAGGTGTCTATGAGCTGCATGGCATAGGAGAAAAAGTGTTGTCTAAACTCTAAACGATACCCTTGATATCCCGAACTTTGGGGAATTATAGCTCTGAGAGCATTTAGTCCCAACTCATGCAAATTTAATGGACGCGAAACAAAAAGAGATAACTTAGAAACGATCTAAACTTTTTCTGAAAACCAAAATTATTCAACGCAGAGTGGAAAACCACAGAAATCATCAAATCACTCATAAGTGATCAATAGGATTCATGTCGGGACTGTGAGGGGCCAATACAATATTTGAATACATGTTTACCTCATTTAAATATTGTGTATCAACACGCGAAACGTGAGGAGGCCATGCCTTATTATATATATTAAGATGTAATTATTTCCTATAAGGGAAAGTGGGGGAATGGTGCGCACTTAAGCAGAAATCGATTCTTTTGTAATTTCTTTAAACCTGTCATAACGGCTAGTATGTTACGTAAGCTCTAATTATTCTACTTTTAATATTTAAACTAGGTTTTAGAGAAATAAAAAGTATTAAAGCAAAATAGTAAAAAACGAAAAAAGTGCCTTTGCGCACGATTCCTTATCCATAAGGGTAATCATGCGCACCGATTGGTAAATGGTGCGCACTGAATAATGTTTTTATAAAATTTTAAAATATTGTTCTTTTCTTTTTTCCTGCAAATAGAACATATCCCTAGATGCAGCTGGTTTTCTGGTGGTGAAATGAAACTTAATTTTATATCATTTAATTTGTCTTCATCGATAATCTCTGACAAATTAGTGTCTGTTACGTCAGACTACTCAGGTGCTAGCTCCTTTTGCACTCTCTTCTTGTTCTGTATGCCTTCAAGTTTTTTTCTGTCTGCGGCGAGATATCTGGCGATTTTTAAACAAATCATTTTTGAACAGTTGCCGTTTTTGCTGCTTTCTGTTCCTCCTTTCTCTTGACATTCACGTCCCTTAATCATCTTTTTCCCTTGGCGTTCTCCAATTTTATCTTCAATGGTGAGCTTGTAAGATTTTTCGATTGTTCGAAATTTTCTTTTAATTTCTGGTTTAACTCGTGATAGATCAACATGAGTGGAATATAATTTTCTCCAGCACTCATGCAATAAACGGCCATGATAGTTCTTCCACCATCAACAAACAGCCTACATTTGTATCTCCTTTAGGTACTTAAATCCGTTCGTCTTTTTCTTGAAGTCGATCTTGAATGTCGTAAGCTCTTATCGTTTCCCTTATTTTTTTGCCGTCATTTCTGATTGGATACAGAGGATTCAATAAATCTTCGTTAGTATATGTAAGAATCATAGATTTTCCAGTGTAGTTTTGTGGCCTCTGGAAAGGAAATTGGTAACTTAATTATTTACCACTTCATTGTTTGTGGAAGGATCATGCGCACTCTTGCGCACTATTACCCACTTTACGTCTTAAATAACAAACGTCGTCACAAACAAAAAAAAACTACTAAACCATATAAACCAACAGATGCACCAAAATGTACGGAAAACAACATTATTTAAATCAATAGTAAGCTCAAAGCCACTTAATAAAACTTACGAACTTAGTGTCGTAATTTTTGGAGCAGAAAAACTAAAAGAATTCTTGCGATTTTCAATAATCGGATCTCACTAAGTCCACGTGCAACGTTTGACTGAAGATAATGACGTCAACCGTTCACAAGATCATCCAAAAGGTGTAGGACTTGTTGAGTTCTTAAAATCATCCACGGAATTTGAAATACAACGCATTACCCGCTGCGCTCCATTCTCCCACTTTTTCTTAAAAGGCGCGAAAGGAACAAATTGTTCAAATAAATAAAATTTCTGTAATGTACCTTTCGCTATTTAAAGAGCCTCCACGTAGACACCAAATCTGTTCTTGCTGCCAAGGAAATTCCACCCCAAAACATCACAGAGCCTCCATTAAACAAGCTCGTCTCTCTTATGTTGCGCTTTGCGTACTGCTCACCTATTCTCGAAAAATAACTCTTATAATCGTCGATCAAAACTGTTTACGCTATTTGTCTTTCTGTTTTTAAAGTTTTGTTTCTTGTAATTTTTATTGTCAATTTAGTACTGTTTCAGTTAAAACACATATGAAAAAATAAAACCGTATATTTTCTTTGTTTTTAAAGATATGAGGCCAATTCGAAAAACAAAAAGAAAGGAAGTAAAAAAATAGTACAGTCGATCCCGGCTATTGGAATACCCGGAAAAGAATATTCCGCCTTAAGGAATAGAAATTTGAGGTTCCGAAGCGTTTCTGCTAGCTTCCAATGATCGTTTCCCGGTTATAGGAATAATTTTGCTTGAC